>NC_140173.1:88995572-89595572 GCF_963971535.1 Notolepis coatsorum
TGACATCATCACAGTCACGCAGGTCTTCTCTGATTGAGTGTCAGAACGTTGTGAGGGCTGTCAATCATTCAACCACTGTTCGTGAGTGGCGAGGCTCGACCTCACAGGCCAGTCTTAGATGACAGATTTGAAGCTCAAATAGCTATTTTGATTGGATTATTATAATCCTTTTCCTGGCCCGTGAAGCTGAAACTCGTCAATGATTGACAGATGGACAATAGTACAATGGGATCAGGTCAGAGAGCTGTCTGTCACTTGGACATTTTTGAAGAAAAAAGAATTCACTGGCATTTTCTTTCACATAGGAAACATTTCTAATAAAAATAAATCTTTAAAAAAAATAAAAGTAATTTATGTAATATGTGTTTTTATTTATTTATTTATTTGTCTGTCTATTACTAGTGAAGCTCTGCTTCATGAGTAGTCATACCTCCACTGGTGTCTATCTTCTGTGAACTTTTAGCAACAATCCGAGTTGAAACACCGATCCAAAATGGCGGAGCAATGTCCATAATTAACTTTATTATTTACAGATTTCATCATGGTTCTTGTGATACTAAATCCAGATTGAACTCTACCATTGGAAAGAGTAGATTTGGCCCGATCCATAGATATGCAACATGGCTATAATAAGGTAATTTATATAGCCTGATATTCTATATTCTATAATATAGTGTGTCTGGATGGCAGAATTCAGTACTGTATCTACAAAACCTTCTGTTTAATCATCTTCCCTTAATTAATTTGCTTAGATTTTTTGTACAAGTGATCTCACGAAGGTGCTGAACGAGCTCAGTGGCAGTTTTTCATGTCTGGTCATTTTTAGCATGGTGTTATTGTGAAAAATCATTTATATTATCCATTGTTTCATCACAATTGACTCAAGCAATTAACAGACACAATATTTCTGACACTGGGAATACATTCCCTGAGATCCATAGATGTCCCTAGATACCAAGAACATGCAAATGGTTCTACCTTTACCACTTGACTTTTTCACTTGAGCCAAAAAATTTGTTTGTCACCTGTCATCTTTATTAGAGATGTTACTTAATGTTGTAATTTATTTACATTACAGTATCTCTACTGTATCTGTGTATATGAGTGTGCGCGTGCAGGTGTGTATACACACACATCTGTCTCATAAATACATACTGTACAAGGAATCTATAGCCACGTGTAAGCATATACATATAGGTGTGAGAATACACATAATATGCACATGCACGTGTATGCAAGTGCACGTGCGTGAATGAACGTGCACATGGATATGTGTGTGTGCACGTGCGTATGGCGTACACGCATACCTATATGTTGCATGTATATGCTTACACGTGGCTATACATTCCTTGTACTGTATGTTTAGAGATGTGTGTGTGTGTGTTTGTGCGTGTGTATGTGTGCATGTGTGAGAGAAAGAGGGAAACAAAAATGGCCACCCCTGGGTAAGGTTTCAATGTTATCATGTTTGGTATTGTGTTAATAGTTGTGTGAATACATTGAATAAATGTCTCAAAATGTACTGAAAACTTTGAAGGCTTTTTTCTCCACAATATGTTTTGGTGACATCCGATATGTAGTAGGGTATAACTCGCTTGATATTTGGAGTAGAAAGATAATATGTGTATCATTGGAAAGCTAACATTATCCTCTAGCCGGTCTAAACCACATTGCATGCTTGCACGAGGAAGGATAATAATTATGATCAAACCTTGATTTCAGGAAGATCCGATAATCAGGCGAAGAATGACAACGTGTTTATTGAATTACACAAAAACGCTGTTTTCGCGTCTTTTCCCTGGAATTACTCAGAAGCAACCAAACTATATTCATATTCAAAATGGTATAAAACGGAAACGTACGGATGAAAAGATCTGTTTTTTGCACGTTGACCAGAAGCAACTCACTGAGACTGGACAGCGTTATTAGACCCATAGCTATACTATAAAATATAGGTTTAGCTCTACAAACTACAATTACGTTTACATGGGGTTAATGGACGGCAAGGAAGGGGTCACTTCCCGGAAGGGGCGTGGCCCTCAATGTGTTAAAGTCAAATTGGGGCATTTTTCGCTAAGGGAAGCATTTCATTTTTATACTGTGAGTGCCTGCCTGTCTGCTGCCTCATCCCAGCCAAAACAAATTCCGTTCTGAGGAGAGAAGAGTACCAAGGTCATAAATCTGGAGCCAAATGGAAGATTAGGACTGGTATGCGGTCCTCCGCAACCTACCCCCCAGCCCTTCCCCCCACCCCCCCTCCATGTCTATGTCTGGCACCTCATGAGTGTGACGGCAGCTAATTATAAAAAAAAATTTAGGCCTACAGTTTCAAAACAACACTACTCTGTTCATTAAATTGTTTAAATACGTACATTGTCTGTCTACATTTATTTAAATATTGAGTGCAACACAGTAATTGTGAAACTGTGATGGATTAGTGTAATTCACACACAGAACTGTCTATGGGTTGTGGGTCCGCACGGACAATTTAGCGTGTGGTACCTTCGTTCTCGACTCTACCTACAGTGGAAGTTGAGTGGAGTCGAATCGAGCCTGCTAGTGTGTTAGTTTGATTTATGCTGCATTTTATATTGATGGCCTTCTAATTTGTTTGTTTGTTTATTTATTTTAAATAACACAGTGACACTTTGCCTTTTGATAAGAAATCCAGCCATATTCCTTTCATTGTATTTCAAATACTGCACTTTAATTTCAAGCGGAAAACTAATCTTTCCAGTAAGAACTGACAATCAGGGAATTTAAACATTGTTGACATTGTTTTTTGTGTTTATTTTAAAGAAAGGAAAGTCTAGTGCTGGTTGAGCATAATTTATGCATAATTTATGTTGATGTAAATGTAATACAGGCTCTTTGGTACAGGGCACAAGGCCGTTGCCTTGAATTGGACATTGGAATTGATGCTATGCCACATTTAATCAGGACATAGTATGAAGGACCTCAGCCTGAACCGGCGGCAAGTCAACCAAGGGATAAATTAATGTGTGAGAATACATGGATTATGTTATGTTATTACTGCTAGAGGTGAGCCTGTCAAGATGGCTAACGTGACGTTACAGGGTAGGCTATTCATTACTAGTTGTACATATTTTTGGAAATTAATGTGTCCTCTGTTCACATTTTTATTTTGACAGTTTGGTCATGTTGAGGGGAATAATGCTGCTAAGATAAAATAAGATATACCTGTATTGATCCGCTTGGGGAAATTCAGGCATCATAGCAGCATGGGGGAGGGGAGGTACAGGTATGGTCAGGGTAATAGAAGAAGACATAATACAGGCAATACAATTATAGTACAGTAGGAAAGTAAAAATAGGCAGTGTAAACAATATAATTAACTCATAATTAGGGCGGCTGATTGGCGCAGTGGGCAAGGCGCTCGCCTCTAATGCAGGAGACGCTGGGTTCGAGCCCAGCTCTCGGCGTTGCTACTGGCTGGCCAGTCGTTCATACTAACACAATTGGCAAGTGTTAGAGGGTGGGAAAGCTGGTGGGTGGGGATTTGATGTTGTGGACAGCGACTCCTACAGGTCGGTTTGGTGACGCCGGTGCGGCGGAAGCAGGAAGTAGCGGGGGCAGCGTGAGCCTCCCACACGTTACTCCTCGCCACTGAGAGTTCGAGCTGCTGCGGTGAAAAGATGCGACAGCCTGCCTCCTCGTGTACCTGGAGGGGACATGTGATGCAAGACTTCTGTCCTCACTACAACCGACCTGTGGGAGGCATAGTCTAGCAATGTTCAAGACAGGTGAGGGAAGAATTGGACAATATGAAATTGGGATGGGAGAAAAAAATTGAAAAATGTGGAGAAAAAGTGGATACAAAACAAAATGTAACTCATAATAAAAAAATAGGCAGTGTAATCAAGGTGCAGATGAGGGTCTGGGTGCCCTATCAGTTATATTATACATTGCAATAAATATGGTTACAATGAACACTAGAATCTAAATATATACTATGAATAAGTATACATTATACACAGGTGCAGTATACATAAGGTATGTACTGTATGGCATACAGTGTAGTCTGTGCAGTTTAGGTGGGACTCGACACACTCAAACTTTCAAACTTTAGACTGTTTTCTTTATACGTTTTTCTTTTTCTTTCTTTCTACCATTTTTTAACCATTGATCTTAACTGATCACTGTGACTTTTTGCTCTTATCGTTTACACACCAACAACACAACTTCACAGTACTGTAACAGCCTTTTCTCTTGCTCTCTCAACTCCTCCTGCATTCCTGCATTCCTGTGTGTTAGTTGGTTGGATCCACTACACTCCGGTTACTACTGAACGGACGTGTTTTTGCGGACCTCCCAAACTTTCAAACTTTAGACTGTTTTCTTTCTTTCTACCATTTTTTAACCAGTGATCTTAACTGATCACTGTGACTTTTGCTCTTATCGTTTATGCTGTTGGATTTATTGGTTTTATGTGACTTTTTACTGGACGTGACCTAAAGCTATCGGCGCTTGTTGTTGCCATAGCTACAGCTACACGCTACAGTACTCACAGTGCTAAACTCCCCCGAGGAAATGGCTCCAACATCAGATGTCGCAGAAATCCGAACGGAACTGAAGACCATCGAGATACTAGTAATGGATCTTCTCAAGCGTCAAACGGAGCTCATGTCCAAGCTGGCTAGCATGGAAAAAGCGGACGCAGGCTACACCAGTAGTCCCTCCTGGGCGACAGTGGTGAGGGGCCGAAGGAAGCTCTCCCTTCCTCTATATGATCCCGTTGATTCACCTCAACTATCAAACCGATTCAACCCTCTTTGTAATGATCCCAGCCTCCTAGGCTCTCCCTCGTTTCCGTCTCCTGCTGCTAGTAATGTAGCTTTGCTCAAAGACTATCCGATGCTAGCTACTAGCCTAGCTACTAGCCAGGCTCCAAGCGAAGCTACCAGGACGACGGCCCTCTCCAGCTCACAACTCAACCATGGAAATATATCTACAACCCAGAGCAGAAAGCGATCTGCCCTGTTTGCTCTCGCATCGCCAAACTCCCCAGACTCACGCGATGGGTCCGACTCCCCAAAGTTTAAACGTCCTCGTCTGCGGTGCTCTGCAGCCCATGCCAGTATGATCACTCAAACGGCGAGTGTCATCGATGGAAATGCCGCTGTGAACGAGCCCCTCCACACGGCGCTGCTGCTCGACCAACCATCAAACCCCGCCAACAATGTAGACGCTACTCCTGCGGCTTTTCACCATAGAAACCTGGCCATCTACGACGGGGAATGCATCCAGGAACAGCCAGAGATCCTACTCATCGGAGATTCCATCACCAGGTTTTTGCAAATACCACACGGCATTACGTATTGTTTTTCCGGTTTAAAAGTTACTGACTTACTTGAGTGTACTCCCGAAATCATCGAGAGATATCCGTCCGCCCACACCGTTATCATTCATATCGGAGCAAATGACGTAATGGCTAGACAATCCGTTAAACTCCAATCTGACTTTGAATCACTAATACTCACTATTGAAAGCCTGGGTAAAATATGCATTGTGTCTGGCCCCATTCCATCCATAGGTCGTGGATCTGAGCGATTTAGCCGTCTGTTCTGGTTGCACAAATGGCTACAGACCCACTGTACTACTATAGGACTTTGCTATATAAATAACTTTGATCTGCTCTGGTCCAGGAAAGACCATTACAGACCCGATGGCATCCATCCCAACATATCAGGGGTAAATGTGCTAATACATAACGTCATACAAAGTATAGCATCACTGGCCTGACAACCAACCATATCTAGCTCTGTAGACTATATACAGAAGCAGCCTAAACTACAAAAAAACACGTTGAGTGTCATCCCGATTCTGATCACCAAAAGACTAATCAATTACTCATTATCACGTCCCATATGTAAATCTAACCTTATCAATACCAGTGTTCAACCACAGACTATCTCACACCCCACTACAGAACCCGTACAGCTAAAACTAGCACTGTTCAACGTTAGAGCGCTGAAACAAAAATCATTTCTGATAAATGAACTCATAGTAAAACATGGTGTACATTGTATGTTTTTAGTAGAGACATGGTTAGACAATATCACTGGTGTAGCAACACTGATTGAGACCTGCCCTTCCAATTTAAAATTCTATCAATCAAACAGACAGAGTGGGAGGGGAGGCGGAATAGCAGCAATCATCTCCACTCAATTTGTGTGCAATGATATTGACCTGGGAACATTTTTATCATTTGAATACCTTGCTATTGTATTGAAAACAGAAATGCCAGTAATATGTGTGACATTGTATCGACCACCAAGGTACTCGCCACTCTTCATACAGGAATTTTCAGAACTCATATCGATCTGCATTACCAGGTATGATAGAATCATTCTTAATGGAGATCTAAACATTCATATCAACAAAAAGTATGACCCCAGGGGTTGTGAGTTTCTGAACCTACTGGACAGTTTTGGACTGATGCAACATGTTCACGAGGCCACCCACCAACATGGCAACACTCTGGACCTACTAATAACAACAGGGCTAAACATTGAGAATGTATCAGTAAAACAAATTCCAATTTGTGACCATTATTGTGTGTTCTATGGTACAAGCCTAATATTACATAAGACCAGAAGCGAATTCCTAGTTCACAGAAGGCTTCTGGACGCTAGAGCTGAAGCAAAATTCTCTAGTATGATGAAATCATATGACCAATGCAGTGAATCCTCCTTAAATCAGCAAGTGCAAAACTTCCACAGCACCTTGTCAACTGTGTTAGATACTGTTGCCCCTCTAAAGGTTAAAAAGGTAAAAACTGATAGAATCTCTCCATGGCTAAATAAAACCAATGTTAAAGATAACAAGAGAAAATGTAGGATAGCCGAGCGAAAATGGAGGAAACTCAAACTCACAGCTCACTTTAATTTATACAAAGACGCCATGGGCGCATACAATAAGGCAATACAACTTGCGAGAAAGGAATATTTTTCCAAAATGATCTCAGAAAATATGGGTAACTCCAGGGTACTTTTTTCCACCATTGACCGGCTGATTAACATACCACCCCCCCATATACCGCAGCAATCAGCCAGAAAATGTGAAGAGTTCGCAGTTTTCTTTAATGAAAAAATATCATTGATTAGAGCAAGCATTACCGCTGATATAGATCTGGCTGTGAGTGAAAACCCACCTGAGATAACTATGGGGGAATTCACATGTATTACATTACCTGACCTCTGTAAGATTGTCTCTGAGTGTAATTCCGCCACCTCCTGCCTCGATCCTATACCAACAGCATTTCTCAAGCGGGTGTTTGATAGTGTCTCAAATCATGTCCTTGAAATCATAAATATGTCTCTTCAAACAGGCACTTTTCCAGATGCATTTAAAACGGCTGTAGTAAAACCACTACTAAAGAAAACAAACTTAGATGTAAACGAACTAAAAAGCTATAGGCCAATATCGAACCTTCCATTTATCAGCAAGATATTAGAAAAGATAGTCTCAGTACAAATAAACTCCTTTCTCAAAGATAATAACATCATGGAGGAACTACAATCAGGTTTCAGAACAAATCACAGCACTGAAACTGCCCTTACCAAAATAGTTAGCGACCTCAGGCTAAACTCCGATGCTGGCAAAGTCTCAATTCTTGTCCTATTGGACCTTAGTGCAGCGTTCGATACGATTGACCATAATATCTTGATCAGTCGTCTTGAAAGACTGGTTGGCTTTTCCGATCATGTACTAAATTGGCTCATAACATACATTAAGGGGAGAAGGTTCTATGTTAAGCTTGGAGACAATGTATCCGAGGAACATGACAGCAATTTTGGAGTCGCACAAGGAAGCTGCCTTGGTCCATTACTCTTCTCACTATATATGCTGCCCCTCGGGGACATCATTCGAGACCACAATGTATGCTTCCATAGTTATGCTGATGATACACAACTATATATCTCCGCAGAACCAAATAACACTACAGCCATACAGTCCATTACAAATAGTCTGTTAGCAATAAACAAGTGGATGAACAATAACTTCCTAAAATTAAACGAAAGCAAGACCGAAATCCTATTGATCGGCCCAAAAGCGAAAAGGGAAGTGCTTTGTAAAAACCTGGGGAGTCTGTCATCCTATGTAAAGACTGAGGTTACAAGCCTAGGTGTCATCTTGGACTCAGACCTGACCTTTAAGTCTCATATAAATAAGGCCATGAAAACGTCATTCTTCCACCTAAGAAACATAGCGAAAGTAAGACCTTTCGTAAATAAAAAGGATGCAGAGAAACTTATTCATGCTTTTGTATCAAGTCGGCTTGACTATTGTAATGCACTGTTCACTGGTCTTCCCAAAGCAACCATTGGGAAGCTTCAGCTTATCCAAAACTCTGCAGCTCGATTACTAACTCATACAAGGAGAAGAGAACATATCACTCCAGTCCTGGCCACTCTGCACTGGCTTCCAATAACTCATAGAATTGATTTTAAGGTCCTTTTCCTAACATATAAAGCTCTTAATGAGCAAGGCCCAAAATACATAGCAAATTCCCTAGTTAGTTATCTGCCCTCAAGAACGCTACGGTCATCCACTACAGGTTTACTAGACACGCCCAGAAACCAAAAAAGGATAGGAAGTATGGCATTTGCCAACTATGCCCCAAAACTATGGAACACACTACCAACACACATCAGAAACGCCAGCTCTATACACATTTTTAAAGGAAAATTAAAAACGTACCTATACAGTCTAGCTTACAAATAGTTATGGCTGGGAAAAACCTGATGGATCCATGAGGCTAGGATAAGCCTTGTGGACCCAACTTTTTTTAGATGAAGGAACGGGTACATACGCACACAATACACGACCAATGATGGATCCGTAAGGCTTGGAAAAGTCTTGTGGACCCAACTCTTTTAGATGAGGGAACGGGTACATATGCACACAAGACGCGGCCACTGATGGGTCCATGGGACTTGGTAAAGCACTATGGACCCAAACTCTGGCCACTGACCACATGAGGGAACGGGTACATACGCACAAAATACACGGCCACTGATGGATCCATGGGACTTGGTAAAGCACTATGGACCCAACTATGACCACTGATAAAAACGTAACTACACTAGCGTTATAAGAGCTAAACATTGCTACCTACCATACAAGTGCATTGGTTTAGTGCACTTCCGGTTGCTACTGAGCGGAAATGTTTGTGCGGACCTGTTCTCCCAAACTGGTAAGCAAATTACTGTTTTTACGTTATTTTCATTTTTACGTTACTATTATTATTATTATTATTTTTTTAAACATTGATCTTAACTGATCACTGACTTTATTGCTTTTATCGTTATATATGCCTATAATTGTGTACAGCACTTTGAGCTACATGACATGTATGAAAGGTGCTTTATAAATACTTACTTACTTACTTACTTACTCAGTGATCAGACATTCCTAGTAGTTCTCGAGTTCTACGGCTGTTAGTTCTCCGGCTGCTGGCAAGCGGTCCCTGCCCACTGTTGTGGAGCCTGGTCAGGTGGCCGCTGGTACGAAGGACTGGCTGAAGCGGTTAGTGGTGTGTCTGGTATGGTAAAGACATGTCTACAGTATACTACACTACACATAAACTATATTTATTGTAGGGCAAAATAACTGAGAGGGCATACATACCCTCATCTCGCACCTTGTTGCCCATATGCGCATGTCCAGAGTTAATTATATTGTATACTGCCTTTTTATTCTATACATTTTTACTACTATAATTCTGTGACCTGTACCTGTATGTCTTCTACTACCTGTACCTCCCCTCCCCCCTCCCCCATGCTGCTATAATACCTGAATTTCCCCAAGGGGATCAATAAAGGAATATCTTATCTTATACAATAACACACAGTATGGTAAATATATGTCTACAGTATACTATGTTGCAACTATTATATAGATAATATACACTTTCATTATAGACTCATAAAGTAAAATATAATACACACACATAGTTTAATTGGTGATAACATTTTTGTTTTATTTGTTTTTATTTGCTTTAATGACATTGAAAGTGCACTGCGTGTTTGCCACAAAATAACAGGTTTGTCTTTCAGCACCACTCAAGAGTGGACAGCTCCTGCCAACGCAGTGTCTAACACTGCAGCCGTGCTGAATTGCATGTGACCGAATTGATTGCTGTATTGGAAACAGCCGTGATATGTTTGGTGCGGCTCGTCAAGCACACAGAATGTAAAATGATTTTGAACTGAACTGAACTGAACGAAAAGGAACTGAACTAGAAATTGTAACTAATAGAAAATAAAATAAATTAAGATTTGATTCAAAAGAAAAGCAACGACTGGACATTCCTGTTTTCATCTTTGTAACATACTACACTACACAATAACACACAGTATGGTAAAGATATGTCTGTCACATGGGGTGGTGGTGTGCGTAGGACCCAGTAGCAGACCAGGGGAGACAGCAGCAAGTCCAAGGGTATTTAACCTCTGTTGTATATTCTATACAATACCTAAGGTAATTTGCAGCACAAGGAGGTTGCTAACTGGAAGGAGGACAAGGAGAGTGATGGAAACATAGTCTTCTCCCCTGACTTAGTCAGATGAGAAATAAACGTGCAGTCCAGACAAAAGGAACTATATTTCAACTCAACTGATTTATTTGCCAAAGGGCCAAAGGTGGATAAGGCATCAGTTACACACAGGAATTATTCATCATAATACATGATTGTACAGAAGGTTTGATGAGGTTTATACAATCAAAATAGCCCAGACACGGTGGCTGCTTCACATCAAGACAGTTCTGCACATAAATAGTAGTCATGCTATGTATGAAACGAGAATGTACTAAGCCATACACATGGGCACAACCTGGTCTAAGGTAGGAATTACATGTTACTCTAGCCAACAATAATGAGTCCATGATTATACTCACATGTATAACATCACATTCTCTGGTGGGTGGATCAAGGCTCAGCCTGACCCCCCTGGGGACGGGTCGGTGGGCTGGCCTACCAACTAACTGTACTGCTCTAATACTTATAGGTTTAAATGACCTCACTTATTTTTAAACTGGTTCAACCAATCACAGGTATCGGTCTTCTTGTTGGGGCTGATCTGCCCCAACATGTCCTTGTCCTCGTGGGTTTGCCTGCAGCAGCAGGGGTGTCTGATTGGCCCCCTCCTTTTGTTTGGGCTGAATCAATCATTTTAACATTCCTTCGTATACCATTTTGATTTTCCAATGTACATGGTTCATGCAATGACCTATAGATCTCTCATATCACCCCAGTACAGTCATTGCTTCTAGGCTGATACCAGACATCATAGGAGACCACACCAACCTTTATTTACCAGATAATATAACTGTGATAAATATACCAGGATTTATAACAAGAGTGAAATAACACTATTACTTTCATACTCGGGTGACATTCTAAATGGTATTCTTCTTTGTAAGTTACCTTCTACATTGATATGGTTAATGTAATAAGTTACATATTTTAATACCAGATTTCCTATATAAAGTATACTGACTTAATAGTTCCTTGGATGTGTCTGCTAGTTAGAGTGAGTCACCGTTTTGTCTGTGGGGTGTGACTTATTTACATAAGTCTTTGTTGTCCCCTGATTACATTAGCGTGGGGCTTTTTATGACCTGCAACTGTTCTCCTACATACAGTTTCGTAAGCAGTCATGAGAGGGGGTTGGTTTGGAATGTCTGTCTCTCCTACATTATGACTCTCTAATTATTCACACATATTAGTTATGAAATTCAATGTCAATATCACCACACCTCATAAAGGAAAACTCCAACATTTTGGAAAATTTGCTTATTTAACATCTTCCCTGGAGTTAGACAAGAAGATACATACCTTTTTTTTCTCTGTGCATGCATTTAGCTTTGGGAACAGTCGCTCCGTTAGCATAGCTTATCTTCATCACTGGAAGTGGGGGAGGACAGGAGCCTGACGTTCCCTACAGGGTCTTACAGTCACCAAATACACTCCAAATACAACTCCAAAACGTTCCTGTAAACATGTTGTGACCTGTGTATTCACCACGTGGAGAAATAAAAAATAATTGAATTAGACAATTACGTTTTATAAGCAAATATACTCGGAACAATTTTTTGCCTAACCACTCGAGTCTCTGGGCGCAGTCAGTGGTTTCAACGTGAAGCCGTGTTTGTTGATATTCTCATTCCTTCAAAGGATCCGAACTGATTGAAGTTTATGGATACCATGACTTAAAATCCTCTTACCTTGATGATTAAAAGCCTCCCTAATTTAGAAAACAGTAATCCAATGGCTGGTATTGATAATATAATACTAACTACTGCACGCTCTGAGCTAACCGGAGCTAACACAGAACAGGATGGTAAAGCAAATATAATGACTTCCTTTCTGGGGTTTTCAAAATAAAAGTGCAACGTTTATAGCAGCGAAAAACATTTATTTTGTACATTATCTAACGTTAACACGAACCTAAACTAACGTTACAACTAACCTAAGGTTAGTTTAGGTTCGTGTTGACTCACGGTTTATCTCTACGAGTTCAGGAGACTCTGGTGCATCATGGTCATGTCTCTAGTACCCCCACAACCTGACATACAGGCGAATATATGAAGGGGAGCAAGATATGGCAGGATACTTATTTTGTGAAAATTCTGTTTTCGGTAACCACTAATAAGCGGCACGGTGGTGTAGTGGTTAACACTGTCTCCTCACAGCAAGAAGGTCCAGGGTTCGATTCCCGCTTGGGGACCAGGTTTCCATGATGCCAGGTACTCATGTGGGGTATCTCCCAGGCCTTTCTGTGTGGAGTTTGCATGTTCTCCCCGTGCTCTCAAGGGTTTCCCCCGATAAGATAAACCCAATGGAAAAGCATGCACAACAGATCGCTAACGCTGTGGCGTCCTTGACGAAGACCGACAAGAGCACTTGGATTGGTCCCCGGGGCGCAGCTCACGTTGACGCCCTATCTGCTCCTGGCTGCCCATGGGGGGAAGGACAACGGGATGGGAAAAGTGCAGAGAGACATTTCATCAGCGACTCAGTGCATGTGTGTGTGTGTTCCTGTGGGTCGCCCATCTCACGTGTGTGTGTTAAACTGCATGACAAATAAAGACTTCTAGTCTAACAATTATTAGCTACAAAACCAAACTGTCCATCATATCAAAACACAATCTAGGGATGTACAGATGAAGCTCTCAGGACTCTGAGCTCTGCTCTGCTACTACGGTAATCATGCACCATTAACCTGGCAGTGCTGTTAACAAGGCGTTAACGATACAGCACCCTTGCAGTAGAGGTTCGATTTTTAAGAGCTGGATCTGTATAGTGTAGCAGGGTGGATTATCCCTGCTTTATGGGAGTGGATGTACACGGCCACCTGGTAGCGAGAACGCAGCAGAGCTGGGTCCAGCTGAGTCCCGACTGTAGGCCAGGAATGTTGAAGTGGAGGTCGAGCAGCAGGAGTGGATGGGGCCTAGGATTCACTAACCTAGGCTGGTCCTTCTTGCCCTCCAGGGCAATCAGCAGTAGCTCCCCACACACCCACACTTCCCCCAATACTTCCTGGGCCCTCCCACACCCGATGGCAGTAAAGATGGATGATATATTCGCTCCCCAAAGCAGTACCTTTCCTGAATGATGAGTGGAGACCTTTCACAATGAACTATAGGCAGGGGGTGGGGAAAGGGTTAAATTGTAATGAGCATTACCCGGAAAGGAAAGGGTTAGATAAAATACACATTAACAGACACGCACACAGTGGTCCCATTAAACTGTCCTTTACTGGAAGTCTGATGCAAGTTACAAATAATTACACAATGATTAAAGTTATTTCCACCCTGGGCACCTAGTGCTCTTGCTTTATAACACAGACTAAAGTGCTTCCCACACTGGGCTAGACACAGTAATAACACCTTCCCTTTAAGGGTTTATATACTGTTCCGCTTCTCCGTAGGTGGGGAGAGAGGGGAGGGAGAGGGATAAAGGAGTTATTGGTTCAATGGGATTTTTGTAAAAGAACACACAGTATTATTACACTCAACCAGAATGACAGTGGGCCCACGTTGCAAATAAAAGTCCTATCTATAGCCGGCTTTTCCCCAAAATAATAAAAGTCGGGCGCCCCTAAACACTGTTACCAGCGTCAGTTCAAAGCACTGCTTCTCTTCGCCCTTAAGGAGCCCGCACAGAGAGAATGTCTACCGATAAAGTTTCAGCACTCGGAGCGCTCGCTGTACTTATCCAAATGGCGGGCCCGCTCCCACCACCAACCGTCCGTGTGGCTGTCGGGAGGTCCCATGATAGCAGGCAGCGGGGCTGGGTAGACGTTGGGCAGGTGACTGCTGGGGTAACGGCTCGGAGGGGCTGGAGGAGCGTGCAGTGTAGTGACGTCCGCTGCTGGGCTGAAGGGGTGGGGCGACACGCGGGCTAAACTGTGGTGCTGGCCTAACGGAAGCTAAGCTGTGGGTCGTGGTGAACCCCCTGTCATGACGCATATACTTCAGCTAAAACGCAATGTGGGCAATATCTACCACACTCTTCGGCAGTAGCTCGTCTGCTTCTCCTTTCACAATGTCTCTTCCACATTAACTAAAAGCTAAGCTATCGCATGCTCATTACTAACCAGCTTCGTAACTGGGTTTATATCTCGCATGCTTGATGTCCGGAGCTCCAGCTCCGTGCGTCCTCTTCCCTCTCTGGAAAACGATGAAGAGGAAGTTCCTCCATCCTTTGGGGTATTTTCTGGTATTTTCTGGTACTTTGGGGTATACTGTGGGGTATTTTAGGGTATTTTGGGGGTATTTTGGGGTATTTTCTGGTATTTTCTGGTACTTTGGGGTATACTTTGGGGTATTATAGGGTATTTTGGGGTATTTTCTGGTATTTTCTGGTACTTTGGGGTATACTTTGGGGTATTTTGGGGTACTTTGGGGTATACTTTGGGGTATTTTGGGGTATTTTCTGGTATTTTGGGGTATACTTATACCTCACAGGTCTATTTCCATAATGGAAAAACCACCTCCGTATCCTAGGATATTTTCTGGTACTTTGGGGTATACTTTGGGGTATTATAGGGTATTTTGGGGTATTTTGGGGTATTTTCTGGTATTTTCTGGTACTTTGGGGTATACTTTGGGGTATTTTAGGGTATTCTGGGGTATTTTGGGGTATTTTCTGGTATTTTCTGGTACTTTGGGGTATACTTTGGGGTATTTTAGGGTATTTTGGGGTATTTTCTGGTATTTTCTGGTACTTTGGGGTATACTTTGGGGTATTATAGGGTATTTTGGGGTATTTTGGGGTATTTTCTGGTATTTTCTGGTACTTTGGGGTATACTTTGGGGTATTTTGGGGTACTTTGGGGTATACTTTGGGGTATTTTGGGGTATTTTCTGGTATTTTGGGGTATACTTATACCTCACCGGGTCTATTTCCATACTGGAAAAACCACCTCCGTATCCTAGGATATTTTCTGGTACTTTGGGGTATACTTTGGGGTATTATAGGGTATTTTGGGGTATTTTCTGGTACTTTGGGGTATACTTTGGGGTATTTTGGGGTACTTTGGGGTATACTTTGGGGTATTTTGGGGTATTTTCTGGTATTTTGGGGTATACTTATACCTCACCGGGTCTATTTCCATACTGGAAAAACCACCTCTGTATCCTCCTCATGAGGTGAAGAGGAGGCCAAGAGGGACTACGGAATGAGCAGATGCCATCATACCGAACAGGCGTATCACGGACAGCGCCTGAGAGGGATGCCCATAGTACTCCACCCGTTGACTGGGAAGAGGAGTACTCTACTTCCAGTCTACAGCAAACCCCAGGCTGGTGAGGAATTCCACCACCTGCCTGGTATGAGACCTGACGATCCACCTTGACCGCCAAGTGCCAGAACGTCGTCAGGGCAGAATAGACTTCGTAACCCCTGACGATGCAGAGGCCCCAGTGCGGCCTCCACGCACTTGGTGAAGATGCAGGGAGCCAGAGAAAAACCGAACGGCAGCCTCTGGTACTCATACGCTAAACCCTGCAAAGGAAGCGTAGGTAAGCCCTAGGATGGAAGATTGGAGATGCGAATACGCATCCTACAGGTCTATGGAGGAGAACCAGGCCCCCACCTGACAGTGTTCAACAGGTAGGAGACGGTCCAAAATGCTGAACCTTCCCATGGGACAGGTCCAGCATGGGTCTGACACCCCCCCTCCCGATTTCTCGGGCACCAGAGAATACCGGGAGGAAAAAGCCACGACGATGGCTTGCTTCGCCCACAGAGATTGGATCTCGTTGACCAGAGCTGTCACTGCTGGTGACCCTGAAAATAGGGTCTGTACCAAACCCCAAAACGGTGGGGTTGTGTAAATACAAGTCCCCGCCTCAGCGTTCTCTCCATCCACCTCGACATATGGTACTGCTGTAGCCATGTGATGTGATGATACTCCCAAACGCACCCGCCGCCATTTGGCGCAGGTCCGCTAGGAACTGTAGATAGGCGGCCCGGTCCCACCCGCTGTGCGTAGCCAACCCTGGACCCGTGCGAGCAGAGCGTTCCGTGGAGTCGGGACATCGGACTCTGACACTACCCACGAGGCAATCGCACCCAAGGGGGGACCCCGACAGAAAGGGCCGGTTTGATACGGGGGAAGCTGACATCATACTAGGTGACAAAAGCTCCCCCCACTGAACACCCCTCCAGAACATGCTGAGGAGTTGTTCTGCAGCTGGACTTGCAAGGTGTGAGGCCCCCATGGGTTCCTACACACCGTAGCCCTGCAGTGATATTACTACCACCCAAATCACGCACGCCTGCGAGATCACTGCCAATCTTTCAGGAGTGGGAGGCACCAACGTGATACCCGGCCTGGCGAAGGCGAGGTCGGGGAAGCCTGCACTGTTCAAAAAAGGTCTCGAGCCCCCCTGCTGACAACACTTGTAGTTGACAGACGTAACACCAGGCTCAACCAAACACAGCTTATGGTGTGGGAGCCACTTGACAGCACAACATTCTCACGGACAGACCCAGGCTCAGCCATCAACTGGGTGTCAGCCCCTGTCCCCATGAGAAGCGAAACGTGGGGCCACATGCGCTTCATTGAAGGCCCGCGGCCCGCAGCCAAAGGAAAACAAATCAGAGCCCCTTTTCCACTGGTGTTGGGGGAGGGAGTGATCGGAGAGCGGGCTGCACACGGCAGGACGGCGACGGTTTCTCAGGCCGTGCTCATCCAATGTGGCCGATCCCTCGGCCGCCAAGGCTGTCGGCCTTGTGGACACCTGTTGACTTAACGCCCAGGGTACCTCCGGCGGGGGAAACATGGTCGCCGGTTGAGGTCTAGGTCAAAGCTAATAACGTCAACAACCTTGCGCAATGTTTTCGAAGTCGGCTGGCCCATTTTTGACAGAAAAAAACAGCAATGCGAACAAAGTTACTAACCGCTGCTAATTCTATACCGTGGCGGTACAGGCTTAACAGCCCACCAGCCATCCGCCGGGCCGACCCACCTCATGGCGGGGAACTATTTCAACATGCCAGAGGCAAAGGACTGATGCCACCTGCTTCATAAACACGGAGCACCAGTGGTGGTTGCAAACAGCAACCTCCACTGTGGTGTGCACCCATGAAGGGGTTAATGAATAAATTAACTAAAAACACCACCAATACACTGTAGAATGGGCTAGCCCATACACACAACGTTAAGGGGATGCGGACCATAGAAAACCAGTCCTGCATACCATTCATAATATTCACAAAAAGCACACTGCCCTATACCTCAGCCCATTCACCCATGAAAAAGGTAAACAAATCCCCGCAATACTCCCAACAGTAGACACCGATTGACCGTCAGCATGAATGGTTAAGAGGAGGGAAGACCTTTTAAAAAGACATCCCTCAGCGGGGAATCAAAATAGAAACAGTAACCCAGCAAATAGCATAGCGTTAGCCGCGTGCTCCAGGATAACCGGGAAAACAACAACAACGTTTACCCAGATATCCTGCCCCTTGAGCCAATACACAACTCGGTTGTCTCCCGGGACAACTCGAGCAGCATCACCAACTCCAGCATTGTTATGCCTAGTGGCGCAAATCCTACCTGGACGCGAGGTAGCCCGATAGCTACACATTGCGTGACGTCCCTCTGTCTGCTGTCAACAAGACGAGGAAACCCCAGTACAGGCCCGACACGGAGATGCATCGAAATGCATCCAGCTGCAGGACCGCAGAACCCATACGAGCGCCGTTGGAACATGCCGAAAAGATTCCAGGGGCTGGCAAATCTCCGGCATTGTTCAATTTCTCTCTCCAGTTCATAAACGCTAGTTACACAGGGTGCATTGCAACCGCCATGATGGAAAACGAAAAAGAGGAAGGGCGAGTGTGACCACGCCTGGTGACTTATAGGGAGGTCACTGGGGCGGGGCCTGGTCAAGTGCAAGGGTGTTTTGTTTTCGTTCATGTAGTACAATAGGTACTGGAGATGAGGTATATCTCGATAGGCGAAAGAGCGAGACGCGATTGTCAGAATCACAAAAAAGCCCAGACCTCAGAGGGCTGTGATGGAAGCAGACTGATGACTCTCGCTCCTCCATAGTGGACTGATGTATCCTTTAATGGACTGATAACATTTATCCTTTAATGTACTAGAGAGAGAGAGAGAGAGAGAGAGAGAGAGGAGAGAGAGAGAGAGAGAGAGAGAGAGAGAGAGAGAGAGAGAGAGAGAGAGAGATAGAGATAAATAGAGAAAGAGAGATGGGTATACAAGCTGGCAACTTAATAATTTGAATATATAGGACAGATATTTCCCTCCTATCTCTCTCTCTCTCTCTCTATATATATATATATATATATATATATATATATATATATATATATATATATATATATATATATATATATATATATATATATATATATATACACACACATATGGGTACACACGCTGGCAACAGAGTTTGAATATGTAGGGTTAAGGGACAGAGAGAATGGAGGGGACACATGTATATTTGATGACAGATTGAAAGGTGGATGAAACAGCTGATAAGTGGGCAGACTTAAGGCAGTGTGAAGACAAGCCTCTGGGAGAGAAGGACACATCTATATTTCATCACAGACAGCAGCTAAAACACGTGGTGAGAGGTGATATGGAGGCAGCAGAGAGAGAGAGTGAGAGCGTAGCGAGAGATGGGGTGAGAGAGATAGGGAGAGGGGGTGAGAGAGAAAGAGGAGAGAGAGAGGGAAGGGACGCATCTATATTTTATCACTGAAACTAAAACAGCTGAAGCAGTGACCATCAATATACAGGGACACTTAAAAAGAGAGGGAAAGAGGGTGAGTGAGAGTCAGTGTGTGTGGGAGAGAGATAGAGGGAGAGAGAGCACAGGAGAGAATCAGTCAGATAGATAGAGAGAAAGATAGGGAGAACAGCATCTAAAAGCCAATAAGTGGGGACCTGAATAGAGACAGATCAGCGGTGACAGATATAGGGGGCCATTAGGCAGCACGCTAGCTGCCACACAACTTTGTTCCCTGTGTTTCTGCTGACTTGAGTGATTCTCGGCAAACCTCCACGCCCTGTGTTTCCCCTCCGACGTGACTCCGGTGTTGTAGCAGAGAGGAAAACTTTGTTATTTTGACGGTGTCGCTAAGTTCCGGTGACCGAGAGAGAGCTGTGGGGCCTTGTTCCACAACATCACTTGAGTTTTATGAAGGCAACGTCTTGTGTTGTTCTATTTATATGTGAGCACTGTAGATAATGGAAGGTCAGCACAGAGATACCACACTGGTGTTTTAAGTTGGGGTATTTATGGTACACTAAATCACTGGGTAACATTATCACGTCTCATGGCTTCTCCTACCATTGTTATGCCGACGATACTCAACTCTTCCTCTCCTTCCCTCCCTCAGATATCCACGTCTCTGAGCGGATCTCGGCCTGTCTGTCCGACATCTCCGCCTGGATGACGTCCAACCACCTCAAACTGAACCTAAGCAAAACAGAATTGCTCCACCTGCCGGCCAAATCCTCCCCCCTAACCGACCTTTCAATCACAGTCGAGAATGCAGCTGTGACTGCGTCCCCGACCGCCAAGAACCTTGGTGTTGTCCTCGACGACCAGTTGAACTTCTCTGCTCACATCGCAGCGACGACCAGAACCTGCCGATTCCTCCTGAGCAACGTCAGAAGGATCCGCCCCTTCCTGACAAAAGAAGCCACCCAACTCCTCGTCCAATCAACAGTCATCTCCCGCCTCGACTACTGCAATGCACTGCTCGCTTGCCTCCCGGCCACTGTCACTAAGCCTCTTCAACTCATTCAGAACGCAGCGGCCCGCCTGATCTCAAACCTACCGAAGTCGGCCCATGTCACCCCACTTCTTAGGGACCTGCACTGGCTCCCCATTGCTGCACGAATCCGCTTCAAGGCCCTCGACCTAGCATACCGTGCGGCAAAGGGAACCGCTCCCGCCTACCTCCGGTCAATGGTCTCTAACTACACACCCTCAAGACCCCTACGCTCTGCATCTTCTGGCCGCCTCAGACCTACTCCTATCCAAGCTCCGGGAGGGTCATCAAAGAGAAGTCGCCTATTCTCAGTCCTTGCCCCACAATGGTGGAATGAACTACCCACCCCAGTTAGGA
Organism: Notolepis coatsorum; assembly: GCF_963971535.1. Classification (NCBI taxonomy): domain Eukaryota; kingdom Metazoa; phylum Chordata; class Actinopteri; order Aulopiformes; family Paralepididae; genus Notolepis; species Notolepis coatsorum. Next base: position 89,016,214 of record NC_140173.1, read on the forward strand.
CAGCCGAATCACGTCCAATCTTTCGCCGTCGACTAAAGACGCACTTCTTCAACCATTATCTGAATAAAAAAATAAAAATAAAAAAATATAAAAAAAAAATCTAACCCTAACTAACCGTACTGTCATGCACTTGTCATAATAAACTAACCTACACTGTAGCACTCAACACTTTGATGAACATTGTTGCTCAGCTGATAGAGTTGTGCCCTTCCTGATGGCTTGTCGTACAGAACTTGTAAGTCACTTTGGATAAAAGCGTCAGCTAAATGACTAAATGTAAAATGTAAATGTAATTTTTTATTGATATTTTCAGCATAGACAGTTGTCATAAAAAACACATTATTTTGCTGTTACATTAAAAACAATTCTAAGTAGACTACAAATATTAAATGTTCCCATTATCTAATCTAAAATCCAATGTAGAATATCTAAAATATTAGGTACAACAGTGAGGCAGAGAAGAAGATCCTTCATACAGCCTCTGCCCTGGATCCCCGCTTTAAAGGACTGCCTTTTCTCACAGAGGAAGAGAAACAGGAGGTCTACAAAGCAGTGACTGAGGAGGCTGCATTCTTGGAGGTAATTTCACCATGTTTCATGTAAAACGTATAAAATTAAAACAAACTAAAACATGTCATATCACACCATGTAAAATGTATTCAATTAAAACTTAGAATTGTCATATCAATAAAGTAACTACAATGAGTAAAAGCTGTATAAGACTGAGAAAAACAGTTATCCTAATAGATGTGAGCTGCTGCATTGATTGAGAAGGAGCTAACGGCTGGTTTAATGCAATTTCTTTCTCGCCTCTCCTCCTCTCCTTTCAGACACAGACTGCGAGTGCTGGGACACCCAGGACAGAAACAGATGAAGCGTCTGGGGGAATCGGCAAAGGAGAAGAAATGCACTCATCGATGCTGAAGGTACCGTACAAACCAAGACTGCCTATGCCAGAGCTGAGGAGGACATGGACAGATACTGTAAAGCCCCATCCCTGGCTCTCACTGAGGATCCTCTGAACTGGTGGCGTGTCCGTGAGGTCACATTTCTTCTCCTCTCCAGGCCGACAAAACGATACTTGTGTATCCCAGTCACAAGCGTGTCTGCAGAGAGGGTTTTCTCCACTACAGGAGATGTGGTCACTGCCAAAAGAAGCTCTCTCAAACCAGAACATGTGGTAGGGGAGAGGGAGGGAGGGAGTATATGAGATGAGAGGAGAGGAGGGGAGGAGAGAGGGAGGGAGGAGATGAGATGAGAGGAAGACAGGGGAGGAGAGGGGTAGAGGAGATGAGTCTAGGGCCTATGCTATTTATTTTTGTTTTCAATTGAATGTTTACTTCAGACATTTGTTAGCATGTTGTATTGTATTTCTATTATTTATTATTATTTATATTATGTTGGAGAGGGGAGGAGGAGATGAGAGGAAGACGGGAGATGAGGCTAGGCCTATGCTAGTTATTTTTGTTTTAAATTTAACGTTTACTTTAGACATTTGTTAGCATTTTGTATTGTATTTACAGTATATTATTTATTATTATTTGTATTATGTTGGGGAGGGGAGGAATAGGGGAGGAGGGAGGGAGGGGAGAGGAGGGGAAGATGGGAGAGAAGGAGATGAGGCTAGGCCTATGCTATTTATTTTAGTTTTCAATTGAATGTTTACTTCAGAACTTTGTTAGCATTTTGCATTGTATTTCTATTATTTATTATTATTTGTATTATGATGGGGAGGGCAGGAGGAGAAGAAGAGGTGTGGAGGCTATAGGCCTATGTTTATTTTTGTTTACAATGTAATGTTTACTGAAGACATTACTGCATTCTGTTGTCTGCTGTGTTTAGACTCAAGAGTCATATTTGTGATGTTTGCCACATTCAGGAAGTGCCTCGTCTTAGAGCTGCTATGTGAAAAAAAAACTTATTTTTGTAGATTACAGCTCAGATGCAGAAGTATGTTTTGTTTTTGAGAATGAAAAAAAATTCAGATGTAGGTAGGCTAGGCCTATATGTATTTATTTAGATTTACAATTTAATTTAATGTAAAGACATTGGGTCTCATTCCCGAACGAATTTACGACAACACATTTTGTCTTAGCCAGATTTCGGCCCATTTAAGACATATTAGGGCTGGGAGTGGGAGTCCCCAAATTTTCCTGAGATCAGATTTGATCGTGGCTGAGAGCAGATTTAAGAGTGTTGAGGAGCACTCTTAAATCTGCTCTCATGATTGATTGACTAATTTAAAATTGTATTAACTTGACAGACTGTGTTCTCATAGTGATTCCTTCATGTCAACGCTACAGGCCTCCTTGGAATTAATTACTTAATCATAATTAAAATGAATATGACAATATTTGTACGATAAGAAATTACGCATTTGATGTCGGAAAAATAAATTATATGGATTCATCTGATCACAGGGCAGCTGCTTAACCATATCTGAACCAGCTATTTTGGACAAATGTATAATTACTTTAATTACTCAGATATTCAAACACAATTATGCAATTATTGTGAAATGATTGAAAATAATAATTATTTAATGCCTTCTGTGGAATTTGTATTTCTTATTTGTTACACATCTGTTTTAATGATTAATTATATACATTTGAAAGAATGCAGGTCAACATGCAATGTATCCCATTGATTGGTATACAATGGGACAGACCTTTATTTGATTGATTGATTGTTTAGTTTAGTTTCTTTAATGGTTGTAATACAGAAGTACAGAATACTTTCATACAAAATGCTTCTTACTGTTACGCTCCAGATACTGTGCTAGACAAGATAGTATCAAATAACATAGTATAGCATGTAAATTAGAAGTAGAAAATAAGGTCACAGTGTTCAGTATAGACATATGTACAATGTTCGATGCAGAATAGACGTAACTGAGTTACCATATAATATACAATACTATGCAGTGTACTAATGTACAATACTATATAGTGCAAAGCAGAAATGGGATGAGGTACAATTTAGGTACATTGATTGATTGATTGATTGATTGATTGATTGATTGATTGAAAATGTTATTAACAGATTGCAGAATGGGTACAGTACAGTACAGCTCAATTACATAAGGGGATGCAGACCAGAGAAAGAATTTTGTCTTGTTTACATCAGGGTCCCCCATTTTCAATTCATCATAACATATATGACACACACGACACAGATAGACAGTACTGCTACATCTATACATTTATGACATACCAGATTTGTAAATACAGTACTGTTTGTGATACAAAAAGAGTCCAGAAAAGAGAGTACATTTGACGTAGAAACTATTGGAGGAGGTTGGGTAGGAGGAGTGGGTGGGTGATAGACTTAGGTCGCTTTCACATATAGTTTTGGTGGACTCGGTGCGGTTCTGGGGGTGAAGTTGCAACATTGTTGCATTCTTCATTTGGTTCGCCTGCGTTCACATAGAAATCTGTGAGGCGGACCGAGACCTTCTGAACAATGTCACACGGTCGAAAAGGGCGCTCGGCTATTGGACAGTGGAAATGTGTGTGTGGCTGCGGCCCGTGTGTGCGTGCGCGCGTGTGTGTGTCTGTGTGTGGACTGTCTGCGAGCCCTCCAGATCAGCGGAGCGAGTTTTGACATGGCATTGATCCATTGTTCTATTGAAGCACATTACCACCATCCTCTCGCTAAACAACTTGTAGACCACAGTGTTTTTATGAGAGCCCACAAGTAGCTGTTTTATTAATAATATAATAAGCCGCGTTTTTTCTTCCTTCTTCCCAAGATGAACAGATATATAGATATAGATAGATAGATAGATAGATAGATAGATAGATAGATAGATAGATAGATAGATAGATAGATAGATAGATAGATAGATAGATAGATAGATGCAGTGTGCTTGTTTTGCAGTGAATGAATGCTGCGAGCAGTGGTAATAATAATCACTTCCTATATTTGGTTCGCGTTTGGTCCGCTGAAGCCGAACCGAGACCTACGTTTACAGGCGGACTAGAGTTCGCCTGTTTGGTCCGCGAACCGAGTTCGACACGCATTCACACAAACCCGAAAAACCGGACTATCGAATTCTGGTCCGAAAGTCCGGACCAAACAGCCCCTGTGTGAAAGCGACCTTACACTGTACAAGCAAAACTGTACATTGGAATATTGACAAAACCATACTTGGTCATTTACTGTACATTGGAGGGGGTTGATATAGCTATAAACCTGCATTCCTTCGAATATATCATTAATCAATTAAACTTATATTGAAATACACTATATAGCCTATACACCAACACTGAAATGACAGTGGATAAATAAATAAGAATTAAAGCTAATCGGTGGAAATAGACTGCATTAATATTCCATAACAAGTCTTGTGTGCGCCTACGAATGAACAGTAGCCTATAGGCTTAATTATGGAATAATAAGCCATACTGCGTTCATTCATTACGCCCGCCGTAGGCTATATATATTATATTTCATTCATTCATTCATATACAGTACTGCGCGCGAGCGTGTGTGTGTGCGCGCGCTGCGGCAGGTGTACCAAGAGCTGTATATGATGCCAATACATTAATCTAATCTAGTTTTGATGGCGCGCAAGCGTGATTACGAAACCTAGCCGCATTTCTCGCAGACGCTCTCTGATTGGCACTGGCTGACGCTAGGTTTCGTAATCACGCGGCTCGCAAGACTCGCAAAGCACTTCCGCCATTCCATTTTCACACAGCTGCGTCACTAGTTGCCTTATAAGGAGCTCTGGAGGCGTTGTTTTGTATGCAAATGTCCTGAACGGGAACGCGCTTTCGAGTTTAAGACAGAATGCCATTCTCCAAGCAGATATCAGATCATATAATTTGTGCGACCGTTTCAGCCACTTAAGACATATTACCAGCACGTTTAGGACTCAGGGTGAACTTGTCATTGATTATGTCTCAGTGGTTCCAAGATAAGTCTTCCAGAATAGCTCTTTGAAAAAAATTCGGGAATGAGACCCATTTATTTTGACGTTCTGATTTAAGAACTTTCTAAATAAAAGAGTTCATTTTAATTTATCTGACTGCTTGTCTTAATTGATGAAAAAGTAGCCATGTGCATTGTGCAGTAATATAGATTATAAAATTAAGGATGTAATATATTATTGAGCTGCATCGAGATGCATAGTATAATTTAATCGTAATCGAATCGTGAAGCCAGTGAAGATTCACAGTTCTAATGTTAACTAGTACAGACTCTATTTACACATTGTCTGGTATGATGTTAACTAGTACAGACTCTATTTACACATTGTCTGGTATGATGTTAACTAGTACAGACTCTATTTACACATTGTCTGGTATGATGTTAACTAGTACAGACTCTATTTACACATTGTGTGGTATGATGTTAAGTAGTACAGACTCTTTACACGTTGTCTGGTATGATATTAGTACAGACCTTTTACACATTGTCTGGTATGATGTTCTGTATTCATAGTGGCTCCGCTCGGCGTCACTCATGCACTGTCCTCGCACACGTGCACGCGCACTGAATAAAGACCACAATGTACCTTTATATCCCAATATTTGTCTGACCACACCCCTATCAGCTTACCTACATAAGCAGGGGTGGGGCCACATACTCGCCTCCTTCTCGCTTTCACCACAAGGTAGTGCCTCGGTAGATCCCCACTTGACGTGATGTGATGGTAGGAGAAGAGTTGGAAAACAAGAGATATACGTTGACATTATATCTTTATTTTCTCTCTCACTATTTTCGAGAAAATACGGCGATATTGTCTTCGTCACTGGAGTGTCTGGAAGATGGTGATCATTCTAAAAACCTCCACCGGTTTTTCGTATTGGGAGCACGCCGCTACATGCCTCCCAACTACAGTCTTCCTTGCTGCGGCTGGTTGGGGTGAAACCCTCCAGCGATACAGCTGGACTGTAGGACGCGCCGCTGTTGTGAGAAGCGGTGGGTTCCAGGTTGGTGAGTAATGTTTGCTTGCGAGCTTCACTTGTCTGTTAGTGCTATGGGGGCTGGCTGACAATGTTTACGGAAACAGGCCCCAGATTAGGGTCCTTTGTTCAGCCTCTTAGGCGACGGCGGATGACCTTGGTCTGAAGCCCATTATAGTCAACTAGTGGGCCACGACCGTAACACTGATGCTCCCTGTGTTCTCTGGACGAGTGGATTTTTCTCTGTCACCGTGTAGGCCCCGTCTTTCATATACAAATGAGAGTATACCCTCACAAGGAAATATGGGCATGGCTGTTCGTTAGCGGAAGATCCGTGTTCAAGTCAGCTACAGCCCAGATGGGAATTGTGCTGGCTCCGTCGTATGTTGGTAAAAATCACCGTTGTAAACTGTGTTAACATCTCGTTTCTCTTCTCTCTTAAACAGTGAGGAGGGTTTCAGAACGGCGGCATGTCTGAGTGGCTTGTTATATCATTGTGTACAAGTTCAGGTGATAGCTGCTTAGTTTGCGTGCTAGTTGTGGCCTACTGTGTTAGCCAGTCAGCTGTTAGCTGCGGCGCTAGCTCGCTGTGTTTACCAAGCCTGTTGTGTCACTAGGCTAGGTAACGTTAGCTTGCTGCTATCGTCCGAGAGCGGCCGTTAGCTTAATGCTACACTGTTGAACGTGCTGTGACTATAACATGTTTTAAACACTCTTGACTACGACGTCATCTTTGACAGAGGATGTTCGTCGAACCTGCCCTGAGCCAGGCCGGCGAGGACTGCGTCAACAAGGAGCACCGTAGCGGCGGGTTGGAGCAGCGAGCTGCCCGTGTCGTCAAACACAGGAGGCTGTGTTTACTTCAGTGCCATGTTAGAGACTGCAATTCGCTTGATCTGCGCTCCCGGTAGGGAAGGTCCTGACCAGACCTTGAACACTTCTTCTTGCTTTCCCTTCTAAATGTTTTGTAAATAACAATGTTTTCCAAAACGAGTGTTGCTGCACTACATTTAGGATACGACGCGAGTTATGTGTGAATTGTCTTGTCACTGGTCTCCATGCAAATCGGGTTATTGTTACAGATGTGAAAATGATCTGGTTTGTTGTGTTGAGACACATTGTGTGTTCATGTACCATGTACTCACAACTAAGGGGGTTAAACTAACCTATAAAGAGTGACATATGAGTAAAGAATGATTCTTTTCTCAGCCTGTAATGACAATGAACAGTGTGTTCACATATTAACAGGTTTACCTGTTTAACTGGCCGTATTAAGGGTAAAGTAGGAGGGTTGTGTTTCCCCCCGGTTCCCTGAGGACTTCTTCATCCTCCTCTCAGACATGTTGTTACACTATATTGTGTCACTGTGTGGTAGGGATACGATGTAACCCTTAGCTTAGTTGTTGGGGTTGTGCTAACCGCTTGAGAAACTTTATTTTCCTACAGAAAAGATTGTTTGGTCACTTTTTCGTGTGTGGTTAGCAAGGCCTGTGGCCGATACCAATCGAGAATTGTGTATTCTCTCATTATGAAAAACGGCGTTCCTCTGTAGTGTGTTTTTGCCATTTTTTGTAGGTGATAATGGGTTGTGTGTGTCGTGTGACCTACAACTGGGTTGGGCTGGCCACAGAAGCACATGTGTAAGTCTGGTACCGGGGCTCTTGCGAGGGCCCTCTCTGTTCCCAGATAGCAAAAAATTAGTGAATCAACGTTGAAATAGGGTTCAGCAGAAATATTGAATCTATGTTGAAGCCTGACATCTAAATTATATAGATCGTTGTCTATGACCCTAACGTTGAATCAACGTTAGGTGTCAACCATAGCTGATACTATATCAATGTTGATTCAACCATCATCTAAATGGTAATATACATGCACATTTTAGTTGATTTTATATTGAATCAATGTTAGACATCAATGTTTATTCAACCATAATCTAAATGGTAATCTACATGCACATTTTAGTTGATTTTATATTGAATCAATGTTAGACATCAATGTTTATTCAACCATAATCTAAATGGTACTCTACTTGTACATTTGTAACTTGTACATCTACTTGTAACTTGTAAAGTTAACGAATCAATACTGATTAATGTACATTTTACATTAAAATATTGCTGCTGATATGTATACATCATAACATTACATGTTTTTTTCCTGCTGTTAAACACACTATTGTTAAATAAATATGACCATATTTCCAAAAATGTGTGAACAAAAATGACAACATGGCTTTTAAAATGAAAATTTATTTTTTTCTAGGGTATCAGAACTTCCAGTGACTAAAACTTTTTACAAAAAACAAATAACAGACCTTATAACAGGCTTTCATTAACAATATAGCCACTGCCAGAATAGTGACACACATATTGTGTGTGGTGAGCACACGCATTCATGCACAACGAAGACAAGATTGCAATCATTTTAACTATAAATTTATGAGCTCAAAGTATGAGCTCACTACTGACTGAAATGTCCAACAAAAAGCATCAATTGTCAAATAATATTGATCACATTAACTAGACTAGATGTTTGAGGAAATTAGAAAGGGAACAACAACTTAACCCTTGTGTCTGATCAGATTCGTATTTGTTTGATAACTTTGCAGTGATGAGCCAACATAATATGTGGCATAATCTTTTAATTATCTTGTATTTTTTTTTTTACTCTTCATAAATTGTTTATTCCACTTCAGCCCGATCATAACCACCACATATTCTTTTTTTTGTCATATTTAACAACTCTTTTCAAAAAGTGGGAGTATTTCATTACACAAATAATATAAAAAATGGTTATGATCAGGGCTGAAGTTGAATAAAATATTTATGGAAAAGAAAGTGGGAAATTATTTCAACATAATCTTTTTATGGAGTTTTTCAATTTAGTCCCCTAATAAGAGTATAATACTTTAGTTTTCAGACACAAGGGTTAAATATAAACAATGGCATAGGATTTGAATTTAAACACAGTGGAGCTTAGATGATCTACAGTTGTCCACGACTTATCCTCCAAGGCATCTGCTATATAATAATCTTCAGATTTACTTAAGTGTTATTAGTAGGTTACAGCAGTAAGCATTAGTTTGCTCAGTCAATTATGGCCAATTCGTTTTATATTGTTTAATACAGTTAAATAAATAGATAAATGAAAAGCAATTTTTTCTGGATTACCCCCCACTGTACCGAAAATAATACCGAACCGTGTCTTCAAAACCGAGGTACGTACCGAACCGTGGATTTTGTGTACCGTTACACCCCTAATGTTTCTATAACTCTCTCCCATATAACTCTCTCCCATACCCTTAACACCAACCGCTGAAGTGCCCTTGAGCAAGGCACTAAACCCCCAACTGCTCCAGTGGAGTTGCTCAGTGGCCAACAGTGTCAGACTGTGGTTGTACTGGGGCCTAACAAAATTAATAGTTGGTTTCAGGTTGGTTGTCAGTTTGGCCATGGGTAGGTAGGGAATTTATTTTATTTAATTTTTTTATTTTATTCTTTCCCACGGCGACTATGGATAGGGAATTTCTTTATTTAATTAAAATGTTCACAACAACATGGATGCATGTACTCTGCCAGCATGTTTAATATCCATAATACTAAATGTTTGACTAAGATTTCTATGAAACTTTATTAAAAAAAAAGAAAAAAAAAGGTTTTTTTATTTTTTTTTATAATTTTTTCTAAAAACTCATAAAATATATTGGGTCGCACCTAAATCGGCAGGGTCGGTCGGCAACCTGAAACCAACTATTAATTTTGTTAGGCCTGGGCAGCTCCCAGGTGTGAATGGAACTCTGTGAATGTGAAGCAGGGCGTAGCTGAAAAAGAGCATCTGTGCTCAGCGAACCTACCCTGGGTAAATAAAGGTTAAAATTAAAAATAAAAAAAATAAACACTGCAAGAACAGGCTGAAGCATAAGTCATTCAAGTAGATGCCGTCCATGGAAGAACAGTGTCCAGGGTAATTCCTTGTACTGTATGAACCAGGGAAACAGTGTGCTGGGGTACCCCAAGTTTGACTCTGGTTCGCTTGACAATTAAGTTTGGGTCACTTCGGTTCCAAGAACAGGCTGAAGCAGCATATTCAAGTAGATGCCGTCCATGGAAGAACAGTGTCCATCAGGGTAATTCCTTGTACTGTATGAACCAGGGAAACAGTGTGTGCTGTGCTGTGCTGGGGTAGCTGTGCTGTGCTGGGGTACCCTAAGTTTGACTCTGGTTCGCTTGACAATTAAGTTTGGGTCACTTCGGTTCCAAGAACAGGCTGAAGCAGCATAAGTCATTCAAGTAGATGCCAGGGTAATTCCTTGTACTGTATGAACCAGGGAAACAGTGTGTGCTGTGCTGTGCTGGGGTACCCTAAGTTTGACTCTGGTTCGCTTGACTTAAGTTTGGGTCACTTCGGTTCCTTGAGATGCCTCCCTCCCGGTCTGGCGCATAACGAAGCCACTTCTTGACAGTTTCGCTGTAGTCCTGGTCGGTCAGCTTGGGGTCAAACTGTCGAGCAGCAGCTGATAGACACAAAAATAAAAAAGGGAGGAAGAGAGGTGGGTGAGATGATGTACGATGATAAGAGCACCCGGCCCTCACTTCACACGAGTGCGATTTTTTTTAATCACTCAATTACTCACTCTGTAGGTCTACAGCAGGGGTCTCAAACTCAATTCACCTGGGGGCCGCTGGAGGTAGAGTCTGGGTGAGGCTGGGCCGCATCAAATATTCCACAAAAAAAGGATTTCAAGTATTCAAAAAAAAAGTACAACTGATCCAATCTTCTCAATCTTTAGCAATAACATTTCAGAACATGAACAGTTCTTCAGAACATGAACGGTTCTTCAGGCTTCTCAGTGGTGTCAGTGGACTCATCCACAGCTATGGAAATGCACTGTGCATTTTTTTTTATTCTATCACAAAGCTGTTTATAAAAAAAATAGGTAAAAAAAATATTATGCGTTTTCATCAATAAATAAATGCCCCACATTTTTTAATAGATTGGGGGCCCACAAATTGATTCTTTAATGGGGCCCAGAATCTCCAGCTACGCCCCTGGCTGGGACTTTTTCCGTCCATTCACCTTTGAATTGCAGTCGACTTTTCTTTTACTGACCATCTTTGAAAATGCCATATTTTTCTGCTGGCTGCCTGCTGGCGAAAATAGGCTAATAGCTACATTTATCTCACAGAGATCAAACTGGGAGTGAGTTTACTGTATATGCGCTTTCAACTCTGCTCCGATTTGAACTGAAAGAGAAAGACGACATGCAGTCCGTGAAGACCCGCCCTACTCCCCTACTCTGCCTCTGATTCGCAGACTGTGGCTGAGGGGGAAAAACGCTGACGGGGCGCGTATGTGATTGGACCAGACCCGTACACACAGACAGACATATGTGGCAGTGCAGGCGGACAGCGCGCAGCACTGCTCGCAGAGGAGAGATAGCGAGGATGCATTTGCTTCCACTTTACTTGATATCATATCACTCCAGAATCACGTTTCAACCAAGTCACTAACATAACGTTGCTGTTATGAGCCTGCGCTATGGTAGCCTACAAGTGATCAAATAAATAAAACTTCCAACTCTCTCGCAACGACTCGGCAAACAGTAGTGCACGGGCCGCATTAACACTACACTTTGATGTCCAGTAGGGGGCCGCAAAATATCATCCCGCGGGCCGCAATTGGCCCGCGGGCCGCGAGTTTGAGACCCCTGGTCTACAGTAACAAGCTACAGTCAGCATCCAGTTAGACTGGACAGGAAAGAGAATTAAGCAATCGCCTAGCCTGACACCATCTAGGCAATACAATGTGTATCCATGCACCTCTAAAGCTCAATTACGTTGTCCATTTCTTATAGGTTGCACTTTCATCACTTTATTCCAACATAACACTTTTTTTTTAAGTTTTTGCAACAGCATAATTATATTCTGAATCACCAGCATCACCAGCATCACCACCTCACTACCTAAACTTAACCTATGAAGTAGTTTGCAGGGGAGGAAGCTCACCAAACATGCAGGCTTGTAGTGTGGTGTGCTTGAATGGCTTCTTGCTTTCTGAACAACGCTTGTCTTTCTTTCCAGCCCAGTTGAACCCACTGGCCAGGGCGTTGGTCATAGCAGTTTTCAACATCAGTCTGATCAGGTTCTCTGAATTGGTGCCTCCTACCAAAGCCAGGCGAGAAATCTAAATCAGAGAGAAGAAAATGAAGGCCCTGCGTTAGAAACAGCATAACGTTTATTTTATGAACACAGAGCAACCAACTTGTTTATACACACACTTTATGCATGCACTGATATTCCAGCCCATGCCAGTCATTAGGTTTAACCACATTAACCCTCCTGTCCATATGTAAACGGTATATTTGAACAATTTCAAAACGTTTCATAAATAGCAGATATACAAGCTCTAACACGTTTTGAACTAGAAAGTGCTAAACACATTTTTCCCCTGAACAAGACCACACTGAAACGATCTACATTTGATAAATGAATGCAGTTCAATAAATTACCATCTTTTGACGGACTGATTGCTCCATCAGTAATGATTCTGCCTCATTGAAGTCTTGTTCACTGGCGATTGGCAGCTGGAAGGGGAGCATAGTGGTTGTGGTGGCCACGCCGTGTCCCCTGGTCCCACCAGATATGTTGCCCTCAGCCAACTCGGTCTTGATGAACTGCACATCTCTCGATAGATCCTTCACCACGACAAGTAATTCAGCCAGCATTGAATTATTCTTCTGGATGGTAAGGTCTTCAGAAGAAGAGTTAAAATCATTAAGTGAGAAATAAAAATAAGCAGCAAATCACACGAGGAATTACACCATGTCCAATAGACTTGCCTTTCATAAGCTGCCCTTCATCGCCGGCCATCTGTCTACGCTGTGAAACACCAGATGGGGTGTTGTAGTTCTCTAAAGAGTGATGGTTTTTCCTTGAATTAGCAGCAACAATTAACTTATAATCAGTGAGGATAGCCTGCTCTGTCTCTCTCAGTAATTTGTTGACTCTACGTCTTTTAGCCCGAGAATAAGATGACATAGTGATGAGGTGCTGTAGTCAATGTAATGGTACATAAATTGTGGTATTTACTTGGCTAGAACAGGTCTTTGCTTCAATTGCTGCAACGTGCGGCTTCTTGAAACTGGTACGTGATTCTGGAAAAAGAAAGAAAAAAGGGGGGAGGGTCCTGATTAATGTGCTGCATTGCAATGTGCAGGGTGAAACGCTTGCATAATTCTACATTTTGATCAATATCAAGAGAGTCCATTATTATATTATTGTTATATTGTTCATTAGAAAATACCATGCATATAACCAAACTTCTAACTATATAGTCAATGTAATGGTACATAAATTGTGGTATTTACTTGGCTAGAACAGGTCTTTGCTTCAATTGCTGCAACGTGCGGCTTCTTGAAACTGGTACGTGATTCTGGAAAAAGAAAGAAAAAAGGGGGGAGACATAAATGTCATCATGTGTATGTCATAAATGTCACTATGAATTGAAAATGGGGGACCCTGATGTAAACGAGACAAAAACGTCTTTCTCTGGTCTGCATCCCCTTAACAATTGTGTGTATTGAGCCATACTGTATTGTACCCCTTCTGCAATCTGTTAAATAAAGTTTTCATTCATTCATTCAACATTAGCAGGACCAGTGGCACGCCAAACAGCCTGCAAACTACCTGGCGTTCTATCGCCATGCTCTAAGACAAACTCTAACCTTAACCAACTTCGAAAGAGTGCCTAAGCTTAAAGGGGAGATGAAGCATATAGCGATATAAACATAGTCATAGCATCAAATTAGTATTTAGATAAGCCACAGAAAAAAATCACGTTATAAAAATAAGCAATAGACACAATATTTCTGACAATGTGAATACATTCCCTGAGGTCCATAGATGTCCCTAGATACCAATAATATGCAAATGGTCTTTCGATTTTGATTACTATTATTTCATGTGAAATATTGCTATGTTATTGTGAGATTACAAAATCTGATGTGATATTACAGAGGATTTTGATTACAGCATTTTTTTGTGAAATAATAATTAAATTATGTGAAATCAAAGGATACTGTATGAATGTCACTGTAATATGACACTCATAACAGAATTAGTTATCAATAACCTACCTGTATAAATGTTAAAAGTTGTTGCAAATATGCTTTCCCCTCATAAATATACCACTATACATTAATTTCTTATATTAGTTTTAAAATGACCATTTAACAGTTTAACCTGTTCCACCCCAGGTGAAAATCAGTAAAAATGTATACCTAGGTAAATGGAATATTGCTCCACTTCTACAAGGGCTATTTGCATATTCTTGGTATCTAGGAACATCTATGGACCTCAATGAATGTATTCTCAGTGTCAGAAATATTGTGTCTATTACTAGGCTTGCTTAAATTCTGATGAAACAAAGGAAAATATGAATTATGATTTTTCTTTTCATCTTTGACAGTGAATAAAACCATGATAATAATGACCAAACTTAAAAAACTGCCACTGAGCTCATTCAGTACCCTCTTGAGATCATGTGTACAAAAGATCTAAGGACATTAATAAAGGGAATATGATCAAATTGAAGGTTTTGTATATACAGTACTGAATTCTCCCATCCGGACCAATGCAATTTGAAATATTATTATAGAATATAGAATATATGCTTATACATTACCTTATTATAGCCAATTCGCACATTTATATATATATACATATAGTATCTTTCAAATGGCCAAGTTCAATTTGGATATAGTATCACCAAGCGTGCATAATAAGTAATAACATATACTGATATTTAATGTAATCGACTGTACTTTTTTATTTCTCCCACAGTGTAATCATTTTGTAACTAATTTCAGATCTAATTATTCCTACATGATTACAATAGTGTGGAGAAACTGACTGCGTTTCAATATTTGTCAAAAACGTTACCTTTTGTAGCTTATTATCGCGAATCATAACAATTATTGATATGTTTCATTCAGAACGCCGAACTTTGAACGACCATAGCGGACCACAGGAAGTGTAGTTTGGTGAAATTTCAACACTGGCAGATAGCTAGCGAGGTCCTCTTGAAAATGGCCGCAAAAAGATTCCAATTCTGATCGTTCAACATTTTCATTTCCGCTTCCGGGTCAAAAACGCGAGTTGAAAAAATAACTTAAAATGATATAAACTCACTTTTAACCTATTGCTAAACTATTGCCAACCTAACGTTTTACATTCTACATGTATTTGTGACATAGTAGTGATAATAATACTTGAAAACGTTTGATTTTAAAAACGTTAATTCAATGTTGCCAGGTATCAACGTTAGCTCCCGGAACGATAGCCAGTTAGTTAGCACCAGCCAGGTATCAACGTTAGCTCCCGGAACGATAGCCAGTTAGCCGGGAGCTAACGTTGATACCTGGCTGGTGCTGGCTGACTGGCTATCGTTCCGGGAGCTAACGTTGATACCTGGCTGGTGCTAACTAACTGGCTATCGTTCCGGGAGCTAACATTGATACCCGGCCTCTTATATTCTTATATGCAACAGGTGGATATCACTAAACACCAAAATCAAGAAACATTATAGCTAACTGCTAAAATTAGCTTCAGCTAGCAGGCATGCATAACTGTTAATATAATATTCTCTACCATGTAAAAACGAACACGGCACTACTCCACTGGCGTTTGCAATCGAAAGCATACATACAACATACAACATACAACATAATCGACATTATTGCCATGCAGTACTCACCATGCAGAGAGACAATGGAGACATGAGGTAGCTAGCTGCCAGGAAGCTGCCGCACAGGTGCATTCTGGGAGGCGGGGCACAAGTGCAGTGCAGTCTGGGTGATGAGACAATGACGACAGCATACGTTGAGCAGCAGCCATACGTTGATTCAACATTTATTAGATATTGGCATTTCAATCATTAAAATGCAACCACAAAACAATATTGATTCAATGATATGTTTTCAACAATAGTCAATTGCTTTAGCGGTTAATGGGTGATTCAACATCAATCGTCGACCTTAACCAAAAATCAAGCATTGTGACCATAAATCAACATTGAATTAACACCTTTTGCTATCTGGGTTCTGTGTTTTTTCCTTAGTAAAAATCAGATAGCAGGTTGGCACATGCGCTGTGTGAAGCTGTTAGACGCTTCATGGGGCTGACTATGACTGCGTCATACTCTTTTTGTCATTACATCGTATCATGGGTGTGGGGTCGTAAAGGGGTGAACTGGTAACCTTTCCTCCCCCTTTTTTCTGTTGGTCAGGGGTAAACCCACCTGTCCTTCAAGGTTCCTTTCACGTTGCGGTTCGGCACGTTACAGGGTGAGGGGGGGGGAGTTTCCTGGTCCCACGCCCTGGAATATTGGGCGTGTGCACCGCAGAAATTCCTCCGCCATAGTGTACGTCACTGTGCGCGTCTCTGTTGGTAGGACTTCCGTGTGCTGTTCAGGTCCATATGATGGATCTGTTTCGGGGGGTGGTCAGGGCTCCTCCTCACAAAGCTCCTATTCGGGCCTTCTGTGAGTTGGGACTCTCTTTCCATGTGAGGGAGCCTCCTCAGAGTACAGAGCCTCCTCCTCAGATTGTCAAGGTGAGTGGAACCTCAAGAAGGAGTCCTACTCTATTGTGTGTGTATTCGATTAAATTCGATTATTGAGTGTGTATGGGTTCAGTGCCTCCTCCCCGGAGAGCCCTAAAACCAAACTTTTACATGGCTCAAGGTGCAATATATTCTTTTCAATCTGTACAGCTCGCGTGGGAAGTCTCTCTGGGGATTTCTGTCTCCTCCCTATGGGAGGGTGGTGGGATGTAAAATTGTGAAAAATGTTTACCCCCGGCTGTGTAGACTGGGATACATACTGTTGGTGCTTCCTTCTTTTCTATTAAAGGGGAACTATCTTATAAATGACCTTTTCCAGTGTTTCGGGTTATTTTATAGCTATGTGGACTTATAGTAATAGAATCTATGTCTCTAATTCTCGATTTGGCGCATTCTTCCAATTCTCCCCTCACAATAATGTCCCTCCCTCAAGTGAGTCATCTGAAAATTTGCCTATATGGGACGTCATATGGTGAATTTGCATAATAACACCCGCCCCCCTCTATCTGCCAGGCAGCCACGAGCCAGCGCAGGTAAACACAGTTGAACAGTATTTATTGCAGGACGCAACCGCAAGCAAATTGAATTGAAGTGAGTTACTTAGCATTGGATTATCGTTATGAACAGATCGGGGCTACGTTGTGCTGTTCCTAGCTGCCGTGCAACGAATGTGACCTTGCATTTATTCCCTGACGATAGCGTGACCCGTCATCAATGGACAAAGTTTATTTTCGGCGACCCGCCGAATGGTTTTCCAACTCATCGTAGTCGCGTCTGTACCGCACATTTTTGCGAGGATGACATTGATAACAAAGGACTTTATGATGCTGGGATGAGTTCCAGGATTACACTAAAGAAGGGTGCTGTACCGTGTATTCGGGACCCGAACGAATCCGTAAGTACAAATGTAATTAGTCAGCTAACTAAATAATTGTTGCTAGCTTAGCTAACGTTATTTTAGCTCTGTGCTTCATTATATATATGTAGACCTAGTTGTGTGTATTGCGAATGAATGATTGTGTTCCTTGTGTGTGTTTGGGGGGGAATAGCTAGGTTTATCTCAGCTGTTTATTGCGCCAAGGAAATCTAACGTTAGTACACGCTGTGTGTGTAGGTGTGTGACGAGTGTAAGGTATTCCATCCTAATTGTGAAATAAATGATCAGATAATCCAGTCGGGCCTGACTATATTCAATATCTAAACTTTACCTGCACTATTCTTACCCTACCTTCAATGGTTTTATTCCAAGTAGTGAATCAAAATATGTTACAGACAGATTATGCATTGTATTGTATTATATATGTAATTGTTTTTATCCTTAGGGCAATGTAAATGTAAGCAGGCCTTTGCAGCGCCCAGCTACGCGGGACGCAACACGCTCCCGGGACATCTGTTGCCAGACCGACCCCCCAAATAGAATATCTATTGGCACTCAGCTCTCTATAAGAACTTTACAGACGCATGTCAAAAGTCAAGGTTTGTAACATTTCTGATCAATTAGCAAATTATGTATTCCAGTTAGTGCTGTGATGTGTTGCTTAGAATATCAATTCTGTAGCTATTGCACATGTAATGCACACATGTAGTTTTGGTAGCTATAATAGCCTTTAGATATCAATCTATCTACTGTAATATCATCCACAGGCCATAATCTGTACACATTGAACTAAAGTCTGCCTTCTTTGACTAAACTACTGTATGTTTTCTAAATAGCTGTTCAGGCAAAAGTGGCGTCTGTAGAGGTTGGAGTTGGAACCCCAGGCTGCTGGTTCAATGAACCTGCTCCCTCCACCTCAACACCAGTGAAGGCGGTTCGATCCGGTAAACGACCACGGCTGGATTTGGATGACGATGACTTCTTCAGCTCCCCCTTTGAGGACCAAGAGCCTCATGACTCCACCTACACCCCTGACTCAGCGACGACCGAGTCCTCGATTCTAGCGTAAGTTCTTAGCCAGTAAATAGTAATGCTGTTCTAATAGTAATGTGCCAGTTCTGATGTAGATGACGTCATTTATTTACGTCATTGTGTTTCTTTTTTCTTTATTCTTACGCTCATATCCCTTGAGCAGGCAAGCCTCACCACCCATATACGATGTACCTAAATACATCGTATACGAAGACTGTCTCCTCCAGTTATTCCAAAAGTGTCCGGTGTGCAGTGCTGCATGTGATGTCCAGAAGACAACGCGAGGAACCTTCTTGGCTGTCAATCAACGGTGCCCCCATTGCCAGTTTAGCAGAAAGTGGGCGAGTCAGCCATTGATTGGAACCACACCTGCAGGGAACCTACAACTTTCTGCTGCTGTCTACTTCACAGGGGCATCTTTCAACCAAATGGAGAAGGTATTGATTGCATAAGTCATGTATCCATTATGTTTCCATTTTGTTTGTGTTTAGCGTTATTAATTTATTATTTTCTTGTCTTAAAAAATATTAGGTTCTCAATGCATTCCGCGTCAAGACGATGAAGTACAGCGCGTTTCGGAGACACGCCAGGATGTACTTGGAACCTGCCATTATTAACAAATGGAAGACACAACAGGAGGTAAACGGTACTCTACCCCCCCCCCCCCCCCCTCACAGTGAGCTGTGTGGTTTCCACAAGGAAGCATACTAGGACCGCTACTCTTCCTAATTTATGCAAATGACATGTCGGCAGCCTGTGAAGCAATATAATCCAACCAGAAAAGGTTCTGCAGTCGCCGGTGTAGGTTCTCCGGTGTACATATCCAACGGTTCTCGTCTAGGACTCCTCGGGTGGGGGCACGAGTTTAGGCCGCCCAGCCTGGATAAGTGCACTAGCTATATACACAACGAACCAGTGGTAATGCTGGTCACTGAAGAACGGTAGCCGCACGATACACTATAAATGATAGACTATTACTTCACATTAGAATAAGTCGAACTCAACGGTACTGCGTTAAACTCTGACACTTTAGCAATCTATTCGCACGCGGTTCTCAAGGCTCTATTCAGAGGCAAAGTTGCCCACTTCACTACACGTTGTCTCGTGGTGAAGGCTTTACTAGTAATGAACGAATTGCTGCTGTTTCCACCTGCGCCGTATTTATACGTAAGGTGAATTATCTAGTGCCAACCTCAGTTCTGTCTCGTATTACTGCGCAGACTTGGACATGTTGAGACATGCCTTGGCGTTGCCTTTGAACTTGCCATTGGGGGTATGGTCGTTGGCGCCTAGGGGTCGCTGTCCAATAGGAGAGCGAGTATTATGGTCTGGTTTGTACCCAGGTAAAGGGATATTCCGTGTATATAAAGAATATACAAGGGATATCAAACGATATACAAATATTATACAAGGGATCTCAAGCAATAAATATATATATTCGGTTTAATCTGACCCTTTGTAACAGTAGTAGTATGGCGATATTGTGTGTATTGAGCCGTACTGTATTGTACCCATTCTGCAATCTGTTAATAAAGTTTTCATTCATTCATTCAGGTGACTCTTGCAACTTTGAGCCAGAAGAATAAGGTCATCGTTGGCGGCGACATGCGTGCAGACTCCCCAGGTTAGAAGCATTTCCCAATGTCAGATTTCTACTTTATGATTTAATTCAGAGTATTGCACTACATTGATGAAATTGTTATTCTACTCCTGTATGTCCACAGGCCACTGCGCAAAGTACGGCAGCTACTCCGTCATGGAACTAGACTCCAACACTGTCATAGACATCCAGCTAGTGCAGGTGAATACCGGTATACTACTTGTAGTGGCCGCTTGTCTCATTGAATGACTTGAATGTCCAAGATGCAGCCGATGTAGTTTGCAGGGTTTTATTGTCCAAAGGAAAAGATGAATGATGATGAAGTTGAACAGAGCAGTTGTCAATTGTTTGTTGCAGATAAGCAGTTCCAGGTTTGAGAGGTGCATGTACTAGCTCTGAATACAGAGCCTCTTATAATAGAGCTGGTGTGCCCCCTAGTGTCCAAACATAAATACTGTTCTACCGTTACCCCCTCCAAACGGTTACTGGAAAGAATTACACTCCTCCACATACACATTTATTTGGAATAACAAACCACCACGTATAAAAAGATCCACCGCACAGAGAAACAAAGCAGACGGAGGTATGGCATTTCCAGATTTCTACCACTACTTTAAGGCGACCACTAACAACATGGTTTGATCCCCAAGCATTAGTATCCAAGGAGAAATTTAGAAGAAAATATAGTAGCTCCACATAGGCTGAAGGGCATAGTATACACCAAATTACCAATTAAGCAATGCGATCCTAAATTATTATTATTATTATTATATAAATGGCATAATCACATAACGGGTATTAGGGGTATATCCTGTATAAGACATGACTAAATGGTAATTTCATTGGATATGCACTGTGAATTAATGCTTGTATATCTTTTTTTTTTTTTATCCACTTTTTCTCCCATTTTTCTATATTTTCTCCCATCCCAATTTCGTATCATCCAATTCAACCCTCCCCTGTCACGAACGCTGTTTCTTGCCTCCCACAAGCCGGCTGCAATGTGGACTAAGTCATACATAGCACAAGTCCCCTCCGGTACTTGAGGTAACAGCAGTCGCATCTTTTCACCTGCGCAGCTCGATCTCTCAGTGGCGCGGAGTAACGCGTGGGAGGCTCACGCTGCCCCCGACACTTCCTGATTCTACTGCGCAGGCGCACCAACCGACTTGTAGGAGTCGCTGTCCACAACGTTCGATCCCCACCCTTCAGTTTTCCCTCCCCGTAATACGGCCAATGTGTATTACTGCGGACGACCAGCTAAACTGAAAACAATGTGGAGAGCTGGATTCGAACACGCGAATCCTAGCGTCTCCACACTGGTGGCGAGTGCCTTGCCCACTACACCACCTAGCCGCCTTAATGCTTGTATATCTTATCGTGTGTTGTCATGTTTGTTTATATGTCTGTTTAAAAAAATAATAAAAAAAAAAAAATACAAAAAAAAATCTAGAAAAAAAAAAAATACTGTTCTGCCTCTGTTCTGTTCAACAGAGCAATGAGGTTGGTGGCAGTTACCACATGGAAAAAGAAGGATTGCAGCGAAGCCTAGCTCTTCTGAAGGACAGTGGTGTGACATTGGATTGCATTGTCACAGACCGTCACCCCCAGATTCAGAAGTTCCTGAGAGATCAGGGCATCAATCACTTCTATGATGTCTGGCATCTAGCAAAGGGTATGACACATTCAATCTCTTATGCTGTTGTTATCCTGTTCTGTTTAAATATGCATGATATCAAAGGTCTAAAATTAAGCTGTGTAAACAATGTATAGCTTGGTAAGTAAATCAATTATGTAATAGACTGGATGATGACTTATGTTCTGCAAAATCCTATTACAAGGGTTGTCTAAGAAGGTGGACCAAGTGGCCAAGGACAAGGACTGTCTGGTGGTGAAGAAGTGGAGGCAAGCCATAACAAACCACCTCTACTGGACTGCATCTTCATCGCAGACAGGCCCTGAGAAAGTGGCAAAGTGGACGTCACTGTTCAACCACATGCATGATGTCCATACACATAAAGACCCACTGTTTAAAAAGTGTCTTCATGCGGACCATCTCTCAAGAGATAAGAGCAAGTGGTTGAAGCCTCGTATGTACACACTATGGTTATGTGTCAGAAGTTGATATTGTCAAAAGACCTATGTATGTCTGTCCATCTTTCATGATGAGTATATATTTAACATATTTTTTTCTGAATGCAATTTCTTTTTACCTTTAGAATCAAAGGCTGCCTTCAGACTTGAAAAAGTGCTTCTAAACAAGAGAATCCTGAAGGATGTCGCTAAACTCAGTCCACACCACCAAACGTCTCCATTGGAGTCTTATCACAGTGTCATCTTACGGTTCGCACCAAAGAACGTTGTGTTTCCATTTCTAGGAATGCTTTGCAGGTAATTTAGATTGTGTACAGATGACTAATTATGAACACCTGATGTGTAATCACTCATTATGTAGAAAATAGATTACCTACTAGATCTATTAAAAATATATTGCTTATATATATTTTTGTTCTTTCAGACTCTACCTATCTGCAATGCATTTCAATGAAAATGCCAAACGCCCACAAGCTACAAGTTCCACCGGAGAGCCTGCCTTCAAGTTAAATTTTCCCAAGGCAAAGAAGGGGGGCTACACTCTGAAACCCATAAGGGCTGCGGCAACATTCAGTGAGTAAAACATGCAATTTCTTGGAATGTTAACTTATTCTTGGGCACTTGGGTTTAGATTGTTCCATTTCTATTTTGAGGTCGATTCCATGCCGTATGAGTAAAATTAAAACATTTGGTTATTACTCTGGATATAAAATTAACAGACAAAACAGAGGCACTGGCTATTGGGGGTAACATTTCTCAACAGGCCATATCCCTCTTCCCTTTTAAATGGCCATGTACTGGTATTTATACACATTTGACTAATTGTATAAAGCCAAGTACACAAGGCTTATCAATATGATATTTATATATGATAAAGTGGGCTTGTATAGAGCGTATAGGGTTATAAAGGCACTGCATATTTATTTTCATCTTATTAGTTTATCTTATTTCCCATTTGATTGTCATTTTCTGCATAAACTATATTATTGAAAGACTAAAACAGCAACGATAACAATAAAGTTATAAGAATACAAATACATTTAAATAACATTTATAACATGACATGGCATTTTTTATTTACAGACTATGTGAACGAGCTCATGGAGTTCTTGTTTGACAGCGTCATCCTTGAACCGGAGCGTTACATGGAGCAGGTGCTTGAGATTCCCATCCCTGAACATCTGTCTGCGCATTTTGACAGGCCTTCGATGGAGGATGCCATTGCGGGATATGAGTCACGCTTTAATGAAGGGGCGGTCTGAAGCCAGACCAGGCTACTGGTCCAATGAACCTGCTCCCTCATAGTCAGTAATGTTCTTTATTTATCTCGAACATTTCAACCATAAAACAATGAGTACTGTATACACTATTACCAACCCATACTTATATTCATTATACACACTCATACCAACCAAGACTCATTATACAGTAGTAACACAAAGGTTTTAGAGTTTTTTTTAATGTTTTTATTTTCTTTAGTCAAGGGGCGGCGGTCTGAAGCCAGTGTATACCCCCTCCTCGTCTGGGTATTCTGCATGGATGCGAAGGACCACACAAGAGGGAATGACGACCCTCACGTGGCGGCCCAGAAAACCCCAGCACCAGCTGACAAAGCTTCGATAAGCTACATATCTGAAACGACTAAAGAAGAAAAAGAAGTATTTTATTTATGAAAAGGTCCATGAAAAGGAGCGCTGCAGTAGGGATACAAGGACAGTGTCATCTGAAAACTTAACCAGATGCCTTTGGTCATCAAGCGATCTGCAGCTGTCCGTGTACATAATGAATAGAGATTTAATCTTTCACTAGATTACAAAAAATGTGAATCCCTACCCACCTTCAAAACCGCTCTCAAAGAGCACCTACGGGAGGCTGCAATTCTAAACTGGCCACCGTAAATGTCCAAATCCTTGTATGAAAGGTGCTATACAACTAAAGTGTATTATTATTATTATTATTATTATCAGCGTTGGGATATTTTGCATTCCACTGATATAGGTCTGTTTGAATTCCCAGTGGCCGGTGATACCCGGCCGTGCCAGCTAAGTCTATAAAAGAAATTGAGACGCATGCTTTGGGCTCCAATCACTATTGCCCAATGATGTGTCTGTCTAACCCCAAGATTTTTATATATACGGTATATATTCAATAAATTTGAATATCGTGGAAAAGTTATTTTATTTCAATAATTCGAGCAAAACTCGGTTATAGATTCATTACATACAAAGTGAAATATTTCAAGCCTTTATTTGTTTTAATTTGGATGATTATGGCTTAAAGCCCAAAATTCAATATCTTGAGAGTTTGAAGAGAAATGTAATATAGAAATGTCGGCCTTCTGAAAAGTATGTTCACTCAGTACTTGGGTGGGGCTCCTTTTGCACAAATTACTGCAAAATATATAGACTTTTACACTGTTCTAATTTGTTGAGCTGTGTGTGTATATAAACACATGGTGGCGCTCTGCACCCCACATCATTGTTTAGGGAAAGCCCCGGCTCATTTACTCCCTACATTGAAACAACTGCATTTTGTTATACGAGCAAATGATGTGGACTTCAATTCACCCTGTCCTGTAAACTGTACATCCTATGTGCATTACACAACGGCTACCTCCATCACCTTATCATAAGCTCTCAGTTAACCGATGTAAAGCTTTCTAAATAGTCATAGGCTGATTTTCAATGACCTAACCTTAGTAAATAGCATTTGTACTATTTTGTGGTAAATATTTTGCTAACTAGATATTTTTACTTGTTGTAACATTAGCATGTAGAGTAATGTATATAGCTAAGCTAGTGGTGTATGGAAGATGCTGTTGGAATTTGTGAGCTTGTCTCAGAGTTCAGAGGCAACTGGGCAATGCGTCTTGAAGCCACAACACTGGGTCCTTCATGTGGACTATTCTCGTGAACACTGTAAACACTACCCCATTTAATAATTAAAAGTGTTTGGCAAGTCAGTGCTATTTACTCCTCTTATAGTAGTGGATTTATTCCTCCCAGTATTAGTATGTGTTTATGGAAGCCAACGTATATACTTGAATTGTCACTATTTGCACAACTGCCTTTGTTCATTTACAATTACACAATTGTATGATGTACAAGTAATATTCGCTGGTATTATAATGTAAAATAAATTGTGTTTTGTGCTGTACAACACAGTGACATTCCTTCATGCACAACACAGTATTCAAATACATTATACAGCTGTACTGTTATTACATTATACATACTTGTTTACGCCCCGGATTGGCAGACACCCATAATCTGCCCTGTAAATGTTGTTTGCCATTTGCAGCGAATATCGGTTTAGGCAGACCGGTTCCAAACCTGGGTGGTCTACCATGCACAACGGGGGTTCCGGTGCTTGGTCACATCTTCTCCTGACCTATATAAAACAACACAGTTAGTCCATTTATTCACCCTAAACCCTGTCCTCATCCTTCAAGGTCAATCTAAAGAATGTGACATTAGCCAGATGCATGTTTTCTGTAACTGTTAGCCAGTTTATGTTACTCATAAACAGTACTGTATATTTTGTAGGTATGTCATGAATGTCTAGATGCAACAGTACTGTCTACCTGTATGTCATTTATGTTATGATGAATTGAAAATGGGGGACCCTGATGTAAACAAGACGAAAGTCTTTCTCTGGTCTGCATCCCCTTATGTAATTGAGCTGTACTGTACCCATTCTGCAATCTAAAGTTTTCAATCAATCAATACCTGAGGTATTTCCAGGCAACAAAGATTCTCCACCGCGGTAGGCATTCGAGCACAGTTGCCACAGACACACCTGCAGTGCATAAACGAAAGTGCATATACTGTAAAGTGAACAGATTCAACACAATTCCTACTGTACTTGTAAGACGTGGATGCAATATATAACATTATGCTTCTCTTTTCGTTGGGCATGCTACCTAATTTACCCAAAGAAAACTAACGTTATACCTCGCTATAACGTCATAAATAACTACTAACTAACGTTACTGTTACTGACTGTTGTTAGACAGTATACATTACCCACCACTCAGAAACAACTTGAAGCCCTCGTCGTTCAATCTCGTCCTCCTCCTCCTCGGAGTCGCAGTCGGGGTCACTCTCCGGATCAAAAATATATGCGTGCGCCATGTTTGTTTACGAGTTCACTTTTGCACGCGTATGGGCGGAGCTACAGGTGGGGGTCTCTCTCTCTCTCTCCCTGTCACTCAAATCGCATTCAGAGTATGGGCGTGGCCAAGCCTCAAAACGGCTTAACATTTTGAGGTAGACAAATGCTGCTTTTGAGTACTCGATTAGAAAGGAAAAAAAATATATTTTTTTTAAATAAACCTTACACATGTGTTCCATAAACTCACAGGAATTGTGTAAAAGTGCCCAAATAGTGAAAGAAATAGTAAAATAGTTCCCCTTTAAGAAGAGTTGGAGTTAGGAAGCATCACACCCCTCTTGTCGTTCCCCTGGGTGCCTTGGGGATTCAATGACAGGTCTAAATAGCCTGTTCAT
The DNA here is from genome assembly GCF_963971535.1 of Notolepis coatsorum. Taxonomy (NCBI): domain Eukaryota; kingdom Metazoa; phylum Chordata; class Actinopteri; order Aulopiformes; family Paralepididae; genus Notolepis; species Notolepis coatsorum. The sequence goes on from NC_140173.1 coordinate 89,042,859, forward strand.
TGATGTAGTTGTGTCCCGACGCACGTATAGTGCTAGCTCGGGGTGTTCTGTAATCAGGCGAATGACTGGCACGCCTTGGTTGCTTGAGGTTAAAACGGCGTTTTTATAAAGCAACTGGGATGGAGGTTTTTCCTCTTCCGACGACCTGTTTTGGTTGTCGACGGATTCTCGTTCATATCTGGGGGATGATGACGGAATGGATCTGAACATATGTAGAGGGATCTCACGCCCTGGGGGTGGGCCACCGGGCGCGGTTCGCACCGAACGTCTGGGTGGCGCCTTCTTTTCATGTTTAAGATCAACACGCATATCTGCCCCTTCTCCTGGAGTAGGCATGTCGGCGTGGTTAGGGCACGGGACTGGTTCTGGTCACGCTGGTCCGGATCAGTTAAACCCGTTGTCCGCCGGGGATGCAGATCTGCTGTTCTGGTACCCTGAGGGACTTGGGCTTTTTCAGGGGGAAAATGCCAGGTCGGTCCGGGTGTCACAGGGTTAAGCGCTATGGAGACCCTGGTTGGGTACATTTTGTACTCTGCACTGTCGTAATGGCTTACGGCCATGCCAACCTGTAGACGCTCGATCTCGGCAGATTTCGGCCGCTACGCAGGTTGGTCCTGTTTAGTACTTGGTTGGGAGACCGCCTGGGAATACCAAGTACGGTGTGCTTGGGGCTGGTTCTCCATTCTTTTCTCTCCTCTCTCACGCATGGCGAAGAGGGGCCTGTTGGGGTGGTCTTTGACCTCCTCTGGTGACCCTGTGCTTCCCGTATCGCCGGGCCCGGTCCGAAGTAATGTTTCGTCGACCCGTAGTCCTGGGTTAACCATTTTTTGAAAACTCAAACACTTGTACTGCGGTATAGCCGGTGTATACCCGCAGGTGTGTTTTGGAGTTTTTTCTTGAGGGGTTATAGGAACAACCACCGCATTGGGTAACACCAAGGTGGTTGATTCCCTGGTGTGTTGGAGCAGTGTCAACTCCCGGCTTACCCGGTTGAGGGTGCCCCTGCACGTTCATGACGTCTGTCAATCGTGTCAGCCTTCTCTGCCTCAACCCCTCTGGGTGGGTTTTTTTTAATGGAGGCTTGGTCATGCAACAACGCCAGCATATGCCCCATTCCGCCGGGGCGGCTGTTTTCAGCTGACTCCTTTGGCGCCTGTCTCGTCCGCAGTGCTCCAGGCTCAGGTTACAGCCTGTTGCCTGGTATTCCCCGGTGCGCTGCCTGCTTCCGTTGGTTAACCTTTTTGTGTGCTTACGGCCATGCTGACTGCCTGTTCTGCAGGGTCAGTGTGCCAGGCGGTGTGCTATTGGGGGGACAGGGCCCGCTCGGCTGAGGGGCCTTTGTCCGAATACGCTGGCGATGTGGGGGGCAGGGTCACTAAGTGCCCACATGGTGGGGTCTTGATGCTGGCATCATGGACTTCTCCGGGCCCTTGTTCCAGGGGGTCCAGTCCCTTTGGTGGGTCTGGGCCTTCCTTCGCGCTACGCTGCTACGGCCTTGCCACGGGGTTGGGTTCGCCCTTGACCCCGTGATTCTGGGGGCAGTAACGAGGTTGTTCCCTCCGTTCGTTCCCGGGTGGCATGCGGGTTGTGCGTGTGTGTAGTCGTGGGGTCAGGCCACGGCCTGCTCACCCTGTGCGTTGAGTTGCTTGAGTGCCTCTTCGCATGGTCGGGTCCGTCGCCCTCCCGGGAAACCTCCAATAGGGGGGGTGCCCTCCATTAGGGGGGGTCGGGGGGGCTCGGTCCTCCCTGTTCTGATGGTTGTGGGGGGCCTTCAGCGGGGTGTATTTGTCGGCCGGTGGCTCCCGCTCGGCCTCCCTTGTGCATGAGTGACGCCGAGCGGAGCCACTATGAATACAGAACGATAGCTTATGACTATAACCAAGTTCTGTTAATAGTGGTGACACTTGGCGTCCGACGCCGCTGCAGCCCTTGATCTCACCTTGTGGTGAAAGCTTGGGAAGAAGGCGTGTATGTGGCCCCATCCCTGCTTATGTAGGTAAGCTGATAGGGGTGTGGTCAGACAAATATTGGGATATAAAGGTACATTGTGGTCTTTATTCAGTGCGCGTGCACGTGTGCGAGGACAGTGCATGAGTGACGCCGAACGTCACCACTATTAACAGAACTTGGTTATAGTCATAACCTATCGTTAACTAGTTCAGACTATATGTGACTCGGCGTGGTCAAACCCGACTTGTGACGGCAGATAACATTGCTCAGAAATCGCGGAAATGTCTCGCATTTCAGAAATAGGTAAAAATCGAAATATAGCTTTTTTTTACTGCTTTGAAATATTCTTTCTATGTTCCTTTATTTGCTAAACTTAATACAACTTGTAAATGAGTTAATTATTGTTATTTGTCCGATAGTATGTGTCCCAATGCTCGCCAAAAAGACTACAGCGCTGGGCTATGTGGGTAGCTGCTCATAATGCTTGGGGTGTGGTCTGCCTTGGCATTCATTCATTACAGGTACTTTGAGAGGTGTTGAAACACACACTGCTCTGCTTTCATCATTGCAGAGAGAACGAAAAAATGCATGCACGCACATTTTCTAATAACAGCATTATTAGACATGCCAATCCAACGAAAGACGTGCTGGTCGCGCTGGAGAAAAGAAAAGATGTTGCGTTTGTCTTTTATGTGTTATTTGTTATTCTAAGATGCTAATTCATCTGTATCTGGATAACCAATGAACAGGTTTTATCGAGGCAGGTAGCGTTATTTCGGGGACATTTATATCTATAGTCTGGTATATTTTTCGTCCACGAAAAATGGAGGCTCTAATTATTATTATTCATAGAGACTCTCGAGCAATAATAATTATTACAGCCTCCATTTTTCGTGGACGAAAAATATACCAGACTATAGATATAAATTCTCCCGAAATAACGCTACCTGCCTCGACAAAATCCGTGCATTGGTTATCCAGATGAATGAATTGATACATGAATTAGCATCTCAGAATAAGTGGCTTTGTATGCGCGGCATAGGGAGTTAGGCAACGCTCTACAAGCTGTCCGCTGGATGAGAATTCTATCCTAGCCTACTATTACACCAACGGTCTTCATTAGATAAACCAATAGATTGTGTATGACAAAATAAATATGGGTTGTTTTAAATTGTGTGAATAGTTGCTGTGAGTACTCGCACTATGTTTCAATAATCCGTTTTACCATTCATTCATTATAAACACAGATGTAAGGTGTCCACCGCTCAGAACGTCCAATTCTATCAACAAATTTTTTTTAAGCTACGGCCAAAATGCGTGGTGACGTGTTAACCAATTTCGGAGGGGGATCCCAATGATATATCAATAAAAAAGTACTGTCAGTTAATTTTCAAGGGATATGTTCATGCGCACAGCAAGTTTCACCAGTTCCCGGCATTTTTAACCAGTGGAGAATGGTAAGAGAGATTTCCCTATCGTTTTCTTATATGAATTATTCAACCTACGTTAATAAAACATACCTGGTGATCAACTACAGTTTGCTGTGAGCATTAGATATGTGTAGTGTTCTGATACAACGATTATTGGTGAAGCGATAATTCATTTGGGGTGTGACAGCTGCTGCAGCGCGACCTGTGGTTTGCTGATGAGAATGGCGGGGCAGGAGCTGCAGCTGGATTAGCGTATCGCTTCGTTGGGAGGCGGAGATAGTCATTGGATTCGGAAAATCACGCAACGTTTAGATTTCAGTGAACCCCACATGATAATGTTGCCAAACAACAATACAGGCAAGAATCTTTCAGGCCAGCGAGCAGTGGGCCTGTCCACATTTAAGTCCATCTGGAGGCAATTACTGCGTCATATCACGGCAATGAATTGATATATTGAATATGAATTGAAAATGGGGGACCCTGATGGAAACAAGACAAACGTCTTTCTCAGGTCTGCATCCCCTTAACAATTGTATGTATTGAGCCGTACTGTATTGTACCCATTCTGCAATCTGTTAAATAAAGTTTTCATTCATTCATTCATTCATTCATTCATTCATTCATTCATTCATTCATTCATTCATTCATTCATTCATTCATTCAATCAAACCGATGTCAGACCTTTGCTGGGTGTGTCAGAAGAACAACTATCAGGTTAGTGAACATCACAGTGTTATGAACTTTGAACTGCAACTTCTGTATGAAAAGTGCTTTACAAATAAAGTGTATTATTATTAATATCATCCTTTACTTAACTTTCCAAGGTTTACAGAAGTGCCAATCTGCCAGAGGCTGAGAAGTCTGCAAAGCTGAAGCAGCAGGAGCAACATTTTGAGCATGTAACCTCTAGGGCTGTCTTAAATACTTTGAAGCTTCGAAGCTTCGTTCAATGGCACAAGCTTCGAACATAAAAATTAATCGAAGTAAAAAAAATAAATTAAACAAATATTTGTATATACATTTTTTGCCTCCAAAATCTTGCGCCTCCATTCCAATGAAACGAAAGTAAGCGGCGCCTTCCCGCCTCCATTCCAATGAAACGGTAGTAAGCGGCGCCTCGACTCCACCTCTCTACAACAAGCACGTGGAGATTATCTGTGTTGAAAACAACAAGGACATGTGCAGCAGACATGTCGACGAAGAAGCGAAGCAATGCCGTTTGTTATTTAAGACAGATTTTTTGTTCATTGTGCTGCTTTTTTAAAGTGTCCCGACCCATATAAAAATATGTCTTAATAAAACGTGCTTAATTAAGTAGAATTCTGCCTTTGTCTCTAGAGTCAAGAGTCAAGAGTCAAGAGTTTTATTTGTCACGGCATACGAGTATACAATGAAATGCGGGTGGTCTTGCCCGCAACAATGTGCAATACAGTGGTACAACATATACTCTATCAACTACATATAAATATAAATACATATACATATACATCCATATACATACATATATAAATATAAATATTTATATAATTGTTTGCTTGATAGACGAAGGTTGCAACATAATTATGTAATGTCATGTCGTTGGCTGTGAGAGCAGCCCCACTGCACCCAGGCAGGGCAGCCGAGTGAAACCTTGTTGGCTGCGTCACAGTCACGGAAGGGGCTACTTAATTAATTAATCCAATCCACTTTATTTATAGAGCACATTTGAAAACAACAACGTTTACCAAAGTGCTGTACAAGTCCCACAACATAAGATAAAAGAAACCCCCCCCCCCCCCCCCGCGAAGCTTCGAATTCAAATCGAAGCTCGGCCCCGAAGCTTCGATTGCCAAAAAAAGCTTTGAAGGCCAGCCCTAGTAACCTCAGAGAGGGCTGCCTACATCGCCATGATTAAAGCCAAAGAGATCCATGAGGGTCTTTCTCTGGGTGGTCATGTGCCACCGGCAAGCAAGCCCATGACAATGCATTACAGTTTCGACTATGCTCAAAAGGTGACTACATACCAAGCCCTGATTGCAGGCCACACAAAGTTTTCCCCCGGACAGTTTCTTTGGGCTTCTCAAGCAGCGTTTCAGAAAGACCAAGGTGAACACTCTTGATGAGATTGCAGCAGTCGTAAGGGACAGCTCAGTGGCTGGAGTCACATACCACAGCTATTCGGAAAGGAGGATGACACTGTGATCGTGCAGTCCTACAACTGGCAGGAACATCTGGGGCCTTACTTCAAACCACTGCCACAGATCAAGCAGTACCAGCACTTTAGGTGGGTGTGGTCACTGTGTGTTGTGTATTTACTGTAATTAATTATTCACACTTTAGTGCAAAGAATGTCATTGGCAAATGATACAAATGCATTGATATTGTTATGTGCCCTGTACTAACGATTCACTTTATTATTGCAGCTTTGATTCCAAGGAACCTGGTGTGGTTGTGGCAAAGATGTCTATTGATGGCGCGGAAACCAGATTCCAGCTGCTCCGTGACGCCTATAGATCTGTTCTGCCACCACCGGGACTGGACTCTGCAAGACAACACTATCTCTTCCACAAGATCAGAGAGTTTTGTGATGATGAAGCTCAAGACATAACTTGCCCAGCACCAGCCAAAGTATCAAGCAGCGGTTAAAAAAGACCACAGTGATCACTCTGGAGAGACTACGGCTCAGCTTCTTCTTCCCCCAAGCCATCAGAACATTGAACACTGAACTCTCCACAATGTGGTTCTAGTAAAAACTGTATTGTATAGTAGTGTACATAGGACTCTCAGGACTTTAGCATGTCTATTTTATCATGCCTATTTTTTTTACCTGTTTATTATGTCTATTTTATTAGTTTATTAGTATTACTGCACAATCAAAGCGGGCATGGCCACCCGCATTTCACTGTATGCCCTGGTGTGTATCAGGCCATGTGAGCGGATCGGAGCGTGAGCGGCACGGGGCGCGGAGCGGGCGGTTTTGACGTGAGCGAGGAGTGGGTTTTAAAATGGGTCGGCGCGACGTCCGGAGCGAGAGTTCTCCTCCGCTCCAATCCACTCCAGGTCGCTCACAGTGGTTTAACACTGTTGATGTAATATACATGCAGTACAATGCCAAAGCAACAGATGGCGATGTACAAACATGAAGGCCATTTTCAACCAATGAGAAGGGTGAACCTGTGATATCCGGTTCAGGCTTTGTCACTGTAGAGACGCCCACACTCACTCCTGTTAGAAAAAGTATCGACGCCATTGTTGTTGACGTTAGCTTACATGCTAACGTTAATGGCAGCGACCATAGCATTGTGGCTCGGCTAGCCTATCATCGCTTAATAGGGCTAGTGAATGGATAAACAACGTTATTTAACATTGCAGAATGGGTACAATTACAATGCGGCTCAATACAAACAATTGTTAAGGGGCCCAGGGGGTGTAGACTGTTGTAGTTTGAGCTAATTTACACCATGCTCCAAAAAAAAATAAAAATCTGCCGAGCGATCTGGCGCGGGGCTCGATTCAAGGTGAGCGGGGAGCGAGCGGAGAGCGACTTGGGGGCGGGGTCAACATGATCGATTAGCGGAGCGGACCAAGCTTTAAAGAGCGAAGAGCGGATTTCTCGGCCGCGCCGATCCGCTCACGTGGCCTGGTGTGTATGTGAATAAATCTTGTGTATCACGGAATTATCCAAAGCGACAGGTATGAATAATCTGAGCTATTATTAATACAGCTCTATTCTGTACTTTATTTTAAATGATAATACAATCTTGAAACTTGATCAATATCTTGACAAAATAGCCTGAGACTGGAATGCTGCCAGTGTTAATTGCCCCAGAGAGAGGGGGGCCATGGATTACAATGAATTCTGGGTAGTGTTGTAGTTTTTTTTACACTGTAAGTGTAAACTCTTGAAGGCCATTTTTCTCTGAATACGTTTTGTGATATCACCATGATTCATAGGAAGTAGCTTGAAAAGTATCCCACGAAAATGTTCAAGTGATGGCTTATTTTGAAGGTATGAATCTGTACTTTCATAATATGTATATATAAAAAAATTTAAAAAGTATTTGAAAATCCCCCAACATGGCTGTGAACACCACGCCCAGTCACATATTGGGTCTCATTCATCAACATTGCCAAAAGATTTCTCTTAGGGCAACCATCTTGGAACCGACTAAGACCAAATCACCGACAAGTACACCCGTATTCACGAACGCGTGGAAAAGCTGTCTTAGGTGATCAAAACGATGGGATGCCGCCAATGAGGAATGTCACTCATTGACAAACATGAACACGCATTCTCGTTTAGTTCATTTGCATACAGACACGCCTCTGGCAGCTCCTTATAAAGCCTGGCTCTGTGCCGTGTGCAAATGAAATCGTGAAAAGTCAAAAATGACATCAAGAGTTAGACACACCTGTCCAGCTCATTATAATGCAACTGATGATGCAGCTGTGTGGAAATGCAGGCCGATCAAAATGAGATTAATTAATGTATTGTCATCATTAAATACAGCTTGTGGCCACCTGCCGCAGCGTGCGCGCACACACAGACACACACACACACTTCCACAGTACTGTATAGTCTATGTGCGTAATGAATGAACGCAGTAGGCTTATATTATTCAAATAACTTGTTTTATTAGGAGATCACAGATACTGTACTGCCCTATAGTACAGTCCACCAGTCCGCTCATGGTACGCCCGACTCTGGCGGCCTTAAGTATGTGTACTGTACTTACTGTACAGTATAGGGCAGAGCATATAGTATATACTAAATCCTAATGAAACAAGTAATTAGAATAATATAAGCCTTTTGTGATATCACCATGATTCATAGGAAGTAGCTTGAAAAGTATCCCACAAAAATTTTTCAAGTGATGGCTTATTTTGAAGGTATGAATCTGTACTTTCATAATATATATATATAAAAAATTAAAAAATTAATTTGAAGATCCCCCAACATGGCTGTGAACACCACGCCCAGTCACATATTGGGTCTCATTCATCAACATTGTCAAAAGATTTCTATTAGGGCAACTATCTTGGAACCGACTAAGACCAAATCACCGACAAGTACACCCGTATTCACGAACGCGTGGAAAAGCTGTCTTAGGTGATCAAAACGATGGGATGCCGCCAATGAGGAATGTCACTCATTGACAAACATGAACGCGCATTCTCGTTTAGTTAATTTGCATACAGACACGCCTCTGGCAGCTCCTTATAAAGCCTGGCTCTGTGCCGTGTGCAAATGAAATCGCGAAAAATCAAAAATGACATCAAGAGTTAGACACACCTGTCCAGCTCATTATAATGCAACTGATGATGCAGCTGTGTGGAAATGCTGGCCGATCAAAATGAGATTAATTAATGTATTGTCATCATTAAATACAGCTTGTGGCCACCTGCCGCAGCGTGCGCGCACACACAGACACACACTTGCACAGTACTGTATAGTCTATGTGCGTAATGAATGAACACAGTAGGCTTATATTATTCAAATAACTTGTTTTATTAGGAGATCACAGATACTGTGCTGCCCTATAGTACAGTCCACCAGTCCGCTCATGGTACGCCCGACTCTGGCGGCCTTAAGTATGTGTACTGTACTTACTGTACAGTATAGGGCAGAGCATATAGTATATACTAAATCCTAATGAAACAAGTAATTAGAATAATATAAGCCTACTGTTCATTCATTAGACACGTAGGCTATACAGTGTGCGTGCAACAAGACTTTAAGAATACAGTCTATTCCACTATAGATATATCCACGCGATTAGCTTTAGTTCTTATTTATGTATCCACTGTCATTTGCAGTGTTAGTGTAGTAGGCTACATAGTGTATTTGATGATGATGAATAGTTTATTTGTTCAATTTCAATATTTGTTTTATTAGAATAGAATAGAAATACTTTTATTATCCCGTGGGAAATTTCACACTGCAAATCGCTCAACATTTAAACATTTAGACAGGACAGGTCACGAATTAGAATAATAACACAAATCAATCAAGTTGCCTAGGATAGAGTAGAGTAAAATAGAATAAAAATGAAATAAAATATACAGAAATAAATACAGTAAAAATACACTGAGCATGGGGGAAGGGGGGGGGGGTACAGGTAGTAAAAAAAAACACAGCAGTGTAAACAATTTGGTCAATATAATTTAATCTAACTAAATGAAATAGTCGCGGCCTCCTGCCACTATTGAGCTGCCGCTCTGTGCTCAGTGATGCAGTGAGGCACAGTGATGCATTGTATAGTCTGATGGCTGTTGGAATGAAGGACTTCCTGTGCCGTTCAGTGCTGCATTTGGGTAGTGTGAGCCTAGCACTGAACATGCTCCTCCTGTCAGCCAAGTCTGTGTATAGTGGGTGGGTGGGGTTTTCCCTGATGGCCTGGAGCTTAGCAAGGCTCCTCCTCTCCGCCACTCTCGCTAGAGAGTCCAGCTCCACCCCAACCACGCTGCTGGCCTTCCTGACCAGCTTATCCAGCCTGGTTGTGTCCACTGCTCTCAGTCCACTGCCCCAGCAGGTCACAGCATACAAGAAGGCGCCCGCCACCACCGACTCATAGAACATCCTCAACATCCTTGTACAGACATTGAAGGATCTCAGCCTTCTGAGGAAGTAGAGTCGGCTCTGGCCCTTCTTGTATAGTGCCTCTGCATGTTTTGACCCGTTCAGTTTGTTGTCGATGTGCACATCGAGGTATTTGTTATTGATTAATGATATATTTGAAATGCAGGTTATAGCTATATAAAATGACAAATGTCTGTCCTATTGTACCAATCAATGGGATATATTGCATGTTGGCTATAACCTGCATTCTTTCAAATGTATAATTAATCAATAAAACAGATATTTAACAAATAAGAAATACAAATGCCACAGAATGTAACGTTTGGGGTTTCTATCCTCTCAGGAGTGGAAACCCTACTGCCATTCTGGAGTACTTCACCCTGTTCCCTGCAATTAGCTCTGATTGATTGTCACCTGTGATTTGTTGTCACTAATTACTGCGTGTGGTTTTCTGGGTATTTTGCCTTTATAGTAATCCTTTGTTCTCCTGTCTGTTGTCGGATCTTCAACAGAAGTACTGCGAGTAGTCGGCCACGGACAGAAGTGGGACATCTGTCGGGTTTTGTTATTATGTTGTGTTAAACTATTTCTCCGTCTTGTGTACGGTTTTCGCTATGCTAAATTGTCTCTCAGTTGTAGCCTGGCTACATTATGCTTGCTCTAGTGTTTCTGATAAAATAACACATATTTTGAGAAGAGCAACACCATCTCCGCCTCCTTCTTCCTTTCTACTATTGGACTCAACATTCCTACCTTGAATCATAACACAGAAGGCATTAAATAATTATAATTTTCAATCATTTCACAATAATTGCATAATTGTGTTTGAATATCTGACTAATTAAGTAATTATACATTTGTCCAAAATAGCTGGTTCAGATATGGTTAATCCAGCTGCCCTGTGATCAGATTAATCCATATTATTGCATATTATATAACTTGCATTAACATTTGAAATTGTAATATATCACAAGTATATAAAGGATGTATAATAACATGAGTAGGCCTACAGAGAGTGTTATTCTGCATAAGTTAAATACATATAATATACACATACAAATTCAAACAGCAGTCAACAATAGGAAACAACTCTTAACACATTCCCGCCTGACCACGGACATGTCCGTGTTTCGGCGCCATGCTTAAAGGGCCAACATGTCCGTGGCAAGGTTGTTTTGGCTTTTATTCCATTTTAATAACCTACTCAATGTCACCGAGCGACACTGCAGATTTACCCCTCTCTTGAAATTCTGAAAAGTGCATTACCGGCCAGATCCTCGTAGGGGCGCTGTCTCGATAATGCAGTGTTCCCTGTGGCAGAACGGTGCTTTTTTTTTTTTTTTTTTTACTTTCAATGGAGTTTCCAGTTAGCTGGATTCTATACGTGTAGCCTGTAGCTTGGAATACCTTTTGCGATGCCGAATTCACTATGCAGTAAAGGAATATATCATCAGCCAATGGAGATGAAGATGGCGCGGCTCATGTTAGTCGCCGTCGGTTTCGCTCAGCAACGATTGTGCACCCTTTTAGTCATTATGTTTATTTTTACTACTTTTTTTATGGAAACATCACTGGCGGGGACGTCATACGACCGGCAGTCACTTATTGACCTAAACTCTGGACTTAAAGAGGAGTTTAGAGACACTTTATGCCAAGATTGGCCATCGGAGATCAGGCGGGACAAGGACAAAGAAGTCGGCAAGAAGAAGCACAGAGGGAAGAGATGAGGAATCAGACTGAGGTTAAAAAGATCTGCTTACCGCCCGGCAATCCCATCCATCTTTCTGGAGAATGCACGTTCGTTGGAGGGTAGGATGGACGATTTGAGAGCGAGGGTCCGATTCCAGCGAGAGAGCAGAGACTGTAACGTTATGTGAGACATGGCTGAAGCCAGCAACTCAGGACCATAGCGTCTCTCCCTCGGACTCCTTCACCGTCTTCCGAGCAGATCACACGGAAGCCTCCGGTAAGAGCATCGGCGGGGGGTATGCCTTCTGACCAACAACAGTTGGGTTAATCCCAAGGAGGTAAAGGTACTCTCCCGTTCATGCTCGCCGGATTTGGAACATCTGGCCATTCAATGCCGCCCATTCCACCTACCCCGAGAATTCACGGCCATCATTTTGACTGCAGTATACATCTCTCCCCAGGCAAACACCGTCAGGGCTCTGGCGGAACTGGCGGAGCATCTCAGCATTCATCAGATAAGACATCCAGACGCAGCCATGATCGTAGCTGGCGATTTCAACCAGGCAAATCTGAAAAAAGTGATGCCATCACGTGATCTCCGTCTCTAAGCAGGGATCAGGTAAATGGAGTCATGGTCGGACGTGCTAGTCGCCCCCGCTAATGGCGGAGCCAGTACAGCTTTGTAGCCAGCTCTGAACGGGGTGTAGTAGTGGTCGAGCGTGTTTCCCCCTCTGGTGGAGCAGGCGATGTGCTGAAAGAAATTTGTTGTGGAGAAATTTGTACAGTGTTACAAAGCAATAACACTGTATATTGACTGTAGAACGGTCGCTCTCTCTCGCTCTCTCTCTCTTTCTCTCTCTCTCTCTCTCTCTCTCTCTCTCTCTCTCTCTCTCTCTCTCTCTCTCTCTCTCTCTCTCTCTCTCTCTCTCTCTCTCTCTCTCGCTATATGTTGACTGTATCATGCCCAGCCTCGGGCAGCGCTATTATTTAAGAATATGTTGACTGTATGAAAAAAATTAAAAATAAAAATAAAAAATTACCTTTAGGGGGGGGGGGGGGGGGGGGGGCTCGCGTTTCAATCTTGCGCAGGGCCTCGCAGTTCTCCCAGGCGGCCCTGCATATAACGCTTATATTCACGAGGCTATAAAATGAGAACGTATTGATAAAAAAAATATTTCTTTAAGCCATTTTGAAGGGACGGTTTATGGTCTCAATTGACAATGAGAATCGACCGATAGCAATACTATAAACTATAAAGTATAGATTTAGCTCTACAAACAGCCCCACGCACAATGAATACGTGTCATGATAAGGTGGCTGTGTACAGTGGGTCCGTCTATTACCCGTGGCGCCAATGCGTTAATACTTTAACCCTATCAAAACAGCAGTCAAAGTGTATATTTTCATTTTTACCGATGTTTTATAAGATTTACAGAAAATAAGAATTTATCAGAAAAATGCTAATTATATCTCTTTTATGGTAAAACTGTGAGGAAATGACTAAATCCAGATTTAACACTGCCATTGGAAAGAGGGGCATTTTCCCTCTTGATTGATTTGGCCATAATAAGGTCAAGGTCAAATATGAATTTATAATTCAAATGGATTATCATTTATTACTGTATCTACAAATCCTTCTGTTTTATCATCTTCCCTTTATTCATTTGCTTAGATTTGTTGTACACTTGTACACTGATCTCAAGAAGGTGGTGAATGAGCTCAGTGAGTGGAATCAAAAGAACCTTAACACATCCACCGCCGGAAACAGCTTACGACGTGTTTCAAGGTCATGCGAATTCCGCCAATCCACGGCGTACGACATTATTGAGATCATATTTCATTTTTTCGCCATGGTATTCATAATTCCCTCACCGAGCCTGGTCTGATCCACCGCCGCCTGGTGGATGATCGGGCGAGTTACAACCGGAAATGGATCTCTGGTGATCACCGTGCATCTGGGAAATGCGTCCGGCAGGCACATATTGTTGCGGGACTCTAGACACACATCCGTGTATATGGATTGCTGCCATAACTCAATAATCGATATGATTTGGGCGTTTATTTCGCCATACAAACCGGAAATGGATCTAGTAGATTGCCGTCAAATAAGTGGGATCTTTTTCCTCCAGTCTCATCGGCGAATGGTAAGAGGACAGTAAAGTTACTTTCAGCGTGATTGTTTATTATTATTAATGCAAACTGCTCTGATCAATATATCACCCATACTACATAAAGCATTTACTGACGATCACGGAATTATAAACGACCCCCCCCCCCCCCCCGTTCATCCGTGCATGATGTCATAACGTTTAGGATCATGTACAGTTGAAATTTTTTATATAGCGTGTATCGGCAACAAACGGCAGTTGATAATCTATATGCGTTTATGCCTATAACTCACATTCTAGGAATTACTGCAGAAAACGATAAAAACACTTATATTCTAGACAGTATTTTCATATGAATCTATGAATGAAAAAGTATAATGTTCCTATATCCTGAACGATAGATAATCGATGTTGAATGGGCCATAGTAATGTCAATTTAGCAATACAATTTAAAAAGTTATAGCCCTGCGAAGGTGAACATCTCCATAGGCTTAGAGTGGTGGCAGAGAGTGGTATGAGAGGGGCAAACAGCGTGGCAGTTAACACTTTCGCGGCCACTGGGATGAGTCTAATTAATCTCAAGAGGACCGGGATATGTAAACAGACGTGGGGCTGTTTGTAGACCTAAATCTATACTTTATAGTATTGCTATCTGTCCATTCTCATTGTGAATTGAGACCATAAACCGTCCCTTCAAAATGGCTTAAAGAAAAAAATATTTCATCAATACGTTCTCATTTTATAGTGCCGTGAATATAAGCATTATACCGGATTTGGTCTAGTATATTTCCTGGAAGCCGAGATAATGGGCTAATAGCTAATAATGTTAAATCCAATGGCATTTCGGTTATAGATACGCTCCAGTTAAAACTCAAACTGCATATGATCGGCACAATCCTCACGCATGTATGCATGAAAGGGGGGGGGGGGGGGGGGCGGGCGACGTCGTTTCTGATGATTGATTAACAATAACCGCGTTAGCCTCATTAGCCTCATAGGCCGAACGCCTGGATGGCTATCAAAACAAGGCCCGATCGGGATGTACTTTACGTGAAAAAGATCTTACCGTGGTCCGGTGGGATCCCCCCGAGCATTTCCCCGTTATCGATCGTCATCTGGTAGATCGATATGTCCATTGGCTGATGATAAATCCCCTTATTGCATGGTGAAATCTGCGATGCAAAACGTAATCCAAGCTACAGGCTGCAGATCCAGAATCGAGCTAACATAAAACTCCATTGAAAGTAAAAAAAAATAGTCCACCGTTCGGCCACAGGGAACACTGCATTATCGCGATAGCACCCCTAAGAGGATCTGGCCGGTATTGCACCTTCTCGAATTCAAAGAGTAGGGTATATCTGCAGTGCCACTCGGTGACCTTGAATAGGTTATTAAAATGGAATAAAAGCAATAACAACTTGCCACGGATTTATCCGTGCTTCTGTCCACAACGGGTGGAATCGAAACACGGATATATATGTTGTTTGTCCCCATTGTGTTAACCCTTTCTCTGCCACGCTTATGTACATCCTTATACCGTCCTTTGCCAGCTCTATTTGTCTATGGAGAAGTTCCCCTTCTTTGCAGGGCTATAACTTTTTAAATTGTATTGCTAAATTGACATTTCTATGGCCCATTCAACGTCAATTATCTATCGTTTAGGATGTAGCAACGTTCTACTTTTTCATTCACATATTCATACTAAAATACGGTCTAAAGTATAAATATGTTTTTATCGTTTTCTGCAGCATTCTGCAGAACGTGATTTATAGCCCTAAATACATTATATTAGATCATCAAATGTAGTTTGATACCGATTGACGTCATAATAAAACTTTCAATTGCACAAGGTCCTAAACGTCTTGCCTCATCATCTGCTGGTGACCGGAGGGGGGGGGGGGGGGGGGGGGGGGGGGGGGGTTATAAGTCCGTGGCCGACGTTAGATGAATCATGTAGTATGGGTGATATATTGATCATAGCAGTTTGTATCGAAAATGGTAAACAAAAAGGCTGAAACTCACCCCAGTATCCTCGTAGCGTTGGGTGATGAGCGTGGAGCAAAAAGATTGCTATTATGGGATGTTGATTTATTCGATTTATTTCCAGGTTGTATAATAGTATATACGTCCAAATCATGTTGTTTATCGAGTTATTGGCAACGGATCGCTATCCATTGTGTCGAGCTCGAGTCCCGCGAGCGACAGCGAGTGGCCGGACCGAATATGGATGAGCACCACTTCCTGCCGCTCATTTCCTGTTTGGGCGATCCGCCGATCGGCCACCAGATGGCGCTCTTGAACCGTTGGAGAGTTGAGAGGAGATCAACAGGGGATCTCAAGACTCCGTTGGTAAAATATGATTGCCATCACAGATTTTTGAAATATTGATCTCAAAGACGGCGTCATTGGCAGATTACGCATGGCGGAGAATGACGTGGAAACTCGTCCTTGGCGAATAAAGGGTTAATGTGTTAATGTTTTCATGGTGAATGAATTACGGGGGTCATACAGAACACGTCAGTCAAACTAATGAACGAAAGCTTATTTCCGCGTTGAAACTAATGCATGAAACTGATGAAAGCATATGCCGATTGTATGCAGTATCCATATTCTACCGCTGGGCGCCAGGTACACACGGTCAGAGCTGAGCGTAGATATACGCACAAAGTCAAGCACACGTTCAAATTGATAAGTCCCACACTTTGCTTAGAAATGATCGTACGCACGGGTTACGCACATATCTGGTGTTCCGGATTGTTTTGTCATCTAAAAGTTGAAACGCCTCCTCATCAATATCTTGATCTGAAAGACAAAGACAGAAAATAAAGAAAGACTTTTACAGTAATTTCAGTGCCATCCAGTGGCAGCAAACTCCAACACAGGACCAGGCTGGCAGGACCAGAGACCAGGACAAGAACAGGATGAGAACCAAGATGAAGAACAGAATAATGTGTGTGTGCATGCATGTGTGTTGAAACCCTACTGAACAATACTGCTTGGTCATGGAAACATTTTCATGGTCAATAAAGTAGAAATTTTCACATTTAAAACTGTCTGTGAGCTCTGGCAATTGCCACTCAATTAGTTTTTCTGTGACAAAGCTGTCCATCAAGACTGGCCTGAAACAAAACAGAAAGCAATGTGGAAATATGGTTAATAAAGATATCAATCATATAATGTTACACAGCTATAGATAGTCTCCAGTTAATCTGGTATCATTACAACCCAAAACACGGTAAAATTAGCAATAACAGTAACGTTAGTACTAGTACTGGCTAACTAGGCCTAGCTACTAGCCAGAACCTTTGTTGTAGCTAGCATGTAGCTAGTGCCTAACTAATACTCATAGACTTGGTCACTTTCGGTAGTATGCTTGAACGGTAATGATTTATACAAGGTTAGAGATTAACCAATTATAGAAATGAGTAGCTAAGTTGCAACTTGCGGTGGCTAGCTAGCTAGCTAGGTAACGAGTCCCAGCTAGCCACTAGCTGATGACTACCTGTACGTAGCTACAGACTAGCTGTGAAGAGCTAGCTAATTTAGTTCCACAACGTTCACAGTGCATGGTTAACACGACGCTATAGGCACAATGGATGGGTTGAGATATAAATACTGTGCTAACGAAACGAGATCTTACCTTGAGTCAGAAGGGTTTGTTGACCGTGACTGTGAACGTGACCATCTGACTGACTGGAGTAGACAAAAGGCGCGTACGATAGTTCCCAGTGGGGGAGGGGTGTAGCTTTGCAGATCCCGGCGGAAACAGGTATTTCTGCTGTGGCGATTGAACGACATTACTAAGAATTCAAAACAAGTGCTTGTTTGCATAGCCAAATATATATATATATTCGCAATTTCTAGTGCTTTGAAATGTTCTCTATCTGTTTCCTTATTTGCTAAATGTAATACGACTTGTAAATGGGTTAATTATTGTTAACTTGTCCGGCTGTATAATTTATCTTGCTCTCTAAATAACTACAGTTCAATCGTAGGGGAGGGGCTGAGTACTTTCCCTCTTGAGTGTCGGGGACAGACGTGCAGACATAACAGCTACCAAATCCATTTCGAGACAATGGATCCAGTAGGCTATTTTGTTGGCAGTGTGAAAATATGCAGAGAAAGCTTAACCTGTTAAGCCCTAGGGTTTCCATCAAGAGACCAATCCCAAGTTGATCGGAACTTTCTCGGCCGGGCTATAGTCACTTTTCCGCACCTACTCCCGAACTCTGCATGCGCAGATTGATAAACCTAGATTTCTGGACAATGTGCGCATGCGGCGTTCGGGAGTAGGTGTGGAAAAGTGACTATAGCTCGGCTGAGAAAGTGCCAATCTCTCCGTGTTCAGGAGACTCAGGTATATAAAAGTCTATTGGATCATGTCTCCAGCACCCTCACAGCCGTAGCTACAACCACTTAAAATACCAGGCAACACTTAAAATGCTAGCGGGCGCATTAGTACAGAGTCACTTTGACTATGCTGCCACCTCCTGGTTCAGTGGCGCTCCACAGGTCCTGAAAAATAAACTTCAGACAGCTCAAAACAAATTAATTAGAGTAGTCCTTAAACTACCTCCACGCACTCACCTAGGGCCAACTTTCTTTAGGCAACTAAACTGGCTTCCGGTCAATAAAAGGGTAATTCACATCAAATTAGGTCTCACACACAAGATAGTTCAAAATACAGGTCCGAAATATCTATCTAATTATTTTAATCGATTCCGTGACAATCATTCATACTCCACTAGAAGGAGCAGTACGGATTTTATTCTGCCAAGATTTAACTCCCTAATGGGCACAAATACATTTTTATATTCTGCAGCACTGGAGTGGAACAAGCTTCCAGTGGCCCTGAAAAACATCGAAGAGGGGGGAAGTTTTAGACGTGCCACAAAGAAATGGCTAGCCAGTGAAGTATAGAATAGCCATAGGAAGGAGAGGGTAGGAAGTGCTTTTTTTGTATGGGGTTGCTATTATGTTTTATTCTGTTTTTTATTATGATTATCTTTGTTTTATTATGATGCTCTATGTTTTATTATGATGCTCTATGTTTTTATTATGATGCTCTGTTTTAGTATGTTTTATTATGATGCTCTATGTTTTATGATGTCTGTCCATGTCCAAAATCAGGGACCATGATGGAAATAAGTGCTTGCACTTTCTCATGTTTTTATCCCTTGGATGCTGTCTTTTACTCCACAATAAAAATCAATCAATCAATCAAGGCTCTCAACCACATTCATTCATTTTCTCCCCCCGCTCTCTCCTCCATGAGCTCAATGTTAACGCGGAAGTGCAGTGGTAAATTGAGCCATCTCCCTCCTTCCACCCCTATTTCCTCCCCCCACCCTCCCTTCTCCCCTCCCCTCTTCTAACACCCCTCCCCATATACCCCCACCTCCTCCCCTCCCTGGATTAAGATATTCCACAGTTATACATGTCTGTACTGAATGAAAAAACAGTCACTACTGCAAATCTGTATGTATTTTTATTTATTAAACACAATTCAGCCTAACTTTGTTTTATTATTGAAACCATTTCAACATAGGCCTGAGAATGCCTTAAAGTGCAGTCTGAAAGAAAACACTAAATCTGAATTTGAATTTGAAAAAAATCTGAACATGGCTGGCTAAACACCAGGAGCTAGAATGAGGAACAGATTGTGCTGAGAAAGAACTCTATGGATCAACACATCATCCCTGGTGAGTTGGAAATAAGGCTATGGCTCTAAAAATTACTACTAGGCAGGTGACAGTGGCTCGGTAGAGCAATCCGGAGGTTTCCGGTTCGATTCCCGCTCCTCCCGGGCAGCGTGTCGAATTGTCCTTGAGCAAGAAACATAACCCCTAACTGCTCCCGATGAGCAGGTTGGCACCTTGCATGGTCGCCTCCGCCGTCAGTGTGTGAATGTGTGAGTGGGTAAAATGTGCGGAACAAATTGTAAAGCGCTTTGGATAAAATAAATATATAAATGCACCATTTACCATTTAGCTTCGGCCACTAGAGGGGACATTTTTGTGGACCAACCAGTCAAGCGCTCTATAGAGCTGCTCGCTGTGGCTAAAAAGGCCAGTGAGGTGGTACAAAACAACAATACACAAGTATTGCTAGTTGAGAACGATTACACAGCACCATTCAACCTTTAGTGAGGACACACACAAACACACACATACACACACAAACACACTTATTAGAGTTAAATTCAACCTCTTACTGAGAGCACCAGCACAATATCCACGGCCCCTGGGTGCTAACGCAGAGCTATTCAACCTTTTAAAGAGAGTAGGGCCTACACAGTCCCTGCTCCCAGGGCGCTAATGTACAACCATTAAACATGCTACAATATTAAAGAGAGCACACACACACAAACGCATGCATGCACATATCGTACACACACACACACACACACACACACACACTATACACAGGGGCCAGTTGCATAAACTTAGTTTAACCCTTTCACTGCCACACGACAGAAGGTTAACCCTTTACTATCACACAACAGACGGTCGTGTGGCTGTGAAAGGGTTAACCTTCTGTGTATTGTCGCAGTGAAAGGGTTAACTGTTTGGTAGTGCGGCGGTGAAAGGGTTAAAGGGATATTTCACTTTAGTAGAAGTTGTGAAGTTTCAGCAGTCTTACCTCTCATCTAAAGTCATCTACAAGTAAGTTAGCAACCACTGCTGTGCCCGTTGTCTGCTGTCAACACCGCCATTCCTCCCAGGTGTCAAGCTCCTCATTCACTTACTTTCATTAATTTGGGGACCTAGTCTAAATATCATATTTCCAAAGTGTAAACAAACAATACAGCGATATTATTCTGTGTAATATATTTTTCAATGGTACTTTATGGTTCTAATGGTGCTGTTTTAAAATCATGAATATAGAAACTATTTCTTACTTGAGGTGTAGTTTGACCAACTGTCTACTTCTCACAGAATGTATAGAATCTACACACTGACTATGAAAATAAAGATGTTGACTTCCCCACGTGCAAAGGGACAGCGGTATTGAAGATGGAAATAGACGTGAATATCCTAAATCAAACCAACTTCAGCAACTGGCCATTTCTGACAGGTTCTACTATCCCTTTAACCCCACATTAAAGCTTACTCCACATTTTGCATAAAATGCCTGACGATTGCATACCCAAAGTAAGTTGCTATTTATTATACTTTATACTTATAGCTGATCTCTTTTGAGAGGCAACGTTCTGAAGTTTCTTACACAATAAGCTAGAAAACATAACGGTTCCATAGC
This sequence comes from Notolepis coatsorum, assembly GCF_963971535.1. Taxonomy (NCBI): domain Eukaryota; kingdom Metazoa; phylum Chordata; class Actinopteri; order Aulopiformes; family Paralepididae; genus Notolepis; species Notolepis coatsorum. The sequence goes on from NC_140173.1 coordinate 89,063,855, forward strand.
CTGATGTCTTATTATAGTAGTCATACAGGTCCAAAGTGTATAATAATCACACGGAAAATGAGTGTTTTACAAAGGTTTTTGTAATGTGTGTACTGCGATAATTCAGCGTGATTATCCAAAATGGCTGTCCACTTCCATTCATTAACACAATCCCGCCCAAGCACGGATATCGCTGTGATTCGATTCCACCCGTTGTGGACAGAAGCACGGACATGTCCGTGGGAAGGTTGTTTTGGCTTTATTCCAAGCCCTATTCAAGGTCGCGGAGCGGCACTGCAGATTTACCCTACTCTTTGAATTCGCCAACGTGCATTACCGGCCAGATCCTCTTAGGGGCGCTGTCACGATAATGGAGTGTGCACTGTGGCTGAACGGTGGACTATTTTTTTTTTTACTTTCAATGGAGTTTTCAGTTAGCTCGATTCTGGATGTGCAGCCTGTAGCTTGGATTACGTTTTGGATCGCAGATTTCACTATGCAATAAGGGGATTTATCATCAGCCAATGGACATATCGATCTACCAGATGACGATCGATAACGGGGAAATGCTCCGGGGGATCCCACTGGCCCACGGTAAGATCTTTTTCACGTAAAGTACATCCCGATCGGGCCTTGTTTTGATAGCCATCCATCCGATCAATGAATGAGGCTAATGAGGCTAACACGGTTATTGGTAATCAATAATCAGAAACGACGTCCCCCGCCCCCACCCCCCTTTCATGCATACATGCTTGAGGATCGTGCCGATCATATGCAGTTTGAGTTATTTCTGTAGCATATATAACGGAAATGCCATTGGATATAACGGTAGTAGCTATTAGCCCTTTATCTCGCCTTCCAGGAAATATCCTAGCCGAAATCCCGTATAACGCTTATATTCACGGCGCTATAAAATGAGAACGTATTGATGATTTTTTTTTTCTTTAAGCCATTTTGAAGGGACGGTTTATGGTCTCAATTGACAATGAGAATGGACAGATAGCAATACTATAAAGTATAGATTTAGCTCCACAAACAGCCCCACGTCTGTTTACATTTGCCAGTCCTCTAGAGATTTATTAGACGCATCCCAATGGCCCCGAATGTGTTAAAGCCCAACATCCAGGTTAAACCCTACTGATCAATTATGGGTAGTTTACATCATTGGTATGTAATTTCATTATTTATTTTTTTCCATTTGACACCAGAAATGCCACTCCGAAAGAGTTAAAAAGGTCCATGCACGAATAACATGCACGCGCGAATCAAAAAAGCTTATCAAACGCCGACGTCACTACAGGTGCATATTAATGAGCCGAATCTAAAAGCTTATCAGACGCTAGCACGGCCGTGACGTCACTTCAGGAAACGTATGCCGTATGCCCGTCCGGGTCATAGTACTACTCGATATATGGCGCTGGCTAACGTTAGCATTATGTCTACTGTCGTGAACCATTTGAGATCGGGGCATGTAGAGGAGTTTGGGGAACGAGTAAAATCATGTGCAGGTCCTCTTCTCAGACCTGTGTGGCAAAGCACTGCACACGCATCATGCAAGCTACACGTCGCTGCATGTTGATCAATGGTGGCCCACTCGGTGCATCACAGTTAGCCTATAGCTCCGCCGTCCCTGCTACAGTCGGGACCACTACACTGACGTTAGCCTATAGCTCCGCCGTCCCTGCGGAGCTATAGTGGTTCTCTCCTACTTCTCACAGAATGTAGCAACCGGCCCACGGTAAGATCTTTTTCACGTAAAGTACATCCCGATCGGGCCTTGTTTTGATAGCCATCCATCCGATCAATGAATGAGGCTAATGAGGCGAACACGGTTATTGGTAATCAATAATCAGAAACGACGTCCCCTGCCCCCACCCCCCTTTCATGCATACATGCTTGAGGATCGTGCCGATCATATGCAGTTTGAGTTATTTCTGTAGCATATATAACGGAAATGCCATTGGATATAACGGTAGTAGCTATTAGCCCTTTATCTCGCCTTCCAGGAAATATCCTAGCCGAAATCCCGTATAACGCTTATATTCACGGCGCTATAAAATGAGAACGTATTGATGATTTTTTTTTTCTTTAAGCCATTTTGAAGGGACGGTTTATGGTCTCAATTGACAATGAGAATGGACAGATAGCAATACTATAAAGTATAGATTTAGCTCCACAAACAGCCCCACGTCTGTTTACATTTGCCAGTCCTCTAGAGATTTATTAGACGCATCCCAATGGCCCCGAATGTGTTAAAGCCCAACATCCAGGTTAAACCCTACTGATCAATTATGGGTAGTTTACATCATTGGTATATAATTTCATTATTTATTTTTTTCCATTTGACACCAGAGATGCCACTCCGAAAGAGTTAAAAAGGTCCATGCACGAATAACATGCACGTGCGAATCAAAAAAGCTTATCAAACGCCGACGTCACTACAGGTGCATATTAATGAGCCGAATCTAAAAGCTTATCAGACGCTAGCACGGCCGTGACGTCACTTCAGGAAACGTATGCCGTATGCCCGTCCGGGTCATAGTACTACTCGATATATGGCGCTGGCTAACGTTAGCATTATGTCTACTGTCGTGAACCATTTGAGATCGGGGCATGTAGAGGAGTTTGGGGAACGAGTAAAATCATGTGCAGGTCCTCTTCTCAGACCTGTGTGGCAAAGCACTGCACACGCATCATGCAAGCTACACGTCGCTGCATGTTGATCAATGGTGGCCCACTCGGTGCATCACAGTTAGCCTATAGCTCCGCCGTCCCTGCTACAGTCGGGACCACTACACTGACGTTAGCCTATAGCTCCGCCGTCCCTGCGGAGCTATAGTGGTTCTCTCCTACTTCTCACAGAATGTAGCAACCGGCCCACGGTAAGATCTTTTTCACGTAAAGTACATCCCGATCGGGCCTTGTTTTGATAGCCATCCATCCGATCAATGAATGAGGCTAATGAGGCGAACACGGTTATTGGTAATCAATAATCAGAAACGACGTCCCCTGCCCCCACCCCCCTTTCATGCATACATGCTTGAGGATCGTGCCGATCATATGCAGTTTGAGTTATTTCTGTAGCATATATAACGGAAATGCCATTGGATATAACGGTAGTAGCTATTAGCCCTTTATCTCGCCTTCCAGGAAATATCCTAGCCGAAATCCCGTATAACGCTTATATTCACGGCGCTATAAAATGAGAACGTATTGATGATCTTTTTTTTCTTTAAGCCATTTTGAAGGGACGGTTTATGGTCTCAATTGACAATGAGAATGGACAGATAGCAATACTATAAAGTATAGATTTAGCTCCACAAACAGCCCCACGTCTGTTTACATTTGCCAGTCCTCTAGAGATTTATTAGACGCATCCCAATGGCCCTGAATGTGTTAAAGCCCAACATCCAGGTTAAACCCTACTGATCAATTATGGGTAGTTTACATCATTGGTATATAATTGCATTATTTATTTTTTTCCATTTGACACCAGAAATGCCACTCCGAAAGAGTTAAAAAGGTCCATGCACGAATAACATGCACGCGCGAATCAAAAAAGCTTATCAAACGCCGACGTCACTACAGGTGCATATTAATGAGCCGAATCTAAAAGCTTATCAGACGCTAGCACGGCCGTGACGTCACTTCAGGAAACGTATGCCGTATGCCCGTCCGGGTCATAGTACTACTCGATATATGGCGCTGGCTAACGTTAGCATTATGTCTACTGTTGTGAACCATTTGAGATCGGGGCATGTAGAGGAGTTTGGGGAACGAGTAAAATCATGTGCAGGTCCTCTTCTCAGACCTGTGTGGCAAAGCACTGCACACGCATCATGCAAGCTACACGTCGCTGCATGTTGATCAATGGTGGCCCACTCGGTGCATCACAGTTAGCCTATAGCTCCGCCGTCCCTGCTACAGTCGGGACCACTACACTGACGTTAGCCTATAGCTCCGCCGTCCCTGCGGAGCTATAGTGGTTCTCTCCTCTTTGTGTACCCCCGTTCTCACGTGTGTCCTGCCGGGGAGCTTGTGGACGCGACAACAGCGGCGGCCGTAGCGTTAGTTAGCTCATAGCTATCGCGTACCACTAGCGTTACGGCGGGCTCGAGCACCCTACGGCTGCCGCCGTTGTCGCGTCCATCGGCTCCCCGGCAGGGTACCCGTGGGGACGGGGGTGTACAGAGAGGAGAGAACGTTGTGTCGAGCGTTCATGCCGGCCAGCAAGCCGGACGTCGGGATATGTTGTTAGCACAATAGCTAGCAAGCTAAGCTATGTTAGCTTATAACGGTGTACACAATATGTACAACGACACAATGATTTACATTATTACAAATATGGTAACGTGGTTGTGGCTTTTACAAATAGTGGTTAGCTTTAGAGATGGATGGCTATGATCACGGAGCAATAGTGTTGTTAGGTGAAACAGATACATTTTCATTCGGCTAGTAGTAGCAAGGCTCTCAGTGCCTGCCACTAGCTGTGTGTGACTCTCAGCGCCCCCTGGTGAGCCCCCTGGTGCCCTGCACCTCTTGTGACGACATCATTTGGATTACACACGCACGTTATGAACCATTGATTAAAATATCCACGTGCGTGGTGATTGTGTTGGGCAGACAAAATGTTTGATAAAAACGCTAAAACTGTGTCAATTTCAATACTTTTTTTTCCTTCTTCATGAAAGTCACCGTTGGCCTAGTCCACATTGTTTATTGAACAAAAATACAACATGAAGGTTGGCCTTTAAGCGCAAGTCAAAACAAAAAGCTTGTTGGTCTTCTTCTGTCCCCTTCTTGTAGTAATCAGCGCTCGTCTGGGATTGCTTTCGGAGCAGATGCCTACAACGGTGGTCAATCATTTTCACCATCAGCAGTGACTGGTCAGAGTGTGGTGATGATCGAAAGGCGTCAAATTAAACTTTCCAACAATGTATTGGTTGCACAGCAAAAATTCAGCCCGGAGCCGGCAGACGAGCGCAAATGCTGCAACGTGCGCACATCCCGCGCACAGCTGTGGCGTACCGTACCGTATACGGTTAGGCCGAACGTTAAGAGGTTAAGTATACATGTTGCATGTAACTTTTTAACCTGCAATTCGGTATACTCTGAATATTATGTTCTGTTCACCGTGTCACATCTGCCTGCATCCTGCCCAGGACCTCCAGTCTACCTGCCTGCCTCCTGCCCAGGACCTCCAGTCTACCTGCCTGCCTCCTGCCCAGGACCTCCAGTCTACCTGCATGTCTGCCTCCTGCCCAGGACCTCCAGTCTACCTGCATGTCTGCCTCCTGCCCAGGACCTCCAGTCTACCAGCCTACCTGCCTGCCTGCCTGCCTCCTGCCACAGACCCAGCCTGCTTTCTACCACCAGCCACACTGAACATACAATACATATCTGTTCTTCCTGGCCAACTGCCTCAGCTTGCTTCTCTACTTTGTACCTGTACTAGATAAGACTTCAGGCTATTCTCGAAGACACTCTGATGTCACGAGACCGCCGCCATCTTGGTATAGGGGAACCATACGGATTTCTACCATCAAATCCATGCATTGAGCTCCGTTTTTATTACATGTTTTATCACATTCTTGTTCATTTCATAACATTTCCATACGATTTGTTTTGAAAATATTGAGGCCAACATGGCATTTCACTATTTCGAAAGCCTTTCTGGTGATTCTAAGGTGAGATATGAGTCAAAGAAACTCCCCCTGATTACCACGACCACAACATCAGAGCGAGTTAGCCGAACGTTAGCCACCACCCAGGTGGCCAAAAAGTTCCGGCCCATTAATGGCCTGTATCCGGCAGGCCGGAAGAAATTAGTCGGCCCAAGTCCGGCTGCCAGAGTCGGCCAAGTAGGCGGCAATGACTGACTGGCCGATTCCGGCCCGAGTACACTGGGCCAGGTCCGGGGTTGCCGGAAGCGGTGAACGTCCGGAATTGGCGGAATCGGCCCAGTAGGCGGCAATGACTGACTGGCCGATTCCGGCCCGAGTACACTGGGCCATGTCCGGGGTTGCCGGAAGCGGTGAACGTTGGCGGAATTGGCCCAGTAGGCGGCAATGACTGACTGGCCGATTCCGGCCCGAGTACACTGGGCCATGTCCGGGGTTGCCGGAAGCGGTGAACGTCCGGTTGCCTAAAGCAGCCCAGATACAACCCACACACGCTGGGCCAGGTTTGGTTGCCCGAAGCCTAGCCGACACTGCCAATGCAATACTGGTACTACACAGTAAATTACGCAGAGTAGATTTGACTCAAACTGAGTAAAGAAATTTTACTCAGTTTGAGTGAAATGTACTCAGTTTGAGTCAGCGGAATTTACTGTGTACCCATCTGCCAGAGCTACTCCACTATCTGCCTATGACCGTACATTACCGGAAATACAGTAGGAAATGGTTGATTAGTAATACAATGCCACATATTTAAGGACCCTTCCCTTTACCAATTCAGTATTGGCATGTCCCTCATTGAAAAATTCAGAAGTTTACATGCCGTCTCCTACCTCACTGAAATATATTCTCAATGTATGTGCATATTGTACACAATATACATCATTCTGCAGTGAAGCTCAAATATCAAGTAAAGTAACAATGCTACTTTTTCCAGTTAAAAATGACAACTTGAATAGATATTTAAACATGTATTAGCAAATGAAATATCACATTTGACTTTACTGGGCCATTACACCCAAAATGAGGTTTAATCAAAATCAACATCACAATAAATCATGTACAGATAGATTACTCAAATGCACATAAGCATGAATGATCAGTTTCAATTTGTTTCTACCTATGGTGGTAATTACTACCTTCAAAAAAATAAAAAATAAACATTTGAATATCCATTATTGCTCATTATGTAAATATACCTACACCAACATACATATAGAATAATGTATTCTCTCTCTCTCTCTCTGTGAACATTAGTAAACATTTATTACCATAAAACAGGCCTTGAGAGATAATTACATGTAACAAAATAAAATAGTCCATACACGCAACATGGGTGTAAAGAACGAAGTGCAATTAGTCAAAAGTACATTTGTACTTTACTTGAGTAGTATTAGGTTTGCGGATTGGTCCTTGTGCAAGACTATAGATATATAATCATTGTTACAACTCAATTGTACCCCTGTAACAGTCTTCTCCCAGAGTCCATACCCAACATGTGTGTGCAGGGGTGTAAAGAACGAAGTGCAATTAGTCAAAAGTACATTTGTACTTTACTTGAGTAGTATTAGGTTTGCGGATTGGTCCTTGTGCAAGACTATAGATATATAATCATTGTTACAACTCAATAACAGTCTTCTCCCAGAGTCCATACCCAACATGTGTACCATAAAACAGGCCTTGAGAGATAATTAACAAAACATGTAACAAAATAAAATAGTCCATACACGCAACATGGGTGTAAAGAATGAAGTGCAATTAGTCAAAAGTACATTTGTACTTTACTTGAGTAGTGCGGATTGGTCCTTGTGCAAGACTATAGAAGGCGGGATCTTTGATTAAACACTGCTATCAGAAGAATAGACAGTCAGAAATTTTTTTTGTACTTTTAACTAAGTACATTTAAAAGTAGAAACTTTAGTAGAGACTTTTACTCATGTGTTTTACTTGAGTACAATTTTGAGACGGTACCCATACTTTCACTTAAAACTCCCAACATTTTGTGAAATTAGCAGTCTTCTCCAGAGAGAGACAAGAAGATAGATACCAGTCTCCTCTCTGTGCGTCGAGTAGAAAGCTATCTAGCTGCATGTTAGCCTAGCTTAGTACAATGAATGGAAGCGGGCATGACTGGTTAGCCTAGGCATTGTCCAACTAACACCTCTCCCGAAGGCTATACACAGTCATGTCCGCTTCCATTCATTGTGCTAAGCCAGATAGATTTCTACTCAATGCACAGATACGAGACTGGTATACATCTTCTTGTCTCTCTCTGGAGAAGACTGTAAGCATGAATATGATCAGTTCAAAATGTTGTCTACCTATGGTGTAGAGGAAACAATTTTGTCTTTCAGATCCTTTACTTAGGGATGGCTGGGGGATTTACTGTGTGTTTGCATGTGTATACGACAGTGGTTTGGTCGGTAGAGCAGTCGTCTTTATCCGGAGGTTCCCGGTTTGATTTCCCGCTCCTGGATAGATAGAAAGATAGATAGAGATAAGTAGGGGGAGGGGACAGATAGTTAGTTCAGGGATGTGATTGTGCCTTAAGAAAAAAACATGAAAATCTTCGAAATTATATTCTTTTATTTATATATTATAAACACTCCATTTGAATGAATGAACACATTTTATTTGTATAGATTGAACTGTTCCCAGGGAAGAGGAAGGTGGGAGAGGAAAGGGACAAAGAAAATGCATCAAATATCTCAGTGTCCCCCTAAACAATTTGAAGGGGGTCATCGGACCCCTCCCAAGTCATCCTGGCTCAAACACTAATGGTAGGACCTTATCTTTTCTTCTTTGCAACCAGATTGTGCAACACCTGTAACCGCCTCCTCTAGTCTTGCCTACTGCGAAGGGCTGCAGTTGGACTAATGGACTCTTTTGCTCTCAAGTCGATTTTGAGAATGAAGGTGCACGTGGTGACATTTCTCCATCTGCTTCTTGGTTATGTCTAGGTTGGCTTCTGTACCTCATGCTTGAGAGTTTGATGTTTCTACAGAGCGGTACACTGGTGTCACCAGGGTGGAGTTTTCAATACAGTCTTCACTGTGATAAATCAACAATTATTGGAAAGATTATTTGTGTCATGCACAAAGTATAGATGTCCTGACTTGCAAACACTAGTTTGCCAACATGAAATCTGTGGAGTGGTTAAAATGTAGTTTTAATGACTTCAACATTCAGTAAGTATGTAAACGTAGACAGACAGACAGACAGACCACAACTTACTAAGAATGAACTGCTAATTGTCTCAAGGCCCGATCTCTCCTTCCTCCATCTCTATCTGCCGAGAGCTGAAGCCACCTTTTAGTATAGCGCTCTACATCTGCATCAGATGCACTTTTAGTGCCCGCATTGAGTCTCACGGACCCTAAAAAAAGACAAAGAATGGGACAGGTGAAGCCCTATCATAAGAAACTTCCATTAACTTTTTTTTTTTAATGCTTTCTTGATACTCATCCAACTATAAGTGTTTTGAGAGTCGGTCAGAGTGATGAAGGCATTAGATTTACATCGGCTCAAAGCTCAAATAAATCAAGGATGTGATTTTTCCGGCCTGAAAATGTGATCCACGTGAATCCACGTACATTTCCGTGCCAATTCATATTTAAAGTATACAGACATGAATGGTATCAATCTCCTCAACTCTGGTCAAGAAAGCAAATACGCATATTACCCAAAATGTTGAACTATTCCTTTAGAAGATTAAGAAACCATATAATAATAAAGCAAAACATACTCAGGACAACATCTTTAATTGCAAGTGGCTCGAAGGCCTGCTTGCCATTTGCCCCACGCCAGTTAATTTTCTTGGCCAGCTGGTTTGTCACTAGTTTCGCCATAGTCCTCCAAACAGTTTCTTTAACAGTCAATCCCCCAGCCATTGCCAAGTGAAGGATCTGAAAGACAAAATTGTTTAGTTTCCTCTACTCAGGAGTGGTGGACCAAGAACATACCACCATAGGTAGACAATTGGAAACTGATCATATTCATGATAGCAAAAAAAAGAAGAAAAAGCATAAGGCCTAGTGCGTAGAAGTAGCCCTAATCATGATCAAGTAACCAAATATATAATAATAAATAGAATGGGAGAAAAAAAGTAGATAAAAAAAAAGGGCCATAGGTCAAAAGTCACAGCAAATGTCAATTCCTCAAATATACATTTTCACCTACCAATTTTTCCTTATAAACATCCTCCTGTGCAATGCGCTCATCAAGGGTGCTCAGCTCATCCAGGGTGGAAAGTGGTAACATCGTAAATGGAAGGCCATCTGGGACGGTTGCTGCTGCACCATTTTTTTGCAGTAAGGTGTGCATTTCCTTTATCATTTGATTAGTCGTTGCCACAGTAGTTAAAATCTCATGGAGAATAGCTGTAAAAAACAAACACACTTAACAAGTTAATATCTGAGATTTGGAAACACAGTAACATCACTACAATAAACTCAAACCGGTCTACATATAAATCAGAAAATCTGTTTTAAAGAATGTATCCAGTCCAGATTATCTTAATTTGGAGGCCTAACCAAAAGTAAGCATATCTAAAATGTCACAAAAACCATTACATAGGGAAATTGGGTGCAGAACTGTGGTAAACTAACGGTTCTGAACTGAGACACAAATATCCATTGTCTTGAGTCATGGTTCCCTATTTCGTGTCAAGGTCTCACCCCCCCCAGATGCAACACTTTGAATGAGATGTACTGTGTAGTAGTAATTGCTGTAGAACACTTACGATCACAGTCGGTTTCGGTTAGCCTGGGCCGGGTACGGGGTGCCACGCTAGGTGTGGGAGCTGTAGGACGGATTGGCGATAGAGATGGAGAAAAGTAGGAGGGGACAGTTACAGTTAGTTAGATTGACAGTACACTGGTGTCATCACCGGTGTGGCTGTGCCACAGTGGATTTTTCAATACAGATATGCAACACTTGAGATTTACTGTGTAGTAGTAATTGCTGTAGAACACTTACGATCACATTCGGTTTCGGTTAGCCTGGGCCGGGTACGGGGTGCCACGCTAGGTGTGGGAGCTGTAGGACGGATTGGCGATAGAGATGGAGAAAAGTAGGAGGGGACAGTTACAGTTAGTTAGATTGACAGTACACTGGTGTCATCACCGGTGTGGCTGTGCCACAGTGGATTTTTCAATACAGATATGCAACACTTCTGATGAGATTTACTGTGTAGTAGTAATTGCTGTAGAACACTTACGACGATCACAGTTGGTTTCGGTTAGCCTGGGCCGGGTACGGGGTGCCACGCTAGGTGTGGGAGCTGTAGGACGGATTGGCGATAGAGATGGAGAAAAGTAGGAGGGGACAGTTACAGTTAGTTAGATTGACAGTACACTGGTGTCATCATCAAAATCAAGTCCTCCCTGTCCCTCTGCTAAATCAGGAAGTTGATAACCTGGAGGTTCAGGCGCCTCAGAGGTGTGCCTATTTGCAGAGTGCAATTGGAAAAGTTGATCAACTATATTCCTTGACCTTCTTCGCATATTTGATGCCTTATTGTAGTCAGAGTAGCGCTCAGTCATCATGACAATTAGTACCACATACTTTTTACAGTTGGGAGGATGTTGTCACTCCTGGCCTGGGCAGACACTGTAAACACACAAATTTAAACAGTAGATTACATGTACAGCAGATAATATGTATCCTGCATCATCATTTAGTGGAGAAACGGATGGCAAATTAAAGACAATCAGGCGGAATTTTCTTCAGTCCTTCACAATGCCAAAGAGCTGTGTTACACGTTGTACTAATGACAAAAACAGAAACCCAAATCACAAGTTTTATACCATCACGGAGGAAAAAGTGGCTGCACGACACGCATTATGAACCATATTAAAATATCCACGTGCTCACCGCAAATGGCCTTTGACTATAGTGCTGGCAGCTAACGATAGCTACGTTAACCTAGACAAGTACATGTTGAGCTAACGTTAATTATATCATCGAACCGATAGGAGCTTATATCTTATCTAATCTTACGTTCGGTAGTGGCACACGTGGTACCATGTAAGATTAGATCAAATAAGCATATCGGTTCGATATGTAACGTTAGCTTAGCATATCTAACACAACCACAACAACAGAGGGAGCCGAGCACACGTGGATATTTTAATCCATATAACGTGCGCGTGATCATCTTAACCCTTGTGCCAATTCTGTTGTAAACTATACCCATAATTTAATATAGGGTTTAACCTGCAATTCAGTCTCAGAGCCCCTGCTGCCCTGCACGCATTATGAACCATATTAAAATATCCACGTGCTCACCGCAAATGGCCTTTGACTATAGTGCTGGCAGCTAACGATAGCTACGTTAACGTAGACAATTATACATGTTGAGCTAACGTTAATTATATCATCGAACCGATAGGAGCTTATATCTTATCTAATCTTACGTTCGGGTAGTGGCACACGTGGTACCATGTAAGATTAGATCAAAGCATATCGGTTCGATATGTAACGTTAGCTTAGCATATCTAACACAACCACAAAAACAGAGGGAGCGCTAGCCATGTGCACAAATGTTTGATAAAAACGCAAAAACTGGCTCAATTTCGATACAAAATGTTCCCCTCTTCATGAAAGTCACATTATTGAACAAAAATACAACATAAGTGCGGGCCTTTAAGGCCATAATATATCTAAATTACAAAGACGACGTATACTGTTGGCTCGGCGTTGCTAATAAACATATCATTTTTATAAAACGAGTCAACGAGTTTCTAAACTATTCTGGTAACGTTAATTACTGTTTGAAGTCAACTATAATAAAATATAGACAATTGTTATTAACTTACCTGATATTCACGATGTGCAATCTTGTAATCAAGCGAACGAACAACGTACACGTGTGGATCTCAAACGGAAGTAGCAGCGTCTTCCGGCCATTGAGCACATGCCGCGTTCACGTTACATGGGAATTCAAGTGGAAGAACCAGCTTCCTACTGGGAAAAACCATTCACGTCAGCCTATATAGTTATAATTCCTATATAGTCTAGGACATATGGGATTTTTTCATAGACCCCGATCTCCCACTTCGCGTCACGAATTGCGGAAGTATGGATGTGGGCGTGAAGCTTAGTTGTAGCAACGAGATGTCCTCTGGTTTCCGCCTCTTCCCACGTAACGTGAACGCAGCATCTGGCTGATGCAATAACATGACATTTTCACTTTTTTTTCAGCATAGCAGGGGGAGGGGGGAGGGGGGAGTGGATCACATATAGAAAATAAAAAATATCTATAATATGATTAATGGAAAATGTACACATATGAGCAATTATAGGCAGTATAGTATTTGTTTCAAGTTTAAAGTTCAATAACTTCGTTTTTATATACTTTACAGTGAACATGTTGGTTTTGATTGATTGATTGATTGATTGATTGAAAACTTTATTAACAGATTGCAGAATGGGTACAATACAGTACAGCTCAATACACACAATTGTTAAGGGGATGCAGACCAGAGAAAGACTTTCGTCTTGCATCAGGGTCCCCCATTTTCAATTCATCAGGATATACGGCTATACATTTATGAAAACGTATACATTATAGGTGGGGGGGTGGGTGGGGTGGGGGGGGTTGGGTAGGTTGGGTAGGGGTGGACACTGGACACTGTACAACTGCACAAGCAACTGTACATATTGACAAAACCATGTTTGGTAATTGACTGTACATTGGGTTGGGTTAGGACATTTACAGGGGCCAGTTTCGAATTGCAGTCTCCCGTAGGTGTTCTTTGAGAGTGGTTTTGAAAGTGGGTAGTGATTCACATTCCTTTACAGCTTTGGGTAGGGCGTTCCACATTGATGTGGCATAATTGCGAAACGTGTTCCTGTTTGAGCCGAATCTGGGTTTAACATGATTTGTGGAGCTCCCTCTATGGTGTTGTGGTCGTGGTATTCACTGACCTTTGGGAAGTATTTTGATATGTACACATATATGGGTACCTTGATCGTGTATAGTGTATCTTGTAGACAGGCCCATTGCAAGTTGCTGCACTCTGTCGTCTACTCTAAGCCTTTGTCACGTGGGCAGGGGCGAGGTGGGTTCTAGGAGTAAGGTCAAGCATGTAGTCTGACCAGTTTGTTTTGAGATGAATTGTGTAGCAGGGTCAAGTCAAGTCAAGTCAAGTCAAGTCAAGAGTTTTAATTGTCACGGCATACAAGTATACAATGAAATGCGGGTGGTCTTGCCCGCAACGATGTGCAATACGTGGTACAACATATAATAGAATCCAATAAAAAAACAACATTGTGCAATAAACAGGTAACAGGTAACATATTTGTGACATCTCGGTATCTGTACATATTATTTACAGGGCATATAGGACACGGTCAAAGAACACCAGATCCAGGCGTACAACTAGAACCACCAGAACAGTGAATACGAGCAAAGTAACACGACTAACTGGTAACGACAGATACAGATTACAAAACATACAATTAAAAACTAAAAATCTCTAGAAAATCTAGTCAATTTACAAACCAATGAGCTTCTAGATACAGTAGAAAGGATATGCAGCCAGTATGAGCTTCTAGACAGACAGTAGAAGAGATATGCAGCCAGTATGAGCTTCTAGATACAGTAGAACAGATATGCAGCCAGTATGAGCTTCTAGATACAGTAGAACAGATATGCAGCCAGTATATGAGCTTCTAGATACAGTAGAACAGATATGCAGCCAGTATTATCTTCTAGAGACAGTAGAACAGATATGCAGCCAGTATGAGCTTCTAGATACAGTAGAACAGATATGCAGCCAGTATGAGCTTCTAGATAAGACAGTAGAAGAGATATGCAGCCAGTATGAGCTTCTAGATAAGACAGTAGAAGAGATATGCAGCCAGTATGAGCTTCTAGATAAGACAGTAGAACAGATATGCAGCCAGTATGAGCTTCTAGACAGACAGTAGAAGAGATATGCAGCCAGTATGAGCTTCTAGATACAGTAGAACAGATATGCAGCCAGTATGAGCTTCTAGATACAGTAGAACAGATATGCAGCCAGTATGAGCTTCTAGATACAGTAGAACAGATATGCAGCCAGTATGATCTTCTAGAGACAGTAGAACAGATATGCAGCCAGTATATGATCTTCTAGAGACAGTAGAACAGATATGCAGCCAGTATGAGCTTCTAGACAGACAGTAGAAGAGATATGCAGCCAGTATGAGCTTCTAGATACAGTAGAACAGATATGCAGCCAGTATGAGCTTCTAGATAAGACAGTAGAAGAGATATGCAGCCAGTATGAGCTTCTAGATAAGACAGTAGAAGAGATATGCAGCCAGTATGAGCTTCTAGATAAGACAGTAGAAGAGATATGCAGCCAGTATGAGCTTCTAGATAAGACAGTAGAACAGATATGCAGCCAGTATGAGCGTCTAGACAGACAGTAGAAGAGATATGCAGCCAGTATGAGCTTCTAGATACAGTAGAACAGATATGCAGCCAGTATGAGCTTCTAGATACAGTAGAACAGATATGCAGCCAGTATGAGCTTCTAGATACAGTAGAACAGATATGCAGCCAGTATGATCTTCTAGAGACAGTAGAACAGATATGCAGCCAGTATGAGCTTCTAGATACAGTAGAACAGATATGCAGCCAGTATGAGCTTCTAGATAAGACAGTAGAAGAGATATGCAGCCAGTATGAGCTTCTAGATAAGACAGTAGAAGAGATATGCAGCCAGTATGAGCTTCTAGATAAGCCAGTAGAAGAGGTATGCAGCCAGTATGAGCTTCTAGATAAGACAGTAGAAGAGATATGCAGCCAGTATGAGCTTCTAGATAAGACAGTAGAAGAGATATGCAGCCAGTATGAGCTTCTAGATAGACAGTAGAACAGATATGCAGCCAGTATGAGCTTGTTGCATACTCATGTTAAACAGTTGGCATTAGTGCAGAATTGAACTAAAACTGTCTCATAGGAACGGATTCTGGAATGGCATTTTGAATAAATGACTAAATGACATAAATGAAAGCTCTGATCGACTCCGACAGATTGCTAGTCATTCATAATGACATCGAAAGACTGTCCAAATGACCTGTGTTGTGTTAGCTTGTGTTAGCTTGGGGAGCTGCGGTCTGTGTTGTGTTAGCTTGGGGAGCTGCAGTCTGTTGTGTTAGCTTGTGTTAGCTTGGGGAGCTGCGGTCCATGTTGTGTTAGCTTGTGTTAGCTTGGGGAGCTGCAGTCTGTGTTGTGTTAGCTTGTGTTAGCTTGGGGAGCTGCAGTCTGTGTTGTGTTAGCTTGTGTTAGCTTGGGGAGCTGCGGTCCATGTTGTGTTAGCTTGTGTTAGCTTGGGGAGCTGCGGTCCATGTTGTGTTAGCTTGTGTTAGCTTGGGGAGCTGCAGTCTGTGTTGTGTTAGCTTGTGTTAGCTTGGGGAGCTGCAGTCTGTGTTGTGTTAGCTTGTGTTAGCTTGGGGAGCTGCGGTCCATGTTGTGTTAGCTTGTGTTAGCTTGGGGAGGTGCAGTCTGTGTTGTGTTAGCTTGTGTTAGCTTGGGGAGCTGCGGTCCATGTTGTGTTAGCTTGTGTTAGCTTGGGGAGCTGCAGTCTGTGTAGTGTTAGCTTGTGTTAGCTTGGGGAGCTGCGGTCCATGTTGTGTTAGCTTGGGGAGCTGCGGTCCATGTTGTGTTAGCTTGTGTTAGCTTGGGGAGCTGCAGTCTGTGTTGTGTTAGCTTGTGTTAGCTTGGGGAGCTGTGGTCCATGTTGTGTTAGCTTGTGTTAGCTTGGGGAGCTGCAGTCTGTGTTGTGTTAGCTTGTGTTAGCTTGGGGAGCTGCGGTCCATGTTGTGTTAGCTTGTGTTAGCTTGGGGAGCTGCGGTCCATGTTGTGTTAGCTTGTGTTAGCTTGCGGAGCTGCGGTCCATGTTGTGTTAGCTTGTGTTAGCCTGGGGAGCTGCGGTCCATGTTGTGTTAGCTTGTGTTAGCTTGGGGAGCTGCAGTCTGTGTTGTGTTAGCTTGTGTTAGCTTGGGGAGCTGCGGTCCATGTTGTGTTAGCTTGGGGAGCTGCGGTCCATGTTGTGTTAGCTTGTGTTAGCTTGGGGAGCTGCAGTCTGTGTTGTGTTAGCTTGTGTTAGCTTGGGGAGCTGCGGTCCATGTTGTGTTAGCTTGTGTTAGCTTGGGGAGCTGCAGTCTGTGTTGTGTTAGCTTGTGTTAGCTTGGGGAGCTGCGGTCCATGTTGTGTTAGCTTGGGGAGCTGCGGTCCATGTTGTGTTAGCTTGTGTTAGCTTGGGGAGCTGCGGTCCATGTTGTGTTAGCTTGTGTTAGCTTGGGGAGCTGCAGTCTGTGTTGTGTTAGCTTGTGTTAGCTTGGGGAGCTGCGGTCCATGTTGTGTTAGCTTGTGTTAGCTTGGGGAGCTGCGGTCCATGTTGTGTTAGCTTGTGTTATCTTGGGGAGCTGCAGTCTGTGTTGTGTTAGCTTGTGTTAGCTTGGGGAGCTGCAGTCTGTGTTGTGTTAGCTTGTGTTAGCTTGGGGAGCTGCGGTCCGTGTTGTGTTAGCTTGTGTTAGCTTGGGGAGCTGCAGTCTGTGTTGTGTTAGCTTGTGTTAGCTTGGGGAGCTGCGGTCCATGTTGTGTTAGCTTGTGTTAGCTTGGGGAGCTGCAGTCTGTGTTGTGTTAGCTTGTGTTAGCTTGGGGAGCTGCGGTCCATGTTGTGTTAGCTTGTGTTAGCTTGGGGAGCTGCGGTCCATGTTGTGTTAGCTTGTGGAGCTGCGGTCCATGTTGTGTTAGCTTGTGTTAGCTTGGGGAGCTGCAGTCTGTGTTGTGTTAGCTTGTGTTAGCTTGGGGAGCTGCGGTCCATGTTGTGTTAGCTTGTGTTAGCTTGGGGAGCTGCAGTCTGTGTTGTGTTAGCTTGTGTTAGCTTGGGGAGCTGCGGTCCATGTTGTGTTAGCTTGTGTTAGCTTGGGGAGCTGCGGTCTGTGTTGTGTTAGCTTGGGGAGCTGCAGTCTGTGTTGTGTTAGCTTGGGGAGCTACAGTCCGTGTTGTGTTAGCTTGGGGAGCTGCAGTCTGTGTTGTGTTAGCTTGTGTTAGCTTGGGGAGCTGCGGTCCATGTTGTGTTAGCTTGGGGAGCTGCAGTCTGTGTTGTGTTAGCGTTAGCTTGGGGAGCTGCGGTCCATGTTGTGTTAGCTTGGGGAGCTGCGGTCCGTGTTGTGTTAGCTTGTGTTAGCTTGGGGAGCTGCAGTCTGTGTTGTGTTAGCTTGTATTAGCTTGGGGAGCTGCGGTCCATGTTGTGTTAGCTTGTGTTAGCTTGGGGAGCTGCGGTCCATGTTGTGTTAGCTTGTGTTAGCTTGGGGAGCTGCGGTCCATGTTGTGTTAGCTTGTGTTAGCTTGGGGAGCTGCGGTCCATGTTGTGTTAGCTTGTGTTAGCTTGGGGAGCTGCGGTCCATGTTGTGTTAGCTTGTGTTAGCTTGGGGAGCTGCAGTCTGTGTTGTGTTAGCTTGTGTTAGCTTGGGGAGCTGCAGTCTGTGTTGTGTTAGCTTGTGTTAGCTTGGGGAGCTGCGGTCCGTGTTGTGTTAGCTTGTGTTAGCTTGGGGAGCTGCAGTCTGTGTTGTGTTAGCTTGTGTTAGCTTGGGGAGCTGCGGTCCATGTTGTGTTAGCTTGTGTTAGCTTGGGGAGCTGCAGTCTGTGTTGTGTTAGCTTGTGTTAGCTTGGGGAGCTGCGGTCCATGTTGTGTTAGCTTGTGTTAGCTTGGGGAGCTGCGGTCCATGTTGTGTTAGCTTGTGTTAGCTTGGGGAGCTGTGGTCCATGTTGTGTTAGCTTGTGTTAGCTTGGGGAGCTGCAGTCCATGTTGTGTTAGCTTGTGTTAGCTTGGGGAGCTGCGGTCCATGTTGTGTTAGCTTGTGTTAGCTTGGGGAGCTGCGGTCCATGTTGTGTTAGCTTGTGTTAGCTTGGGGAGCTGCGGTCCATGTTGTGTTAGCTTGTGTTAGCTTGGGGAGCTGCAGTCTGTGTTGTGTTAGCTTGTGTTAGCTTGGGGAGCTGCGGTCCATGTTGTGTTAGCTTGGGGAGCTGCGGTCTGTGTTGTGTTAGCTTGGGGAGCTGCAGTCTGTGTTGTGTTAGCTTGGGGAGCTACAGTCTGTGTTGTGTTAGCTTGGGGAGCTGCAGTCTGTGTTGTGTTAGCTTGTGTTAGCTTGGGGAGCTGCGGTCCATGTTGTGTTAGCTTGGGGAGCTGCAGTCTGTGTTGTGTTAGCGTTAGCTTGGGGAGCTGCGGTCCATGTTGTGTTAGCTTGGGGAGCTGCGGTTCGTGTTGTGTTAGCTTGTGTTAGCTTGGGGAGCTGCAGTCTGTGTTGTGTTAGAGTGTTAGCTTGGGGAGCTGCGGTCCATGTTGTGTTAGCTTGGGGAGCTGCAGTCTGTGTTGTGTTAGCGTTAGCTTGGGGAGCTGCGGTCCATGTTGTGTTAGCTTGGGGAGCTGCGGTCTGTGTTGTGTTAGCTTGTGTTAGCTTGGGGAGCTGCGGTCTGTGTTGTGTTAGCTTGGGGAGCTGCAGTCTGTGTTGTGTTAGCTTGGGGAGCTACAGTCCGTGTTGTGTTAGCTTGGGGAGCTGCAGTCCGTGTTGTGTTAGCTTGGGGAGCTGCGGTCTGTGTTGTGTTAGCTTGGGGAGCTACAGTCCGTGTTGTGTTAGCTTGGGGAGCTGCAGTCCATGTTGTGTTAGCTTGGGGAGCTGCGGTCTGTGTTGTGTTAGATTGGGGAGCTGCAGTCTGTGTTGTGTTAGCTTGGGGAGCTGCGGTCCATGTTGTGTTAGCTTGGGGAGCTGCTAACTATAGAGGCCATAACCATGTATTACATATACTCTTGTTAGCTTTATGAGGCTACATCAACACGCTCCTATGAGTGCAGCATGTTAGCTTTATGAGGCTACATCAACATCCTATGAGTGCAGCAATAATGTTAGCTTTATGAGGCTACATCAACATGCAGGCTCCTATGAGTGCAGCTAATGTTATGAGGCTCTGCCCCCCCTCCACTCCTCTAACACCCACCTCGCTCTGCCCCCCCCCCTCCACTCCTCTAACATTTTATTTATTAATTGTATTATTATTATTTATTTGTTGCCATTAAAATAATAGGCAAGCATAGGGCTAAAACATTTTCATAAACAATAATATAATTTTTTGTTATTTGGTTATAATAAGGGCTTTTCTATGCATTTGTCTGATTGATTGATTGATTGAAAGCTTTATTGACAGACTGCAGAGTGGGTACAGTACAGCTGTATTCACTTGTTGCGGTGGTCTCAACGGAACAATTTTGATTGACAGTCGATTCTGCCAATCACACCGCTGTTGTGTGTGGGGGCGGCGTCGCTTGACTGAAACTTCGGCTCTGCCCCGGCAACCATTGCAGAGCCAGAGCCGGTTTATCTTTGGCGAGCCCGAGTCGGCTCTGCCCCGGCAACCATTGCCGTGCCAGAGCCGGTTTATCTTTGGCGAGCCCGAGTCGGCTCTGGCACGGCAAGCCGAGCCGGGCCAGAGCCGGTTTATCTTTGGCGAGCCCGAGTCGGCTCTGCCCCGGCAACCATTACCGCGCCAGATCCGGCTCATCGTTGGCGTGCCGTGCCGGACATATGCCGAGTGTGCCGACCGGTAGCCGGAATTGGGCCGAGTATGCTGGCCACCTGGGCAGCCACTTTTTCCTCTGTGATGGTATAAAACTTCCGATTTGGATTTCTGTTTTTGTCATTAGTATAACGCGTAACACAGCAGCTCTTTGGCATTGTGAAGGACTGAAGAAAAGTCTGCTTGATTGTCTTTAATTTGCCGCTTCAACTATCCGTTTCTCCACTAAATAGTGTACACAATGTACCAGGCGGGGCAGTTTCCCCCCACGCTGCAGTTGCGTAGCAATAACAGACAGGAAGTTGACTTCGAGAATGGAACAATTTTCCAGTTCCTACCTCTCAGCTGGAACTCAAAAACAGGAATCTGGCAACAAGTAAACAAAACGTGAGTGGCGTGAGTGTGTTCAAACCTCTAACTCTATTACATTAGCACTAAAAGTGATTATTATCCTGTTATTGTGTAAGAAACTTCAGAATTTTATTTATTTATTCACATTTTATTGTAAATAGCTACAGTAGCTTAATCTTTTACACTGTATGTATGAGTTACATGAGGTAATAAAGGAGTAAGACAGCCAAAAAAAAAAAAAAAAAAAAAAAAAAGTTCCTTTCAAAAGAGACCAGACTCATGCATGTGCTATACGTGGTTCAAGTATTAAATCGCAAATTACTTTGGGTATGCAATCATCAGGTATTTTATGCAAAATGTGCCCTCAGCAATGTACCCTTGTGTGGGTATCAAATTATTAATATATTATATACTGTATATTCAATAATGTAAATGATTATTATTGTCACAAGGGGCTACACGGCACGCCCACACAGCACTCTCAGAAGCTGTACAATATTGTCCATTTATACTCCACTGTGGCGACACACACATGGACATTACTGGAGACAACACTAATGGAGAACACAAAAATTTCTCTCTCTCTTCAGATGGGATATTGCCTCTCCTAGAGCAGTGCATTGTGGGTACAGGACTGACTAATCGTTGTGTCCCAAGTATACCAGACACATCCCTCTCAAACGTAAAGATGGTGTGTGTGTGTGTGTGTGTGTGTGTGTGTGTGTGTGTGTGTGTGTGTGTGTGTGTGTGTGTGTGTGTGTGTGTGTGTGTGTGTGTGTGTGTGTGTGTGTGTGTGTGTGTGTGCGTGCGTGCGTGCGTGTGCACGGACATGTTTGTGTCCCAAGCATGCAATGCAGCATCTCTCTATATTAGAGACAGAGTGTGATAGAGATAGAAAGCTAGGGTGAAAAATACATAAAAAGAGAGAGAGAGACACAGAGAGAGAGGGACATAGAGAGAGAGAGAGGCAGAGAGAGACAGAATGAGAGACAGAGAGAAAGAGAGAGAGAGACAGAGAGTGAGATAGATAGAGAAAGAGAGAGGCGGAGAGAGAGAGACAGACATAGATAGAGAGAGACAGAGAGAGATATAGAGATACAGACATATATAGTGATAAAGAGAGATAGAGAGAGACAGAGAGATAAACATACAGCGATAGAGAAAGAGACAGAGAGAAAGATAGAGATAAACAGACAGATATAGAGAAAGAGAGAGACATATGGAGATAGAGACAGAGAGAGAAACAGACAGAGAGACAGACAGAGAGAGAGACAGACAGATAGAGATAGACAGACATAGAGAGAGACAGACAGACATAGAGAGAGACAGACAGAGAGATAGAAACATACAGAGAAAGAGAGAGAGACAGAGAGAGTGGGATATGAGAGCTTATTTGTCTTGACAAAGTAATGAGCCACAGAGAGAGGATGAGTTTTATTTATGGGCCTCCAGGCTGTGTGTGTGTGCATGTCTGTGTGTGTGTGTGAGTGTATTTATGTATGTGTGTGTGTGTATTTGTGTGTGTGGTCCTAAGAGTTGTTGTGTCCCTGAGACTGAAACCCACAGAACAGAGGCCTGGGCCCTCATTTATCAATGTTGCGTAAGCACAGATATGTGTGTAACCCCTGCGTACGATCATTTCTAAGCAAAGTGTGGGACTTATCAATTTGAACTTGTGCTTGACTTTGTGCGTATATTTAAGCACAGCTCGGAGCATGCGTAGCTGGCGCCCGGTGGTAGAATATGTTTACAACGCGGAAATAAGCATTGACTGCGCTCCGCGTAACTCAACTCGTTATTATTTTGTGCATATATTGCAGAAATACGGGAACGTTTTGATTATATTTAAAGGGCTTTGCCATTGTTAAACGTAATAAGTGGAACCCCGAAGCTGTAAGCAGAATACAAGTCATATGAACACCCACGATATATAGTGTTCTTCCCCCTTCCTATAAGAAAGAATAAAAAACGCATTGCAACGAGAACAGAGGTTATTTGTTGAGTGTATGTGTATTACAAAATCCTTGCAATAAATGTGTCTTAAATGAATGAAAAGCACATGCTCTGGATACAGAGCATATCGTGTGGGTGATATCATGACTTGTATTCTGCTTACAGAATTTCACTTATTTAGTTTTACAATGTCAAAGCCTAAATCAAAACGTTCCCGTATTTCTGCAATCTATGCGCAAAATAATAACGAGTTGAGTTCTAACAAAGAACGTATTACATGCTGGTAGGCTGATAGAGTAAACTATGATATGAATATGATATGATATAAAGGTATACTCATATTCCAGCGGTTATAATGACACACCAACGCCAAACAGAAACAGTGGTTAACGAACGGTCTTTATTAGTATTTTGAGTTGTCCAGGCAGAATTGCAGCAATGGTCTTAGGGAGTCTTTGATATCTGACATCACCATGTACAAGTCCGCCTTTTATTTATCCCATAAACACAGGTTGTGTCTTCTTGGTTGACAGCGCCTCCGTAAACAATCTCCCTCTCAGTGAGGTTTCTCAGAGTTCGATCGGGTCAGTCCATTATTTCACATCCCATGGAGGGTGTTTCATGACCATATATGGATAATCATGCACGAGCATTGACGGTAGAACAAAGAGGTATTTATCAACACGGAGTGTTATAGGACCCGTGTACGCACGGTTGATAAATCCGGATTTTTGTGTGCGTACACACATTCTAAATTCTGTGCTTACCAACGAAAATAGAACACTTTCTAAGAATTGTTGATAAATGAGGGCCCTGTAGCAGCACGCACACACACACGTACACACGCATGTACGCACATTCACAATAACCCTACCATTTAACAGTGATGTGCTCCAATCTCTTTCTCGCTTTCCTCTCTCTCCCCTTTCTTTCCCTCATTATCTCCTTCTTTCTCTATCTTTCTCTTTCTCTACCTCGCTCCATATCCCCCCTTTCGCTCCTCTTTCTTTCTCTCTCTCTCTCTCTCTCTCTCTCTCTCTCTCTCTCTCTCTAGGCCTGTCTCAGTATGTATGCTGACAACATAATTGTGTATCCTGGTCTCTCTCTCTCTCAAGGCCTGTCTCAGTATGTATGCTGACAACATAATTGTGTATCCTGGCGTTTTCCATTTAGAGCTGGTATCTACAGATGCAGCCATGAATTGTCGTTGGACCAACGTTTGGGCACCGTATTAATGGTAACAATGACCAGCAGGGGCGCTCGAATACAGCTGGTGACAACGTGCCCAACGCGCCTGACAAGCATCTGACGAGAACAGTGGTCTCCTCAATAAACTGTTGTGCCCAGATGGATCCAAAATCTGTAGAGGAGACACGGCTTCTCAGTTACAGTGGGTGACAATATTTTCACAAGGAAAGATGAAATTACATACCTAGGTTCCATCCAAGAGGCAAATCTTTCCTGTGACAAAATGGCATCCAATGTAATAAAAAAAGTCAACCAACAAACTAGATTCTTGTACCGGATCTTCTCTCTGGTAAACAAGAATACCCTGAAGACTCTGGCAGGAGCACTCATTCAAGGGTACTACGACTATGCTTGTACCTCATGGTACCAAAGCACCTCAAAGGCGCTAAAAACTAAATTACAAACATCACAAAACAAACTGGTCAGACTACTGCTTGACCTTACTCCTAGAACCCACCTCACCCCTGCACACTTTGACAACCTAGGATGGCTTAGCGTAGACAACAGAGTACAGCAACATGCAATGGGCCTGGTCTACAAGATACACTACACGACTAAGGTACCCATGTACATGTAAAATTACTTCCCAAAGGTCAGTGAATACCACAACCATTATTTTTACTCATTTGGTTTTGATGTGAATTATTTAAATTCAGTTTGTCATGTTTTCAACATTATTTGAACAATGTTGTCAAGTCTGTTTTGTAAATACATATTTAATTTAGATTTTTTGGGGGGGGGCGGGTATGTACACATGTGTTACTGTTACTGCTGTGAAATTCTGTGGCTTGTTACTCTAATAAAGTTGTAAAGAATAAATAGATAAATAAATAAAGAATTGTATCTGTATACAAAGTGTGCACAATCAACTGTGTTGGCCCTGTATTCTGATGTGTGTTCATGCAGGGAATGTAATTTCTTGATGAATAAAAAATGTATTGAGCTGTACTGTATTGTACCCATTCTGCAATATGTTAATAAAGTGTTCAATCAATCAAGCAATACATTCTTGTGGGCCTGTCCTATACAACAGAGACAAGAGTGTGTTGAACTCAGCTGCAGGCTACTGTAGGTGTTACATTTGGAATGCACAACCCCAACACACACCATTTAAATAATAATAATAATCTTCATTTATATAGCACCTTTCATACACAGAGTGCAGCTCAAAGTGCTTAACAGAGACACGTCTTCTTTAAACAAGTCAAGAAGAAAAAAAACACAGTAACACAGTAAGTCAAGAAAAAACAAGAATACCATAAGGTCCATGTCATGGGGCTATCCCATGCCCTGTAAGTAGGGATGCACATGGGCCTTAAGTGGTTTGACCTGTTCCCACATGTGGTCATGCGGCCAAACATTTAGTTTAGGCCTTCGGCCTAGTTTGTTTTGTTATGTTGTTTTGTAATACAGACACATTGGTTTAAAGCATAACATGTTATGTAGAATTAAAGTACATGCATTTGTTGATAAATACCGTTTGTCTGTGCTCCCACTTGGTTCCTTGTAGGATCTCTGGCTGCCCAACCAGAACTGGGAGAGGCCAGGGCCTTTTCTGGAGGGGAGATTCGGAAGGAACCAAGTGTGGTAGAGTACAGGGGGGGGGATTTTCATAACGAGAGGGGAATAGGTTTATGAAGCGCCCTAAACACTGTTTAGTGTTTGGTGATGATAGAACATGATGGAGTAATGTATCCATGTTGTCCAGAGTTATTGGATGTGTAAATTGATGTCTGTATTGATTAATTGATTGTTTGTTTTTGGTTTGTCCCTGTAGGAGGAGCTTCCAGCATAAAGCCAGGGATGGAGGCTCCTCTCGGGGAGAAGTAGTGACAGGCTTGGAAGCGAGACACAGCCATACTAAGACCTAGGTCCCTTAGCCAAGGGCCTAGTTGTTTATATTTGTTAAAATAAAGTTTAATCATTTTGTATTATTTTTGTATTTATGTTAAAATATGTTTTTTCCCGTTTTTTCCCACTGGGGAGCAAAAGAACAAATAGAATAAAAAACCAACCACTGGGTGATGGCAACCTGACTCGGACTGCATTTTTCCTTCGCTTGGCCGCCTCCTCACAATTGGTGTCAGAAGTAAAGAGGACTACAAGCTTCAGGGATGCCTCCCAA
Source organism: Notolepis coatsorum (assembly GCF_963971535.1). Taxonomy (NCBI): domain Eukaryota; kingdom Metazoa; phylum Chordata; class Actinopteri; order Aulopiformes; family Paralepididae; genus Notolepis; species Notolepis coatsorum. The sequence continues at coordinate 89,089,761 of NC_140173.1, forward strand.
AAAGCAACAGCAACAGCAAGAGCCTGCAGAGGAGGGTGCCACAGGGGGAGCCTTCGAGGATGGCTTTCAATCGGAAAGTGGCCCCACTGCAGGTCCGGAGGCCAGCTTCGCCAGGTTGGCACGGATGTTTGAGATGCATATGCAGTACCAGATGGATCGGGATAAAAGGCAGGATAAAGAAGCAGAAATAAAAGAACGGGAGTTCAGTGCTATCAGCGACAAGGTCACCGAGCTTCAGTTGGACCTGGAGGCAACCAGGTCTGGTCCACCAACGGGACGAGCCAGTGGGGTCCCAGGTGGAGAACCCAGGATGGTGAGGTTAGAGGAATCTGATGACGTTGAACATTTTTTGACCACTTTCGAGAGACTGGCAGCAGTGTATGGCTGGCCACGACAAGAGTGGGCTGTCCGCCTCATTCCTCTGCTGACTGGTAAGGCCAGGTGTGCCTTTGTAGCTATGGACCCAGCTCATACCAGAGACTATGACATTTTGAAAGCAGCAGTTTTGAGGAAGTATGAGATAAACGGTGACACTTATTACCAATGGTTCCGCTCCGACGACACACCACCAGATGAGGCCCCCCATGAGCTCTACACCCGCCTCAAGGACTTGTTCTGTAGATGGGTGGGTTATGGCACCTCCACCAAAGAGGAGATCATGGAGAAGCTGGTCCTCGAGCAGTACATCAAGGTGTTGTATCCAGAGGTTAAGACCTGGGTGAGGGAGCGCAACCCAGAAACGGCGGCGGAGGCTGCTAAACCCAGATTCGGCTCAAACAAGGGACTAAACACGTTTCGCAATTATGCCACATCAATGTGGAACGCCCTACCCAAAGCTGTAAAGGAATGTGAATCACTACCCACTTTCAAAACCACTCTCAAAGAACACCTACATGAGACTGCAATTCGAAACTGGCCCCTGTAAATGTCCTAACCCAACCCCCTCCAATGTACAGTAAATTACCAAGTATGGTTTTGTCAATATTCCAATGTACAGTTTTGCTTGTACAGTTGTACAGTGTCCCCCACCCACCCACCCGTCCTACCCAACCCCCCCCCCCCCCCCCACCCACCCAACCACCTCCAATGTACAGTCCCTCCCCCAACCCCACCCCACCTACCCAACCTCCTCCAATTTACAGTTTCTACGTCAAATGTATATACTCTCTTTTCTGGACTCTTTTTGTATCACAAACAGTACTGTATTTGCAAATCTGGTATGTCATAAATGTATAGATGTAGCAGTACTGTCTATCTGTATGTCGTGTATGTCATATATGTTATGTATATGATGAATTGAAAATGAGGGACCCTGATGTAAACAAGATGAAAGTCTTTCTCTGGTCTGCATCCCCTTAACAATTGTGTGTATTGAGCTGTACTGTACTGTACTGCAATCTGTTAATAAAGTTTTCAATCAATCAATCAAAGACTTTCTGTTTTTAGCAGTGGGAGTGGGTTTCTTCTTTAAGCGCTTATCCTTATCATTAGGGCACAAGCATCGGCATATTTAGACCACTACCCTACTGATGATCATCTGTGCCCCACTGATAGATAAAAAAAAAGAAAAAAAATTAACATGTTTTTTATTTTCCCTTTTTTAACATGATCAAATGATCATTTAACATGATCAAATAATTATTATAATATTTTTTACTTCGCTTTGAAATATTATAGTGAAATATTTTGCACTGTTGTCGCATTTATCTTGTTGAAATCCTCCAACAGGCTCTTTTTTGTAAGTTGACTGGTTTGCACACCAATAATACAGTGCAATAATAGAATAGTAGAATAGATAGTAAAATTATGCAATAGAATGGCCAGAGTAAAATAGTGCTACAGTACAATCAACAGCGGGGTGTATTAGAAGGCTATGGTGAAGAGGTACGTTTTTAGCTTATTTCTGGAAATATTAAGAGATCTAGCTCCCCTAATGTCCATAGGTAGTGTGTTCCATAACTTTGGTGCATAGTTAGCAAAGGCTGCATCCCCGATTTTCTTTAGACTGTGGCTTGGAACCTTCAATAGACCAGTAGTAGATGATCGCAATGTGTATACTTTGTATATAAGGAGGAGGACCTTGAAATCAATTCTAAATGTTACCGGAAGCCAGTGTAGGTTACTTACTTGTAACTTCGGGTTTGATCCAAGGAGTAGTAAGTTGCCCCATATTGCTCTGTAACATTTCTCTTTTTGTTATAGGACCGACTAGTAGGATTTCAGTTTTGCCCTCATTTAATTTTAGGAAGTTGTTCGTCATCCATTTGTTTATTGCTAAGAGACAGGCGGAAATGGAGTTTATAGCTGTGTGATAATTTGGTTCAGCGGAGATGTACAATTGTGTGTCATCTGCGTAACTATGGAAACATACATTGTGCTTTCTAATGATGTCTCCTCAATGTTCAATGTTCAATGCAATGTTCAATGCAAGTAAAGCACTTTAAACTTTAAGTATGACTAAATGCTTTCTTGGCTATATATATAGTAACTGTTCCAAAATGCATAGATTTCTATGTATTTTAGGGGTTTGGGGGGCTAGCTCTTTTTAATATAAATATCAGATTGTTTTATTTATTTCATAGATTTCTATGCATTTCAGGAGTTCGGGGGGCTGGCTCCTCAAAATAATTAAATAACATAACCCTAACCTAACCCTAAAACCGAAATAAAGTAAAAAAAAATTGTTACAAAATCCACCCATTTTCGCCCAAAAACCGGCCAAAACCTGCACGCGCCCGCTTCATATACGACTGTGCCCCCCTGTGCCCCAGTAGAGTGCTGGGTCTAGATACGCCCCTGGGCACAAGTATCTTATGTTTTATTATAAAATACTCTGCTATGTTTTCAAAAGAAAATGTATATGTATTGTATTTCTTATGTATGTACGCTTTGTGAGGATGTGAGGGCTTCAGATTTTACTATGCTACTTGATTCATGGTATTAACTTCATGGTTCATGGTTACACTATATAGAGATAGAGAGATACTAGTATTACGGTTTGTCGTGAAATTATTTTGTTTGAAGTCAAACAGAACATTTGACAGATGCACTTATAATTAACAGCTAGATAATAATAGATCTGGAGTGAATGAACAGACAGATAATATAAGAGATCTGGAGTGAATTAACAGATAGAGATAATATAATAGATCTGGAGTGAATTTACAGACAGATAATATAATTGATCTGGAGTGAATTAACAGACAGATAATATAATAGATCTGGAGTGAATTAACATATGGATAATATAAGAGATCTGGAGTGAATTTACAGACAGATAGTATAATAGATAATAATAATAATAATAATAATAATAATAATAATAATAATAATAATAATAATAATAATAATAATAATAATAATAATAATATTAATAATAATAATAATAATAATAATAATAATAATAATAATAATAATAATAATAATGATAATAATAATAATAATAATAATAATAATAATAATAATAATAATAATAATAATAATAATAATAATAAATTCAATTTGTACCGCACTTTACATTTGTGACAATCTCAAAGTGCTACAGGAGATAAAGATAAAAAATAAAATTAATAAAAACAATTAAAATTAATAAAACAACCAATTAAATGGAAGAAACATACAGATCAAAATCTAAAAAATAAAAGTAAAAGAATAATTCAGGCAAATTCCTTTAAAAAAATAAATGTGTTTAGGCCCCTTTTAACATATGGATAATCAAAGATATCTGGAGTGAATTAACAGATAGATAATAGAAGATATTTGGAGTGAATTAACAGATAGATAATAGAATAGATCTGGAGTGAATTAACAGATATATAATATAAGAGATCTGGAGTGAATTAAACTAATCATAACCCTAACCCAAATCCCTAAACTTAAACACACTGTTACCTTAAATTAACCCTAACCAGGGCGGTCAGGTGGCGTAGCGGAGATTGTGCTCGTTACCAATGCAAGAGGCTGCAGCCTCGACTCCCGGAGAGTCAGCATTGCCTTGGCTCGGGCTGATCGCTATACTAACTCGTTTGGCTGAGTTAGGGGGAGGGGAGCCGTGGGTGGGTCCTGGGCGTTGTGGACAGCGACCCCTACAGTTCGGTCGGGGCGCCTGCTCAGCGAAGGTAGGATCTGGTGAGAGGTAGTGCGGCCTCCCACACGTTACACTCTCCCAGTGAGAATCTGCGCGGCCAGGCTGGCTGCCGGCTGGCTGCACATGCGTCGGAGGAAAGCATGTGACAGTATCCGGCCTCTTGGACCAACAGTAGGGGAAAGTGCGCAACAACCAGGAAGGGGGTTGGGAATTGGCATAACGACTAACAGTGGGATGGGAGAAAAATTGGAAAAAAGAAGAAGGGGGAAAAAGATAATCAAAAATAAATAAATAAAAAAATGAACCCTAACCACACTGTTACCTTAAAATAATCTTAACCCTAACCACACTGTTACATTAAAATAAGCCTAACCCTAATCACACTGTTACCTTAAAGGAATCATAACCCTAACCCTAAACTAACCATAACCCTAACATGAATCACACTGTTACCTTAAAATAATCCTAACCCTTAACCCTTAACACTAACAGCTTTTTCCCAGAAGCCATAATACTCCTGAACAAGGACAAGGACAGGAGATCTGGAGTGGACTGTATATAATATAAGATCTGGAGTGCATTAACAGATATACAATATAATAGATCTGGAGTGAATTAACATATATAATATAAGAGATCTGGAGTGAATTAACATATATATAATATAAGAGATCTGGAGTGAATTAACCTCTTTAGCCCGAGCACTCCGCCGGCGGACCGCAGATGACATCACATCATAAATCAATCTTTCCAGACTGTATGACATAATGTTGCGTTTGCTTTTCAAATGTAGCCAAGAGTAAAGACCCTAATAATGTCAAAACAGCAGTCATAGTGTATATTTTCAACGATATGTTTATTTACCAATAGGTTAAAGTGTTATTAGTCAGATTTTAGGTTATGGAATGTGTTAATAATTTTGCAAATGTCCGCCATTTTGAATTTGCGTCGCAATTTGGTTTGCAGTGATATGAGGAGAGGACATCCAGAGCTTTCAATGAGTGTTGAAATTTCAAGCAAGTGACTTGTTTATGATTTTTCTTTATTTCTCTTATTTTTCTGGATTATCTACCACATTACTGAACGTTATTGGCATATATTGGAGCGCAGTTAGTGTGTCTACCTTCTGTGCATGTTTATCAACCATCCGTGTTGCAATACGAATAAAAATGGCGGACCTGTCAAAAAAAAACTGACTGTATTTACAGTAGATTTCATTCACGTCGGTTCTTGCTGCATGCCTGGTGATACTAAATCCAAATTGAACTCTGTATTTGAAAGAGGAGATTTGGCCTGATCCATAGATGTGTGAGTTGGCTATAATAAGGTAATTTATAGGCTTGGTATTCTATATTCTATAATATTATTTCAAATTACATGTGTCCGGATGGCATAATCAGTACTGTATCTACAAAACATTCTGTTTAATCATCTTCCCTTTATTCATTTGCTTAGATCTTTTGTACACGTGATCTCAGGAAGGTGCTGGACGAGCTCAGTGGCAGTTTTTCATGTCTGGTTTTAGCATGGTGTTAAAGCATCAAAGATGATTGATATTCTCCTTTGGTTCATTGCAATTTACTCAAGCCAATAACATACACAATATTTCTGACACTGGGAATACATTCCAAGAACATGCAAATGGCTTGTAGAAGTGGAGCAATCTTCCATTTACTTAGGTATGTATTTTTAGGCGGATTTTCAGAAAATAGGGCTAGGGCTTAAGAGGTTAACAGATAGAGATAATAGAAGAGATCTGGAGTGAATTAAAAGCAGTAGTAGGACAGAAGAGGAAGCGGCATATCCACGGGCAACCATGCATGTCTGTGTTTGTATGCTGTAAAGCGCCGTGAAGTGTTGTAAAATTCATCGGATTGTGTGTTTGAACAAGGCCTTGTTAACCCCAAGACACTCCACTCGCCGTTCAATTATGTACATCGGCAATCGGACATGAATATGGAATGACCAGCAACTAGAGGCAGGGCTGCTAGCCCCCCCCCCCCACACACACAAAAAATTGATATTCTTGAACACATACTGTACACAGAAAAGCACATATATATACCCCCTCATACATATACACGCAAATGCACAAATGTCTGCACGTATATGTGCGCATATCCACGCGCACTCCAGAAACATACAGGAATTAAAATACCATCTACTAACAAGCATGCACTGAACCCTTATGGCATTGTGGTGAAAACCAATTGACCGTTTGTTAATTGTATAAATTTATGTTGATGGAAGTGAGTGCTGCTCTATTTCTTAAATTTTATAAAATTTTCTGTATAAATCTGTATAATTGCTACAGTAACTGTACACCATTGATTATTAGTAGTATGTCCATGTCTCTGAGTTTGTTTTACATTCTAGTGGGAGTGTAAAAAGGGGGCACTGTCATTGTCTCACAGTCCTCCACTATCACACATTGTACTTCATTAACCGCTGTATCTGCTGGTGTTGCCTCAGGTGATGTTACGGTGTGTGCAGACATTGTTTCAGCCCCCCTGCATCTGCTGGTGTTGCCTCAGCTGATGTTACGGTCAGTGGCGATTTTACCACTGGGTCACCAGGGGCACGTGCCCCCCCTGAAATCTCAGGTGCCCCTGAGGTGCCACACCAGAATTTATTATTATAATTTTTTTAATTATTATTATTATTATTATTATTATTATATATATTTTTTTATATATAATGTTAACAATCACTTTCCATCACAGACCGAACATCTAGTTTTGCTTACAGGTGTCTAATGTGACTTACATCCATGCTTATATATTTCACCTCACTATGCCTGCGACATCTATCTGAAGCAGCACACATATAAAAAGCTGCCATTAAGCGCTGGCACGTACGTGGTGGTCACTCACAGGTGTGTAGAGTAAGGTGGATGACTGAGTCAGAGTGGTGCTAAATTTTTTTTAACACAATGTCGACGAGAGAACGCGATAAAGGGTGGAAATTTGGCTCCGGGAATTTACAACGAAAGAAGGCAAAGAAAAAAGAAGTGTTCAATAACTCGATGAGAGGTTCGTTGGATAAATTTATCACAAAAAACAGCCACAGCCACAGCAGGGCCTCGTGGGGGGGAAGAAGCTAGCAGCACCAGGGCTGCCCCCAGCCCCATGGAATACTTAGTTATTGCGATGCTGAATTCAGTATGCAGTAAAGGAATATAGCATCAGCCAATGGACATATCGATCTACCAGATGGCGATCAATAACTGGGACATACTTTTTGGAATCAACGTTATACCGGACGGGCACCGCCAGGCGCCAGGACGGACGTTTCCATATGGAACCATAGAGAAGTGCCCGCATGGCGTGGTTGATTCAACGTCAAGGTGAGACCGAGGCGGAGGGACATACACACATCAGGAGGACGCGGACAAGAATGGTAAGTCATAATGTTTAATTTAAGCCAGCCTTGGCCCTTATTATTATTAACCCTTTACCGGTCACTTCTTGAAATACCTGGAAATTCACAATTTCAACTCTAGAATGTTATTTTGGTGCTATTTCAAAAGTTATCTACAATTTTGATTTTTTTTTAATGATTTCCCCCTGTAAATTAAGGTTAACCGAAGTGTCTGTAAACAGGCCCTCGACCGGTACCCTAAAATGTGGGGGCTATGGGGCATATTTTTCCTTAGGGGGCATATCTATGAAACTTGCAGGCTGATTCATAATATAAAATAAATAATCAAATGTATTGGGAGTTTTCTTGAATTTGCCTTGCCATGGCTTGCCAGTAGCCGATAAAGGCCCAAAGAAGCATAGCGGACAAAACTATATAACTACATGGTACTACAGGGTACTACAGGGTACTACATGGTACTACATGGTACTACATGATACTACATGGTACTACAGGGTAATACATGGTACTACATGGCAATACAGGGTACTACATGGCAATACATGGTACTACAGGGTACATTGCAATACAGGGTACTACAGGGTACTACATGGCACTACATGGTACTACAGGGTACTACATGGTACTACATGGTAGTAGTAATACCCTAAGTGTGACTGAATAGATGCATCGGGCATATGTCTAAAAATGGACACTGTCAATTCACCTGAAGGGGCATATGACCGTTTATGGCTTCACCACTTTTTAGCTAATAACAAATCCTGATTTCACTAATCCTATGCAAAAAAACACCTATCCCATCCTTTACAATGATTGTTCAACTGCAAAAATGAGTAAATGTTATCAATTCACCATGACTTGTTGAGGAAATAATGGATTTTGAATAGTAGAAGCAGGTGCAAAGATTTGCATTTTTTTCTGTGGTGAAAAGAAGGAAGTTGCAGATCCCCAGGGTCTATCCTGATTGGTCAGATGGGATGGTGACAATTTTGTGTCATAGCCTGACCTGTGCTGATTGGCTGGAAGAAGTTTTTTTCATAGATTAAAGATCCCCCCCTCTCCCACCTGGCTAAATATATTGTATGGGGAAATGGCCAAAAATGGTTACTTGGCCGGTAAAGGGTTAAGAATACTTTGACTTGTTAAGCCCAGCCTCTGAATATTATTATTAAGAATACTTTGACTTGTTAAGCCCAGCCTCGGGCTATAATTTATTATTAAGAATACTTTGACTTGTTAAGCCCAGCCTCGGGCTATAATTTATTAAGAATACCTTTGACTTGTTAAGCCCAGCCTCAGGCTATTATTATTAAGAATACTTTGACTTGTTAAGCCCAGCTTCGTATGTTTATTATATGGCTATCATATATGTATTGATGGCAATGGTGATAGTTGTACTCTACCTACTTAAATATGCATAGGCTTGTCACTTGTGGTTTCGTTTCGCCGATGCTCTGACACGGTGCTACTCAGTGTGTGTGTGCGCGAGTGTTTGTGTGAGAGAGAGAGAGAGAGAGAGAGAGAGAGAGAGAGAGAGAGAGACTGTCTTATCTCTTATGCGCACTCATGTTTTGAAATGTGTGTGTTGGTTTACGGGAAATTCGTTTTCTGAAGCCTATATTTTATGTCACTGTTTGAGTTCTTGAATGGGAATGTATGCCCCCCGCTGTTACCATATGCCCCCGGTTAGATTGGTTCTGGCGCCGACTCTGGTCTGACAGCAGTGGAGGCAATATAATAATATGTATGAACCAATGTGTACCTTGCATTCATGCAAATACTTGAATCCCTTTCATGTCATGGGGCAACTTGATAATTGAGTGAGAAAACACTTGTTTAAAATACTTTTTGTTTGATTTGTAACCAGTTGGTGGCAGTACAACATTTGAAACAATGCATGTACCTTTCACTCACATGCAAATACTTGAATAAATATGAATGAATAATTTCATGCCATGGGGCAACTTGATAGAGTGTGTCATGTACAAAGGTCTAACGACCGCACAGAATAGTAGCTGGAGCAGGCTGTACATGAACAGAAACAGCCCCTCTCAGTAAATGCTTTTCAAACAGTCCCGGGTAGGCAGATAGTAAACGAAGACGTTTCAAATGGTAAATAATATTTATTGTATAGGGTAGGAATTCAAACCTCCACAGCTTTTCCCAAGGGGAAAAGAGATGTTATTTCAGGGGATTTAAACCCAGTCCACACAAATGGAAAAAGGTAAGGGGAGAACAAACACGGCATACATACAGACAAACAAACAATTAACAAGATAACTGCGTGTCCGTTATAGCAGCGGTTCTCAACAAGGGTTCCGCGGCACACAGGGGTTCCGCGGAGAGCTGTCAGGGGTTCCGCGAGATGCCTGATGGGAATGTTTCTTTAAGAATATAGAATGACAACTATTAACTAAACAAATAGTCTATCTAGTGCTTCATGTGTATACAATAATTGCCTAATCTAATAACGAACTAAAAAAGAAATCGATCAAAATGTCTTCACACGTTTCGTAAAGTTATTATAGAAACAACTTAACGTCCGCGTCAGGCGTCATTGCTTTTACCAACAGATTTTCCAACGCATTTCCAGAGAAGTCGCATTCGTGTGACGTCACATCGCGGGTCCTATCTCCGTTACAGAGCCGGCTCTGATCCGTTATCAATGAATTGCAAAGCGGGCGGCTGTCGTGATAATAATTACTAAATGCATTCAGTGCTGGATCTAATCAAATGGATTTATCGAGACACGTTATGGAAAGTTCAAGACCGGATCACAAGCGTGCTAATTACACGCTTGGGCTACGGTGATGGGCTACTCGCCAAGTGCAGACAAAGTGAGTGTATCCGCTGCTGTTATTATTATGATACAAAATGTGAATGAATGAATGAAAACTGTATTTAACAGATAAACAGTAAAAGGCACTCTGCAGATTACATTTATATATAGCTGTTTTATACGTCAACATTGTGTCCCTGACCGTCAACAAAGAATGGCAGGATGTGATGTCATAAACAAGCGTCACCTCACTAGAATAATATTTCCAAATGGTCACACTATGTTATTTTTATAGAAAACAGTGCAGCTGCAACAGATAGCACTTTATTGATATTTTTCTGTATTTAAAAAAATAAATACATGATTTTCTGTTTTGAGAAATGGTCACACTATTTTTTTTATTTTTTTTTGAAAACAGTGCAGCTGCAACAGATAGCACTTTATTGATATTTTTCTGTATTTAAAAAAATAAATACATGATTTTCTGTTTGATAAATGGTCACAATGTTATTTGTATAGAAAACAGTGCAGCTGCAACAGATAGCACTTTATTGATATTTTTCTGTATTTAAAAAAATAAATACACGATTTTCTGTTTGATAAATGGTCACACTGTGTTATTTTTATGGAAAACAGTGCAGCTGCAACAGATAGCACTTTATTGATATTTTTCTGTATTTAAAAAAATAAATACATGATTTTCTGTTTGATAAATGGTCACACTATGTTATTTTTATGGAAAACAGTGCAGCTGCAACAGATAGCACTTTATTGATATTTTTCTGTATTTAAAAATAAAATACATGATTTTCTGTTTGTTTCCCGGTTTCAATGGGTTAAATAAACGTTATTTTGAAAGCAAGCACTTTTGTCATCATTGTAGCAAAAAAGACAGGACCGCAAAAGTCTTTATCGTATGTAGGGGTGCCCTGGAATATTTTTTTGGACACAGGGGTGCCTTGGCAGCAGAAAGGTTGAGAACCCCTGCGTTATAGGACACCACCACAAACTAGGATCGATCCACACCAAGTGGTCACTAACACAAAGCCACCATATATATCGCTTCCACCGCGACAGCTAGCAGAGAAGGCAACCTCCTCACTCCACTCTGAGACGTGGCAGTGACTTCAATGAGGCCCCCCGGACGTGTGTCATCTCCCACCCTGTTATTCACTCATCTCCACTGCCTGCCTGAAGATGCACCAATCAGGTGCAACCAATCCAATCAGGGAGATGAGTGGCATCTGCGGAACAGAACAGAGATTAGGAGATGACACAACATCACACATACAAAACAACACATTTACATATACTAACCTGATGTTCAGATGGTGTCATAAATACAGTAATAATGGTAATGACCAACCCACGTACCCATGTACGTCACACCTCCCCCCATAAGAGCGAACCTGCAGGGTTAGCAAAACATTATTACTTATTACCCAACATGAGATTAGTACCACATCCCAGGGAGAACAGAAACAACAACAAAAAAATTCTCCCTCCACAAAATCACCCACAAAATGGGCCACATCAGCACCACACAGGCCCCGCGTCACCCTCCTGCAGTACAGAAAACGGAGAGACACATTAGCCTTGGAAGCCAGAAGGCAAAAAGAGCTCCAGGAACCATGGCCATGTGTAGCTAGCCCCCCTTCTTTTTTTTCAGGGGGTACAGAGCCTCTCTCCCCATGACCTCCCTCATCGCCACCGGACACCGATACGCGAACTGCTTAACAGGGTCCGCACTCCCAACAGCAACACTGTGCGTCCTGTAAGGCACATCAAAACACAACACAGCATGTGAACCAACAGCCCTGTCACATCCCAACTCCGAGAAGACGCGGGCAGGAATCTTCATTAGCCTATTCACATGACACCAGCGTGTCCTCCTCCGCCGCTCGGGCGTATACAACATATACTTAGTGGCAGACACCTTTCTTTTTACCACATAAGGTCCTGAGAACCGGGCAGTGAGCACAGCACCAGGCGCGGGCAGCACAATAAACACCTCATCCCCCGCCTCAAAATGCTGCTCCACCGCCAATTTGCAAAACTCACCACAGACAGAGTCACCCAACGCTAGACCATGGTCTCGCTTCCGCTTCCGCTTCTGTGCCCTAGTGACAGCACAAATAGAAGGGACATTGGGGCGATTATCAATCAATGCATCACACAATGAGTTAGTAAATGGAGTGTCAACCTCCAACACAGGGACGACCTTACCCCCAGCGATATCATTCCCCATGACGAAATCCACGCCCTTTACGGGAAAACATGGGCGAACCGCGACCGGAAAGCGACCTGTGACCAGTGCAGACTGTACATGTACCTTATGCAACGCGCACACACCCCATGTCAATACCTCTCATCAATTCACTCGACTGACAGGAGTCCACATCCAATGGTAATACATCAGCCAGGATGAACGATTGAGAGGCTCCTGTATCACGGAGTATTCTCACCTGTTGGTAGTCCCCAACGTTACCCGACAGGGACACATAACCATCAAACAAGAAGAGTTCAAAAGAGCTATTCTGGTCAGGACATGACACTGTACCAATCAACCCGACCCCTTTCGGTTCCTGGGCTGACTCCCTGGTCTCCTGTCGATCCCTCAACGCATGACAGTCCCTCATAAAATGCCCTTCTTTCTTACAATAATGACACACAAAGGTGGCCTTTTCAGACGGCGGTGAGCGTGGTCGGAATGCTCGCTCGTCACCTCCCTGATACGGCGACTCAGAAGGAGAGAACGCACCACCTCCTACATACACATTATTTCGCACAGCAATATTTTTGTGGATCAATGCGAACTCGTCTGCCAAAACTGCAGCTTCCTGGAGGGTAGAAACTTTGCGCTCCTCTAAGTACACTATAATGCGTTCGGGCACGCATTTCTTAAATTGCTCAATGAGGACTAACTCGCTCAACGCTTCGACACCATCCACGTTACATGCTTCACACCAACGAGTAAACATAGTCCGTTGTTCACGGGAAAATGCAACATGTGTTTGAGAGGGAGCTTTACTTAGTGCCCTAAATCGTTGCCTATACGCTTCCGGCACCAGTTCATATACGCGCAAGACAGCACTCTTCACTTTCTCATATACCACGCTGTCCTCATTCGATAATGACTGGCATGCCTCCTGAGCCCTACCAGTGAGTCTGTATCGCAATAAAATCACCCACTGGTCCTTTGGCCAATGCAAAGCCCACGCTAATTGCTCAAAAACAGAGAAATATGATTCCACCTCAGACTCCCGAAAGACGGGAACTAAAGAAATATGCTGCCCAATATTAAAAAGGCCCTGGGAGACTTCAGTTGAGGAGGAGGAAATATAAATACAGTAATAATGGTAATGACCAACCCACGTACCCATGTACGTCACAGAGTGATACAATTAATTTAGTTTATTATTAATAAGATTTATTGAGTGATAAAACACTTTAAAATACTTGTACAGCACTACAATGGCTAACATGTTTTAGGTTGGTTAGACAGCCCTTGGGTGAAAAATTATTGTTGTAATTAGGAATCTCTTTTGTATGTCTATCAATATAATTACATTTGTATTTCTGTTTTAATTTAATTTATTCTATTTGATCTCTATTGTCTTGTATTATTGCAATACGTTTCTGTCCTGTGATGTCTTATGTATTATTATTATTGTGTTGTTGTGTCTTTCATGTGAAAAAAAGAGACTTGTACAGCAGTGGTGCCAATAAAATATTTTCTATGAACCCCAATGGCTGAAGAGTTGTCTGATCTGCTATTGGTAAAATAATGTAACCTAATATACTTACCTTTATACCTTACCTGCTACACTTAGGCTACCTGTCTAGATCAGCGGTTCCCAAACTTTTTTGGCCGTGCACCCCCTGTCACCTCCCGACCTAGCTGACGCACCCCCCAATGGGTTTCTGTTAGAAAAAATTGTTGCTGGTTTCCGTGCACAGATGAAGCACACCTGTGTCAGACACGCCCGAGACATTATTGCTTATTATTATTAAAACGTACGTTTTTTATTAAAACGTTTCTTGAATTTCATGATTTACACAGTGAAAATCAATATTTTTTATTGTATCTCTTCCCACCGCGACTATTGATAGGGAATTTCTTTATTTAATTAAAATGTTCACAACAACATGGATGCATGTACTCTGCCAGCATGTTTAATATCCATAATACTAAAGGTTTGACTAAGATTTTTATGAAATTTTATTGTTGTTTATATATATATATATATTTTTTTTTTTACCACTATCTATCTAGGTCGTCCTCGGACGGGCCCTCCATCGGTGCTTCCAGTCATCCCTCTCCTCCATGCATCTGGCTAGCTCGTTGGTGCTTTCTGTTCCCGCATCTCTCCTGAGTACGTCCACGTAGGTTAACGTGGGACGTCTTCGTGATCGATGCCCGTGTGTTGGTTCCCACAGCACAAGTTTGCTGGTTGGCATCTCATGGTGTCTCTGGCAGTGACCTGCCAGCCTCATTCTCCTGACTGCCACTTTATCGCTCACCTTTAGCACCCCCCCATACAAGTTTGCATTAGTGACATGCTCATCCCTGTTGATGTTGAGCACCACATGCATCATTCTGGTGTAGCACCCATCCAAGGACTTCTGCAGGGTGGGCTTCAAGGTCCAGCATTCACTGCCATACAAAAGGACAGACTCAACTGTTGCATGAAAGAAGTTGAGCTTGATTTGACGGGGGAGGTTGGATTTCCACACACTGGTCATGCCGTTCAGAGCCCTCCACGCAAGTGCCTTCCTCACTTTAAGGTCTTGCTCGGACGAGTTGACCCACGAGCCCAGGTACTTGAAATCACTGACTTCCTTTAGAGCAGAGCCTCCTGTTGTCCTTAGAGGTGGATGATCCGGGAGGATGTTATACATTATGACCTCGGTTTTCTTAGCATTTAGCCTAAGGCCAACCTTGGCGCACTCCGTCTCCACTCTGCACAGGAGTTCCTGTGCCTGCTCCACCTGGTCAGAGAGCAGGCTGATGTCGTCCGCGTAGTCAAGGTCTGTTAGGACTATGGCGGGGTGTCGTCTCGATCTCCTTGGGGTTATTGTGAGACCAAGTTCCTACTCCCGTCCATTGATGGCCTTCCTGAGCGCATAGTCGAGGACTATGACGAAAAGGAAGGGGGCAAGGGTGTCCCCTTGCATCACTCCAGCCAGGATGTCAAATTCTTCACTGTTGCCGTCTGGGGTTACCACCTTGGCCCTTGTACCCGTGTGCATGGTCCCTATGGCCCGGAGTAGATTGGGAGGGACTCCGTAGGCCTTGAGTAACCTCATCATCACGGCTCTGTGTATCGAGTCAAAAGCCTTTTTGAAGTCGATAAAGCACAGTACCGCTGTCAGGTTGTTCTTCTTCACCTCCTCGATGATTCTTCTCAAGGCCAAGATCTGGGCCACAGTGGTCCTCTTCTCTCGGAAACCATTTTGGTTCTCCCTGAGGTGGCGGTCGATGGCATTCCTTATCCGGTTTAGTATCATGCGATTGTACATCTTTGCAATGACACATGTCAGACTTATGCCACGGTAGTTGTCTGGCTTCGAGAGATCTCCGGACTTAGGCACTGGGATGATGTTAGAGAGAGACCACATATCAGGCTGGTTGTTTTTCATCAGGGCATGGTTGCAGAACTCCAGGATGATGTTGTCAAGGTCACAGTTCTTATAGACCTCTGGGGGAATGCCGTCCGGCCCAGAACTTTTCCCCTGCTTCAGTGTGGATTTCACTTTGATAAACTCCCTGGCTGTGAAGGGACCATCGTCAATAGTGAGATTCGTGAGGACGGCAGGTATCGTCTCCTCATCTTCATCCACTGTCGAGTGTGTTCCCAGTAGATTTCGGAAGTGAGTGAACCAGGAGGTCACCCTCTCCTCTGGGCTGTTGCCTTCTACCTGTCCCTGCTTCGACATTTTCCTCCCACTCATCTCATTGATGACCCTCCATGCCTCCCCATACTGCTGTTCACCATGCGCTGCCTCCACTCTCTGCACCTTCTCCATCAACTCCTCCCCCCTTATCTTGTCGTAGGTATCGAACAAAAGCTGTTTGGCCTTTTTCAGTACCTTGCGATTCTCTGCAGTCTGCTTATGCCCGTAGCCTCGTCGTGCCTCCTCCACGCCCTCACGTGCCACCATGACTTCTGGGTGTTTGGACCTCCGGGAGACCCCATTCCTCTCCACCACTGGAACACACATCCTGACCGCCTCTTCATTCGCAGCAACGAACCGCCTGTATTTGGTATTAGGCCCCTCCCCCTCACCTAGCAGCTGAAAGCGATTCCTCACTTCCACTGCGTACCTAGTTTGAAGGCCAGGGTTTACTGAGAACGCCTTCCAGTCATACCGCGTCTTCAGGCTTGGTTTGGGGACCCTGAGGCTCAGTCGCACCCTCATGGAGACTACTCTGTGATCAGAGCCCACAGAGTTGAACGTGCTGTAAGGTTCAGCATTCAGGATGGAGTTCCTCCACCTTCGTCTTACTAGTATGTAGTCCAGTTGACGTTGCATACCGGTAGCCCGATCCTGGAAGGTCCATCTCTTGCCCCTTCATTTCTGGAACATGGTGTTCGCAGCCAGTAGCTCGTGTTCCATCAGTAGGGCTGCCAGGTATTCGCCATTGCGATTGGTGGATTCATGATGTGTGAAAGGTGCATCCTCTGGTCCGAGCCTTGCGTTGAAGTCACCCAGGATTGCTAGGAAGTTGTGAGCCGGGATATCATAGACCGCTGTTGCAAGGTCCTCATAGAACTTCTCCACCTCCTCAGCTAGTGCCACATAGTACACGACTATGACAGTTGTAACTGGGTTGCCATCAAAGTCAGCAATAAGGATCCTGTTGGTGTGATAGCGTACCCTACGGAGAGCTTTACGTGCCCGAGAACTCAGCAATAGCCCCACGCCGCCAGTGGCAGCCTGTGCCTCGTTTTCACCACGCTGATGAGGTGATGAACCAGCATCTCTCCACTCTGTGATACACTATCTGATCCTCAGCATGCACTCTTCTATGCTCCTGGATTCCCAGGATCTCAACTCCCCTTTCCTCGGCACAGTGTGCCAGTTCCTCCAATCTTGCTTCTTCTCTCACTGTGTTTGCGTTGAAGGTTCCCATGGTGAATGGTCTCCGACAACGCAGGGGTGCATTGGACCGCGTGCTGTGATCGGATAGAAGCCTCCCTTCCGGGTTTGGGGTCCTATCGTCATACTGTCCTCTGGGGAGAGGACCAGCACCACCATCCTCTGCTTGGTTCCTGTGGACTCCCGCCGCTGGAAGTATAGGTTTAGGAATGACTTTGTTCTCCATATTTTAGGCCTTACAATGCGCAATTTAAAGACTGTGGGGCGCAACTCCTCGTAGTCCTACTTTGGCCGTTTTAGGCTTGATCCCTTATCCGCCCTTCACTCCAATGCCTCCAGGTGGTAGACGGCACCTGTGTCCTTCTCCTAGATGGGTTGCCTTGCATGGCTATGAGCCCCATCTGCCCTATGCACCCTGTATCCCTAGGTAGGGAGGCTAGAGAGGGTACTAACACTTGCCCAAGGTGAACCCTCAGACTAGTGGAGGGAAGGAGTTGTCTTACTTCTCCATTCTAGTTCGGCTTTCGCTAGAACTAGCCACTGCCCTTCCTTTATACTTACCGGTCATATAAAAAATAAAAAAAATAAATGCATGTACAAATTTGTTTTTTTATTTCCGTCCCCCCCCCATACTAGCTCATGCCCCCCCCTGTGCCCCCCTGCTAAAAAAATTCCTAGAATCGCCACTGGTTACGGTCTGTGCAGACATTGTCTCAGCCCCCCTGCATCTGATTGATTGGAAACAACTTGTGTATGCTAAAGGCACACCGATCTCAATGAAAACCACAAACTGCATGAAAGCACTTGTGACTTACACACATCCTGCAAAGGCCACAACAGACGACATAAAACGTATGTGTACATGCCATACGTCCTTCATTCAGTGGGGGGACGTATTTATTACCAACTATAGCACGCCATGGGCATATGTGCTCCACTGAGCACCCCTTCTAGTTTACCATGCTGTGATCCACACTGGGAGCTCAACCACTCAAGGCTTTAAATGATGACATATCTGTACTGGGAGACTCACCACATGCTGTGTGTGTGAGAGAGAGGGACACACACCCTCTCTCTCACACAGACACTCTCTCACACATCTTCTCTCTCTCACACACCTTCTCTCTCTCTCACACACCCATTCTCTTGCACCCTCTCTCTCACACACACATCCTCTCTCACACACCCTCTCTCTCTCACACTTTCTCTCTCTCACACACACAGACCCTCTTTCTCTCACACCCTCTCTCTCTCACACCTTCACCCTCTCACATACCTTTTCTCTCTCACACCCCCCATCTCTCACACCCCCTCTCTCACACACGCTCTCATGCATGCACATACAGTACATACATACATACATACATACATACACACACACACACACACACACACACACACACACACACACACACACACACACACACACACACACACACACACACACACACACACACACACACACACATACACATACACAATCACACACACAAAATGTATGGATATCGCTAATAAAATAAATAACAATTAAAACTCGTGATTGGCACGGAAGCGATGGCGAGTTAACCCGACTATACTCGTGGTTGGCAATGAATGGGTTAAATGTTTCTCATCTGGGTAAGAGTTTCTTATCTGGGTAAGAGTGCTCTCGACCACTCTTAGAATTTGGGCTTGCCTGAGAGAAAAGCAACAATAAGAAAACATTGCTGAATCCCAGGTAAGAACAAAATAAGAGGAAATGCTAGTTAAGAACGAAATCTGTTCTTATATCGCTTCATGAATGAGGCCCAATGAGCTTGTTGTGGATCGCCGACATCTGTGCCTGTTCCATCTGTGGCGTGCAAGCTGAATAGAGGATGAGCTGAATACAAGATAAGTTGAATAGAGGATGAGCTGAATAGAGGATGAGTTTAATGGAGGACGAGTTGAATAGAGGATGAGTTTAATAGAGGATGAGCTGAATACAAGATGAGTTGAATAGAGTTTGAGCTGAATAGAGGATGAGTTGAATAGATGATGAGTTGAATAGAGGATGAGCTGAATAGAGGATGAGTTGAATAGATGATGATTTGAATAGAGGATGAGCTGAATAGAGGATGAGTTGAATAGATGATGAGTTTAATAGAGGATGAGCTGAATACAAGATGAGTTGAATAGAGGATGAGCTGAATAGAGGATGAGCTGAATAGAGGATGAGCTGAATAGACGATGAGTTGAATAGAGGATGAGCTGAATAGAGGATGCGTTGAATAGATGATGAGTTTAATAGAGGATGCGCTGAATAGAAGATGAGTTGAATAGAGGATGAGCTGAATAGATGATGAGCTGAATAGATGATGAGCTGAATAGAGGACGAGCTGAATAGATGATGAGCGGAATAGATGATGAGCTGAATAGAGGATGAGCTGAATAGAGGGTGAGTTGAATAGAGGATGAGTTGAATAGAGGATGTGCTGAATAGAGGATGAGTTGAATAGAGGATGAGTTGAATAGAGGGTGAGTTGAATAGAGGACGAGTTGAATAGAGGACGAGTTGGACGAGTTGAATAGTGGATGAGTTGAATAGAGGGTGAGTTGAATAGAGGACGTGCTTAATAGAGGATGAGCTGAATAGAGGATGAGCTGAATACAAGATGAGTTGAATAGAGGCTGAGCTGAATAGAGGATGAGCTGAATAGAGGGTGAGTTGAATAGAGGATGTGCTGAATAGAGGATGAGCTGAATAGAGGATGAGCTGAATAGAGGATGAGCTGAATAGAGAATGAGCTGAATATTTGATGTGATTTGAATTAAAAAAAATAAAAGATTCCAGAAAACATCAATGATGCTACACAAAAAAGTCAAGACTTAAATGCTGTAGACATTAGGACAACATGTAGACATTAGGGGGAAATGCTGTAGACATTAGGACAACACGTAGACATTAGGACAACATGTAGACATTAGAACACGTAGACATTAGGACAACACGTAGACATTAGGACAACATGTAGACATTAGGACAACCTGTAGACATTAGGACAACATGTAGACATTAGGGCAACATGTAGACATTAGGACTTGTAGACATTAGGACAACATGTAGACATTAGGGCAACACATTAGGACAACATGTAGACATTAGGACAACATGTAGACATTAGGACAACATGTAGACATTAGGGCAACATGTAGACATTAGGGCAACATGTGTAGACATTAGGACAACATATAGACATTAGGACAACATGCTGTAGACATTAGGCCAACATGTAGACATTAGGACCAGTGTTCGATACACACAGTGATTTGCAAAACACTAAACACACTTGCATTACATTAGACACAGAATGTCAAATTACCACACATATGAGCCAATTGGTTAAACACAGCCATCAGATGCACAAACACACCATTGCTTAATTGTAGATACACAATCAGGTTTAAGCACTATAAAAATGAAGCAGGTGAGTTCACCTGTCTTCAACCAAAATGGAAGGAGAGTGAAGTACTGTACACAGAGAACGTGAAAATATACAATACATTCACCAAACACTAGTTTCAAGTTCAAGTTTCTTTAATAGTTGTCATACAGAAGTACAGAATACTTTTATACAAAATGCTTCTTACTGTTGCGCTCCAGAGACTGTGCAAGACAAGATAAGTATGAAATAAAATAACATAGTAAAATTAGAAGTAAAAAAATGAGGTCACAGTGTTCAGTTTAGACATATGTACAATGTTCGATGCAGAATAGACATAGTTACCATACAATATACAATACTGTGCAGTGTACTAATATATAATACTATATAGTGCAAGGCAGAAATGGAGAAATGGGACGAGGTGCAATTTAGGTACAATTCACAGTAGGTGTACGAGTTGTAGTGCAAATCCTTTATCAATAAATATAAAGTGTAAGTGTGTTTGTGTGATCTAAAGTGTGGAGAGTGGGTGCTGCAGTGTGTTGTTTGTTTGAGTGAGTGTGTGCGTGTGGGTGTGTGTGCTGTGTGCATTTGATGGTTGTTGCATAGTGATTATTGTTCGTTTAGCGATTATTGTTCGTTTAGCAGCCTGATGGCCTGGGGATAGAAGCTTCTTCTGAGTCTTTCTGTGCTCGCCTTAAGACTCCGGTATCGCTTGCCTGACCGCAGCAGTTCAAAGAGGCAGTTGTTCGGGTGGCTCGAGTCCTTAATAATTCTCTTAGCCTTCCCCTTGCACCGCTTGTTGTAAATGTTCTGGAGGGTGGGAAGCCCCCCTCCAATTGTGCGTTCGGCTGAACGTGTCACTCTTTGTAGTCTGCTACGGTCTTGTGCAGTGCTATTCCCAAACCAGGAGGTGATGTTGCCGGTCAGGATGCTCTCTATTGTACATGAGTAGAAGTTCCTAAGGATCTTCTGACTGACTTGGAACTTCCTTAGGCGCCTGAGGAAGTAGAGGCGTTGTCGTGCCTTCTTCACAACACTGTCAATGTGTGTGGTCCATGTCAAGTCCTCGGATATGTGGGCTCCGAGGTACTTGAAACTGTTCACTCTCTCAACCGGTGCCCCGTCGATGCTGAGGGGGCTGTAGTCCTTGACCCCCGACCTCCTGAAGTCCACAATCATCTCTTTTGTTTTGCTGACATTCAGGGAGAGGCAGTTCTCCTGACACCACTGTGACAGGTTCTCTACCTCTTCCAGGTAGGCCCTTTCGTCGTTGGCAGAGATCAGGCCCACCACTACTGTGTCATCAGCAAATTTGATGATGGTGTTGTTGTTCCGCTGTGCTACGCAGTCATGTGTGTACAGGGAGTAGAGGAGGGGGCTCAGAACACAGCCCTGGGGGGCCCCTATGTTGAGCGTGATGGATGAGGAGGTAAAGTTGCCGGCTCTTACCACCTGGGGTCTGCCCGTCAGGAAGTCCAAGACCCACTGGCAGAGGTCATAGTTCAAGCCCAGGTCCCTGAGCTTGGCTATGAGTTTGGAGGGGACTATGGTATTGAATGCTGAGCTGTAGTCGATGAACAGCATTCTCACATAGTTCCCCTGCCTCTTGTCCAGGTGTGATGCTGCTGTGTGCAGCACATGGGCTATGGCGTCCTCCGTGGACCTGTTGGGGCGATATGCAAATTGCAGAGGGTCCAGGTTGATGGGGAGGGAGGAACAGATGTAGCCCTTCACTAGCTTCTCAAAGCACTTCATGGCTATGGAGGTGAGGGCTACAGGGCGGTAGTCGTTGAGGCAAGCGGGCGTAGATTTTTTGGGTACAGGGATGATGGTGGACTTCTTCAGACAGGTGGGGATGACAGCCTGTTCCAAGGACAGGTTGAAGATGTCAGTGAATACCGAGGCCAGTTGGTCGGCACAGACTTTTAGGACTACACAAGACAACCAATGATGCAGACTGATGAAAATATACATTTTCTCCCATTTTCCCAAATCAGTCAACATGTCAACATGGAGAATCACAACAAAAAATTATCTTGCCAGATCCAGCTAGGCAAAGAGATAATGTCTAGTATTTTCTGTTAAAAAAAATTCAAAAAAAATTGTGTTACTGTAATTTTAACCTGTACTGGATACAGTATTTTATGTTTGTCTGATATTTGCTGAGCTTACAGTGTTATGCACATAGTAGCATAATACTGTATTGTTGTGATTCTCCATGTTGAATTGTTGACTGATTTGGTTATATGGAGAGAACATTTATATTTTCATCAGTCTGCATCATTGATTTGGGTATATGGGGAGAAAATGTTATTTTTTTCATCAGTCTGCATCATTGATTTGGGTATATGTAGATAAATAAATTATATTTTCATCAGTCTACAGCATTGGTCTTGTGTAGTGTTTGGTGAATTTATTGTATATTTGCACATTCTCTGCGTACTTCACTTACAGTACTCTAATCACTGAGAAGTAGAATTGCTAAATGTGTTTTAGGTTAAGCACAGCAGTGTGTGTAACTGGTTCAAACAGAATTAAGTCATATGAAACGTGTGTTTCATATGGTAACAAAATTAGTGTATGGTTTTGACAAGTGTTTAATTTAGCAAAGGATCTGAGGTGTTCTGATAATTGTGTGTGTGGTTGTGCTAATTGTGTGTTTTGAAACACCGGGCCCCGTTTTCAAAATCATGCTTAGGCAATCGAAAAAAAAACTGTATTGTGTGTTTCATTATATACATATGTCTTCTCATAAAAAAAATATTAGATTTTGGGGTATTTTCCTGCCTTTGGTCCGCTTTGCATTCACATCTCAAATGAACCGCAGCAGGGTTCACTTGCAAGAGTGAATAGAGCTTTCACACCTCCCCAAACCAACCGGACTATCCGAGGTTCGATTAAAGCTTATTATAGGACACTGGACATGGGTATGGATGGCTCCAGGTGCTGCTGCGTTAAAGTGCACATCTTCAAAATCTGTACTATTTAAAAGCACAGTGCAGGACACACTCAAAGGTTATCGCACCTCAGAGATGGCAGTGGACATGTATGACAGGACAAAGGCCATATGTAATGGCCTTTGGATTGAGGAACATACTACCAGCCAAAGGAGGAAGCAGAAAAGGATGGACGAGTATGTAGTTGAGTCATCTTGTGGCACAAGCTCAGACCTCAGCTCAGGAGATCAGCTGAGACAGAGACTGTTCTATCCAGTTGTCGACAGAATGCTGCAAGAGCTTGAGAGCAGGTTCTCATGAGTTGGATAACAACTTATGAGAAGCATACAGGCATGTTATCCAGCCTCAGACCATTTTCTCTCAGTGGAATTGCTGCAACCCCTCGCCACACATTACAATATCCAACTATTGCCAGAGGAGATCACAGTTGCAAAGTGTTTCCTGGTCCGTTCTGGGCCTAAAAGTGGGGAAGGGTGAAGGCTTTCATTGACAGTGAGGGCATGTCCATGGACAGCAAGGATATCGAGGGATATCATCCTCTACCCCAAAATGGCAATAACAAAGAGAGAAGAGAATGCTGAAGTGATTCAAGGTATATGTAAATGAACACAAAGAAAATGCTGACATTGTCAGACGGGCTCGCTTTCAAAGAAAACAGAACACGATCCAATCAATGTGGACAACAAACAGCAAGGTTTTCATGAAACTAAATTGGTCACCAGAGGAGACAAAAGTGCTGGTCATCAGGGAGATTGCAGAATTGGTACAAAGTACCAACGTTGCCAACTCCTGGGAGAGCAGCACAGCAATGTCATTTCTTTGTATCATTTATTTAACCAGGGTAATCACATTTAGACTTCCATCTGGGACATGGAGTCTCACTGTCTGGCTTCTTGCAGATGGAGAAGGCAGCATACAGATAGATATCACATATAGAACGCTAAAACAAACACAAACAAAATGATAAAATGTCACATTTCAATGACAAAAGACAATATTAAAAACATGAGCACTCCATGGCAAGCAGGTGTCCACTTCTTTCTTTAACCTCTTAACAGGTGGGCCAAAAAGTGGCAATTTTTGATTTTGAAGACTGCATAAAAAATGTTGTGCAAATCTTAGCTTTATACTTTATACTTTATGCATGAGCCTGGTCTCTTTTGAAAGGTAACATTCTGAAGTTACTAAAGCAAAAAAGGAAAATAACTTTTAGTGCTAATGAAATAGAGTAACAGAGGTTTGAACTTGAGTTGAACTGAATGATAAATTCCAATGAGGGACTCTAGCTTCAACTCCTTTTGTAATATGTTCCAGGAGAACGGAGCAGCATAGCTGAACACATGCTTCCCAAATTCAGTTCTGACAGTGGGAACTTGGTATGAGATATCATTCTGCAATCTCAGATTGTAATGTCCACCTCTAGGTTGAATGAGTAAAGTGATTATGTATGTTAGTATGAATGAATGAATGAATGAATGAATGAATGAATGAATGAATGAATGAATGAATGAATGAATGAATGAATGAATGAATGAATGAATGAATGAATGAATGAATGAATGGCCAGGGATGACTGACATGACAATCATACAATACACTGTGATGTGTGAGGGATGAGCTGTTTGTTACAAATCATAAAGCAACATGATATACTGTGTGTCTAATGCACAAAGATATGATTCTGGGGCATTCATATATAAAATATCACCATAATCCTATATAGGTAAAAAAAAAAAAGTAGCTGCAAATAAGCCCGAACCGTTCTGGTTGATTCCCTGAAGCCCAAATACTCCCAAATCAAAGGTATATAACATGTACATATGTACCTTCACAAAATCATCAAGCGGGGGGGGGGGGGGGGAAATCTGATCGTTAGAAAAAGCTTAGTTTATGTCCGGTAAAGTAAGCCACTGTCCTTACCTTAGCCGTGAGGTACTCCAAAAAGAATAATTCCAATGATCCCATCGGCGATCGCGATTACTCGTTTATAGGTAATTACACGTGTTTACGGGACACTATAGGTTTTGAGGCGAGCAGATCTGCTAGCGATTGCTTTGCAGGAGCTCCTCCCCCTCAGAGCGAGTGTTGATAGTCCATTTCATTCATTGTCTCTCCTGTTCCCTTTCTATCATAGTTCAAAAGGTAGGCGATACTGCCACCTGGTGATATTTGATCGTCATTGCAATTCCAACGTAGATAGATGAATCATAGACACCTAGATGGCTCCGGCTGACCGTATAGAACAGGGATCAAAGGAAAATATCAAAGGATCATAACCCGACTATACTCGGGTATGGCCATTAAAGAGTTAAGCCCTAGCCATATTTTCAGAGAATTCGCCTAAAAATACATACTTAAATAAATGAAAGATTGCTCCACTTCTACAAGGTCCATTTGCATGTTTGCATCTTCCATTACAGGCGAATTCTCTGAAAATTATGGCTAGGGCTTAAGAGGTTAATTTCCTTTCAAACCTTTATTTAAACTCATAAGACACTGAGGTTACCCTAATTTACAGCGACGACAAGCTTACAAAACAAAGACAGTTAATCAGCAAATCCAGATATAGGCAGATTAGGCACACTAAATAAGAATAAACAATAGAAATTGACACAGTGGTCAGAGATTCTATTTTTAAATGCAGCAAAAGAAAGAAGAAGCTCAGTCAGTTGGAGGTATTTCCATGTGTTGGAAGCATCAAAGGAAAACACAGTTTCACAGTAGTTGAAATTATATTTAATGATGAATTAAATATAGGCCTACAAGTCAGTGGTTCAGCAATAATGTCTGCAGAAAGTTTTAAGAACCATTGATCATGGATGTGCTGCTTTTCTTGATACCTTTCAGAGCTGAAAGGACCTTAATTTTAGTACAAACTAAGGTGATCCATATGTGAACAAGAATGCTGACATCGCCAAACGGGCACGCTTCCTAAGAATACAACAACATTCAATCAATGTGGACAACAAAACAATGTTTTCATGAAACTAAATGGGTCACCAGAGGAGGCAAACGTGCTGGTCATCAGGGAGATTGCAGAATTGGATGAGTACCAGTGATGTCAACTCCTGGGAGAGCAGCACAACAGTGTCATTTGTTTATCCTTTATTTAACCAGGGTAATCACATTGATATCTAACCAGGTTAATCACATTTATATCTAACCAGGGTAATCACATTGATATTTAACCAGGGTAATCACATTGATTTTTAACCAGGGTAATCACATTGATATTTAACCAGGGTAATCACATTGATATTTAACCTGGGTAATCACATTGAGACTGCCATCTGTTTTTCAAGTGGGCCCTGGCCAAGAAGGCAGCATACAGAGTATCACATATAAAACAACATTACAAAGACAAACACAAAAATTAAAACAAGATAGTGAAAGCATAAGTATAAAAGATTATAGAAGATTCTATGAAAAAGACAAGGGGGCAACAGTGGCTCAGGAGGTAGAGCAATCGTCTGGTAATCTGGAGGTTCTCCTCCCGGGCAGCGTGTCAAAGTGTCCTTGAGCAAGACACTTAACCCCTAACTGGTCCCAATGAGCAGGTTGGCACCTTGCATGGTTGCCTCTGCCATCGTTGTGTGAATGTGTGAATGGAATGGGTAAAATGTGAGGAATAAATTGGAAAGCGCTTTGGATAAAAGCACTATATATAAATTCACCATTTACCAAGACACAGATGTAGCCCCTGGTGTTGTGGCCACAGATGTAACCCCTGGAGTTGTGGCCACAGATGTAACCCTGACGTTGTGGCCACAGATGTAGCCCTGGCGTTGTGGCCACAGATGTAGCCCCAGACGTGGCAAGAATGAAAGAAAAGAATCCTTGATCTCTTCGCCGTTGCATAATCCATCCATGGGTTCTGTGCTCCACCTGGTCAGACCGGTAAACGCTGAGGTGATGAGCACAGTGATGAGAATGATTAACTTTCTCAGGGCATCCTCTTCCTGTCAGCATCCCGCCTGCTCGGGGAATGAAGTCGATGCAAATGCTGATGACCTTCTGCCGCACAACAATGCAAGATAGAGGTGTTGGAGTGCTTCTCTGGTCCATCCGAATGGGAAATCACAGCTTCCTTGACAGAGCAGAAGAGCAAGACGGCAACACAATTGTCTGTCTTTATCTAGAAGATGAGAAGAAGATGGATGTTGTGGCTTTTCTGGTTGATATCACTTCACATCTGAATGAACTGTATTTAAATCTGCAGGGCACGGACAAGGGAAATAATGACTAACAAGGGACAGCTGGGGCAGACGAGACACACAGGACTGCTATGTGAGAGACACGCAGGGATACCTGCTGGACTTGCAGGGAGATAAACAAGCGGGAAAGAGACAAGAAGAGGGAGAGAAACAAGAAGAGGGAGAGAAACAAGTGGGAGAGAAACAAGCAGGAGAGACAAGAAGAGGGAGAAAAACAAGATTAGACAGAAACAAGCGGGAGAGAAAAAAGAAGAGGGAGAGAAACAAGTGGGAGAGAAACAAGCGGGAGAGAAACAAGCGGGAGAGACAAGAAGAGGGAGAGAAACAAGTGGCAGAGAGAAACAAGTGGCAGAGAGAAACAAGTGGGAGAGAAACAAGAAGAGGGAGAGAAACAAGAAGAGGCAGAGAAACAAGAAGAGGGAGAGAAACAAGAAGAGGGAGAAAAACAAGAAGAGGCAGAGAAACAAGCGGCAGAGAAACAAGAGGGAGAAAAACAGGGAGAGAAACTGTTAGCGTTGTGGGTGTGTGTGTTGGACCCAAGCGCAGAGTGGAAGAGAGGAGACGGAATGCGAAGGTTGATGCTTCCAAAAATAATAATGTCTTTATTTTGTAAACAGTGGATAACTCAATGGCACGTAGCAAACAAGAAGGGTGAGACACGGAGTCTCCACAACCCGGTATAAGGAGGAAATAAAAGACGAGACAACTCAGTCTCCGCAAAAGATAATACAAAACAAAAAGACTTAACGGGGAAAAACAACGAGAGAAGCCAGTCTCCAATACGGGGTAAGTTATTATTATAACACGGCACTAGATGGTGCTGCGGTCGCACGCACCAAAGTACATACACTCCGTAATAACTCAGTACAAAATAAGTCAGACACGATAAACAATGAACTCCAAGACGGGAGCAATAAGGGTAGCGTTTAGCAAGGGTACTCACGTTAACAGTCAGTGAACGACTGACAATGTGAATCAGTAAACAGGGAGGACATATGGAGCAGGGCAAACAATACACAGCAGATACCAATCGGGACAATCAGGGCAGAAGGACAGGGCATATACCACTGGGCAACGCTAGGACTTTTGCTCCAAGGTGAGAGCAAACGCCCCAAACGTCACAGAAACAAGCGGGATAGAAACAAGATGGAGAGAAAGAAGAAAAGGGAGAGACAAGAAGAGGGAGAGAAACAAGAAGAGGGAGAGAGACAAGAAGGACAACTCTGATGTCATGGGGCTCTCAGAGGACGTCGCACAGCACTTCAAGTGGGCGAACACTGGGCCTCTTCAGATGCAACTGATCTGTCTCCAAGCAGACGTGGCCCTGAAAGAACTGACCCTGCCACTGTCTGAGAACTGACCCTGCCACTGTCTGAGAACTGACCCTGCCACTGTCTGGCTTCAAATGGTCTCAGAGAGACAGCATTCCCAGGTCTGAGAAAAGTAGCCATGTACATCTTGATTGGTTCTTAGCCTCTTAACAGTCCTGCTATTATTTTATTTTATTTAAAATTTTACATGGAGTTATTTTTTAATAATAAATAATACACTTTATTTGTATAGCACCTTTCATACAGAAACTGCAGCTCAAAGTGCTTCACAACAGAAAAAAGACATATGAGCATAAAATGAGCACATAAAGTGCAGACATATAAAATCACAGTTTTTTACATTAGGATCTAACATCCCAACAGGCCACCTTGTTTATGGTTTGATTCCGTTTTAAATATAGCGCCACCATCTGGCAAAATGGCACCAAATTCGACCCTGCACTCCCCCGGATCCTCAGTAATACACCTGCCAAGCGTGAAGCAGATTATGTGAGTGGTTCCCGCGATATGCAAGATGCAGAGAATTCCTTCCTTCATAGTTAGACACCATCTGGCCAAAAGCCACCATTATTCAACCCTGCACTCCCTGTGGTCCTCAGCAATACCCCGCCAAGTGTGAATAAACGGTTCTCGAGATATGTGAAGGAAATAACAGACATGAGATTCCTTCCTTTATAGTTAGATTAATTGTATTTTCTTTCATTTATTTATACTTTCACACTTGGCAATATTGTTCATCTGAAGTTCAGGTCAATGCAGCATATTGAATTGAGAGAGAGAGAGAGAGAGAGAGAGAGAGAAAGAGAGATGGATAAAGAGAAAGAGAGAGAGACCCAGGGGTGGGGGGAAACCAAAGTCAATAGAACAAAGTTGACATCAATGCCAAAGCAATCAGGTTTCCTCTACAGCCTGGTGGAAGTTCAGCACCGCTGCCTGCTGGCCCTGCTGATCCCAATCCAACACGGCTAAAAACATTCTCTATCGAACAAACTGAGACACAGCAGAGACAATAAACAAGGCCTTCAATTCACAACAGGTTTGGGGGGTGTAATACACTTTTCAATGAATTAGAAGATGAAGAGATTTGACAAACAGAAGAAAGTCATTCATAGCAACCTCTCTGGAATCAAGGTCATTTTGAGAGAAGGTGACGTTCAACCGCTTTTAAATTCCGCTCAGCGAGCGCCGAGCTCAACTGCTGTCGGCTACAATTAGAATTAGAATTTGTCACAGTTTGGTGTGGGACCCAAGTGCAGAGACGGAGAGACACATGAGGCAGGTTGACGAAAAAACACAACACAGGGTGTTTAATGAAAACAGGCAGGCAGAGTCGCAACAGAAGGAGAATTCGGGAGAAGGTTGGCGGCCTGGCTGACTAAACTAGAACTAGTTAACAGCAAACACTAGGAAGTGGAACAAACAGGCAGGAACGGTTGCCACAATGACAGGCAAACAAACAAAGACAGACAAGGAAAACTAACTTACTGTAGATACACAAGGGGGGGATAATGACTAACGAGGGACAGCTGGGGCAGACGAGACACACAGGACTTCTAAAGGACACCTGCTGGGCCTGCATGGAGAGACATGCAAGGACAAGAGACATGCAAGGACACCTGCCAGACCTGCAGGGAGAGACACGCAAGGACAAGAGACATGCAAGGACACCTGCCGGGCCTGCAGGGAGATACACGCAAGGACACCTGCTGGGAGAGACATGCAAGGACACACACTGGGAGAGACACGCAAGGACAAGAGAAACACAAGGACACCTGCTGGACCGTCAGGGGGAGACACAAGAAGATGGAGAGAGATAAGAGGGAGCAAAACAAGAATAGTTACCTAGTGTGGTTGACCAGAGCGGAGGGGGAGGGTGCTGATGGATGTGTGTGGGGGGGGTTCTGCTTGACTCTTTCTGACCCTCCAATATTCAAACCCCAGATTGTGAAGTAGGTAACAGATTGTGAGGTAGGTAACATATTGTGAGTGTAACTCCCTCTACTTGCAATGATGACAGCAACACGTTATTGATATTACTGATTGGATTTATTTCAATCTGAACCGTGAGAACTGTGAAACACATACATGAAATACAATAAATCACAGCTCAAACAATAACAACATACATCCATATTATTTCTACTTGTCTCTTAGTGTCACATGTCTTTGCAATGTTGTTAACCAAGTGAACTTAACCTACAAACACATTAAGTCCTTCAATCATTGATGCTTAGCAAGCCTTTAGTTAGCACCTTAGCTACATGGCATGGGCCTACGCAACATTTACGACACCAAACGTACCTTATTGGCTGCATGCAATAAGAGAGGAAATTATGGACTTTAGCATCTTCTTTCTTGATCTTCTTTCTTGATGCTATGAACTCTTTACACAGAAAGAAGCATTTTTTTTATTTTTTTATTATCTTTTCCCCCCTCCTTTTTCCTCCGATTTTCTCCCATCCCAATGTTAGTCGTTATGCCAATTCCCAATCCCCTTCCTGGTCGCTGCGCACTTACCCCCCACAGTCGGTCTGGGAGAGTGGAGGCTACCACGTGCTTCCTCCGACACACGTCCAGCAAATCAACCGCTTCTTTTCACCTGGCAGCGCGGATTCTCACTGAGAGGGCGTAGCGTGTGGAAGGATCACACTATCCCACTTAGATCCTATCCGCACTTAGCAGGCGCCCCGACCGAACTGTAGGAGTCGCTGTTTACAACGACCTGGACCCACCCCGCCAGCTTCTCCCACCCTCTAATACTGCCAATTGTATTAGTGTGAATGGCCAGCCAAGCTGGTGACAACCCCGGAGCTGTGAGCTGGATTCGAACAGGCGAATCCAGCCGCTCCGGGGTTGGTGACGAACGCAATCTCCGTTACGCCACCTGACCGCCTAGAAAGAAGCATTTTGTATAAAAGTATTCTGTACTTCTTTCTGTATGACAACTATTAAAGAAACTTGAACTTGAAACTTGAAAGACTGTCGGTGGCCGGAACTGCCACTTATATAAGGATGTGCGAGGTTCTAGAATGTTCAGCTATGACATCATCACACACGTGCCAGAATGTTCTGGCGGAACTAATGTTCTAGAATGTTCCTAACAATAGTCCGTGGGTGAATTATGTACCATTACAATCGCTACACTAGCAGCCTTTAGGTAGGAACCAAAACCTGGTAGGAACCAAACTTAAACTGAACACAGAGGCAGTTACAGTAAGGTAGGTAACAGATGGTGAGGTAGGTAACAGATGGTGAAGTAGGTAACAGATGGTGAAGTAGGTAACAGATGGTGAAGTAGGTTGTGGTAATATTGACCTTGAATTTCATAACTAATATGGGTGTATAATCAGAAAACCATAATGCAAAAAGCCAGGTGTACCCTTTCAACAGCAGAGTGTGTTTTCAGTGCTAAAGTAAGAAGTGATACTGGTGTTACAAAAACAGTCAATAAACCCCCACTAACAAATGTACTCAGTACTCAGAACAAAGAGACAAAGGTCACACCTACTGTGACCAGATTACAGCAGAGGACAGCTGGTCTAACCAGAGACCAGATACTGGCTCTGACAATATCAGACAGAGCTAAAAGATCATTAATCAATAAAGACATGGTTCAAAGCTAAATGAAAAAGCATGATACTGGATTGGCTTTGATTGAATAAAGAACCCAATAAAAACATCTATATAGGTTCATAGGATGTCTGGTATCAGTCTGAGAAAGCACTGACTGTACTTGGATGATATTAGACATCTGTAACCATATAGAAGGAATGTTAAAGTTATATATTCATTTAGAGGAGATTTGGGCAGCCACACCGAGGGGGGGCCACCAAGAACCCCCCTCTGTTTACTGAAAGAAGACTCACACAGCAACCACACCGACGGGGGCCACCAGAAGAACCCCTCTGTACTTAGCAAAAGACCACACCGACGGGGGCCACAGACAGGCCCCCTCCCTCTCTGTCCCATCACGTCGCCACAGCCCAGAGGTGGGGGCAGCCAGCCCCCACAGAAGACCGCCCACAGAAGACCACATGATTGGACCAAAATGTACTTCTAGAATGTTATGATTGGAGGGAAGTTATAGTATATAAGAGCGAACATAGTGTTAGTTCAGGAGCCCAGACCACCCCAACCCAGGTCTGCGGCTCCCCCGCTCCCCACCCAGAGACTACTGTGAGCTGA
Source organism: Notolepis coatsorum (assembly GCF_963971535.1). NCBI lineage: Eukaryota > Metazoa > Chordata > Actinopteri > Aulopiformes > Paralepididae > Notolepis > Notolepis coatsorum. The sequence continues at coordinate 89,123,206 of NC_140173.1, forward strand.
TTGCATTTTACGTGAGTAAATCATGGGAAACACCAATTGTTGTTTAGATTAGAGTAATGTACAGATCCCTGATCTGTAAACCAGATTTACTCATGTGTAATGTTTACAGTAAATTCTCTATGTTCATTTGATGTTGACAATGACTGTTGTATGTATGTTGGGGTTTTGAGATGCAAACCTTGTTGATTCTTTGTACAAAACAGACATGTTAATGTTTTCTGATAATCCTTGTATGTGAAAAGCAACCTTTTATTCACTCTTGGCCCTGTGACAAATAAATCAGTTGAGTTGAAATAGAGTTCTGGTTGTCTGGCTATACACGTTTATTTCTCATCTGACTAAGTCAGAGGAGGAGACCAAATTCTATCAGATATGACCCTTCTTTCCTCCTCCAGTTTAGCCTTGTACTGTACAATAACCTTAGATTATTGTTAGGATTCTATAGGATTATACTACAGAAATGGTGCCGTTCCACCCGCCCTGTTGTGCCCCCCCTGAAGATGTGCAGTGAGGTTTGTGTGGCTGGCTGCTCAGAGCCACCGCCCTGATTGCATGTTGGGGACATCCAGGAAAAGAGCCGGGGGTTGCGTTTCATTAAGGATAGTTGCAGTGCAGGGTTTTGCTGTCTGGGTGGAGGACAGAGGGACAGGATAGAGGCTGGTTGTGTAAGCCACTAGTTGGGGCCCGGGGTGAATATAGCCTTTTGCGTTCAGGAATGGGGGAGCAGTGTTTAGGTTAGACTGTCCAAAGGTAAAGGGATCGCGCTTGTTGTGCAGTAAACATACAATCATGTGCTTTTGATGATTGTATGATTATTCAGACACAGGAGGCCGTTCCCGGCCTATTCGTTTGAGGTTCATGGCAATAGGTACGGGCAGCGTATTTGGTGCCAGGCCCTTGCGGACAGGGGGATAGTACTTTTTTTTTTATTTTTTGTTGAAGGTAATAGCTTAGGGGGATAGGTTAGGGCAGTAGTTCCCAAAGTCGGGGTCGCGACCCAAAGGTGGGCCGCGAGCAGCCACGGGAGGGCCGCGAGATGATTTAAAAAAATAAAAATAAAATAAATCAATTTTTTTTGTCAGGCCACTGAACTTAGAAGCAGGCCAGGACAGTGTTTCTAGTTGTATTCTAAAATTCTATTATATTGTATTCTAAAATGTGACTATATGGTTTTATATTAACTTAATAAATAAACAAAAACTAAAAATCTACTTATTTCAACGAACATTTCAAACTAAATAACAGATTATGCACATAAAACGCTGAAAACAACCGAAGCAACAATAGTATTTTAATGGGTCTATTATTATTATCATTATTATTTTGCAACAAGTTAGCCCTCTCATAAATAGCACATATAAATGAATAACTAACTTGAACTAACTTAATAGGATTGAAGTGATATTTGGCTTAAAAAATCGGTCACCTGGCAAAAAAAAAAGCCTGACGATGTGCATTGGGCCGCGGCTCTCTGACGCCTTATTTTCTGGTCCCCGGCCTGAAACGTTTGGGAACCCCTGGGTTAGGGATAGGTAAAATACTTGAGAGGACACGGCGTGGAGCGGTGATGATTACCTCATATATAGGCTCTCGGGGAGGGTTATAGGTGAGGCGTTGGGGTGCGTGACACTGTTATCATATTGATTAGTTCAATCAGCCGGCGGGGGTGTTTAGTACGCATCTCGCGAATTGAAGTGTCGGACTGCATTGAGATGAAAGGACCATTGAATCGTGGGCTCGGTAGTCTGGTGTCAGGAAAGTCCGATGGAGTGTATCCCGGGTAATGGACAAACCTAAAGTCGTTTTTCCCGGGAACGTGCACAGCTGAGGTGTGGTAATTTTTACGTGTCTGGACAACAGTGATGCCACAGATTACTTGTAAAAGTAATCCGATTACTGATTACTGATTACTCCTTTAAAAAGTAATCCAAGTTACTTTACTGATTACTTGATTATCAGAGTAACTTAGTTACTTTGAAAGTAACTAGGTTACGAAGTCGTCGTCGTTCCCCCAACAGTTTTTTTAAAACGCTTTATTGAAAGTGCATAAATTGTTTTTAACTTGTTTCTCTGCACATAACGTAAATTGTTAAACTAGTGCTTCAGCTTCTGTACCATCAAGTATGGTAAAGCAACAGTCTATGATGCTCACAGCATTAGAGCAGCCAGCCAGTGGTTTTACAAAACCAGTGTATCACATCTAACAAATGCAGGCTGAACTATTCAATTATATCAACTGTAACTATTAAATTGTTTTTATAAATGTCTCTCTATAAACATACAATCAGTCTCTCTTTAACATGTAAATTAACTGTAAATCTGGCAAATAAGAGCTTTTGCTCTGCCACCATCAAATATACATTAATCAATAGGGAAAGAAACAATCTCTCTCTTTTGCTGTTTGGCTGGCCTCCGAGTCCTCCTGTACCTAGTCGAAGCGTCGTAGTGTTGTGATTCCAGATGCTTTCAATGCAATTGGATGTGCTGTTTTTAGCGGTAGACAGTATTTACGTTTAGGTCGCTTTCACATATAGTTTTGGTGGACTCTGTGCGGTTCTGGGGGTGAAGTTGCAACATTGTTGCATTCTTCATTTGGTTCGCCTGCTTTCACAAAGAGGCGGACCGAGACCTTCTGAACAATGTCACGCGGTCGAAAAGGGTGCTTGTCTATTGGACAGTGGAAATGTGTGTGTGGCTGCTGCGATCCCGTGTGTGCGCGCGCGCGCGTGTGTGTCTGTGTGTGTACTGCGGAGGCCTTCAGATCAGCGGAGCCGAGTTTTGACATGGCGATCCATTGTTCTATTGAAGCACATTACCACCATCCTCTCGCTAAACAACTTGTAGACCACGGTGTTTTTATGAGTGCCCACAAGTAGCTGTTTTAATAATATAATAAGCCGCGCGCCTCGGTAATAATAATAAGCCGCGTTTTTTCTTCCTGTAAGCGTTTTGGGGTGGAATTCTCAGACGAATGCAACGGAGCCCTGCTGTCACACGATTGGCGCATATGTCACATGACGTGCTGTGAAGACCCGCCCTACTCTGCCTCTGATTCGCAGACTGTGGATGGGGAATGTGATTGGGCCAAAGCAGAGTCACTCACAGACAGAGAGTCCAGTCACGCCGCTCTTGTGTAACCCTTTCACTGCCACACCACGTCACTCCCAAATAAGAAAAACAGCTCAAAAATGTATTTTTGACTGTCGAAAACGAAATAAAATACTGCATTCCGCCTGCATTATGAATTTATGATGAGATAGTAACGAAATAGTAACGCACAGCCACTTGGACAAGTAACTGCAATCAGATTACTGGCTTTTAAAGATTAACGCGTTAGATTACTATTTTCGGGGAAAAGTAATCAGATTACAATAACGCGTTACTTAGTAACGCGTTACCGGCATCACTGCTGGACAATGAGTGAGTTGTGTGTCTACGCTTGCGGGATGAAGCAGGTTTCAGCTGGGAGCCGTCTCTCAAACGGCGACAGGCGGGGATCTGAACGATCGGCAGGACGTAGGGTCGTTAATACTATAATTCAACATTGTTCGGGTCACGTAATCAGGAGATGTGAGTATGGAGGGCGTCGATATGAAAATGGGAGTTATGGGTCGCGAGGTGATTAACGTGGACGTAATATGGGAAGGGAGGCCTCTCCGGAGCTATAACGTAGGTTTTTGGAAAGTATTGTGCGGAGGCAGCCGCTCACCGTTTCAATTCGACGGGGCGAGCTCTCTGGACAATACCGGCCGAACTGAATGGAGATCATTCCCACATTAAGGTTTGATCGAAGAGGATTAGGACGAGGCTGGCTAGGTTTGTCTACAAATGGAGATTTATGGATTACAGAAAACGTTAGTTGGCGGAAATCCATTTTAGTGCGTATAGACTCTGGGCCATATTCCGGTACATGTCCGTCGTGACAAATTCGGTGAATAAGTAGTACTTGATAACGATTCGGTTCAAAGTACTGTTTGTAATCTAAACATTCAGTACATTTAAAGTGAACTATTGCACTTAATCTCGTTTTTAATAGACGCGCGGAAACTGTTGAGAAATGTAAACATCAAATGTGAATCTTTAAAGATGGCCGCGCGGGCACTTTGATAACAATGGCATGAGATTTGGGGCTAACTAGCTTAGCTCTGTGGGAGAGCCGCGGTAATCTATAGACGTTATGGCGGCGAGGTAAGAGTTTTGACGAAACACTGTGGCGGCAATTGCTGTTAAGAAGCGAATCGAGGCGTAAGTTGAGGAGATTGTGGCCGTTTTGAGGGTTATATTTAATGCGGTAACAATTGTGTACGTTATTATGGTGAAGGAAGAAGTCGCTGTTTGATGACGTCATAGTGTTGAGTGGAGTGTGTGAAACGTCCTGGCTGTGCGTGGAGCCGGACGAAGAGAAGGGTAGGATAATTGGTTTATGATTCGTGTTGGACTGTGTAAACGGCGTTGGTATGTGAGAATGTTTTAAATTCTTTTCTTTTAAAGTAGTTTGTTATTTAAGCATGTGTGAGTTGTTTAGAGTTAGATTGGTAACGGGCGGACTGAATGAAGTGTACGGATCTCGAACGTCGCATAACGAGTGGCGCCCGGGAGCGCGTTGAACATAGAATCAGGCGGGCTAGGTTGTTAGCTTGCGTGCGGTTGTTTTGTGAGTTTGCGGGCGACATGTGTGGTGATTCGAGTTTTGAATATGAGGGTTAGGAAGTAGTAGAGGACGCAGTGGTTGTCGTTGCATTACATTAGGACGAAACTTGAGTGTTTTGTGATAATCCTTGTATGTTGTCGCGGTAGACATTGGTGGCTGTGCGTTTGCGCTACTGCGCATGCGCGTTACAATGCGGATCGCTGCATTCATTTTCGTTTGCTCTGAGGATGAATAACGGGTGAGGAAGTATTTGGCATTGTGTTAAAATGTTTGTATTTGTATATTGTACATTGTATTTTGTGTAAACAGTAGAAGTGATATGTAATGTATGATGATTAGATTATGGGAGGAGGTCACGGTTTACTTAGACTGCACACAATGTATGGAGTGGATCAGTAATGGATGGATAAGAACATAGTGGGCACAAGGGTATATTTTTAATCGAGGGGGGATTGAGTGATTGATTGATTAAAAATAGTACAGCTAAATACATACAATTGTTAAGGGGATGCAGACCGGAGACAGAGTCCCCCCGTTTTCAATACATCATAACATTTATTGCATACATGATATACAGATAGGCAGTAGTTTGGGGGTAGTGATGGGCGGAATTTGGTAAACTGCTCTACACTGAAAATGACATTGCTTGCATTGTATTTAATGGATACATTGCTTGGATCTAGTTAAGGTTCACAAACTTAGCTACGCTGGGTGAGTGTATCGTTAATAAATAGGAACATATATATACACATTGGACCTGTAAAACTGGGCAATAATATGTTACACAGGGGTATAGTCTTGACCTAGTGGGGTTGGGAGAAGCTGAGTTGGGAAAGCGCTCTACACTGAAAAGGACATATTGTTTGCATTATATTTACCTAATACATCTACAATACATATCACATGTCACCTATATACAGAGTCCCAGGAAATCCTGTTTACAGTTTTTGAGTCTTAGCATGATTGGAACTGACCACTAGTAATGTGTTTTATTTCTAATGAGTGGCGTTTGATAAAGATGCTTATATTTGTATTATGCATGATTAGTGTTGTGCGAATATGTGATTTTAAAATCTGTATAGAATGGAAATTATTTTGAGATTGTTTATGCTTGTTTGAGTTAATGCTTTAATACACTGTTAATATGGGTAGGACATTTAATGCTTGATACAAGCCTCAGAATTGTAGGGAATTATAATTTATTGATGGAGGCTTGCTGTCTGTGTTAGAAAACAATTTTATTGACGCAATGACAATTTAATGAATATGTGTGTGATGATTATTTGTAGAAGGATTGCTTTCATGCCGTAGTTTCACTGTGGTAAAGATAAGTGTTATTGTCTGTGACTAGAAGTACAGGCAAATATGTGTTAATTAACCTTCCCCTGGGGGGTGGCTTGCCCCCAGGGTGAGATGTATGTAATGATTAACCTTTTGATGGAGTTGCAGGGGGGCCTGCATATGGGAAACTGGGGGTGCAAGGGCTTGCACCAGGTGCCAGTAGCAAAAGAGACAAAAGTTGAGAAGGTTATATTGCCCAGGGGGGTTGAAATCCTTTTGAGACAGGTCACGGAAAGCCACAGGGGTTGCTAGAACCTGTTGTTTATGATCGCTGTTACGCTCACGTGAGGGACCTAGAATATCTTTATAGCAGGAGGAGCAGGCCTGATTAGATGCAACAGGAGAGAGGTCACAGCTGGTGGAGATAGGGAGCGTGGGTCAGAGTGTGATAACAGATGCAGCTATTTTTACAACAGGGGCATTGAGGGGTCAATGCAGGATCAAAGGTAGCATGAGGGTGATAGGAAGTGACAGAGAGGTGTGACAGGAGGAGCGGTAATACAGAACACAGCTAGGTGAGTGAGTGAGAAAGTCAATAAGGTAATCATTTGGAAAACAGCTTATCAGGGGAAAGCATGGCTCACCAAACACTTACAAAGATAAATAACAGGACTAGATACCTAGCCAGAATCTCTAATTTTTTAGATCAGTCAGCGATGAAGATTCTTGCTGGAGCTCTCATACAGTGTCACTATGACTATGCGTGTGGCTCCTGGTACAACAGTGCCCCCAAAAGTCAGAAAATAAAACTACAGACATCACAAAACAAGCTAATCAGGGTAATACTAAGGCTACCTGCTCGAACCCACCTTGACCCATCTCACTTTGAGGTCATGAGATGGCTTAAGGTGGAAGACAGAGTAAACCAGATAGGGATGTGCCTAGTTCACAGAATAGTGCATGGGGTAGTGCCAGTGTACTTTAACAACTACTTCAACCGAATCAGAGACACCCATGCTTACCAAACAAGGCGCAGCTCAACTGACTTTGTGCCAGTCAGATTCAGGAGCTGTATGGGGAAGGAGTCATTTTTATATTCAGCAGCTGTCTATTGGAATAGTCTGCCCAGTGAACTGAAAACCATAGACAGTGCCGTTAGATTCAAGTCCAGCCTGAAGACATGGCTCAAAAGGGACTATACCTAGACACTTAGCTTAAGGCACCCTTGCATGTTGTATGAGTCTGTATGTATATAAATGTTAAATGGTATATGTGATGTGTTGTGATGTCACGTTTTGTATGATGCATGTTTTAAGCATCACATTCCCCCACCCCCTACAAGGACCACAATGGAAATAAGCTCTGAGCTTTTTTGTGTTTCATCCTTGGCAGTATATCCCGACTGTGCTCTTCTGTCACATGTTTATTTTTTATATTGTCAAATAAAGTCATTAATTCATTCATTCATTCATTCATTCATTCATCATTCAATGGGATTATGACTTTTGAATGGCTAGCTTTTTGATTAGAGGGAATAGCGGTAGACTCTCAAGGTACTAGGAATGCTTTGAGGTTCTGTCGTTGAGGGAGAGTTCCTAGACTCTTTCTGGCAGTAGGTAGGAGTGTAGAGGTTGAGTGTAGATTGTGTTTAGCCTGAGGATGAGTACAGGGAGAACTGAGAGTAGGAGAGAAGGAAATCTAACAACTTGTCTGTGGACCTGAATGATGATTAATGAGTTATGTTGTGTTGTATGTTGAATGACAGTTTTTGATGCAGGAGTGAAGCAGGAGTGAATGTGTTTTTCTTCGTGGATGTTACACTAAAGTAGATCTGTGGGTGATTGTGTGCCAAGTGGTATGCATGAGTGGGGCAAGCGTGAATGGCTTTGTCTTTGAGTGGTTACCTGGTAATGTGAGGATGAATTAAGTGGCGTGTGAGTGCATGTCTTGAGTGTCTCTTGATTTCAGTGGGAGCTTGAGGCTGTGAGATATTGAATGAAAGAGTGTATTTTGTTTTTTTTTAAAAGGGGAGGGTTTTAAAAGCGGTGGTGGTTTTGATACACTGCTATCATTCAAGTTTATTTCTTTTGAATGTGTGTGGATGAGCGTTTAAGTCTAGATTTTTTATTTCTTTTCTATTGTTTAATCTGTAATTTTCTGGACGGATGGTGATGAGTTAGAAGGTGGTTAGGGAGGGGGTAGGCGCCCCGAACCTCTAGCCATCAACAGGCGGCAGTGGGCTCGCAAGAGTCTGGGCGCACGTTAAACACATCATATAGTGCTGTGGAGTTACTGAAGGCCTCCGTGCGTAACGAGGTATGAATTAACATACCACTGTGGTACCGTCTAGTCGGCCCAGGAAACGTTGCACGTAAGTTGGTGTGGGCACTGGGTGGTACGTGGACGACAGTCCACACCTAGGAGCAGGGCGGTGCACCGGAGGGGGCACAGCTCCTGCCGTGAACAGGCTAGGCTGGCGAAAACGGTCAATATTTCCATGCCCAGAGCAAGCGGGATGAGGACAAGACCGTTGGTTTCTAAACTGAGTGGCTGAGGTACTACGGACAGTCAGCCGCTTGGGGTCCTGACTTGATGACGGACTATGAGGTCGCTATCGACTGGGTCGCCAGCCGGTTGGGAGAGCGTTATGTCCCTGTTTATAGTCACAGAAACGCAGGAAGTGGGACTGTGAGGTGGCTGGACAACATTGGCATAAATGCACCTGGCTCAATGTACAGTCAGGCCACAGTAACCTTACTAGCCGATACAGGGTTAGTAGGTGAGTTGTGCTTCTGTGATCAGTGTTTTTGAAAAGAAAATGCTGGGAAGCAGAGGGGTAAGGGGTGTCAATTCAGAGGAATCTGGACTGTCACTCCTAAGACTGGAAAGGGACCCAGCCTTAAACTGCACCTGAAGGTTAAGACAGGGACCTTCTTCCGTTCCTGGGAGACCTTAGCCTGGAAGTGGAGACCTGATCTGTTGGGGGAGAGGGGGCCAGCGTCGGGCGAGGCGGCCCTGAGAAGCCGGTTGCACCGTCGCAACGGTCTACCTAAGCCTGATGGGGTGAGGTGCATCTAAGTAGGGCAAGGAGTGCATCCGAACGGGAGGAGGGTACTCTTAATAACTGGAACGAGGTTAAAAGGGTCAAAGCGGTGCATGTGAAGTTTGAAGCGTGTTGTTTTTATTTCTTTAATATTTTCTTGGTATGCATGGAACATTCACAAGTGGTCTGCCGCGTAGGTGGTAGGAGAATGTGTTTGGTTAATTTTTGGTTTTCCTTTCCTTTCAAAGGTAACCTTTAATTTTAATGTTTGGTGCTTGTTATTTTGATTGATTTACTGTTTTAGGTATGAATGGTAATTTCACATGTGGAGGTGCAAAACGTGTGGTTGAAGGATGTGGTTTATTGGGATATTTTGTTAATTATTTGTCTTTTGTTTTTTCTAATCTGCTTTTTATGGTCTGGGTGTGAGCGGAGAGAGCTGGTGGCAGGAGTGATGGCATCAGGACAGAATGTCAACAAGAGCTAAGTGGCCCTATCACGTTTGCATATGATTAACATTGGCTTCTCTTTAAAGTATTTGACGTAGTGTGTAAATGGATTTGCTTTGTGTTTTTTCCCTCACAGATTCGGTCGAGGGGGGGAAGCGGAACGACACGTGTAGAGGAGTCATAAGTGTTGAGTATGGATACATTTCATTAGATTACGACACAGTGGAGTGAACCTGTTCAGTTATTTCCTGTGGGACATTGTTAGATTGTAGAAAGAGGTCGCTTGTGGACGCTAGCCCCTCCGTCGTCATACCCCCGAGAACAGAGGCCAAAACAGACACGGGTTTGGGAAACGTCCTGACTGAGAGAGCCGTCTGTAAATCCGAGGAAGGACAGTAGTAGGTCAAAATGTGACGGGATCACAGGCCTACAAACAGTGCTACGGCTGAGGCTGACTAGCATGCATGGGGGGAAGGGGGGGCGAGGCCGGTCTGGAACTGTGCAGAATAGGTGAGCAAGGGCCTCTGTGGAATGTGAAATTTGATTGGTGTGGAGGATGGGAGGTAACTGAACGGTAGCAACTGATATAGATTGACAACGCAGGGTGAGAAACATACACATAGGTAGATTATTATACATAGATTATGGCCAAAGTGAGGAGGTGGTTAGGGAGGGGGTAGGCGCCCCGAACCTCTAGCCATCAACAGGCGGCAGTGGGCTCGCAAGAGTCTGGGCGCACGTTAAACACATCATATAGTGCTGGGGAGTTACTGAAGGCCTCCGTGCGTAACGAGGTATGAATTAACATACCACTGTGGTACCGTCTAGTCGGCCCAGGAAACGTTGCACGTAAGTTGGTGTGGGCACTGGGTGGTACGTGGACGACAGTCCACACCTAGGAGCAGGGCGGTGCACCGGAGGGGGCACAGCTCCTGCCGTGAACAGGCTAGGCTGGCGAAAACGGTCAATATTTCCATGCCCAGAGCAAGCGGGATGGGGACAAGACCGTTGGTTTCTAAACTGAGTGGCTGAGGTACTACGGACAGTCAGCCGCTTGGGGTCCTGACTTGATGACAGACTATGAGGTCGCTATCGACTGGGTTGCCAGCCGGTTGGGAGAGCGTTATGTCGCTGTTTATAGTCACAGAAACGCAGGAAGTGGGACTGTGAGGTGGCTGGACAACATTGGCATAAATGCACCTGGCTCAATGTACAGTCAGGCCACAGTAACCTTACTAGCCGATACAGGGTTAGTAGGCGAGTTGTGCTTCTGTGATCAGTGTTTTTGAAAAGAAAATGCTGGGAAGCAGAGGGGTAAGGGGTGTCAATTCAGAGGAATCTGGACTGTCACTCCTAAGACTGGAAAGGGACCCAGCCTTAAACTGCACCTGAAGGTTAAGACAGGGGCCTTCTTCCGTTCCTGGGAGACCTTAGCCTGCAAGTGGAGACCTGATCTGTTGGGGGAGAGGGGGCCAGCGTCGGGCGAGGCGGCCCTGAGAAGCCGGTTGCACCGTCGCAACGGTCTACCTAAGCCTGACGGGGCGAGGTGCATCTAAGTAGGGCAAGGAGTGCATCCGAACGGGAGGAGGGTACTCTTAATAACTGGAAGGAGGTTAAAAGGGTCAAGGCGGAATTTTTTTTTCTCCTTAAGTGTTGCTCCGCCTTCCCTGCCCGGCTGGTGTCGACGAGGAGGTAAGGTTATATGACCATGATATGGTCATAAGGGGGGTGGGTAGATGAGAAGACCAATTGAAGGATTATGGAGATGTGATTGTGCTGTCTTAGGTAAGAAAGGAATTAACAGGAGAAGAAAAAAGAAAATGAATGTCTTGCTATTTTACTAATGTATGTTTCTCTCAACCAGATCATCTAAAAGAGTGTGGAAACAGACGTTCATATAGATTAAGGAAATTGGGTTTTAAATTTGTGATTTATTATATTTTAATGTATAATTTGTAGCTTAAAAGAAATTGTTATATTGTTTTCAACAAGCCCAAAAGTTGTTGTTTAAAAGGTGGGCCTCTGGCTAATGAGCCTCGAGAAGAAGAAACTCATTGATGATATGTACCAAAGAATAATGAAAGAAAAATGTGAGAAAAAAGAAAAAATTGAAAAAAAATTTAAAAAATTATTTTTGTTATTATATTATATGGTTAGTATGTATAGAAAATCAAGTCAATATACAGTATATGACAATGTGATTGCCAAAGTGGGGAATGTGGTAATATTGACCTTGAATTTCATAACTAATATGGGTGTATAATCAGAAAACCATAATGCAAAAAGCCAGGGCCCTCATTCATCAACGTGGACGTAGAAGATGTTCTATTTCCACACATAAGCACAGAATGTAGAATCAGTGCACGCACAGAAATATCGGGATTCATCAACCGTGCGTACACAGGTCCTATGCTCCTCCGTGTTGATGAATACCACTTTGTTCTACCGTCAATGGTCGTGCATGATTATCCATATATGGTCATGAAAGTGAGGAAACACCCCCCATGGGATGTGAAATAATGGACTGACCCGAGCGGAACTCTGAGAAACTTCACGGAGATTGTTCACTGCTGTCGAACCAAGAAGACTCAACGCGTGTTATGGGATAAATAAAAGGCGGACTTGTAAACGGTGATGTCAGATATCAACGGCTCCCTAAGACCATTGCTGCAATTCTGCCTGGACAGCTCAAAATACTAATAAAGACCGTTCGTTGACCACTGTTTGGCGTTGGTTGTGTGTCATTATAACCGTGCTGTAATATGAATGCCTTTATTAGTTGTGTTCGATTGGCTATATGATTTTTAGAGGCATCTATTTTGTTGTCGGTATTACCGACAACAAAATAGATGCCTCTAAAAATCATATACTATTAGGTAGCCTATATGAATTACATATAATAGCAGCCATAGCCTACATTATGCAACAGTAACTTGCGCATACCAGTGTATGCGACGGACCAGTGTATACCTTATATCATATCATATTCATATAATAGTTTACTCTATCAGCATACCAGCATGTAATATGTTCTTTGTTAGAACTCAACTCGTTAGACAGGCTGACAGACGTGTACACTTACGGTGATGTCGGATATGATATCTATTAACCATTGCTGCCTGGGCAGCGCAAACACTAATAAAGACCGCGCTGGAATATGACTGCCTTTTCCCGTGTTGTTTGATTAATACCCAGGGATTAAAGTTCTCCTCAATTTTATTCCAAATCGCGATGGATCTTCCGTCAATTTTCTACCTGCTGCATATGATTTCTAGAGACATACTACAATCTATTTTGATGTCAGTATTGGGTAGCCTATATAAACAATAATACGAGAGCATATACAAGAACAATGAATCTCACTGCATGTATGATGTAGCCTGCCTTTCAATACATGAACTTGAATTCCATCATGTTTGTGTGCAGGACTCACAAGGCTGTTGTCACAATGGGTGGTACCGGTACAGTAATAACAGTCCACACAATATCACGATGGACCATGCCATAGCCTATGTTCTATTAGGACATGATCTGTGACGACAAATGTTCTAGAATGTTTGATTAAGATATACTCTGACAGCATGCCTATGATCAACAAAAATGCGAACTTGAATCCCATCATATACATAGTCTGTCCACTATCTGGTGTCATTGCAATGCGTTTTCTATTCTTTCTTATACAGTAAAAAGGGGGAAGAACACTATATCGTGGGTGTTCATATGACTTGTATTCTGCTTACAGCTTCGAAATTCCACTTGTTTCGTTTAACGTAAAGCCTTTTAAATATAATCAAAACGTTCCCGTGTTTCTGCGGTCTGTGCGCAAAATAATAACGAGTTGAGCTACGCGGAGTACACCCCGTATATTCCGATAACGCTATATAAACCATGCTGCATTCATTCTGAGAGAAAGATCTATTATTCCAAATGCTATTTATAGGGTTTTGACCATAATTACACTACTGTTGCTATTTCACAATGAACTATAATGGATTACGGGGGTCATACAGAACACGCGCCAGTGTCTTTATTTCCGCCTTGAAACTAATGCAGAACTGAAGAGCGCTTATGCGTAGTAACGATATTCTACCACTGGGCATCAGCTAAGTGTGCTCCGACCTGTGCGTACACGTAAGCACGGAGTCAAGTTCAAGTTGAAATTGATGAATCCCACTCTTTTCTTAGAAATGATCGTACGCACAGGTTAAGCACAAATCTGTGCGTAAGACACGTTGATGAATGAGGGCCCAGGTCTACCCTTTCAACAGCAGAGTGTGTTTTCAGTGCTAAAGTAAGAAGTGATACTGGTGTTACAGAAACAGTCAATAAACCCCCACTAACAAATGTACTCAGTACTCAGAAAAAAGAGACAAAGGTCACACCTACTGTGACCAGATTACAGCAGAGGACAGCTGGTCTAACCAGAGACCAGATACTGGCTCTGACAATATCAGACAGAGCTAAAAGATCATTAATCAATAAAGACATGGTTCAAAGCTAAATGAAAAAGCATGATACTGGATTGGCTTTGATTGAATAAAGAACCCAATAAAAACATCTATATAGGTTCATAGGATGTCTGGTATCAGTCTGAGAAAGCACTGACTGTACTTGGATGATATTAGACATCTGTAACCATATAGAAGGAATGTTAAAGTTATATATTCATGTAGAGGAGATTTGGGCAGCCACACCGAGGGGGGGCCACCAAGAACCCCCCTCTGTTTACTGAAAGAAGACTCACACAGCAACCACACTGACGGGGGCCACCAGCAGAACCCCTCTGTACTCAGCAAAAGACCACACCGACGGGGGCCACAGACAGGCCCCCTCCCTCTCTGTCCCATCACGTCGCCACAGTCCAGAGGAGGGGGCCACAGACAGGCCCCCTCCCTCTCTGTCCCATCACGTCGCCACAGCCCAGAGGTGGGGGCAGCCAGCCCCCACAGAAGACCGCCCACAGAAGACCACATGATTGGACCAAAATGTACTTCTAGAATGTTATGATTGGAGGGAAGTTATAGTATATAAGAGCGAACATAGTGTTAGTTCAGGAGCCCAGACCACCCCAACCCAGGTCTGCGGCTCCCCCGCTCCCCACCCAGAGACTACTGTGAGCTGATTGCATTTTACGTGAGTAAATCATGGGAAACACCAATTGTTGTTTAGATTAGAGTAATGTACAGATCCCTGATCTGTAAACCAGATTTACTCATGTGTAATGTTTACAGTAAATTCTCTATGTTCATTTGATGTTGACAATGACTGTTGTATGTATGTTGGGGTTTTGAGATGCAAACCTTGTTGATTCTTTGTACAAAACAGACATGTTAATGTTTTCTGATAATCCTTGTATGTGAAAAGCAACCTTTTATTCACTCTTGGCCCTGTGACAAATAAATCAGTTGAGTTGAAATAGAGTTCTGGTTGTCTGGCTATACACGTTTATTTCTCATCTGACTAAGTCAGATGAGGAGACCAACAATTCTATCACATATGACCCTTCTTTCCTCCTCCAGTTTAGCGACCACCTTGTACTGTACAATAACCTTAGATTATTGTTAGGATTCTATAGGATTATACTACAAGGTAACATATGGTGAAGTAGGTAACAGATTGTGAAGTAGGTAACAGATTGTGAGGTAGGTAACAGATGGTAACATATCGTGAAGTAGGTAACAGATTGTGAAGTATTAGATTAGAGAAGATTAGATTAGATCTTTAATGACCACCCAGCCAGGCTGGTGGAATTTGTTTTCAGTGCAGCATTGTTACAGCATTGTTCCAACATAGAACATATAACATCATTTACAATACGTACATACTACATGCAGTTGAATACATAAATACATAATTACATAATTACAAATACCACAATATCAAAGTTCATGTCCATGTCCATAGCAACAGAGGTAGGGGGGGTTGCGGGGGGTTGCTACAGGGAGTTCAGTGTCCGTATGGCAGTGGGGAAGAAGCTGTTTTTAAAGTGGGATGTTTTGGTGGTCAGGGATCTGTAGCGCCTCCCGGAGGGCAGCAGCTGGAAGATGTGGTGTGCTGGGTGAGTGGGGTCAGAGATAATTGTTCTAGCTCTTCTTATCGTGCTTTGGCGGTGGAGTGATTCAAGAGATGGGAGGGGGTGCAGATTTTTTTGGAGGATTTATTGATTATTCTTTGGAGTTTGTTTTTGGAGTGAAAGTATGCAACAGATGGTGAGGTAGGTAACAGATGGTGAGGTAGGTAACAGTAGGTAACAGATTGTGAAGTAGGTAACATAATGGTGAAGTAGGTAACAGATGGTGAAGTAGGTAACATATGGTGAAGTAGGTAACAGATGGTGAAGTATACAACATATTGTGAAGTAGGTAACAGATTGTGAGGTAGGTAACAGATGGTAACATATCGTGAAGTAGGTAACAGATTGTGAAGTATTAGATTAGATTAGATCTTTAATGACCACCCAGCCAGGCTGGTGGAATTTGTTTTCAGTGCAGCATTGTTACAGCATTGTTCCAACATAGAACATATAACATCACTTACAATACGTACAAACTACATGCAGTTGAATACATAAATACATAATTACATAATTACAAATACCACAATATCAAAGTTTATGTCCATGTCCATAGCAACAGAGGTAGGGAGGGTTGCGGGGGGGGGGGGGGGGGTTGCTACAGGGAGTTCAGTGTCCGTATGGCAGTGGGGAAGAAGCTGTTTTTAAAGCGGGATGTTTTGGTGGTCAGGGATCTGTAGCGCCTCCCGGAGGGCAGCAGCTGGAAGATGTGGGATCAGAGATAATTGTTCTAGCTCTTCTTATCGTGCTTTGGCGGTGGAGTGATTCGAGAGATGGGAGGGGGTGCGGATTATTTTGCAGGATTTATTGATTATTCTTTGGAGTTTGTTTTTGGAGTGAAAGTATGCAACAGATGGTGAGGTAGGTAACAGATGGTGAGGTAGGTAACAGTAGGTAACAGATTGTGAAGTAGGTAACAGATTGTGAAGTACATATCCAGCTCTTAAAAAGTGCACATCTACTGCACTGCCAGGTTAATGGGCATGATTACCGCAGTAGCAGTGCAGAGGTCAGAGTCCTAAGAGCTGCATCTGTAGGTAACAGTAGGTAACAGATTGTGAGGTAGGTAACAGATTGTGAGATACTGTAGGTAACATATTGTGAAGTAGGCAACAGATTGTGAGGTAGGTAACATATTGTGAAGTAGGCAACAGATGGTGAAGTAGGTAACAGATGGTGAAGTAGGTAACAGATGGTGAAGTAGGTAACAGATGGTGAAGTAGGTAACAGATTGTGAGGTAGGTAACAGATTGTGAAGTAGGTAACAGATGGTGAAGTAGGTAACAGATTGTGAGGTAGGTAACAGATTGTGAAGTAGGTAACAATAGGGTAAGTAACAGATTGTGAAGTAGGTAACAGTAGGTAACAGATTGTGAAGTAGGCAACAGATGGTGAGGTAGGTAACAGATTGTGAAGTAGGTAACAGATGGTGAAGTAGGTAACAGATGGTGAAGTAGGTAACAGATGGTGAAATGTAACGGTTCCAGGGAGGACAATGGAAACTGTGGCCACAATGTAAATTGTGGTCACAGTAGGAACAGTGGTCCCCTACCTGGTCTCCTACCTCCCTCTAGTGGCCAGATGACTCAAATGGTGCAGGCAATCATCACACCGATATTGACTATATTGATAAATATAATTAATGTTATTTCATGGTGTGTGTTATTGAATGTCCCTTCCCTTGTGTGATGTGTTTCCCCTGTCTGCTTGTGGTTTTGTAATTGATTTTGTGTTTAGTTGGTTGTTGTGTGTTTTAGACTGGCCTGGCCAGCTGTGGCCACTTGTAATTAGTCTGTGTATATATGTGTGTTCGGTCTGCTTCTCTGTGTGGTGACATTCCTCTGTTAACCCTGTTCCTGTCGATGTCGTCCTTGCCCTGTAGTGTTGTACTGTCTAAGTAAGTGTATATTAGTGTTCTGTTTTGTTGCTTGTTTATTTTCGAGTTCTCAGTTCACCTTTTATGTTCTTTGGTAATTTACCTTCGCCCGTCTTTATGTTTGTTTATTTATCAGCCTCTTTACTTGTGTTTTGGTCTTGTGACCTAGTATCGCTCTCACGGTTCTTATAATAAAGGGAACAGTGTTTGAGAAGAGCAAACTGACTTATCCGTTTCCTCCTTCCACTCCATTCTGCATATTGGGTTCTCCTCTCCTTCCCTCGCCACCCCAAAGGGAACACAGTGTTTGAGAAGAGCAAACTGCCGTCTCTGTTTCCTCCTTCCACTCCATTCCGCATATTGGGTTCTCCTCTCCTTCCCTCGCCACCCCATCGTAACAGTGAAGTACTGTACAGCTCCAGCTCTTAACCCTTATGTGGTGTTATGGTCTCCAGCGACCCGTTTCAAGGTTATAATATGTAATAACTACCATGTAGTTGATTTGATTAGAACAAGGCTTTATGATATCATCCACAACACATATATAAGCACAGCAAAACTATGTTTCACCATTTTGAAAATGCTGAAGGTATCTGCAGAAAAAAGGGTACGACTGTGGTGTTAGGGTAATTCTTGACCCGGCAAGGTAAAACTATACTATACAGGTAAAACTATACAAAACGCATACAGTATCTGACCCCACCTCCACCCCCTTCCTCCAAGAGAACAAATATTTTCTCACATCACAGTATGTGACCCCACACCCACCCCCTTCCTCCACAGGAATAAACATTTTCCTCGAAGTACAATACAGGTGTGACCCCACCTTCAACCCCTTTCTCCATGACAACAAATGGAGATGTTGATACAAATAAACTTGACCTGACTTGACACCTGTTTTGCTCACACACACACACACACACACAGACAACCCCCTCCCGTCCATGGGAACTCTCATGGGAACTTTTTTGACCATCTTATGGGAGAGGGCATCAACGACAGTGCCCAGATTTTCTCACAGAAATATCTATAACTACCTGAGCCAGGTTCATTTGAGTTTCATTGTGCAGCAGCATCTGTCAATTTCATCATGAGCAAAAGGCGTTACACGGTCCGTGAGGTTCTTGATCACATCTTGGATGGAGAGCCTTTGGAGGAGACAGATCAGGCTGAAATAGAGGAAGATGTGTCTGAGGATGATTTTGTGGAGTATGATCCACATCAAGATGAAGACACATCGGATTCAGATGAAGAAGTAGGACTGAATGAGCCAGAACAGGGCTTTGTTTCAAAGAATGGGAAGGTTTGGTCCTCAATCCCATATGAAAATGAAGGCAGAGCAACATCCGCGAACATCATAAAAATGACCCCTGAAAGCACTCGATTTGCAAAGTCACATATCCAAGACATAAAGACTGCATTTGAGCTATTCATACCAAACTCCATCCAATCCATCTTGATTGAGATGACAAACCTGGAAGGGAGGAAAGTCTTCAGCCACAGTTAAGAGGACATTGACGGTACCAAACTAGATGCCTACTTCGGTCTTCTGCTTCTTGCTGGTGTGTATTCTGCATCATAATGTTAATCTCTTACAAACTCAAATGTTATTTTACAATGTATATTGTAAAATTGGCCCACCGGCCACCTAGCCAGTAGAACATCCCTGTATGTGACGTTGTTTGTAAATAGCCACAGCTAACTACTAAGTCTGTGGTTTGCCTCGTTCTCTATGTAAAGCATCTATAATATGTAATATGTAATATAATATGTAATATGTAAATGCACTATATTTATGAATAGAATGAATGATGATATTATTATTGATCATCATCATTATGTGTTTCTATCGCCCGTGTTGATGTTAGGGATGTCCCGATCGCCTTTTTTTGCTTCCGATCCGATCCCGATCATGTGATTTTAAATATCTATCGATCCGATCGTTTCCGATCCGATCTTTCACATTAGTAATCAATTTTGACGCATTTTTGTCAGAAACTGGCAGAGCGAGACAAGCCCATCTGTTGCCTATAGTCCGGGGCGCGAGCGCGGAGGCTTTTGTTATTACATTCACCCTGAGAAATGTGCTTCGCTTCATATGAGAAATATTAAAAGTTTCAATATATGATTGCACATTAGTATACATTCAGTGTTCGATTTACGTAATGGTCCATTCTGGTCTGAAACGCCGACGATAATCCTCAGTCACGTTATCCTCCAAGTGAAAAGTTAGTCTGAAAACTTCGCCTCCAGCCTGTCCTCCTTGCAAACATTGCAACTGGCTTGACCTTCTATTTTAAAATGCTTAGTTCCAAACCTCTGACATTAAGTCTAGCTGCTCAAGTCAGTGGATATTAACCGTGTTTCGGGAGCGACGTGTTGTACTGTTGTTGTGATGTGTAGCGTGTAGCGTGTAGCCGGTCTAAATTAAAGGGGATGTGTTTGTTGCAACGGTGTAAATTAAAGGGGAATGTGTTTGTTGTGGACAATTATTCTGCTCTGTGTGACAATAAATACATTAATGATGATATATTATATGTAATTTAAAACCAAAACTAAGGCCTCCGTATGAGTTTAAGACGTGGACATGGTCATGGTCTTTTTTTGACTGCCGATTTTTATTATTATTTTTTCCCGATCCCCGATCCTCTGAAAAGCACGTGATCGACGCCGATCCCAATCACGTGATCGGATCGGGACATCCCTAGTTGATGTGCTTTATAAATAGGTTCTCCTTGTCTTGCCTTGACAGATCCATCAATGAAGCTACCTCGAGCCTCTGGGATGCTGAGTCAGGCCGGAGTATTTTTCACGCCACAATGTCTCTTCAGACCTTTCATGTCCTGTCGAGAGTGATCCTCTTCGATAACCGGGAGACCAGAGTAGCACGGCGTGCCCTTGACAAACTTGCTCCCATCAGGGATGTCTGGGACAAGTGGGTGGAGCATCTGCCGTGCATATATAATCCTGGGCCAGAGGTCACTGTGGACAAGCGACTTGTCCCGTTCCGATGTTGCTGTCCGTTCAGGCAGTATATTCCAAACAAAACTGCAAAGTACGGAGTCAAGATCTGGGCGGCGTGCGATGCCAGGAGCAGTTATGCTTGGAATATGCAGGTCTACACAGGCAAATCTGCAAGTATTTGAGCAGTTGATACTGAAACATTACCTTAGTTGATTGTCGTTCTGACATAACTGCAGTAAACAAACTAACGTTAAACCTAAGTTAACTTACCAGTAAGTTCAGTACAGCAACAGACAGGCTGAAATCAGGACGGCGTGATCACATGAACGGAATGGTCTGTCTTATGTCTGTAGTGTACAGTACAATATAACAGACACATTAATTCCATGAAGTCAATCGTGAGACTATAATCACCAGCTGTAACGTGAAGCTATTAACACTTTGAGTGCCACGCCGGGTTTTCCTTTTTACCCCCTTGATGCCACGGTCCACTTCAATGTTAACGTTAATATATTATCGCCTAATTATGGCTATGTGTCTAATCTGCCCGTCGCTTATCAAAGACTACTTTTCCAGTCAGTGCTGTCAAGGCAGATTGGTTTTTTATCGCTTCATTTCCATTTCAGAGCATTTAGAAAAGCACCCGTTTTGAGATAAAAAACAGTTCATTCCAGACCATTCTATGATAATCGTCTTTTACTGGAATATTCCAGAACGCTGATATTCGTCTGCCTATTTATGAATAGTTTTCAAATAAATGCTATATGATCAATATTATACGTGCACGCAAGCACATTCGGGCCGCGCACGGATAATCGCCGTGTTCATTTCCTCTTGGGACTTTTACAGTGAAACCGAAAGAGCCCATTTCACAAAACAGCCTATATCTTCATCAAAATTAGTCTGAGTATCCTAACACTGATAACATAGATTCCTTACCTGACATCAGATGGTATCCAACTGGTATATTCCAATTCCTGATCACCATTCGAAAAAATCGATAAGTGTATGGATCCAACGTGATACAGTAGTACACATGATTTCGCAGGGCTGAGAGGCTCCAGAATGAACTGTGGTAACCCCGGCTGGATCAGTGGACTGGAAAATGTGGAGTACCGGATTTTTTTCCCCATCCATTTTCATTGAGTCCATTCCAAAATCCCTTATGTCATCTGGGAGACGATAGGGGGCGCTTTTTTCATATGGATATACTGTGCTGCATCTGTATCTGCCCATGAATTGCAAACACCCAAAGAGAGTTTGAAAACATGTATTGTGCATGTGTCGTTGACGTTAACCTGCGGTTTTGTTTTGCGGTAAACAAAACATGACGTCATCAGACTTTTTTATGATTTTTTTTTTTTACAATTGCTACCGTTGGATCTCACATGAATCGATACTCGGTAGTACCGACGTGTTTCGGTAGGTACCTTTAAAAGTACCGAATTTCTGTACCCATCCCTGGCGGGCACTACCCGAGAAGAAGCACATAGACATAAAGATTAGCACAATAGGTGTTTATAGCACCATGTCAACTATAATAAGAAGGAATGAGATAACGTACCTATACTATAAGGTACCTATACATACTTATTTCAAAAGGCCTTTGATTGCTAGCTATTTCTTGTGATTACATTGTGCTGTTTTAAAAAAAAAATTACCTACTTTTTCTCCTCCATTTTCTGTGATTTTTCTCCCATCCCAATTTTCCTCTCGTGCCAATTCTCCCTCCCCTGTCCTGATCGTTGCTCGCATGTGCCCCCCACTGGCCGATCATAGGGAGGATAGAAGCCCATCACATGTCCCCTCCGATACATGTGGAGGCAGCCAGTCACTTCTTTTCACCTGCCAGTGCGGACTCTCATTGGTGAGGTGTAACGTGTAGGAGGCTCACACTGCCCCCACCATCTCCTGTCTTTGCTGTGCAGGCGCCCTGACCGACCTGTAGGAGTTGCTGTTTACAACGACCAGATTAGCACCCATCAACTCCCCTCCCGCTGACTCTGCCTATTGAGTCAGTATTATTGTTTCGAATTACTTGTGCTGAAGGTTGATTTGGGGCCTTGTAACTCTTTAGTTTTGATTGGTGTCTATAGGCCTCCCAAAGCTGAGGCTAGTGCTACTGATAAAATTATGGATATACTGTCATTATATTCTAATTCAGAGATGCTAGTGCTGGGTGATTTTAACTTGTACTGGCGAAATGCTGCTTCTAGTTACCTGAAGGAGGTGAGTGGTAACCTCTGCCTTACTCAGTTGATTACTGAGAGCACTAGACCAAACCCTAAAGATCATGCTAAATCCACTCGCATTGACTTGATATTTTCTAACAGATGTGACAGGATCTCTGCTAGTGGTGTTTTTGATTTAGGCATTAGTGATCATTGTCCTACGGTCTGTGTTAGATCCACAAAACTGCTGAAATCAAGACTGCGTATTGTTCAAAGGAGAAATCTTAAAATCTTTAACCCCCAAACCTTTTTGGAGGACATTGCTACTAATAATAGTCTATGTTTAGCAGGGTCTGATAATGTGCAAACTGCACTGGATTCTTTTATAAAGACATTTAATTGCTTTGTAGATAAACATGCTCCTTATAAAAGGACTAGGATTAAGGATAGGGTGGCACCGTGGTTCTCAAGTGAGCTGTCAGCATTATTTTCTGAGCGGAACTCTGCGTGGTCACGTGCTAGACGCACTGGGGATACGCAAGACTGGCTTTCCTTCAGACAACTTAGAAATAGAACTACTGCAGCTGTGAGGAAGGCTAAATCTGATAACTTTTTAGACTTAGTCTCGAATTCCTACTCTAACCCAGCTAAATTCTGGGGTGCAGTAAACCTGTCAAAAAATAACCCGGCTACATTGCCATTGTGTATTAATGTGGCTGATTGTAAAATCTCGGATCCTCAGGAAATTTGTCTTGCTTTCAATAAACACTTCATTGAGGCTGGGTCCTTATTTGACAGGTTGTCTACTGGGCTGGCTCCACTGGAAGTTGACTCTGACCCTAGCCCAATCTTCGATCATGCCTTGTGTGTACCTACATTTTCCTTCCAGCCATTTTCATCTAGTGAAACTCTCAATATCTTGCAATCCATAGACCCTAAGTGTTCTACTGGTGTGGACAATTTAGACTATTTTTTTATAAAACTGGCAGCCCCTGTCATTTGTGAGCCATTGTCGCACATCTTTAACATTTCTATTGCATCTGGCATAGTCCCGCAAGTGTGGAAATCTGCCAAGGTGCTCCCCTTGCATAAAGGGGGGGATAGGGATAAGATGGATAACTATCGTCCTATCTCCAAACTATCATGCCTAGCCAAAGCACTGGAGACCTTGGTAAACAACCAATTAAAAACCTTTTTCTCAAGTTGCTCAGTGCTAAGTACTCACCAATCAGGTTTCAGAGCAAATCATAGTACTATTACAGCTGTTACTTTGGTCACTAATGACATTATTTCAGCCCTGGACAATGGGAAGCATTGTGCAGTTCTCTTTGTAGACCTCTCAAAGGCGTTTGATACAGTGGACCATCACTTGCTTTTGAATAGTCTAGCTAGCATTGGCCTGGATAAAGCCGCTTGTGCTTGGTTTCAGGCCTATTTATCTTCAAGGTGTCAATCTGTGAATTCAGGTAACTTTCAATCTGATTTCCTGCCATTGTCTAAGGGTGTACCACAGGGTTCGGTATTGGGGCCGGTCCTCTTTACAATCTATATTAATGATATTGTTTCTAATCTTTCAGCACTAGCAGATTGTCAGGCTCATCTTTATGCGGATGATACAGTTGTCTACTCCATTGCGGATACTGTTCAGGAAGCTATTGTGAACCTGCAGCTTGCGTTTGACACTCTCCAAAATGCTCTAGCTAAGCTCAAGTTAGTGCTTAATGCTAGTAAAACCAAGTCTATGATGTTTTCTAGAGCCAGGGTTATAGATTATGACATGCTACACCTAACAACAGCAAATGGTTTGTATATTGAAAGAGTTAGTGAGTATAAATATCTTGGTATATGGCTGGATGATAAACGTTCTTTTAAATTCCATATAGATAACCTAGCTACAAAATTACGGCAAAAGATTGGTTTCTTGTACCGTAACCGCGCTAGTTTTCCTATGTTCTGTAGGAAAAGAATTATACAGGCTGTTTTTTTGTCAATATTGGACTATGGTGATGTCATTTACAGGCATGCGTCTGCGTCTACATTAAGGCCTTTGGATTCTGCCTACCACTCCGCCCTAAGATTTATTACGGGTGACAAATATGATACTCACCATTGTCTTTTGTATGAGAGGGTAGGCTGGCCATCTCTCTCGTTGCGACGTAGTTATCATGGGTATCTTTTTATCTACAAAGCAATTATTGGCAAACTTCCACCTTATATTACATCTTTGTTGGTCTGGAGTGCTGTCACCTACCAAACTCGTTCGAATGATCGGCTTGTGCTCAGGGTGCCTCGAGTTCGGTCTGAGCTTGGAAAATCTGCCTTCTCCTACGATGCTCCATACACATGGAATACCCTGCAAAAGACTCTAAAGCTCGGAACATTCCCGTCATTCATGGAGTTTAAAGGCATTGCACTTGACCTATGTACTGAATCATGTAATTGTTTTTAATCCATCATTGTAGTAATTGTAATTCATTGTAATTATTTACTGTTATGATATTTGTGTCCTTTGTTAACTCGTCATCACTGTAAATGAGGGAAACCTCAGTGCTTTCACGAGTATAAATAAAGGTTTGAAATGAAAGTATGACGGCTGGCCCAAGCTGGAGGCAACGCTGACAGCCGGATTCGAGACCGGTATCTCTTGCGTTGGTGACGAGCGCAATGTCCGCTGCACCACCCAGCCGCCTTTTCTTGTGCTGTTGTTTTGAATTTTCTGTTTATACTATGTTTTATTAACATTTTATTCGTATTAGTATTTTATTTTATTATTATTATTATTATTAGTAGTAATAATTATTTTCTAACTATGTTTTAACCCTGTAGCACTTTGGGATCCTAGTGAACGAAAAGTGAACTACAAATACAATGTATTATTATTATTATTATTATTATTATTATTATTATTATTATTATTATTATTATTATTATTATTATTATTATTATACTAACCGCGTGATACAATATGATTTCAGATAGCTAAAAAAAAATTAAAAAAAATCTGAGAAATCTCGTGAGTGGCAGTCAAAGTGTTAACAACGGGCAATTTTTTAATACAATAATCCACATGGTCCAGTCACATTTCCCCCAACCAGAGCCCCCAACCACCCACAGTCTGCGAATCAGAGGCAGAGTAGGGGCGGGTCTTCGGGCCAGGATGCTAGGTTGTCTCAACGTAAATAATAATAATAATAAATCATAATAATACATACATACATAAATTAATTCAATAAAGTAAATGGCCCGACAGCCACCTGTAAAATAATCACCAGCCTAAACCACAAACCACAAATCTTTAACCACAATATGTGGTTAAATATGTGACAGGCCGTCGGATGGATGGATATAATGATATAATTCCAACTTGACTTTGCGCCTCCTAGCGGCACATAACTGAACCGCAACCATGCTACTAAAATCGACAATGACGAGGGCGTTAGAGGGGCGTTAGACGAGCGGTAGACGGGCAGCAGAAGTGGTTTGATTCTTCAGTGCTGCATCTGTATCTGCCCATGAATTGCAAACACCCAAAGAGAGTTTGAAAACATGTATTGTGCACGTGTCGTTGACGTTAACCTGCGGTTTTGTTTTGCGGTAAACAAAACATGACGTCATCAGACTTTTTTATTTAAATTTTTTTTTACAATTGCCACCGTTGGATCTCACGTGAATCGATACTCGGTAGTACCGACGTGTTTCGGTAGGTACCTTTAAAAGTACCAAATTTCTGTACCCATCCCTGGCGGGCACTACCCGAGAAGAAGCACATAGACATAAAGATTAGCACAATAGGTGATTATAGCACCATGTCAACTATAATATGAAGGAATGAGATAACGTACCTATACTATAAGGTACCTATACATACTTATTTCAAAAGGCCTTTGATTGCTAGCTATTTCTTGTGATTACATTGTGCTGTTTTTAATTTTTTTTTACCTACTTTTTCTCCTCCATTTTCTGTGATTTTTCTCCCATCCCAATTTTCCTCTCGTGCCAATTCTCCCTCCCCTGTCCTGATCGTTGCTCGCATGTGCCCCCCACTGGCCGATCGTAGGGAGGATAGAAGCCCATCACATGTCCCCTCCGATACATGTGGAGGCAGCCAGTCACTTCTTTTCACCTGCCAGTGCGGACTCTCATTGGTGAGGTGTAACGTGTAGGAGGCTCACACTGTCCCCACCATCTCCTGTCTTTGCTGTGCAGGCGCCCTGACCGACCTGTAGGAGTCGCTGTTTACAACGACCAGATTAGCACCCATCGACTCCCCTCCCGTTGACTCTGCCTATTGAGTCAGTATTATTGTTTCGAATTACTTGTGCTGAAGGTTGATTTGGGGCCTTGTAACTCTTTAGTTTTGATTGGTGTCTATAGGCCTCCCAAAGCTGAGGCTAGTGCTACTGATAAAATTATGGATATACTGTCATTATATTCTAATTCAGAGATGCTAGTGCTGGGTTATTTTAACTTGTACTGGCGAAATGCTGCTTCTAGTTACCTGAAGGAGGTGAGTGGTAACCTCTGCCTTACTCAGTTGATTACTGAGAGCACTAGACCAAACCCTAAAGATCATGCTAAATCCACTCGCATTGACTTGATATTTTCTAACAGATGTGACAGGATCTCTGCTAGTGGTGTTTTTGATTTAGGCATTAGTGATCATTGTCCTACGGTCTGTGTTAGATCCACAAAACTGCTGAAATCAAGACTGCGTATTGTTCAAAGGAGAAATCTTAAAATCTTTAACCCCCAAACCTTTTTGGAGGACATTGCTACTAATAATAGTCTATGTTTAGCAGGGTCTGATAATGTGCAAACTGCACTGGATTCTTTTATAAAGACATTTAATTGCTTTGTAGATAAACATGCTCCTTATAAAAGGACTAGGATTAAGGATAGGGTGGCACCGTGGTTCTCAAGTGAGCTGTCAGCATTATTTTCTGAGCGGAACTCTGCGTGGTCACGTGCTAGACGCACTGGGGATACGCAAGACTGGCTTTCCTTCAGACAACTTAGAAATAGAACTACTGCAGCTGTGAGGAAGGCTAAATCTGATTACTTTTTAGACTTAGTCTCGAATTCCTACTCTAACCCAGCTAAATTCTGGGGTGCAGTAAACCTGTCAAAAAATAACCCGGCTACATTGCCATTGTGTATTAATGTGACTGATTGTAAAATCTCGGATCCTCAGGAAATTTGTCTTGCTTTCAATAAACACTTCATTGAGGCTGGGTCCTTATTTGACAGGTTGTCTACTGGGCTGGCTCCACTGGAAGTTGACTCTGACCCTAGCCCAATCTTCGATCATGCCTCGTGTGTACCTACATTTTCCTTCCAGCCATTTTCATCTAGTGAAACTCTCAATATCTTGCAATCCATAGACCCTAAGTGTTCTACTGGTGTGGACAATTTAGACTATTTTTTTATAAAACTGGCAGCCCCTGTCATTTGTGAGCCATTGTCGCACATCTTTAACCTTTCTATTGCATCTGGCATAGTCCCGCAAGTGTGGAAATCTGCCAAGGTGCTCCCCTTGCATAAAGGGGGGGATAGGGATAAGATGGATAACTATCGTCCTATCTCCAAACTATCATGCCTAGCCAAAGCACTGGAGACCTTGGTAAACAACCAATTAAAAACCTTTTTCTCAAGTTGCTCAGTGCTAAGTACTCACCAATCAGGTTTCAGAGCAAATCATAGTACTATTACAGCTGTTACTTTGGTCACTAATGACATTATTTCAGCCCTGGACAATGGGAAGCATTGTGCAGTTCTCTCTGTAGACCTCTCAAAGGCGTTTGATACAGTGGACCATCACTTGCTTTTGAATAGTCTAGCTAGCATTGGCCTGGATAAAGCCGCTTGTGCTTGGTTTCAGGCCTATTTATCTTCAAGGTGTCAATCTGTGAATTCAGGTAACTTTCAATCTGATTTCCTGCCATTGTCTAAGGGTGTACCACAGGGTTCGGTATTGGGGCCGGTCCTCTTTACAATCTATATTAATGATATTGTTTCTAATCTTTCAGCACTAGCAGGTTGTCAGGCTCATCTTTATGCGGATGATACAGTTGTCTACTCCATTGCGGATACTGTTCAGGAAGCTATTGTGAACCTGCAGCTTGCATTTGACACTCTCCAAAATGCTCTAGCTAAGCTCAAGTTAGTGCTTAATGCTAGTAAAACCAAGTCTATGATGTTTTCTAGAGCCAGGGTTATAGATTATGACATGCTACACCTAACAACAGCAAATGGTTTGTATATTGAAAGAGTTAGTGAGTATAAATATCTTGGTATATGGCTGGATGATAAACGTTCTTTTAAATTCCATATAGATAACCTAGCTACAAAATTACGGCAAAAGATTGGTTTCTTGTACCGTAACCGCGCTAGTTTTCCTATGTTCTGTAGGAAAAGAATTATACAGGCTGTTTTTTTGTCAATATTGGACTATGGTGATGTCATTTACAGGCATGCGTCTGCGTCTACATTAAGGCCTTTGGATTCTGCCTACCACTCTGCCCTAAGATTTATTACGGGTGACAAATATGATACTCACCATTGTCTTTTGTATGAGAGGGTAGGCTGGCCATCTCTCTCGTTGCGACGTAGTTATCATGGGTATCTTTTTATCTACAAAGCAATTATTGGCAAACTTCCACCTTATATTACATCTTTGTTGGTCTGGAGTGCTGTCACCTACCAAACTCGTTCGAATGATCGGCTTGTGCTCAGGGTGCCTCGAGTTCGGTCTGAGCTTGGAAAATCTGCCTTCTCCTACGATGCTCCATACACATGGAATACCCTGCAAAAGACTCTAAAGCTCGGAACATTCCCGTCATTCATGGAGTTTAAAGGCATTGCACTTGACCTATGTACTGAATCATGTAATTGTTTTTAATCCATCATTGTAGTAATTGTAATTCATTGTAATTATTAACTGTTATGATATTTGTGTCCTTTGTTAACTCGTCATCACTGTAAATGAGGGAAACCTCAGTGCTTTCACGAGTATAAATAAAGGTTTGAAATGAAAGTATGACGGCTGGCCCAAGCTGGAGGCAACGCTGACAGCCGGATTCGAGACCGGTATCTCTTGCGTTGGTGACGAGCGCAATGTCCGCTGCACCACCCAGCCGCCTTTTCTTGTGCTGTTGTTTTGAATTTTCTGTTTATACTATGTTTTATTAACATTTTATTCGTATTAGTATTTTATTTTATTATTATTATTATTATTAGTAGTAATAATTATTTTCTAACTATGTTTTAACCCTGTAGCACTTTGGGATCCTAGTGAACGAAAAGTGAACTACAAATACAATGTATTATTATTATTATTATTATTATTATTATTATTATTATTATTATTATTATTATTATTATTATTATTATTATTATTATTATTATTATACTAACCGCGTGATACAATATGATTTCAGATAGCTAAAAAAAAAATAAAAAAAATCTGAGAAATCTCGTGAGTGGCAGTCAAAGTGTTAACAACGGGCAATTTTTTAATACAATAATCCACATGGTCCAGTCACATTTCCCCCAACCAGAGCCCCCAACCACCCACAGTCTGCGAATCAGAGGCAGAGTAGGGGCGGGTCTTCGGGCCAGGATGCTAGGTTGTCTCAACGTAAATAATAATAATAATAAATCATAATAATACATACATACATAAATTAATTCAATAAAGTAAATGGCCCGACAGCCACCTGTAAAATAATTACCAGCCTAAACCACAAACCACAAATCTTTAACCACAATATGTGGTTAAATATGTGACAGGCCGTCGGATGGATGGATATAATGATATAATTCCAACTTGACTTTGCGCCTCCTAGCGGCACATAACAGAACCGCAACCATGCTACTAAAATCGACAATGACGAGGGCGTTAGAGGGGCGTTAGACGAGCGGTAGACGGGCAGCAGAAGTGGTTTGATTCTTCAGTGCTGCATCTGTATCTGCCCATGAATTGCAAACACCCAAAGAGAGTTTGAAAACATGTATTGTGCACGTGTCGTTGACGTTAACCTGCGGTTTTGTTTTGCGGTAAACAAAACATGACGTCATCAGACTTTTTTATTTAAATTTTTTTTTACAATTGCCACCGTTGGATCTCACGTGAATCGATACTCGGTAGTACCGACGTGTTTCGGTAGGTACCTTTAAAAGTACCAAATTTCTGTACCCATCCCTGGCGGGCACTACCCGAGAAGAAGCACATAGACATAAAGATTAGCACAATAGGTGATTATAGCACCATGTCAACTATAATATGAAGGAATGAGATAACGTACCTATACTATAAGGTACCTATACATACTTATTTCAAAAGGCCTTTGATTGCTAGATATTTCTTGTGATTACATTGTGCTGTTTTTTTTGTTTTTTTTTACCTTCTTTTTCTCCTCCATTTTCTGTGATTTTTCTCCCATCCCAATTTTCCTCTCGTGCCAATTCTCCCTCCCCTGTCCTGATCGTTGCTCGCATGTGCCCCCCACTGGCCGATCGTAGGGAGGATAGAAGCCCATCACATGTCCCCTCCGATACATGTGGAGGCAGCTAGTCACTTCTTTTCACCTGCCAGTGCGGACTCTCATTGGTGAGGTGTAACGTGTAGGAGGCTCACACTGCCCCCACCATCTCCTGTCTTTGCTGTGCAGGCGCCCTGACCGACCTGTAGGAGTCGCTGTTTACAACGACCAGATTAGCACCCATCGACTCCCCTCCCGCTGACTCTGCCTATTGAGTCAGTATGACGGCCGGTCCAAGCTGGAGGCAACGCTGACAGCCGGATTCGAGACCGGTATCTCTTGCGTTGGTGACGAGTGCAATGTCCGCTGCGCCACCCAGCCTTTTCTTGTGCTGTTGTTTTGAATTTTTATACTATGTTTTATTAACATTTTATTCGTATTAGTATTTTATTTTATTATTATTATTATTATTATTATTATTATTATTAGTAGCAATAATTATTTTCTAACTATGTTTTAACCCTGTAGCACTTTGGGATCCTAGTGAACGAAAAGTGAACTACAAATACAATGTATTATTATTATTATTATTATTATTATTATTATTATTATTATTATTATTATTATTATTATTATTTATTATTCTTATTCTTATTCTTATTCTTATTCTTATTATTATTATTATTATTATTATTATTATTATTATTATTATTATTATTATTATTATTAATTATTATTATTATTATTATTATTATACTAACCTAATGTTTTGCATGGTACGAATATTACAATAAATGTGACAAATAACAACAATAACAATGATCTACCTATGTAACACTAAAAACCAAAACAGAAGCGTTATCCTCCCAAAAAGGCCTTTTCAATCTCACAGTGTGACGACTGTCCAGGCTGCATTATTTGAATCAATAGAACAGGTGTTCCCAGGGGGCTGGGTGGTGTAGCGGAGATTGTGACAGGATGCCTCCTCGTGTGCCGGAGGGAACACGTCATGCAAGGCTTCTATCCTCTCTACAACCGACCAGTGGGGGGCATAGTCGAGCAATGTTCAAGACGAAATTGGGATGGGAGAAGAAATTGAAAAATGAGAAAAAGTGGATAAAAAAAAAGAACAGGTGTTCCCATTCAATCTATATTCTTGAATGGTCTGCCCCTGTTGCCCCTGCGTCTGGGAGATGATCGCTAATGTTGATGCACAACATTCTGGACAATATTTACTGCAAGTTTCTTAACACTTTGGATGCCACTGGTGAACATGGTAAAACATGGTTGAATGCCAGCACCCACTTCAATGATAGCATTGTGAACGCATAATCTATGTCTTAAATTATGGCTATGTGTCTAATCTGGCCGTCGCTTATCAAGGACTTGTTTGCAGTCAACATTGTCGAAACGGATTGTTTTTTAATCGGTTCATTTCCATTTTATAGCATTTTGAAAAGTCCTCGTTTTCTTGAAAGTTTCAGGAAAATATAAGATTCCGTGATAAATGGCATTTGCTGGAATATTCTGGAATACACAAACATTTTTGTAATTTGTCTGCCTATTTATGAATCGTTTTCAAATAAACGCTAGATTATCGATAGTATATGTGTACTTATGCACACTAGAGAAGCGAGCTGAAAAATCTATTCTCTCATTTCCTGATCAGCACACACACACACACACAAGATACAAGATACAAGAGTTTTATTTGTCACGACATACAGGTATACAGTGAAATGCGGGGGGTCTCGCCCGCAACAATGTGCATAATACAAGTAATAATAATAAGAGTCCAACCAATAGAGCGACATAGTGCAATGAACAAGTAAACAAAGTAGGCATATCGGTATCTGTACATGAGCTATTTACAGAGCATGGTAGGACATGCTAGGTCCTGTGGCAGTGCAGTACACTGTTAGCTACGGATGAGGCATTGGGTCTTTATGTACACTGCTATACAATGCTATATTATACGATCTCAAGCTATACTATTCTTAAAGTGATCTTTCCTTCTGTAAAGTGTCCATAGTGTGAGCGTGTGCAGAATGAGTGAGTGTGTGCTCATGTTAAAGTGGCTGCTAGTGTGTGAGCGTGTACAGTGTGTGTGTGTGCTCATGTGTGCTCATGTGTGCTTGTGCGTGGAGAGTTCAGTGTTCAAGGCTCTGATGGCCTGTGGGTAGAAGCTGAGCCTAAGTATCTCTGTCCTCGTTACTGGTGCTCGCAGGCGTTTGCCTGACCGCAGCAGCATGAACAGGCTGTTGTTGGGGTGGTGAGGGTCTTTCATTATCCTGCAGGCTCTGGATTTGCACCTCTTGTTGTATAGGACCTGCAGGGTTGGTAGTGCAATACCCGTGGTACGCTCGGCTGAGCGCACCACTTTCTGTAGGGCCTTCTTGTCCTGTGCCGTGCTGTTGCCATACCAGGCAGTGATGTTTCCAGTCAAGATGTTCTCTACAGCTCCGGAGTAGAAGGACTGGAGTATCTTCCCAGATACTCTGAACTTCCTTAACTGTCTCAGGTGGTAGAGGCGCTGCTTCGCCTTTTTTACGACTGAGTCTATGTGTGTTGTCCATGTCAGGTCCTCTGAGATGTGGACCCCCAGGTACTTGAAGCTGCTCACCCTGTCCACGGTAGCCCTGTTTATCCTCAATGGTGTGTGTGTCTCCTGCTGTCTCCTCCTAAAATCTACGATCAGCTCCTTGGTTTTACCAATGTTCAGGAGCAGGCTGTTGTCCTGGCACCAGCGTTCCAGTACCTCAACCTCCTCCCGGTAGGCCTTCTCGTCATTGTCCGAGATCAGCCCCACCTCCACTGTGTCGTCTGCAAACTTCACTATGGAGTTGGAGCTGAACTTGGCCACACAGTCGTGTGTGTATAGTGAGTACAGCAATGGGCTCAGAACACAGCCTTGGGGAGACCCGATGCTCAGGGTGATGGTGTTGGGCAAAGGGCAAACGCTGATATCTCTGTGAAAACAGATCCGATTATCCTAAGACTGATAAAATAGATTCCTTCACCTCAAATCAGATGTTCTCCAAAAAGATTATTCCAATTCCTGATCGTCATTCCAAATATCGATCGCGTTTATTGATTCAGCGCTGGGTACTGTAAATATGTATTCCACGCTGTTTTCCGGCTCGGCAATCACTTCGATCTCTTCGGATGGCTTGCCGGATAAGTAAAATGAGGAGACTGGATTCCCCCCCCCCCATCAGTCTAATCCAATGGGGTGCAGTTACACAGGGAGAGACCATAGGGGGCGGTATTTTCCGAATGGAGCTCAGAGAGAGGTTGCTGCACTAACGTGAGGCTAGATTGATGAAATATGAATTCAAAACTCTAATAAAAAAATGACAAACAAACGCTATATAGTATTGCTGGCATTCAACGGCCGACATGAACTAATTACATATAGCGTCGTTGGCACTCAAAGTGTTAAAGTGCGGTAATCAAACATGGTTTTAATGATAATCCGAATTTTAACTGTATTATTAACCATCAGGGAATCGTACCGTGGTTATCATTTAAACCTCTCACCATTTCATCCCTGGTCTTCTGGACTGTCCACAGATGCAGTTCATTCCATCATTATTATATTTCTATGAACGTACCAAGGGATATAAACATTACACGCTAGAGGGAAATTATAGTGTGTTCTGAAAAGGGAGGATTTTAGCCAAGGAGGTTGTGCAGGAAAAATGCCTGTACAGCTGTTCCTGGATAAGGTGTAAGGAGGGAAGGGGGGCTGAAATGGAGGGAGGGGGAGGGGATGGAATGATAGAAGAAGGGATTCAGAGGGAGAGAGAAATAAAGGCAAAGAAGTGGTTGTTGGGATAGAGAAAAAGAAAGAAATGGCTGTGTCCTCATGGGGGAGATTAATCAACACCACATCATGCATGTCATTGAGTCACATGTACACACCTACAATTGCCTGTAGAATAACTGCTCTTATTGCATCAGGCAAAAATGGGTCTAGTTTTGCATAACACGCCTGACGATTGTAATTGGCTAATGAAATAGAGTTACAGAGGATTTTTGTCTACTCACATTTTTTGTTTAGTGGTTGCCAGTATAGTATCTTAATAGAAGAGACCGTGGTAGTGCTCAGTGGTGCTTTATTCACAGTTGGTATTCATACAGGTAAACAGTGAAACCGCAGCCAGTCCCTCTGGCTGCTACCTTATTCTGACACAGAGCGCTCCGGGGCGCCTCTGGTTCACGTTGTTATGGTGATGTTATTATCCTGCTGGTAATATGTAGGAACTGTCATCTCGGTCTGGAGACGACCGGATGGCTACGTCATCACATACGGCCCGGACTGGTGTGTGTCTGAGCGCGAGCTAATGGCTGGCAGTTGTATGTATATCTGAAAGCATAATAATAAAGCTATCTATTGAAACATGGTGATCAGAAGTGGTCTAGCTTAACACGCTAGAAAGTAAAGCAATTATGGCTGCTTTCGGAAATATCCCAGCTCCGGAGGGCATGCAGATGTCAGGAGATTCTTGCAAAAACTGGGGAATGTTCCGAGCAGAGTTTGAGGACTTTTCTCTAGCAACAGGTCTGACGGAGAAATCCGCGGAGATACAAGCCGCCACGCTGAGAAGAATAATGGGCAGTGAGTGTCGGCATATTTACATGCACAATCTTACACTGACTGTTGACCAGAAAAAAGACCCAGCTGCCATTCTGGACGCTTTGGAGGACTATTTTAAGCCTGCGAAAAACGTTATATACGAGAGGTACATTTTCGGCTGCTGCAAGCAGGAGTCAGATGAGCCGATTGACGGTTTCATCACCCGGCTGCGAGAGAGAGCGGCTACATGCGAGTACCGGGGGCTACGGGATGAGATGCTACGAGACCGGCTTGTATTGGGCATTTCAAGTGAAGGAACCAGACGCAGGTTGCTCCGGGAACAGGACTTGACATTGCCAGTAGCTGTGGAAATGTGTCGCCTGGCTGAGGTGACTGAGAAACGTCTGAGGACGATAGATGGAATACAAATGGACACAATAAATGCAACAGACAAGCAGCGGCGATACAGAGCTCAGGAGAGCTCCACAACGAGACATGAGGTGACAAATTTGCTCATTGACTGTAAATACTGTGGTATTAATCACAAGAGAGGCAGAGATCAGTGCCCAGCATATGGCAAAGCATGCAGGTCCTGTGGTGTTGCAAATCATTTTGCAAAAGTATGCCAGGCAGTGGGAAAAATGAGTAGAGTAAAAAAAAGTGCATAGGATACACCACGAGGAGCAGAGGGCTCAGACAACGAAGAACTGATCTATACTGCTGAATGCATTAGCACAGTACAGTCCCAGGGCCTCAAATGGTTTGCAATGCTGTGACTGAATGGCATAAAACAGGCATGTCAGTTGGATTCGGGGGCTACATGCAATGTCATGGGCAGGACAGTAAAGGAGAGACTATCGCCAAATACCCCTTTGCGGCCAAGCACTACAGAACTAAAGCTGTACTCGGGGCAGCTGATGCGATCGCTGGGGCGATATCACACAGACTGTGTCATCAAGGGAGTTAAGCACAGCCTTGTGTTTGAAGTGGTGGAGACTGAACAAAGTCCACTGCTTTCCGGTTCTACGTGTGTGCGTTTAGGGCTCATGACTGTCACTATTCCTGCAGAGCTCAACAAAGTTGATCAGTGCCTTAAGGGACCCTTAACCAAAGAGCAACTACTACGTTCATATGCTGATGTTTTCAACGACCCGGTGGAGTCAGTGCCGGGAGAGGGGCACTTTGAATTGGACCCGAGTGTGACCCCAGTTCAATGTGCACCGAGAAATGTGCCAGTGGCATTAAGGGCACGGGTGAAAATGCAGCTGGAGAAATATGAGAGCGACGGACATATTGCTCGTGTCACTGAGCCGACACCCTGGATAAGCAACATGATCGTGGTCAACAGAAAAGAAAAGATTCGACCATGCATTGACCCAAAGTTCCTCAATCAGGCACTGAAGAGATCACACTACCTCATGCCGACATTGGAGGACGTGCTCTACAAATTGCCCAAGGCGCGCATATTCACCCTGGTGGATGCCAGGGAGGCATTTCTCCAATGCAAGCTGGATGATGAGAGCAGCTGGAAAACGACGTTCTGGACACCTTGGGGTAGAATGAGGTGGTTGAAACTCCCCTTCGGGGTGTCTGTGGCTCCAGAAGTTTACCAGCGTAAGCAACACGAGCTGCTCGGAGACTCTGATATCGAGGCAGAGCGTGACCACGACAGTAAGCTGCTCGCACTGATGGAACGGTGCAGAAAGGTAAAACTCAGGCTCAGCATACCAAAGCTACAGTTCAAACTGAAGCCGGTTCAGTTTCATGGACACATACTGTCCTCACAGGGTCTGAGAATAGACCCAGAAAAGACCAGAGCAGTCCTGGACATGCCAACACCCACCGACGCCAAGGCTGTTCAGCGTTTCATCGGTTTTGTGACTTACCTGGCTAAGTTCCTGCCACGGCTGTCTGAGGTGTGTGAGCCACTTCGCCGTCTCCTAGACAAGGACAGTGTGTGGCACTGGCTGCCTAAGCACGACCAAGCTGTACAGGAAATAAAGCGCTTGGTGTCCACCACACCTGTATTAAAATACTATGACATCACCAAACCAGTCACAGTGCAGAGTGACGCCAGCAAGAACGGCCTGGGGTGCTGCATAACGCAGGCGGGACAACCAGTGGCGTTTGCCTCACGTGCACTTACACCAACCGAGCAGAACTACGCTCAAATTGAGAAAAAAATTTCGAGCATTGTTTTTGCATGCCAGCGATTCCACCACTACCTGTACGGTAGGGAGACAATCACAGCGGAAACAGATCATAAGCCTTTGATCTCAATCTTCAAAAAGCCGCTGCTCTGTGCCCCAAAGCGGCTTCAAAGTATGTTGATGCAGCTCCAAAATTACAACCTGGAAGTCACTTACAAGCCGGGGCCAGAGATGTATATCAGTGACACTCTAAGCAGAGCAACAACACAGGACAGGGGGTCAGATATGACACACACACAGCACACAGTGTGCGCCATAGAGGGAGAGCAGGCCGCGTTTATGCACGTTGACCAGGCACAGCACCTCAACGTTACTGACCACAGGTTCCGCCAGATCCTGCAGTACACAGAGCTTGATGAGAACCTACAGGACTTGAAGTCGATCGTGCTGCGGGGGTGGCCGGATATGAAGGAGGACGCACCTCTGAGTGTGAGGGACTATTGGTCCTTCCGTGATGAGATCAACATGCAGAATGGAGTGCTCTACAGGGGGCAATGTGTTATCATACCTAAGGCACTGAGGTTGGAAATGCTGGGCAGAATTCATGCAAGCCACATTGGTGGGGAGGCGTGCTACAGGCAGGCTAGGGACACGCTATTCTGGCCAAATATGAGAGGGGAAATCAAGGACCACGTGTCCAACTGCCCAGCCTGCAATGAATATGCACGAGCACAGCAAAAGGAGTCAATGATGTCTCACAATATTCCAGAGCGCCCATGGCAGACAGTGAGCATGGACCTCTTTTCCTATGCAGGGAAAGACTTTTTGATAATGGTTGATCATTATTCTGATTTCTGGGAGGTTGAGCCACTCCCAGACGTGTCAGCTGACACAATCGTCACTCGTTGCAAAGTCCAGTTTGCTCGTCATGGCCAACCAGACTGTGTGATTTCAGACAATGGGGGGTGCTTTGACTCTGCTAGGTTCAGGATGTTCGCAAACAAATGGGGGTTCACACATATCACTTCCTCCCCCCACCACCCGCAGGCGAACGGGAAAGCGGAATCGGCAGTCAAGATAGCGAAAGCCTTATGCAAGAGGGCCAAGCTAGATGGCACAGATGT
Organism: Notolepis coatsorum; assembly: GCF_963971535.1. NCBI lineage: Eukaryota > Metazoa > Chordata > Actinopteri > Aulopiformes > Paralepididae > Notolepis > Notolepis coatsorum. Next base: position 89,162,047 of record NC_140173.1, read on the forward strand.
ATGGATGGCTATACTGCAGTGGCGCAACACGGGATGGGCAGCAGCCCGGTGCAACGCCTCATGTCACGCAGGCTGAAGTCTTCGCTTCCGGTAGCGCCTAGTCTGCTGCAGCCCTGTGTGACAGTTGGTGTCACTGAGAGACTCAGGCTGAAAAAAGGTGTGGCTAAATTACACTATGACAGGGCAGCCAGGGACCTCCCTGACTTGAACATTGGGGACCAAGTCAGAATGCGTCCGTTGCCTGGTGATTGTACAGGGCGGTGGCGGCTCGGCTCTTGTCTGAAGAGAGTCGCACCACGATCATTCCTCGTTGACGTTGAGGGGACTCTCTACAGGCGTAACAGAGTGGACCTCCGGACGGCAGAACGGGCAGCACAGAGGCGGGAGGGAGTTTCAACTCCTCAGGATGAGACACTTGAGCAGAATCTGCCCAGACCTGACTGTGCAGAAGGCATCACTGAGGCTGGGGAGAAGAGACTGATAGAATGTGGGGGGGGGGCAGACAGGTGAGCCTCACAGCCCACAAACTCACCACTCACCTGCAGCACCGTCAAGCACCGAGAGGCCCGCTGCCCGACTGCGTAGCGGCCGTTGGTCGCGACCACCTGTGAGACTCAATCTGTAGGCCGCAGGCTTCACCGACCCTATGGCCTATGGACTTTTGGGACTTACTGTTATGTTAAAAAAAAGAAGAAAAAAAAAGTCATTATCATTATGTTGATGTTAAGGAGAAGGAAGGGAAGGAGGAGTCGTTACGCTACTGTTACTCTAGCTGTTATATTACCAGCTGTTACATTACTGGCTGTTAAGGTGTAATGATTAAGTTCTTTGATTCGATTAAGGTCGTTCAGGTTATTGTGTTTGTTAACTTAACCATTTATAAGAAGGGAGATGTTATGGTGATGTTATTACGCCTCCTGCTGGTAATATGTAGGAACTGTCATCTCGGTCTGGAGACGACCGGATGGCTACGTCATCACATACGGCCCGGACTGGTGTGTGTCTGAGCGCAAGCTAATGGCTGGCAGTTGTATGTATATCTGAGAGCATAATAATAAAGCTATCTATTGAAACACACGTAACAGTAACCAATGATAAGCAAGACACGTGACACCTTAACATCAGGGGAGTTGTAGTCCTACACTACACTACACTCCTCCCCTACCCTGATTCCTGAGATTACAGATCTAATCTGTCTGGGGGTTTTGCATTTCGTTTTGGTCTACTACTTCCCCTGACCTGAGGACCATCAGGCCCTAGTATTACTCGCTCTTCTGTTTCAGGCTGTGTTAACTTAGTTGACACCATTTGATTCACATGTCTTTTACATACTTTGTTCTGAACCTCAACCATGTATGAAACCGGGCCTAATGGCCTCACAATCCTCCCATGAACCCACTTTTCTCCTTCCCCTCCCCCATAGTTTTTCACCAACACCCGCTGGCAAGGTTGAAATGATCAGACCCTCTTCTGCGGTCCCTCCGGACTCCGCTGTGTGCTCTGTTGTCCCGTCTCTACACCGCTGGGCTGTATCAGCGACAGTCTCGTTCTCAGTTTCCGTCCCAAGAACAGTTCTGCCAGTGTTTTACCCGTCACACAATGGGGGGTGCTCCTGTAACAAAACAAAAAGTCTTGAATAGAGTGCTGCGTTGTGATACTCTGACTCTTTGCTTTTTCCAGCGCCTTTTTCAGATTCTGCACCAGGCGCTCTGCAGCCCCATTAGAGGCAGGGTGGTACGGCGGCGACCGTGTGTGTTTCACCCCATTGTTCCTGAGAAAGTCCTGAAATGTCCGTGACTGAAATGTGTGCGTAGAACATGTTCTATTTCCACACGTAAGCACGGAATGTAGAACTAGTGTACGCACAGGGAAGTCGGGATTCATCACACGTGCGTACGCAGGCTCTACGCACACCTGTCATGATGAATCCCACCTTGGCTATGCGCCGAGGCTCGTGCACACTTTCACGTATTTGCATACCAGAAACGCCCCGATTAACCATATACGGTAATGGAATACACCCATGAAATGTGGAAAAATGGACTAAGCCGAGGGAAGCGTGTCATGAGACAGGCTGACAGACGTGTACACTTACGGTGATGTCGGATATGATATATATTAACCATTGCTGCCTGGGCAGCGCAAACACTAATAAATACCGCGCTGGAATATGACTGCCTTTTCCCGTGTTGTTTGATTAATACCCAGGGATTAAAGTTCTCCTCAATTTTATTCCAAATCGCGATGGATCTCCCGTCAATTTTCTACCTGCTGCATATGATTCCTAGAGGCATACTACAATCTATTTTGATGTCAGTATTGGGTAGCCTATATAAACAATAATAGAGAGCATATACAAGAACAATGAATCTCACTGCATGTATGATGTAGCCTGCCTTTCAATACATGAACTTGAATTCCATCATGTTTGTGTGCGGGACTCACAAGGCTGTTGTCACAATGGGTGGTACCGGTACAGTAATAATTACAGTCCACACAATATCACGATCCATGCCATAGCCTATGTTCTATTAGGACATGATCTGTGACGACAAATGTTCTAGAATGTTTGAAGATATCATACTCTGACAGCATGCCTATGATCAACAGAAACGCAAACTTGAATCCCATCATATACATAGTCTGTCCACTATCTGGTGTCATTGCAATGCGTTTTCTATTCTTTCTTATACAGTAAAAAGGGGGAAGAATACTATATTCATATGACTTGTATTCTGCTTACAGCTTCGAAATTCCACTTGTTCCGTTTAACGTAAAGCCTTTTAAATATAATCAAAATGTTCCCGTGTTTCTGCGGTCTGCGCAAAATAATAACGAGTTGAGCTTTATGATTTATAATGAATTGAAAATGGGGGACCCTGATGTAAACAAGACGAAAGTTGGTCTGCATCCCCAATTAACAATTGTATGTACTGAGCTGTACTGTACTGTACCCATTCTGCAATCTGTTAATACACTTTTCAATCAATCAATCAATCAAGCTACGCGGAGCGCAGTCAGTCAGTAGCCTACACCCCGTATATTCCGATGCTGCATTCATTCTGAGAGAAAGATCTATTATTCCAAATGCTATTTATAGGGTTTTGACCATAATTACACTACTGTTGCTATTTTACAATGAACTATAATGAACTACGGTTCGTACAGAACATGCCAGTGTTATTATGCACAGAAGCTCATTTCCTTGTTGTAATAATATATTCTACCACTGGGCGCCAGGTACGCCTGGTCTGACCTGTGCGTAGATGTAAGCACGGAGTCAAGTTCAAATCGAAATTGATGAATCCCACTCTTTGCTTAGAAATGATCGTACGCACAGGGTAAGCACAGATCTGTGCGTAGAACACGTTGATGAATGAGGGCCCTGGAGTTTCTCCACCTGCAACTTCTCTGGCCTTCCCGCGGCTTGCCTTAATTGGTGATTGTTGGAGTAGCATTGAGAACACAGATCTGTCCTGGGTTTTGTGATCATTATCTGCGGAAGGAGTGCTTTCCACAACCGAAGGAAGGATCTCTGACCAACAACACGAAATCCTGAAAAGACAAGTGTTTTTGTTAGATTGGTAGAATAAGAAAAAGTGGGAGCCATGTGTGTGTGAGAGAGAAAGAGAGAGAGCAAGGGGTGGTTTTGTGTGTCATAACATACCTTCTATACTGCTGTAACAGCGCCACAGGGAAGCTTTGGTCAGATTGGTTGGCAGTAACTTTGCAGTGAAATCCTTGTGACCAGCATGACGGCCGGGCAACACAATCGCATGTAGGACAGCATAGTTGATCAGAAATTTCACAACCCTTTTTACATCAAAAAGAGACAAAAAACGCTTGTGATTTCTCGGTTGTTTCTTCCTCTCACGCGGTGTGAGGCCATCTGTCTTGTAGTGTTTGAAAAGGCTTTTGAGAAGCGCATCGCTGATCCTAAACAAAAATGTTAACAATAGGGAAGAGAATTAATGAATGAAATACACACATTGTACACACTGTCTATCTGTATGTCATGTATGTCATATATTATGTTATGATGAATTGAAAATGGGGGACCCTGATGTAAACAAGATGAAAGTCTTTCTCTGGTCTGCATCCCCTTAACAATTGTATGTATTCAGCTGTACTGTACTGTACTGTACCCATTCTGCAATCTGTTAATACACTTTTCAATCAATCAATCACTCTTGTTTACATTCAGGTGTAGTTTTTAAGAATTCAAATCCTAGCGATGTGCATGACAAAATGGCCGCACAAAAACTACACTACCCATCATAATATCCAAAATGGACGCCATTGCAGGGGTAGCATAGGATTCGACGACTATCTCTACACTTTAAACCTATTGCTAAACATACATATACGTCCAATACAATACATCTACGTCCAATACAATATTTAAGCATTACATCACGCGCAGGAGTGGTTTGTGAACAATAAACCATGCCTAGGGGTGGTCGTTAGGCCCAAGGCGCAGCCGAGGGTCGTTAGACCCCCCTAGGCATGGTTTATTGTTCACAAATCATGACTGCAAGTGGTGTAAAGCTTTTATACAACTGCCACATTCATCCAACCGTATTTCTATACAATAAACACACATTAATCGAAGATTTATTGAAAAAACCATCCGCCAGAAAAAGTTGTTCCCACAACTACAAAAAAGACAATTTGCCTCTGTGTGGAAGCAGATCGGAAGTGCATCCAACCAACTAACACATCCAACTGTGTATTATTGGAATGATTGAGAGAAGTTGCCTCGTGTGGAAGCAGCTTGAAGTGCATCCAACCAACTAACACATCCAACTGTGTATTATTGGAATGATTGATTGAACATTTTATTACCAGATGCAGAATGGGTACAATACAGTACGGCTCAATACACACAATTGTTAAGGGAATGCAGACCTACTTTCCATAAAACTTCATTCTTAGATGCTTCTATAGAAAGTAGGTAAAACAAATTAAAAAGTTTTCTTTGCCCTATAGGAAAAAAACGTTTTCTTCGCCCTATTCTTTTATTAATTTTTTTAAACCTACTGTAGAGGGCCTAAACTTAACCAGTTGGAAACCAAGCGTACAGTAATAAAATTAGCAATCAATCAATCAATCAACTCAATAGGCCATGCTCACTTAGAACAGCGCAGCACCCAGCTCTCTCTCAGTCTGACTATCCCCCGCGTTGCAGGCAGAGTGTGTGTGTGTGTGCGTGTGTGCGTGTGTGTGTGCGTGTGTGTGTGTGTGTGTGTGTGTGTGTGTGGGGGGGGGTGTGTGGCGGTGGGTGGAGACTAGAGCGAGCGCTGACAGTCGAAAGGAAAAATAAATTGAATTTTTTTTTTTAAATGAATCAATCAATCCGCGATTTTTCTTTTGTTACAGAATGATTCAAGACCCATCAATTACATCATCCAACATTGTTTAAACGACTAAGACATTCGCTGTGACAGAATCGCTTGATATTTAGTCGTTTAGTCGCTATCAACATATCCATTTGTAAAGATTATTGTCCACCTTCTTGTGATCCGGCGGATTGATGTGATGTGATTCGGTTGTGGGCGGGTCCTGGGCCAGCAAGCGTGGACTGATCGCAATACATACGTGTAAATGGACTGTTTCAGCCAATCAGAATCGAGAAATTTGCATGCCGTTGTATAAACAAGCATAAAGACACTTACCCATAAATGAAACAGAACGTTGGACGACAGACGACAACGTCGTGGAATCTGTACGTTGTCCTTGAAGCCAGGCGTATAGCGTTGACTCTCTTTGTACTTTGCGTCATCTCTGAAACATTTTGGCATGTTCCAATAATGGATAACAGACACATGTCCCTTTCTCTTGGTGTCAACGACGCGGTGTCCAATCTGTTTTGGTAGATTAGCTCAACCGACAGTTTTTTTTAACAAGACAGGGCAGATCGTTCGGAATTTTTCTTTCGGCGTGTCTGGCACTTGCAGTCGAAAGCCTGTATCTTTCGGAGCTCCTCTTCTATTTCACCCTCCACCGTTAAACCAGACATCTTTTCAACTGATCGCATGGTCGATTCAGCTGAAAAGCCCAATGCTACAGTTTCAACGCAAATGTCTCCGTCTTCCTCTGTTTCACCATCGTCGGTAGGTTCGATTGGATCTGGCACAATGGCGCCTGGCCCCTCGGTCTCCTCGTCGTCAGATGATAGAGCTGGTCGGTCACCACCATCGTCGCTGTCAGTCATGTAATCGGTTATGTGGTCACTCATTAACGCAGATGAGTCGATAATCATTCCATCTCTCCCTCTATTAAGAGCAGCTGATAATCTCTGTGCGGCCATGTTATCTGAGCAGCAAAAAAGTGTTCTGACTGGGCTACAGCCAGGTTCTGTGTATAAACACACTAGTGTAGTGTGGGGGTGTACCTCACATTAACAGCAGCCTTTCACATGCAAAAATGGTACAGCCGATGAGACAGCCCCCACAGCTTCGTGAGAGGCTCAGAGTCTGTCTCAAGGAGCCATTTTTAAACACAATTTAAACACAATTAGAGTTATTATATATGTTCGCTGTTATACTAAATATGTTCTTCAACCCTCGAACTGTAAGTATATATATATAAAAAAAAAACGGAAATGAAAAAAAAATTAAAATAAAAAATACTTTCCCCTCTCGTCAGGAACCTGGGGCGCCGAGTTGTAGGCGCGCACGCTGGGCGGGGTCACATATATATATATCAGAGAAGCTACCGACATAATCAAAACACTCATATGGCCCTTACACCGGCCCGCAATTGTGCCTACACAATTACAAAACAATTAACATGGTCAGGTGAGTGTTCATTATGGCTGGCAATTCTTCTTTGATTCCAGTAGTAGGCACTTCGTACCGAGCCTTTGTCATCTGGAAAGGTTTCCAGGATCTGTCCGAGCGGCCAGGAATTCCTGGGCACTGTGTCGTCCACTATGACCACCAAGTCACCAGGGGCGAAGTTCTCTTTCTAACTTACTAAACACAATTACTCGTCTTCATCAGGTGTACATGTAGCAGGGTTAATGGTTGGTTTTGCTGGTGCCGTTTCAGGTTCTTCTTGCATTTCATTTGCAGCACTCTCTTCCACAGCTGCCACACTGTATTTCTCCTTTACAATGTCTGACACAGTGATTTCCTCTCTCACTGCTTCTTCCTCTTGTTTTCGTCATCGGCGTCCTCTTCTTCATCAACGTTGTCCTCCTCCTCATCGTCTGGTTCATTCTGAGGAACTGTCTGGGAAGGACCCAGTAGGTCACCCTCCACCATCCACTCCCTGGAGGGGACATGAGGTGCGATCGCTTTGTCGTCCTCTTCTTCACCATCGACGTCATCATCAACGCCGTCCTCTTCCTCAACGCCCACATCACCATTGTCCTCTGGTTGGTTCTGAGGAAGTCTCTGGGTGGGACCCAGCAGGTCACCTTCAACCCATCCAATCCACTCCTTGGAGGGAACCTGAGATGTGATGAAATCGTCATCCTCATCTTCATCCTCGCTGCCCTCTTTTTCATTGCTGTCTTCTCTTTCATCGCTGTCCTTTCCTCTGGACTCTGACCACGGCTTGTGAAGTTCAAGGGGGAGTTTACGTATATTGTGCTCGCACTCCTTGGAGCTGAAATCAACACAGTGATTAGTAAAAACCTTATCAGCATCATTGTTATGATATTCATTGGCCGGTTCAATGTTGCGCTTCTCAGTCAAGACTCTTATCGATGATGCTTGCTTGGCTGCACGCGTTTCCAATTCCAACTTCAAATCTCTTTGTTGTTTCTCAAGCTGTTGTTTCTCAAGCTCTTGTTGTACTATTAGCATATATTTGCAGGTTTGCCTCTTGGCTTCAGGCATGTTTTCCAATTCCAATGTTTCATTAATGAATGCATTGAATACATCTATCTCCGGTTTATACCATTGTGTTGTATCATCTTCACCATCATCCATCATACAAATCCAAAATTGTAGAGCCTCATTGGAGAGCCTAAAATCTTTGACTGCATTATTAAATAATGCCAGCTGCGATTTTACTCCTCCTTCATCTTTTAATAGCACCATTTGTTTGATCTCATCTGATCTTCAGGTGCAAGTTGCGAGCTTCTCACTTTGTGCTGCTCGTAATTGTTGCCGATAATTATTATCATCCTCTTCAGAATAAGTCATTTTAGTTAATGTTTACTCGCCAATTCGTAACACAACTGTTTAATTATTCTATATCCCACAGCGCTGTGTGCTTGCGCAACGTACGTAGTAGTCTGTATTTCATTGATAACTTTTACTCACAAACGCTCCTTTGATGTCCTTGTGAATCCAATGCCGTGGTTGATCGATTCCTTCCTTTTCATCACAGCGTTCTCCAAACAAAACCAGTTTCCTTCTGCTGGTTCTCTTGTGACTTGAAGCGCGCCTCTGCCTGGGCTCGCCTCAACAACGCTGGTTCTCTTGTCACTATTGAAGCGCGCCTCTGCCTGGGTCGCTTCAACATTCAACAACCTCCGAGTCCTCTTGTCACTTATTGAAGCGCGCCTCTGCCTGGGTCGCTTCAATAACCTGCAAGTCCTCTTGTCACTGGAAGCGCCTCTGCCTGGGTCGCTTCAACAACAGCAAGTTTTCTGACTTATTACTTGAAGCGCGCTTCTCTGCCTGGGCTCGCTTCAACAACGCTGGTTCTCTTGCTTATTGTATAGCTTTAGTTTTGCCACACATCTACAATTTCCATGAGAACAATTTAGTTTCCACACGTTCAGTGACGACACTAATTACGATGGCTCTACTTCTAAACGATACGGCACACATGTCCTTCGTTCGTGAGGAGTTTTTCCAACTTTGTACTCACTCAGCTCACGTCCTTCTTTCATGAGGAAATCTTTCCTACTTTGTAGTGGCCGACTGTCATTCCTCCATGTGCTGACAGGCGTCCACGATGCACCCGTAATTGATTATCTACTCAGTCCCAAAGTTTGTGATGTAAATATGGAATGTCCCAAGTTGCTGCAGTTTACAGGGTTTTATTGTTGTCCAAAGGTGAATGATGGTGAATGAAGGGTTAAATCAGAACAGTTGTCAATTGCTCCATTTGTCAGTTCCAAACGGTGAGACAGGTATGGAAAATGTATCTTCATAACAGGTGCATGAGATTACAGTAATTAGCTAGGCTATTTATAGAAGAGGGGCTATAATGGAGGCGGTGAGCCCTCTAGTGTTCAAACATAAATAAGACACTATTCTAAACCAAATTAATTCTAATATTCTAGCAATACAAATCCAACAAGTCGGCCTTGGCCTCTACACACCGGCGCCTAATTGTGCCTTAAACTAAACACAATTACATATATATATATATATATATATATATATATATATATATATATATATATATATATATATATATATATATATATATATATATATATATCGGAGAAGCTACCGACATAATCAAAACACTCATATGGCCCTTACAGAACTAGATCTCTCTTCTATACAGCTATAATGAACTAGATATCTCTCCTACATCTACAGTATAGTGAGCTCTTATAGCTAAACCACTATGTCCATCTACCAAGCTGCAGTTTATAGCTACCATTTAACCCAATGGGGTCAATTGGTTCAGAGACCGAGTCTAGTGTTTGAGCACAGGGCGGGACACAAAACAGAGAGAACGTCTACACAATTGGTCAAATCAAGCACGCTCTCTCCCCACCTCCCTATGTCCCCCTCTATCCATCCCCCTCTTCCTCGTTTCATCCGAGGAGATACATAGAGGAGAAGTCACTACTGTCAGATTGCATTATATTCCGTAAAAACGGACGGACACAGGTGCACAGTTCAAATTTGTCAAAAATTATTCCCTTTCAATTTGATCCTTCCACCAATGCGATATGAGCATGTGTCATACCCCCTTCTCCCACCTGTCGGCATACTGGTGGCTTAGCTTCCAATATATTAGCCATGCCTTCATCCATCTCTCCACCCCCCTCTCTCTCTCCTTCCTCTTCCCTCTCTGAGCAGAGAAACAGCTATTTGCTTCCCGGTACGGGTTTAATTGGTTGTCAGTTAGAGCGGTGTTTACCCATGTTTAAAGGGTTGAGGCCGTAGCCTGCAGGGTACCTCTGACAGCTGCACAGCTAAACATTATATTACACTATATATAGCATGTTAATAATGGAAGGTACAGTAGCCTTTCTGGATACAGACTAGGTGGATCATGTATTGGAGAAGTCCTGACTTTTCCCTCACATCCTGTTGTCATGATCTAAAGAGAGATTCTGTTATTGCTTGTTAGAGTTCTCTCTCTCACCTCAGAGAGAGAGAGAGATTCTCCCGCATGGTGTGTTGGTATTGAGTGACAGGTGAGCTGCAGGGTATATCTGACTACCTGACAGCCATATTCACACTGTGTAGGCTGAGACTAAATATCAGTGTCAACTCTATATTCATATGTCAGTTTTATGAGAGGCAGATACAGTCCACAGCATCCAAACACGTCACCTCTGTGGAATACAATCTCTGGCTGGTTGAAGGGATGATTATTCATTCATTCATTCAAACCTTTATTTATTCTCGAAAAGACATTGAGGTCACCCCCAATTTCAATGTTGTCGAGACTTTACAATGCACACATGTCTACAATATAACAATAATAAATATGAATAACTATCTGTATAGTACGTTTGCCCCACAGCAATAAAGGCATAAAATCAGCACACAATTGACAGAAAAAAAACAATGCATGAATTACAGACATAAGAATAGGTATAAAAGGTGGCTGGGTGGCGCAGCGGACATTGCACTCGTCACCAACGCAAGAGACACCGGGTTCGACTCCGGCTGTTGGCGTTGCCTCAGGTTTGGGCCAGTCGTCATACTAACTCAATTGGCAGAGTTAGCGGGTGGAAGTCGATGGGTGGTAATCTGGACGTTGTGGAGAGCGACTCCTGCAGGTCGGTGGGGACGCCTGCACAGCAGAGACAAGAAATGACGGTGGTAGTGTGAGCCTCCCACATGTTACACCTCGCCAATGAGAGTCCGCGCTGGCAGGTGAAAAGATGTGACAAGCTGCCTCCTCGTGTATCGGAGGGGACACGTGATGCAAGGCATCTATCCTCCCTACAACCGGCCAGTGGGGGGCATATGCGAGCAACGTTCAAGACAGGGGAGGGGAGAATTGGCACAGCGGGTAATTGGGATGGGAGAAAAATAGAAAAAGAGTAGAAAAAGTGGATATAAAAAAAAAAATAGGTATAAAAGACAATAGAAGTAGTGCAATGTAAACATGCAGACTTAAGAATAGGCATAAAATAAGTACAATGTCACTCGAAGGCATGTGAACCCCCCGGAACAGTCAGTCCCCGAAACACCCCACACTTCAATCCCTACCAGATTATATTGAAGATGAATATAATGAACGGGTCAATGCTTACAGAATAATGCATTTTCTATGTCCATGGATGGAGCCATTTATTCCCAGTTTGGTTGGAGTATGGACGCCATGTTTTGGCCACCTTATAGTGAGTCATAAGCCACTGACACTCTGGAACTCTTTTTGAAACCTCGCTGTGCAAACTCTGGTCATAAATTACTCTAGTTACACCTTTGCTTACCCATCTGTTGGATTTGATCATAATCAACCTTATATCACCTCTTCATCTGTGTTCGTGTAGTTCCTGCGTTGTGTTTATTTCTCTTTCCGACGTCGACCTTCTCATACTGGCTGTACAATCTTTGTCATTCCCCTTTAATGCAATCCGTAATCATAAGAATTCGACACTGGCAACTTCATACCTTTCTTGGAAAACGTTGTGTATTCCATAAACAAAACCTCGTAATCAGATGGAAACCAGTTTCTGTATTGTCCTTGAAAAGTCTTGGGAAGAAACTAAATTCATTAGTCTAATGATCTCTCCTTTCACCCCGCTCGGTGGTCCTCGCGGCCTAGCTGTTATCCCAAAAGCCTGTCATCGTGGCACTTCAGGGGAGGGGGGGGGGAAATCGGTTCAAAGTCTCTGATCAAGCTCTTCTCGTCTGTGTGTCGTAGCTGATTCTAACTTACACCTGGAAGGAACTCCACATTATAATATTCTCGGCATAGCAACGACAGGCCAGGCCTCTCTTCTCGTTGCTATGTGACATGCTGTCTTTTGACCCAAATCACTATGGCAGCGCGGCAATGTTGATATTATCTCAGTGCAATGTTTTGATTATGAACCTGCTGAACGACCCTGGGCAGGCACACACACCCTGCTTGCTGCACTGACTCTCTCGGTTGTCCTCCTCCACCACCTCTTCTAGCTCTCTGACCTCCTCCTTCACCACATCTACCTCTCTGACCTGGCTATAAGTAGATGCTGTCATCCACCAATATTTACCACTATATACACCTTGAAAACCTATATTTTCTTCCATCCTCCCTTTGATTCTAAATCAACCTTCAGAATCAACAAACTACTACTCGGCTGTTGTTTTAACATACACCGCCTCCCTCTCTCGTGCCAGAGGAAGGAAGACAGCATCCCGTCAAAACTGTGATCTCGTTAGTCGATGCCCACTATGCATTTCCCGTGGCACCAGGGAACACACCGTAGCGTATCCACCCAACGACACCCAGAGGCAACCTCACAGCCACTTAGCACTCCCTGGGAGAGCTCCTTTTTTTATTAAATTTTTGTTCCTACCATGGTGCTTACTTACTCTCTTACTACAAGTCATGACTTTTTACTCTTACACTCTTACTCTCTTACACGACACCTCACTGTCGTCATTGATCTTGCCGTTTCAGGTCTGTCGCGTTTCCCCTCGTGCACAAGGAAAATCGAAACAGACCACCCAAACCAACAACATCAATATATCTAATACTCCTGTAAATTATTATCAATGAACACATAGGACTTCACGCTGTCGACTTCACGCTGTCGTCTTGTCTCTCGATCTTGATTGATTCTGGAAGGAAGTCCCTGCTTGTTCATGATTCAACAATAAACCCGCCCATGATCTCTGTTTCAAACGCCTCGAAACAGCGTCTCCGCAGGAAAGTCCCCCCGGTGTCTGCCTCGTCCTCCCCTGGGCAACACCGCCTATGACCGCCGGACTCCGCCCCGTTGGCTGTCTTCCCCGCTCGCTGTCGATGGTCCTCCCTTTCGCTATCGGTCATCTCCGGACTCTGAAAGCAGAAAAACAAACCCAGGAGTCCTCTGTACACTCAACTTTACCCCTTGTGTTTTCCCGGCCGCTCATTATACCATGGACTCGGACTTGCTCATTCCATACTGTCATTTCCGTTTCACTATATATATTTTCTGCAAGCCCCTCCCATGGCCACGCCCTTTTAGACTGTGTAGACGTTTCATACTTCGTCTCATACTATCGCTCATAAGATTCTGCTCCCTGTCTCTGTGCCTCTCTGCCACCATTTTCCTCTCTGTAGCGTTGTTGACATTCCATCTTATAGATAAGACACTAAAGCTCCACTCCGTCGTCCTATCTACCTAAAAAGGACGCTATCTCTGACAAAAATTCATTTATAACCACTCCTGCCCAATAAAACATAGTACACATTTTAAGGTAAATCCCCATCGGGCCCTTATCTCTCCTGTCAGTTCCGGTCCTCTCTGAAACCACAGCGTGTCAGGATCTGCCCTTTGGCCTCATGAACTCTCTGAACATAGGCAATCCTCTGACGCCCCCTGGCGGAATTCTGGGGTTAATAACTTTCATGCACCTGTACCTGGTATTTGCTATCACTAATGCACTGCCTATGTCCCTGTGTGCATTGATATTCATGTTCCTGTCTAGTCCTAGTCTTCCCCGTGTTGTTATGTTACAATGTTTATTCCTGCCTGTTAGTCCAGTGTCTAGTCTCCTTCCCTTGTATTCATGTGTCCTGCCTGTCAGCCCCCAGCTGTTCCTTGTTGTCTAATTAGTACCTGTATATATTCTCCCCGCCCCTGTCTTCCAGTGTCGCGTCATTGTTCGTTGTTAGATTTTCCCGTCAGTACCCTTCCGTGCTGTATGTGTCTGTGCCTTCCCGTACTGTTATGTCTACCTTGTGACTATGCTCAAGTAAAGCTTATTGTTATCGGAACGTCGACTCGTTGCCTCGTCTCTCTCACTCCACATCCTGCGATTGAATCCTACTCCTCTCCTAAACCCCGAATCCTCACACAGCTTCATTTTAAGGCGAGCCGTCTAGCTATCACCGTGTCCTGACAGTCTTTTTTTTGTCTCGCTTAGCATCCCTTCTCCGTCTCCCTCAATACTCTTTTAGACTCTGGCTTTTGTTTTGCTTTCCCAAGCCATTTGTGGCAGATAAGACCCCCTTTTCCAAAACAAAACCGGGCAACTCTGCGCTCTGCTCTGTCTTCTTCCAAAACACCCATTCTCTCATCTCAAATGTTCACATCAAAGCTGGGTTTCTCTGTCGCTAATTATGTTTACGGATGCACTATTTGTTAGTTTTTTATTGGCTTGTGAAGTTGTTGAGACACTCACTTTTTCTTTTCACCGTGGTAGGTGGTCCATGGCACTGGCCTCACCCCCGGCCTTGCTTGCTCGCTGGCTTGGCTCATGTCCATGGCTACTCACACACGCCTTGGCACTGCACATAGTCTCTTACTTCAAAGCAACTTCAAAGCAATATCTAGGTCATAATCAGCCTTATATCACCTCTTCATCTGTGTTCGTGTAGTTCCTGCGTTGTGTTTATTTCTCTCTCCGATGTCGACCTTGTCATACTGGCTGTACAATCTTTGCAATCCGTAATCATAAGAATTTGACACTGGCAACTTCATACCTGTCATAATTACGGCGAGAGCCTTCTTCACCCCTCCTCCTTCCACACCATCACAGCGAGAGCCTTCCTCACCCCTCGTCCCTCCCTACCCTTATATGGGCAGTATCCGGTCCCTGCGTTCCCACGCTGTCAGAGGGAGATCAATCAACATGGCTGTGAGGGATTCCCTCATCATCAGACCCCTACTTCAGCCCACGGATCCTGCTCTCCCTCGTCGCGGTTTTATCCTAACTAGCTAGGTACGACGACGAACCCTAGCCTTGCTACTCTGTCCTTGTTGAAATACCTTGTCCTAATCTTGTTCTCTCTGTGCCCAGGACCACCGCTCCCGAGACACCACCCACCTGGACGCCCCTATGCTGCACAATGAGTGCACCTGCTCTCGTCTATGGCACATTCCGTTGTCATACCTGTCTGCTTGGTGCCTACTATTAAATCCAACCTAAAACGCTCCTTTCTCTCTTCTCCTGTGTTCTGCTATTGGGCTCCGCCACCTCTGCCCTAACAGAACACTGTGACCAAATGTCGAGTCCAGCATCACAGGATTCCGGAGAATGGAGAGAGTTCTAGAAGGAGTTCCAGACCATCGTCAACGGACACGCCACTCTTGTAAACCAGCACACACTCTCACTAGAAGAGACCACTGCCCAACTTCGCACTCTCACGCTCAGCTCTGCGGAGCGAGACAACTGATGTGACCGCCTTGATGCATACATCGCTGCCCAGCCAATCCCACCTGTTGAGCCCCCGCACAGAGAGCCCCATGTCCCGCACCGGAACGTTACGACGGGGATGTCTCTAAATATTGTGCCTTTATTTTGCCATGTTCATTAGTAAAGATGCAATACTTATTCAACGTAAATGCACCTTCTGGTTCTACTGGTATGCGCTTGGTTGACGAGCTCAGATAGCAGTACTCGGGAGATCGGATTTTATATATGACATTTATTTTCCTTTCAGATCTTTGGATTCCAATAATCCCCACAATGAACTTTAGGAAATGTTTATCTTACCATTTGACGGCGAAATCATATTGTAGAATAAATCAATCAAAAACATCAAAAAACCGTGTCGCCACATACCAAACATTCTTAGAACACTGGCTGTGTGACGGCGAGCCCATTTTAAACACAGGATGCCTGTTTCCCCAAATTAGCCACATGCATCCCAATTGGCATCTCCATAATTAGCTTATCAAAAATATAATAACCACAACAATACATGATCACAAAAACCCATTATTTATATAAGTCATGACTTCATTCATACCAATAACAATAATAATAATAATAATAATAATAATAATAATAATAATAATAATAATAATAATAATAATAATAATAATAATAATAATAATAATAATAATAATAATAATTCAAAACCATACAGTGATTATATAGATTATGGCATCTTAAGTGCTTCTATCGGCTATGTATGAAATATAGACTATAGCCCTATACAACTGTTTACAAAGTAAACAAAATCATACATTTGGCTCTAACATACCATCCCCTAATTGTCATGGAACCTTACATGGCAATTACCAAAAACATGCTTAAACAGAGCCAACACAATACTTTTTTGTATTACAATAAGTCCGCGTCACATTGCACACTGTCCAATCTTCTGCTCCTTGAGCGTAGCGCGAATGTGAAGAACGTAAGGCACAGTTCATCATCTACAAAATAGTTGTGTGTATAGTCGATGCGTGTAATGTGTGTGTGTGTGTAAAGGGAGGGGTGTAGAGTGTCTTCTTGGGGGCGTGGGGGGGAAGAGTGCGTCTTCAAAGGGAGGGTAGGATAAGGGCCGTCTTAGGGTGGGGAGAGGGGGGTGGATGCAGGATGTGGTTCATCTTGAGCCTCTACCAACAGAACCAGCTTTGAGATTGGCCGGTGCTTGTCTTTGTCCTAACCAGCACTTGCAGCACGAATCATCCTGCATCCGGTAGGACTTGAGTGACTTGGCCCATTAACCAAGAGTTTCTTGGGGAGGTGTCATCGATGATGAGGACCATGTCTCCTTCTGTCAAGTTTCTTCTTTTCTTGGTCCATTTCTGGCGTTTCTGCAGCTCTGGCAAGTACTCTTTTAACCATCTCTTCCAGAACAAGTCCGCCATGTACTGAACTTGAAGCCACCTTCTTTTCCCATAGTCGTCGCTTGGATCAAATGTGCCGGGAGGAAGGTAAGATTTGGTCTTGAGCAGGAGGAGGTGGTTAGGTGTTAGTGGCTCTAGGTCTCCAGCGTCTTTGGAAGTGGTAGTGATGGGCCGATCATTTATTATAGCCTCCACCTCGCACAAAAGAGTGGTGAGCCCTTGCTCATCAAGCCTCTGCTGCTGTGTGAGGGCACTGAGAATGCATCGGACAGTTCTTATTTGCCTTTCCCAGATTCCTCCATGATGGGATCCTGTTGGTGGGTTAAATATCCACTGTATCCCTTTAGTCAGCAGGGTGTTCTGGATCGTTGTGTGGTTTAAACCTTGGATAGCTTCTCGCAGCTCCTTCTCAGCTCTAACCAGGTTTGTCCCATTGTCTGACCTCATTCTCTTGACGGTGCCTCTTCTTGCCACAAACCTCCTGATGGCGTTAATGCATGAGGTGGTGTCGAGACTTTGAGCTAGCTCCAAGTGCACTGCTCTGATGTTGAGGCAGGTAAAAACGACACCGTATCGCTTCACTGTGGATCTTCTTTGCTTCAAATGGGCCAAAGAAGTCTACGCCCACATTTGTGAAGGGCGGATCCTCAGGAGTGACTCTTTCTTCTGGCAAGTTTGCCATGAACTGTTCACCCCTCACTTGACTGAGTTTCCTGCAGGTCACACATTTCGAGATGACCTTTCGGATGGCGGCATTTCCTCCAGGAATCCAATATTTCTGCCACAGTCGAGAGAGGGTGTGACTCCTTCCACTATGTCCTACGTTCTCATGAACGTGTCTGCAGATCAGTTGAGTCATGTGATGGTTCGGGGGTAGGATAAGCGGATGCTTGGCTTCCAACGGCATAGCTGATTTCAGCAGCCGACCACCCACTCTCATCAAGTCGTCCTGGACTGAAAGTCCCTTCAGCGCGGTCATCTCCTCCTTATATGAAGTAGACTGACAAAACTGGATTATCGCGGTTTCTGCTTGCTGTAGATCTTCAGCTGAGAGGGGTCCTTTCTCGACTTTTGCCTTCTTGTCATTTGGCCCTTTTGTCGCTTGTGCTTTCAGCACAGACTTGATGTGCAGGATCCAAGCAACAGCTTTCTTTAGGCGATGCCATTCAGATTAGTGAGTGAGCAACTTGTTGACTGTGCTTTCACCATCCTTTCCAACGGTCCCATCCTTTCTGGTGGTAACTTGTACCGAAAGTAGTTTCACCTCCGGGTCACTGACGGTGAGAGGTAGATCCGGCTCTTGGGGCCAGTGCGATTCAGGGAAATTAAGGAACTCTGGCCCTGCCAACCACGCTTCGTCCTTGAGAAAGCGAGTTGCGGAGGTGCCTCTTGAGGCACAGTCAGCAGGGTTTGTGTTGCCATTCACAAACCTCCACTGGGAAGGCTTTGAGGACGCTCTGATAACAGCAATTCTGTTAGCGACGAAGGCCTGAAACCTCAAAGCATCGCTCTTAATGTACTTTAGGAAGGATTAACGGTCTGTCCAAAAGACAGATGGTTCAAGTGAAAGTTCAAGCTCTACTCGGATCATCCGGTCCATACGAACTGCTATGGTGGCAGCCATAAGCTCCATTCTTGGGATTGTCACAGGCTTGAGTGGAGCCACCCTGGACTTGCCCATGAGGATAGAACAGTGAACTGTACTGTCGCTGTTCATCAATCTTAGGTACGAGACGGTACCGTATCCGGTTTTGCTTGCGTCCCCAAAGTGATGCAACCGTGCGGAGACCGGATGGCCGAAGCCGATAGGTGTGATGGATTTTTTGAATTTGAAGCCTCTCAGCAAATCAAGTTCACTCAACCACCTGTACCACTGCTGCTCGAACTCCACAGGGATCTTTTCATCCCAACTGAGCTTCATTCCAGTTAGCCTTTGCAGGATTTGCCTTCCAGGGAGGATGACGGGGGCCAACATGCCCAACGGATCGTAGATGGAGCTCACTGTTGACAACATGCCTCGCCTGGTAAGCGGTTTGTCTGGTAGGTTGATCTTGAATTCAAATTAATCCGTTTCGGTACACCACTGTACGCCTAGGGCTCTTTCCACAGGCAAGATGTGGTTATCTAGATCCAGATCCAGATCTCTGACTTCCTTTGAGCGACTCTCCTCAGGTAGGGAAAGGAGTAGGGTTCTGCTGTTACTAACCCACTTATTCAGCTTGAAACCACCTGTATCACAAATGGCTATGAGCTTGTGAGCAACTTGCAGTGCCTTTGGTTCGTCCTCCACTGATTTCAGGCAGTCGTCCACGTAGAAATTCTTCATGACGGAACAGACTGCTTCAGTGCTGAACTTATCCACGTTGTCTTTTGCACACTGCCGCAAGGCAAAGTTTGCGCAACTGGGGGAGGAGGTGGCACCAAAAATATGCACAACCATCTTGTACTCCTCTAGCTCGCTGTCCAGGTTCCCATCGGGCCACCACAGAAACTTGAGAAGATCTGAGTCAACCTCTGGCACCTTGACCTGATGAAACATGGCTTCTATGTCGGCCATAAACGCGACACGTTTCTGCCGAAACCTTGTAAGGACGCCTGTAAGACTGTTGGTCAAGTCTGGTACCTGGAGCAGTTGTGCGTTTAGAGATGTACCTCGATAGATCGCTCCGCAATCAAACACCACTCTCAGTTTCGGCTTCTTTGGGTGGTATACTCTGTGGTGTGGAATATACCAACTCCTCTTGTTTTGCTTCGCCCTTTGTTCAGGCGTCAGCCTGGTAGCAAAACCCTTGACCATGATATCAGCCATGTCTTCATAGAACTTCTTGTTCCTTTGAAACTTTCTCTTTAAGTTTAAAGCTTTTTGTTCCGCAACACCACGATTGTTGGGGAGCTCAAGTTGCTCTTCTCTCAGTGGGAGCCCAATAGTATAATGTCCATCCACCAGTGTGACCGAGTTGGAGACTAACTCCAAAAACGTATGGTCTTCTTTGGACATTTCCTTCCTTTCCTCGTGCCCATGTTCCGGGAAGTCGAGCTTGACTTTAGATTAATCTGTCTAGTTTAGTTAGGATGTCTATTTTCTCCCATCTCTGCTTTTCTGCAGCACTACAAGCATGGGAACTCTCTAACCCCCCCCCCCCATCTCTCTGAGTGCCTGTCTCGTAGTGCTGACCAAGGTGATGGATGTCTCGGGGTCTTGGCCAAGATTGCAGAGACTGCTCTACATGCACATGGTTTGTGGTCTGTCAATGTGGTTTCATTGCTGGGTTAAGTACTTCTATTCTATTCACATAATATGCTTACTTCATATATCTACTCTATTCACATATATGCTTACCACTTGTATCTATTGCTATGTCCGCCCACTACAATCATGCAAGCTGTCTAACGCCTGTCCCGTCTCCCTGTGAGTTGCTGTCCCGGGGTGTTGACCGGAGTGTCGGACGTCCCGTGATAAAGGCCGGGAGGATGCGACCCTCTCTGCGTGCCCTCCTGTCTCCCTGGCTCCGGCGGTCTCGTAGTGGTGACCGGAGTGCTGGACGTCCCGCAATGATGTCGGGGAGGTTGCGACCCTCTCTGCGCCGCCCCCTATCTCCCTGTCTCCGGCTGTCTCGGAGCGATGACCGGAGTGTTGAACGTCCCGTGATTAAGACGGGGAGGACGCAACCTGTGCCTCAAATAGATTCGCTATCAGCTCTATCTTTAATCTTTCAAAATGTTCAGTTGCTGTCGCTATCAGCTCTATCTTTAATTTTTCAAAATGTTTAGTTGCTATTGCATGCACTCATCTGTGTTTCTCTACACACATGAGTGCATGCTTACCAACTGTTAGTCTGCAACACTACTATCACCGACATCTAAGAAGGGAGATCCCCCCTTGAATGGCCCTTCTAAGGTTTCTCTCCTCCACACTGCCTGTGGTGCATTTTTCCCTATTGTTAGGTTTTAGTGAGTTTTTCCTTACCTTCGCGTGGGGTATGTCTGGGAGTGCTTGCATTCATTCATTTATTTGCATTTATTTTAAATGTGTTGGACCTTATGGTGTTCTTGTTTTGTTCTTGACTTATTGTTATGTTTCGTCTTGACTTGTTTAAAGAAGACGTGTCCGGCCCATGGGGACATTAACGTGTGTTGTCGGGCCTTACAAATAAATTTGATTTGATTTGATTTGCTGCTGCAGCAATTCCTCCACTCTTGTGACAGATATTCTGTTTGCACTTACGTTTTCCAGTGCGGGATAGATCCATTGTCCTTAGCGGTCCATTTACCGTCCAACCCAGGATAGTCTTAACGGCGTATGGGCCATTCCCTCGGCTGTTAATGACTCAATGGCTCTAGAGCCTTTGGCACATTGCATCCAATTATCAGACCAATTTCTGCATCAATCTGAGGGATCCTGATGTCTTCCCTCAGGTACGGCCATGAATTCACGTCCTTTTGGGTGGGTATGTTATCTTTACGCACTGGAATCTCCTTCTGAGTGTACACATGTGGAAGCTGCACATACTCATCACTCTCCAGACCACATATTTCCAGGTCACATGCAACAGAGGTTTTAGTGGATTCCTCTTTGTTGAGTGTTTTCAACAGTATTTCTGCCTTTCGGCCGGTTACTTGGAGCTGCTGTAAAAGTGCTTCAGTGCAAAATGTTACGGTGCTCCCAGTGTCTAGGAACGCATACGTCATTACGATGTTATTACCCTTCTGTGCTTTCACTTTTACAGGCACAATTGCTAGGATGCCTTCGGGCTCCCCGGCCCCAGTATCCTTCCGTCCATCCTTACCCCTGTCCACCAAGTCCACATTGGAAGCAGCACTTGCTACAGCCTTTTCGGTTTGCTGTGGCCTTTTAGCAATGTGCAAGATTGTGGGGTGTTTTAGTTTGCACTCCTTACAGGTAAGCCTCTGAGTACAACCCTTAATCATGTGCCCTAGATCCAAACATCCAAAGCACAGCCCCCTTAGTCTTCAGAAACTCGAGCCTGTCCTTGTGGGCTTTCTTGAGGATCTTAAGGCATGTGGCAATAGTGTGCTCTCCCTGACAAAACATGCAGCGGTTGGGCAGCCGATTAACCCTTTTGTCTTTCGGTCCCATTGCTGCTGGTGGTGTTGTTGTTTCAGTAGCTGCCTGTGGCGTTGTTACACTTGTGGCAAAGCCACTCTTACTCTGTTTGGCCCTTAGGCTGGTTGTGCTGGATGCAGTAGGCGCAGGAGTATAAATGGTTTTGGCCGCTGTGGTGGCATGATAATCTTTGAGGTTACCAAACACAGGGTGGGAAAGAAGCCTTGACTGCTTATCTATGAACAGCACCAGGTCTTTAAACTTGGCTCGTCTCTTCTCTCTTTCTTGTATGTCACAAAGATGAGCTGGACATGCTTCTTAGCTCCTTACCGGAAGATGGTACCCCTCTCCTTCTACTGGGCGACTTCAACCTGCCTGACTCATCTCAGTCAGTCATAGTAGTCTCCCTCCTACAATCGTTTGACCTGACTCCCACTGCCATGCCTCCCACCCACAAAGCAGGCAACTCCTTGGATCTCATATTTTCCCGTAACTCCAGCATCATTAACACCACGGTAACTCCCCTACATGTATCTGACCATTCCTTCATATCCTTCTCATTAACTCTCATGCTTAACCGAAAGGTCTTCACCCCAACTCAAACAGTCTCACTCAGACGCAACCTGCCCTCCCTATCCCCCTCCACCCTCTCCTCTGACATACTATCCGCTCTACCTTTGAGTGACACCTTCTCTGCTCTCTCCACAGAGATGGCAACCTCCACCCTCCTTTCAGCCCTTGCAACCTCCTTCGACAAGCTCTGTCCCCTCGTTGAGAAACCTGCCCGCCGTTCCCCACCCAGTCCATGGCTGACAGATCCAGTGAGAGAACAAAGACAGGTCCTGAGAGCAGCTGAAAGGAAGTATAGAAAGTCACGCTTCACTGCTGACATCGACACATATCACAACCTCTTGTTAACATTCTCCAAAACCATCACTAATGCCAAAGCTTCTTTCTTCCACCATAGGATCGAGGCCTCTGCCAAGAATCTTCGCAAACTGCATGCTACCATGTCCTCCCTCCTCACTCCCCCCCCACCCCCCCCTCCCTCATCTTTCTCTGCCGAAGACTTTGCGATCTTCTTTGAGGAAAAAGTGGAGAACATCCGCAGCTCCTTCTCCCAACCCCCACCCATTCCAAATGCTGAATCGAGAACCTCATCCTTCACTCTGTCATCTTTCTCTCCCATTACAGAAGCAGAGACCCTGACACTGGTAACGTCAAACCGTCCGACTACTTGCCAGCTGGACCAGCTACCCTCCCCACTCCTCCAGACCATAGCACCAGACATCCTCCCATTCCTAACTGCAACCATCAACTCCTCACTCAACTCGGGGGTGGTCCCCACCTCCCTAAAACAAGCCAGAGTCACGCCGCTCATAAAAAAACCAACCCTGAACCCTACCGTCATAGGCAACTACCGTCCTGTCTCTCTTCTCTCCTTCCTTTCTAAAACACTTGAACGTGCTGTATCCAACCAACTTACTGCTTATCTCTTACAGAATGACCTCCTAGACCCTAATCAGTCAGGCTTCAGGACTGGTCACTCCACAGAGACAGCCCTCATTGCGGTCAACAGAGGCACTTCACTTAGCAAAAGCGAAAGGCCTCTCCTCTGTCCTGATTCTCCTAGATCTATCTGCAGCCTTCGACACAGTCAACCACCAGATCCTCCTTGCGGCCCTCGCAGGAATGGGAGTGGCTGGCTCTGCGCTGACATGGCTGTCATCATACCTCAATGACCGCTCCTACCAAGTGTCATGGAGAGGGACCCTGTCGGCCACCCGCCCCCTGCGGACGGGTGTCCCCCAGGGCTCGGTTTTAGGACCCCTTCTCTTCTCCCTCTACACTAAATCACTGGGTAACATTATCACGTCTCATGGCTTCTCCTACCATTGTTATGCCGACGATACTCAACTCTTCCTCTCCTTCCCTCCCTCAGATATCCACGTCTCTGAGCGGATCTCGGCCTGTCTGTCCGACATCTCAGCCTGGATGACGTCCAACCACCTCAAACTGAACCTAAGCAAAACAGAATTGCTCCACCTGCCGGCCAAATCCTCCCCCCTAACCGACCTTTCAATCACAGTCGAGAATACAGCTGTGACTGCGTCCCCGACCGCCAAGAACCTTGGTGTTGTCCTCGACGACCAGTTGAACTTCTCTGCTCACATCGCAGCGACGACCAGAACCTGCCGATTCCTCCTGAGCAACGTCAGAAGGATACGCCCCTTCCTGACAAAAGAAGCCACCCAACTCCTCGTCCAATCAACAGTCATCTCCCGCCTCGACTACTGCAATGCACTGCTCGCTGGCCTCCCGGCCACTGCCACTAAGCCTCTTCAACTCATTCAGAACGCAGCGGCCCGCCTGATCTCAAACCTACCGAAGTCGGCCCATGTCACCCCACTTCTTAGGGACCTGCACTGGCTCCCCATTGCTGCACGAATCCGCTTCAAGGCCCTCGACCTAGCATACCGTGCGGCAAAGGGAACCGCTCCCGCCTACCTCCGGTCAATGGTCTCTAACTACACACCCTCAAGACCCCTACGCTCTGCATCTTCTGGCCGCCTCAGACCTACTCCTATCCAAGCTCCGGGAGGGTCATCAAAGAGAAGTCGCCTATTCTCAGTCCTTGCCCCACAATGGTGGAATGAACTACCCACCCCAGTTAGGACAGCCGAATCACGTCCAATCTTTCGCCGTCGACTAAAGACGCACTTCTTCAACCATTATCTGAATAAAAAAAAAAAAAAAAAAATCTAACCCTAACTAACCGTACTGTCATGCACTTGTCCTAATAAACTAACCTACACTGTAGCACTCAACACTTTGATGAACATTGTTGCTCAGCTGATAGAGTTGTGCCCTTCCTGATGGCTTGTCGTACAGAACTTGTAAGTCGCTTTGGATAAAAGCGTCAGCTAAATGACTAAATGTAAATGTAAGTATAGCTCCCCATTTCTCTTTGAACTTATATGGGAGCTTGGAGAGAACAACTTTCATATTAGTTGGGTGGTCCATTTCTTGCATGTAGTCCACTGTATCCATTGTGTTCAGACAGCTGCTGAGAAATACTGAGAAGGCCTTTAAAGCTTCTGGGTCTTCGGCTTTGATAAACGACCAACCAAGAGCCTTGTTGATGTAGGCAGTGGCGATCTGATAATCCTCTCCGAAATGGTGCTTCAACAATTTTTTAGCCTCTGTGTATCCTGTGTCGGGTTGCATGTACTGGCTACTACGCACCAGCTCTCTTGGTTGGTTAACAGTGTATTGCTCCAAAAAATAAAGCCTGTCCTTACTGTCTTCTTCTCAATACCATGTTCAAATGCTCTGATAAAGAACTGGTAATTTAAAGGATCTCCATCAAATGTTGGGATACTGAGTGGCGGTAATGAAGACAGTTTCTGTTGTTTAACGAGTGTTTTGGTTATCACGTTTTGTTTTTCCATTATGTTTACCAGGTTGCTCATTTCATCTCCTCCAGAGCCTGAAGATGAGCTGCTGGATGGGGGTGGCAGCTGCCTTGGCTGGGCCATTGTGGCTTGTGCACTGGAGTTTGTGTTTTCTTGCATATTCTGTACAAGACTTTGGAAGTTGGAAGTAGCTCCAACTACATTGACGATGCTTGTGTTATTGTTGGGGTTACCCACTCTGCTCTCTGTACAGTTGGGGGAGGCAGCTGAACGAACTCAGGTTCCAGGTTTGTACTTGAAAATAGATCCTGACCATGCACATCCACAAGCCCATCATTTTCTACATCAAGTAGTCCATGTTCCAGATAGTCATTCATCCCATCTTCTAAATGGGGCATGGTGGGATGTGGGAGCATGGCAGTGGCAGGTTGTGTAAGTTATCTATGATTATGCTGGGATCTTTTGGTGATTATGAGCGGCTGAATAGGAATTAAATCAGGAGACAAAGTCCAATCTGTGGTGTTTATTGGCTGAAACACACAGGGAGGAAAAACAGTCCTATGAGTCCAACGCCCTCCGCGGGCAATGGCTCCAGAATGAGAAACACACAGGTCTTAAATACTCTTGCAAGTTATACATTTAGGCAGGTTGACCAGCGGGTTTGATGACTGATGATCTGACAGATTTGGCCCATAATGTCTAAATCCAACGTTGTGTTATCTGAGATGGTGCCAACGTGTCTGGGCATTCCTGCTGACCAGAGCAGACTTTTCGTCTCTGGTGTGAACGTGGGGAAAATGACAAAGGAGGATGGTTTTGTAATAAAGGATTGTGATTAGGATTGTGGATTTATCTATCAGTTTTAAGTGTTAATCTTTTAGGGGGGATGATTTATTAGTATGGCTTTCTGCTATTTGTAAAGTCAGTTCTGACCAGGCAAGCCTTTGACCAGGCACAGGTGACAGGTCAAAGTATTCTGGTTGCCTGCCTGGTCAGTGGGGGAGAGTATGCTCTCACCAGAGGATCTGAATCTAAGGATCTGTAATCCTTCAGTGGAATAGTAATGAATATATATTACAGTTGTACAACAGAATGCTCATATTTCCTTATGACACACAGTTTTGCAGCATTTGCTGCTATTTTTGTTTCCTGTTCAAACTTCTCCCGTTGTGCCTTCAGCTCCTGTTGTGTAGCCTGTTGCCGTGCCAACCTGTCAGCTTCAAGCTTGGCTTTCTCCGTTTCCATAGCTTGTTGTTGTGCCGACCTGTCAGCTTCAAGTTTGGCTTCCTCCCTTTCCATAGCTTGTTGCCGTGCCAACCTGTCAGCTCTTGCCATAAGCTCTGCCTCCTTACATTCCAGAGTAACCTTAAGTGAGCAAAGAGATGATCCGGTGGTGCTTGACCTTGACCTCTGTGAAACTATGTCACGTGGTTTTACAACATTTGATTCACTCTGAACGGAAGCAGCAGAAATCCAATTTTTAACTGTAGCCTTGTACTCCAGAAGAGACTCCACCCATACTAGCAGAATGCTTTGAGTGACAGCCACCCACCAAATAGCTCCGCCCATCTCCCCGTCCTTCCTTCCAGGTGAACACTTTATACTACTAATACAACATGGCTGTACCGTATATTTGGGATCCAGAGAGCGACCCAGACTATGTTTCGGAAGAAGAAGTTGAGTTGCAACAGCGAGGCTTGCAAATCGTTTCCGAGTGGTAAGTTTATGTTGTAACGTTAGTATAATGGCTTGCCGAAAAGAGCGAGTAACGTTAGTACTTACTTCTGACCAGCTTGCTTCGATAGCTTGCTATAAGTAACGTTACCTTGTTTACCTCTGACTAGTTGTGTTTGTATTGAGCAGTTTTTAATTATGACTAGCTGGCTTCAATAGTTTGCTATAACGTTACTTTATAAAGAGCAGCATACCGTTATATGCAACAGTTCTGTACGTGCGACCAGACCTTTGGTAGTACTGCACATTTGACCTAATGTCCCCCCGCAATTATAAAGAAAAGTTATTTGGGAACATGCATCCACTGTATGTCAATTGTAATAATGAATTGAAAATGGGGGACCCTGATGTAAACAAGACGAAAGTATTTTCCTGGTCTCCATCCTAGCATCCTATAGCAGTTGTGTTGGTATTGAGCAGTACTGTATTGTAATGACTAGCTTCAGTAGCTTGCTTCAATAGTTTGCTATAACGTTACTTTATAAAGAGCAGCATACCGTTATATGCAACATTTCTGTACGTGCGACCAGACCTTTGGTAGTACTGCACATTTGACCTAATGTCCCCCCGCAATTATAAAGAAAAGTTATTTGGGAACATGCATCCACTGTATGTCAATTGTAATAATGAATTGAAAATGGGGGACCCTGATGTAAACAAGACGAAAGTATTTTCCTGGTCTCCATCCTAGCATCCTATAGCAGTTGTGTTGGTATTGAGCAGTACTGTATTGTAATGACTAGCTTCAGTAGCTTGTTTCAATAGTTTGCTATAACGTTACTTTGTAAAGAGCAGCATAACGTTATATGCAACAGTTCTGTACGTGCGGCCAGACCTTTGGTAGTACTGCACATTTGACCTAATGTCCCCCCGCAATTATAAAGAAAAGTTATTTGGGAACATGCATCCACTGTATGTCAATTGTAATAATGAATTGAAAATGGGGGACCCTGATGTAAACAAGACGAAAGTATTTTCCTGGTCTCCATCCTAGCATCCTATAGCAGTTGTGTTGGTATTGAGCAGTACTGTATTGTAGCCATTTTGATCATTGATAGATTGATTTCCTTCACCCTCAAATCAATCTACTAGGTGTACGTGTGGAAATTGTGAAAGGATGCCAACCGAGGCGGAGAATGTGTGCTGCATGGAGGTTCCTCAGGTACAGTAGTAATGTCACACAACCTTGCATCTTGGTAGCACTGAAAACCATGCATATGGCTAACTATTTAATTTTCTATATATAGGTCAGGAGGAGAATAAATCAGGAGCCCGAGGGACTTCTGTGCATGGTTGTTCATCCTGGATTTCAACCAGTCTGCTTCAACCCCTATACTATCCAAATGGCAACCAATATCTACAAGGCATATTTTGGCCGGATACCAGCCCGCGGAATCAATAAGTAAATAATATTTATTACAGATTTATATATTTTTTTACAGGTGTTTCTCCATCTTGCATCTCTCAGACTATACTAATCTTTCTTGCAAACACGATCTAATCCTTATTGCACATCCCATATAATCAATGCTTGCTACTGTCCAATGACATGACATGACAAATGGTAATTTCACAGCGTTTGTTTATCTTTTTTATTTGTGCATAAATATAATACTTCCTTCTTTTTCTTTAGCCGTTTCAGATATATCTCGTACCGGTGTTTTCCGCACCGAATTTCCGGATGCTGATGGTGTCTACACTGGCTTCAGGCCGGTACAAGATTGAAGCGTGACACATATGCAGCAACCGCTTCTTCCATGGAAGGCCTGTCGAACTGTGCGCACAGATGTTCTGGGATGGGAATCTGCTCAACCACCTGGAGATATGGTTGGGGGTCACGAATGATGGAGTCAAACAGGAGCTCCATAAACTGGTTCACATAGTCTGTAAATGAGAAATTGTTATTTGTTTTGTCATGTTAAAAAGGTTATTATTTATTCAATTTATTGTTATTGTTGTTAATGCTGTTCCACTGTAAGTGGAAATATTTTTTTATTTATATAGGTCATGTGTGTGCAATAATAAATGTTGATATTTTGACTTACTGACTGTGGGAGCGGTTTTCCTTGGTTTTATAGTGTGTCCACCCTTTTTGGCCTTGGGGAAGCTCATTCTGTAAGCCGGGGCTCCCGAAGCGTCTGTAGCTTGCTGGCGGTTGGCGTTTTCATTGAAATGCATTGCAGCTAGGTATAGTCTGAAAGGAAAATTTCGATAAGCAATATATTTGTAGTTGATCTGAGGTTATCTAATGCAACATAATGAGTGATTCGACACATCAGGAGTCCATAATTAGTCATTTGTACACAATATAAAATACCTGCAAAGCATTCCAATGTATGTAAAGACAACGTTCTTCGGGGCAAAACGTAAAATGACACTGTGATAGGACTCCAGTGAAGACGTGTGGACTTAGTTTGGAGACATCTTTGATGAGCCTCGTGTTTAGCAGCACCTTCTCGAGCTGGTGGGCCGGTTTTGAGTCTAAAGTAAAAAAGAAATTGCATTCAGATATTTCATTAGAGTATATTACAGTAGATTAGAATTATTCAAGCAAGTATACATTTGTAAATCACACCAATCTAGAATGAGAACATAAATAAATATGTTGAGTATATAATCATGATGAAAGACAGACAGACATACCAGGTTTAACCCACTTGCTACTATCTCTCGACAAACGGTCAGCATGAAGACAACGTGGATAGAGTGGTTCTTCGTCGTGTTCATGTACATTCATCATGTGATTGAGACATGACTTCCACTTGGCCACCCTCTCAGCCGGCGTCTTTGATGTGGCAGCAGTCCAGTAGAGGTGGTTAGATATGTGTTGGCGCCATTTTTTAATCACCTTGCAGTCTTTATCTTGTGCCACCTTGTCCAGCTTCTTAGACAGGCCTTGCATTTGAATTAAGCAGAACATAACAGTCGTCAATCTAAACAGAACAGGATAACAACATCCTAAGAGATTGAATGTGGGATGCCTTTCGACATAAGTGTCATACCTTTGGCCACGTGCCACACATCGTAGAAGTGTTTGATGCCCAGATCTCTCAGGTACTTTAGAATCTGCCGGTGACGATCTGTGACAATACAGTCCAAGGTCACATCTCGGTCCTTCAGAAGAGCGAGGCTTCTCTTCAAGCCTTCTTTTTCCATATGGTAACTCCCCCCCCTACCTCATTGCTCTGTTGAGGTACAAGCAAGGGAAGAGACACAGAGCAATGAAATAGCCTTTTCAAAATAGTCACCCGTGTTAAAAACACTACATCCCCCATCCCACAATTTCCATTTCCTAACCCCCGCCCACACACACAGCCAGAGCACTTCACACCTACAGCGATTCAAGCGGTTCCAAGAACATCTTGGCGTGTTTCCGAAACGCTCTGTACTTGATTGTCGAGACGTGTAATGCATTGAGAACCTAAAAGAATAAATTAATAACGCTTTGTTAATATGCATGTGTGAATCACAAACAAAAACATAATGTATATCTGACTTGTCAATCAAATCAAATACCTTCTCCATTTGGGTGAAAGATGAGCCAGTGAAATAAACAGCAGCCGACAGCTGGATATTTCCGGCTGGTGTGCTCCCTATGATTGGCTGACTGGCCCACTTTCGGCTATATTTACAACTTGGGCAGAGCTGGCGGACAGCCAAGAAGGTCCCTCGCATAGTCTTCGTGATATGACATCCAGCATCGCACACCGGACACTGTTGGAATAATTCTAGTAGACTGTCTTCGTAAACGATGTATTTCTGGACCTCATAGATTGGTTTTGACGGTTCCCTGCTCGCTCAAGGGAGAAAAACACAAATAAATAACACGGCACAACTATACAGCTTTTCTATTTACCGGCCATGGAGATTTTTGTAACAACTTACGCTACAATCGAGGGCTCGCTCATCAATGAGTCAATGTTGAACGTGGAATCATGAGGCTCTGGAACGTCTATCGAGCTGTAGGTCACTTCATCGTCATCAGACTCCAGTCGTGGTCTTTTACTGGGTCTAAACGCCTTCACAGGTGTTGATGTGGAGGGTCCCTGTTGACTAGACCAGTAGCCAGTAGTTGTGGTCGCCACCCCGACAGATACAGACACGACTTTCGCCTGGACACCTATTTACAAAACATAGTTTAGTCAAACAAGGGAGTCAAACAAGGGAGACTATAGTTCAAACTGTACAGATTGCTATAGATACAAGATTGTTTATTGTCATGTGCAGTTAAACAGGCCGCAGTTAAAAATGTGCTTTAGTGATTGGTTGGGGGGGGGAGGGTGTCAGATCAGAGCCTGGCAGGCACAAAACTGGGTGGGGGGGGGGGTTATATGTAAAGGCTATTATATATAGCTGCCAAAACTACATGTGTGTTGGAATACATTAATTGCTAATTGATCAGAAATGTTACAAACCTCGACTCTTGACATGTGACCGTAGAGTTTTCATAGACAGCTGTGTACCAACAGAACTCATATTTGGGGGGTCGGTCTGGCAACTGATGTCCCTGGAAGCTGGAGGCAGGCAAACATGAGCGCTGGAGCTTGTGGCCTAAGAATTGCCAAATAGTAAAACAATTACATTATATAATCCAAGCCACAAATATAATAAACAGAAATTATATACCCCACCGTCGAACACACACACTAACGTTAGATTGTATTGATGATAACATACCTCACCCCACCCCCCAAACAATGGTTCCCCCCCCCCCACACACACACAGTGAACGTAGCAACAGTTAGTTAGTTGACTAATTACGACATATCTACTTGTACTTCTGTCGCATCCCAAATAGTAGGTACAACTCCTTTGTTTAGCACCATCCAGGATGCCACCCCAGCATCAAAAAATTAATTATATACCCCACCGTCGAACACACACAGTAACGTTAGATTGTATTGATGATAACATACCTCACCCCACCCCCCAAACAATGGTTCCCCCCCCACACACACACAGTGAACGTAGCAACAGTTAGTTAGTTAGCTGACTAATTACGACATATCTACTTGTACTTCTGTCGCGTCCCGAATAGTAGGTACAACTCCTTTGTTTAGCACCATCCAGGATGCCACCCCAGCATCAAAAAATGTATTATATACCCCACCGTCGAACACACACAGTAACGTTAGATTGTATTGATGATAACATACCTCACCCCACCCCCCAAACAATGGTTCCCCCCCCAACGCACACACACACAGTGAACGTAGCAACAGTTAGTTAGTTAGCTGACTAATTACGACATATCTACTTACTACTTCTGTCGGGTCCCGAATAGTAGGTACAACTCCTTTGTTTAGCACCATCCAGGATGCCACCCCAGCATCAAAAATACCTTGATTGACAACGTCTTCGGTGGAAAAATGTGCAGTACAAACCTGAGTATGAGACGTTGCGACAGAACTAGGAGGGTCCCCAAAAACTAACTTGGTCCATTGCTGGCGAAGTTCGGCATCCACGGGAAAAGCGTGCAAAGACGTATTAGTAGCTTTACAGCCAGGAACAGAACATGTTCTGCGGGTTTGCTCATCGTGGAAGATATGCAAGTGACTGCACTCCTGTTTCTAGGTAGTAGGTACCTCTCTATTCTAGGTAGAATGGGGGCGGGCATTAGCTCCAACCACAGAGCCAATCGCATCACTGTGCGCTACCCAGAGCCCGAATGACGTGACTCAGGCCTTCAAATCAAAATGGCCTGATTTACTGGAGGAGGAAAGGGGCTGGGCTGAATCTGAGCAATCCGCCAATATGGTATTTAGACACTAAAACACATTGATATGAACTCCTATTACTATAATACAATGCTAGAGACTGAAAAATGACATTTATAGTACATAGCCCCTTTAATTTTTCATTTTGGTTATTAAACCCAATGTTGCACTTCTGGAAGCCTTTAAACATTTGAGCTTTTCTTTTTTACTTTCCAACTCTCTCTCTTCATGCTCAGCTCCACCCTCTTACTTTGATTGTTCAGAACCACCTTTTTTCAATTGATCAGGCATTTTTTCCATTCACAAAAACACCAACATAACGTTTCAGTTTTATTTTACTTCAGCCGTGTTGCACGTTTTAAATTCACTTAATTTATGCAGTCCTTCTAGGTGCATTGAAACTTCCCACATTATGCTTTTACACACACCGCGGTGACGCGTTGGATACAGCCGTTCAGCGGAGACCGGAGCGCATTCATTCATAAACAACACAGCAACGGGCGGCTAGGTGGTGCAGTGGACAAGGCACTCACCACCAATGCTGGAGACGCTGGGTCCGAGCCCAGCGCTCCACATTGCTTTCAGTTTGGCTGGTCGCCCGTACTAATACATTTGGCAGTATTAGGGGGTGGGAAACTGATGAGTGGGGATCGGACGTTGTAACAAGATGGCGCCGCCCACGGCTGCCTTGGCGCTACAGTGTGCTGCGTTTTGTTTGTTCAGTGTTGTATCTGTGTCCTGTCTAATGTCCTACACCAAAGAAGAACTTCTGCACATCGGGTGTTCAAACCCATCGGACACTTTCCCAACACTACTCACCCGTTCCACGGATATATTGGATATACTGGTCAGGGGGACTGCGTTCTTCGCCAGTGCTGTGCGCTGGATCAGACGGCAACGGGGAAGGAGAGGTGGCTGTCTGGTTCGCCTCCGGCGGTGGGGCTCGCGGCCACCACTTCCCGGTATATTCCTCGGAAACGTGAACTCTATTCCAAATAAAATGGACGAACTCCGGTGGCTGGTTGCGGGAAACAAGGACTTCCACTCCACAGCTGTCTTTGCGTTCGTGGAGACCCATCTGAAGCCATCAGTCCCAGACGGGGCTGTACAGCTTGAGGGCTTTTCTGCGTTTCGTGCCGACAGGGACTTCGAGGCGGTGGGTAAGTCGCGTGGAGGTGGTCTTATGTTTTTTGTAAACAATCGCTGGTGTTCCGATGTGACAGTGATTCACCAACACTGTTCCTCTGCTATCGAATCCCTCTTCATCCGCTGTCGTCCATTCTATTCCCCCCATGAGTTCAACTCTTACATCCTCGTCTGTGTTTACATTCCTCCTGACGCTGATGTCACCGCAGCGGTAGACACACTAGCCGAACAGCTGACAAATGTTGAACGTAACCACCCAGACAGTTTTGTTGTTGTATTGGGGGATTTTAACCAGGCTCATCTGAGCCGGTCTCTCCCCAAATACAGGCAGCAAGTCACTTGCCCAACTCGGGGAGTGAACACTCTGGATCACTGCTACTGTACTATTCGGCAGGCCTACCATTCTGTCCCCCGTGCTGCACTGGGCAACAGTGATCATCATCTCATCCACCTGATCCCTCGCTACAGGCAGAGATTAAAACAATCAAAACCTGTAGTGCGGAGCTTCAGAGTGTGGTCCAGTGAGGCATGCGAGTGTCTCCATGCCTGGCTGGAGAGGGCAGGCTTTGACCAGGACTTTGTTGAGTGGGCGGGGCCTGAGGCTGGAAACAACCTGGATGACTACACAGACACTGTGACATCATTCATCAGCCTCGGCGAGGAGGTGTGTGTCCCCTTCCACACTAGGAAGATCTTCAACAACAACAACAAGCCCTGGTTTTCAGCCCAACTCAGGCGGCTGAGGTCGGAGAAGGAGGTGGCCAGGCTCAGTGGTGATGCTCATCGGTTCAGGCAGGCCAAGTACAAATTCGCCAAAGAGGTGAGGGAGGCGAAACTTCACTTCTCAGAGAAACTGCGGCAGCAGCTCTCTGAGGGGAATTCCTCCTCCGTATGGAAAGGCCTCAAGACCATTACAAACTATAAGCCGAAGTCACCACAGGCGCCTGATAACCTCCCCCTGGCGAACGAGCTCAATGAATTTTACTGTAGGTTTGAGAAAGAGGTTCCCCCCGCCCTCTTCCTTCACCCACTCAGCCACAACCTCCATCCCCCCACCCCAGTGGTCATGAAGGTCCTGGAGTGCTTTGTCCTGGCCCACCTGAAGCTCATTACTGATCCTGTGCTGGACCCGCTGCAGTTCGCGTACAGAGCCAACAGATCCACAGAGGATGCTGTGAACATGGCTCTGCACTACACGCTGGAACATCTGGACTGCGCGGGCAACTATGTCAGGATCCTGTATGTGGACTTCAGCTCGGCCTTCAACACCATCCTTCCACCCATCCTGGAGCACCAGCTATCCCTGCTGCAGGTGCCGGCCTCCACTCGCAGGTGGATTACGGACTTCCTGTCCAACAGGTCTCAGCGGGTGAGGCTGGGGAAGAGCATTTACAGCTCTAGGTCCACCAGCACCGGTTCCCCGCAGGGCTGCGTCCTGTCCCCACTACTGTTCTCCCTGTACACCAACAGCTGTGCCTCTCTCCACCCCTCGGTCAAACTCCTGAAATTCGCTGACGACACCACCCTGGTGGGTCTCATCTCCAGGGGGGACGAGTCCGCCTATAGGAGGGAGATCGAAAGGCTGCAGAGCTGGTGCAGCTGCAACAACCTGGAGCTCAATGCTCAAAAGACAGTGGAGATGGTAGTGGACTTCAGGAAGAAAGCAACCCTGCCCCCTCCCATCATACTGGGAGGCACTCAGGTGGCCTCCGTGGAGTCATGCCGATTCCTCGGCATGACCATCTACCGGGATTTGAAGTGGGAGCTCAACATCACAGGCCTGCTCAAGAAGGCCCAAGATTTGGATGGGAGAAAAATTGAAAAATGGGAGAAAAAGTTTACAACACGGCAACGCGGATCCGTAGTAAATTTCAGATACTGCTCGCTTTCCATTCGCAGCGCGAAACATGTACAACATCCATTTCATCAACAAGCAGCAGGGTTTTTTGACTATAAAGATGCAATCCTTATTCAACGTAAATGCACCTTCTGGTTCTACTGGTATGCGCTTGGTTGACACGCTCAGATAGCAGCACTGGGGAGATCGGATTTTATATATGACATTTATTTTCCTTTCAGATCTTCGGATTCCAATAATCCCCACAATGAACTTTAGGAAATGTTTATTTTACCATTTGACGGCGAAATCATATTGTAGAATAAATCAATCAAAAACATAGGCTGCTCTGCAGCAGTAAAAAAACGGTGTCGCCACATACCAAACATTCTTAGAACACTGGCTGTGTGACGGCCAGCCCATTTTAAACACCTGATGCCTGTTTCCCCAAATTAGCCACATGCATCCCAATTAGCATCTCCATAATTAGCTTATCAAAAATATAATAACCACAACAATACATGATAACAAAAACCCATTATGTATATAAGTCATGACTTCATTCATACCAGTAATAATAATAATAATAATAATAATAATAATAATAATAATAATAATAATAATAATAATAATAATAATAATAATAATAATAATAATAATTGTTACGAAGGATCAGATTAAACCGAATATATATATTTATTAATTGATATATATTGCATAATATTTGTATATCGTTTGATATCCCTTGTGTATTCCTTGTACATATACACGGAATATCCCTTTAACCTAGTACAGACCATAATATTTCATTCTCTTATTGGACAGCGGTCCCTTAGGCGCCACTGCCATACCCCCAAGGTCTGGTTCAAAGTCACCGCCAAAGACTTGCCTCGACATGAACGGCTCTGCGCAAGGATACGAGACAGGAATAAAGCTGGTACTAGTTTGTTCACCTAACGTATAAATACGGCGCAGGTGAATACAGAAGTTAAGTTACCCAATAAGTTGAAGCCTCACCCACGATACAACGTGCGGTGAAGTATGGCCTGTTTGGCCCCAAATAGAGCATTGAGACCGCATGCGAATTAATAACTGAAGTATCAGAGTTTAACGCTGTACCGTCGAGTTCGACCTATTCTATTAATTCAGTAATAGTCTATTTATGTATAGTGTATCGTGCGGCTACCGTTCTACAGTGACCAGCATCACCAACGTTTCCTCGTACCAGCTAGTGTGCTTATCCAGGCTGGGCAGCTTACCCTGGCGCCTTCACCCGAGGAGCCCTAGACGAGGACCGTGTGGACATGTACACTGGATAACCTACCCGACGACTACATAGCCCTTTTCGGCTGGATTATATTTGCTTTGGTCCTGTAATTGATGGAGCTGAGAATCGTCTACACCCACAATTGTGTGGGATTTACCCTGTGAGGAGCAACGTCGAGCCCGCCTCTCAGAAGCCTGAGGCTGGCTAGCTTTCTTCCATGCGGAGCTGCATGCCGGAGAACAGCTGTTATTCGTCTGCGGATCAAGAGATTATTGCACCGTCTCCTGTACTTGGAGTCTCCCTATTCTTCGTTGACCCAGACTCTGCTACCGACAAATCCTCTCCCCTTGCTGGCCTACAACCGGAGGGACCCTACCAGTATCTCCCGCTGCCTTACTAGTGTACCATAGATATCATTCCTAAGATACAGGTGGTATTCATTATCTCCTGCGTAATATGATAATGGACTTACGTTATTGATTTGCTCACGCACATTATTTCGCCTTATAAGCGCAACCCTACGTAAAGTATTGGTATATACTATCATTGCTGCTAATAAATATTATTATAACCCAGTTTTGTGTGGAACCGTGTCATTGTGGGAAGTGTTCATCTGATATACCTGTGTACTGTATGGCCAGTAGTAATGTACATAAGACAGTAGTGGTTTAATGATACCATACTTATATAATACAGTCAGGGAATTGTACCCCTCAGTTACAATTGGTCCTTCGAGCCGGATGGTAACTAGCGTAATATTAATATAGTAGTATTAATATTGACATGGCCAACGGTTCTCCTAAAATAGATCGCCCGCAGCGTAGACGGCATCCACCTCAGTACTTAGAGGACTACGCTGCCAGTATACTACCTAGCTTTCTACAGACGTTAAACGCGGAAAAAGTAGATAGTAAAATTATGTCCAACCCTACCGACCAGGCTACCCCGCCAGTAGAGACCCTAGTGGGTTCTAACGTAACTGA
This sequence comes from Notolepis coatsorum, assembly GCF_963971535.1. Taxonomy (NCBI): domain Eukaryota; kingdom Metazoa; phylum Chordata; class Actinopteri; order Aulopiformes; family Paralepididae; genus Notolepis; species Notolepis coatsorum. The sequence continues at coordinate 89,200,085 of NC_140173.1, forward strand.
CCAAGCTCACGGGGGGGACCAGGAGGGACCTGACATGACTTTACCCCCCGCCAACGTCGACGAGGTAGTCCCCGGAGAGCTCCAGGATAAAGAAAGCCCTCCAGGGACGGAACCCGACCCACCACAAGAAGAGACGCGCACCCAGGAGACGGATCTCCTCGGTACGCGACAGGAGAACAGATCTCCAACGAGTACTACCAGAAGCCGATCACCTCAACTAGCGTCTTCCCCCAGCGAGGCGGACAAGATGCTGGCGCAGGCCTTTATCGCCAGCCTGGCAGCCTCAACCGAGCGCGATCGACTCCAAGCACAGACGCTTAGCGAGCGCGAACATTCTTCCATGGAAAGAGAACGCCTTCAAGCGCAGCAACGGAGTGACGAAGACCGCATACGCCTAGAGATTAGATGCCTCCAGACGGAAGAGAATATGGGAAGAGACCGCGCCGAAGCCCAGCGCGCCGCCGTCGAAGCCCAACGCGCCGCCGCCGGTGCCCAACGCGAAGCAGAGCGCAACCTCGCTCTCACCAAGCGTGAAGCCGAGCGCGACCGATTACAAGCGCAGATAATGGAGCAGCTGATTACCAGGGTAACCCCCCCTCCCTCCGCACGGGGCTCCAGGGCCTCGTCAAGACAAGGGTCTAGGGCACCCTCCCCTACCCGATCAAGCGACCCTGAGCCCGGCCAACAGAGAGAGCCTATACCCCTCTCCGAACCCCTTCCCCGACCGGTCCAAGCGAGACCCAGCAACAGGGAAGAACCGGCCTATGCCGCGGAGAGGCTAAATAGACGATTACAGGATCTAGATGACCTGGCAGAGGAAGAAGAAGAGGGAGAGGAGGAGAGTCAAGCCCAACAGCATCACCGTACTCCACAGGACCAGGAGGTCCAGTACAGCCCAGACTTTACCCCCGCGGCTCTGCGCTACAGACCCCCGACTCAATTCACGGGTGAGATTGACGCACGACCAGCCCCGAGGAACAGCACCTGGGTACGCGGGCCTTGGTACCCGACAGGTACCAGCCCACCACGACAAGTAAGAGGAGACTCGCCTAGGAGGCCTCTCCTCCAACGCTCACCGATGTGCCAGCCATCCATGGCATCGTACCTTGGCACACCGACGTTCCCGGACTTCACGCACGAGAACAGAGCACAGTACACAGAGCTACGAATGTGCTTAGAGACAATGATGTCCGATGTAACTGATGAACCGTACAAGTATGCTATCCTACTCAAGCACCTGAAGGTGCCCAGAGCGCACAATATAGCGCTGGCATATTCCACCTCTACTACCCCATACACCGCGGCTCTAGCAGCCCTCGACCAACGATATGGACGCATATGGGACTACGTAATACAAGAGATAAGGAATATTGACCGTCTACCCCCAGCCACAGACAATCGCTCACTAGATGACCTGTCTATCAAAGTACAATCCCTGGTAGGGATGCTGGGGGCGCAAAGGGAAAAGGGTATGCACGAACTGTACGCAAACTCTAATGTTGAGAGGATTTTAGAGAAGCTTCCGCCCGCCAGACAAGAGCGCTTCAGGCGGCAAAGAGACCACCGTGATCCTGACGGTCCCGAGCCATCCCTCCTAGACCTAGCCAACTTCCTGGCGAGAGAAGTCAACAGCCTACGGTTGGATACGTTCGTGCGGAGCACACCAAGCTCCAGAGAGGGACCTAGGAGAGCAAACAATGGCCGCAGGCTGGTGACCGTCATGCACCAAGCCGAATCAGTACCGAGCAACAAGAACCACAGTACCCCCTCGATGAAAGAGAAGTGGAAGATTGTATGCCCGTACTGCGAAAAGGAACACTGGCTGTCACACTGTGACACGTTCAAGAAGATGACCGCCGACGAGGTGAGTCAATGGATAAAGTCCAACCGACGCTGTTACCGATGTGCGCGCAGTCACATGGCAGCCGAGTGCCGCCTAAAGAAGAGGTGTAGTCGGTGTGACGGAGCCCACTTGGACGTCCTACATGACAGTAACAGAAGAAAGCCTGCACCCTCAAGCAGCACAAAGGCAAGTGTTATGTACATTGACCCCGCCAGCAGCGGGGGCGCCCGGGTGCTCTTGAAGGTGGTCCGCGTAACACTGAGTTACGAAGACAAGGTCATGGACACCTACGCCGTCCTTGACGACGGGTCAGAGAAGACCCTTCTCCTCGCGTCCGCTGCGGCCCAGCTGGGGCTGCGGGGGAGCGAAGAAACGATGACGATTCGGACAATAAGAAGAGACCTGAAGACGATAAAGGGCGAGAATGTCTCCTTCACTATCGCAGCAAGCGGGCAGCCAGAGAGACGGTATAGGATCACTAACGCTTTCACCAGCCAAGACATAGGCCTGTCGCAGTACACCTACCCCATCCTCAAGCTGATGGATAAATATGTGCACCTGCATCAACTACCTATACCGCTCATAGACGGTGCCACCCCGACCCTGCTGATAGGATCCGACCATGCACACCTCATCGTCCCGATGGACCGGGTCCACACTGGGCCCAGAGGCTGTCCAGCAGCAGTCGAGACCCGCCTAGGATGGACACTACAAGGCCCCCTCTCTAGGTCTCCTAACCGAACAGCAGCCACTAGCTGCCTCCACTCCAGAGTGACAGAAGAAGACACCACCCTCCTACAGCACGTCGAGAGGCTATGGACACTAGAGACAATGCCCTTTAAGAACGAAAAGAAACACATTCGTTCCAAGGAAGACATTTATGCTATAGCCCTCCTCGAGCGGGGGACAAAGAGAGTCAAAGTCAACGGAGTGATGAGATACGCAACTCCACTCCTGAGGCGAGAGGGTATGCCTACCTTCCACTCCCCAAAAGAAGCGACGGAGCGGTATCTATCGAACACCGAGCGGCGCCTAGCCAGAGACCCCGCTCAAGCTACTGTGTACCGCGCTGAGATTGACAAGCTAATCACAGCGGGACACATAAAGAAAATTGACATTAAAGAGGCCGATCAGATGACCGAATCATGGTACGTGCCGCACCACAAAGTCCACCACAACGGCAAGGATCGTATTGTGTTTAACTGCAGCTACCAGATCGGATCACAAAATCTGAATAAAGAGCTCTTGCCCGGCCCAACACTCGGCCCCTCTCTACTAGGCGTGTTGCTACGTTTCCGCCAAGACAAGGTGGCCATCAGCGGCGACATCAAAGGGATGTTCCTGCAGGTGCGACTAGTGGAGGAGGACAAGCCCCTGCTGCGGTTCTTATGGAGAGAGAGGATCGGGGATGAGCAACCATCTATCTATCAATGGGAAGTCCTCCCTTTCGGAACCACATGCAGCCCATGCTGTGCTACGTTTGCACTGCAAAAACACGTCGCAGAGGACCCAGCAGCTGATGAAGAGGTCCGACAAAGTGTAGGAAATAGTTTCTACGTGGACAACTGTCTGCAAAGCGTCTCGACGCCAGAAGAAGCCGAGGCCCTCCTACTCAAGCTCCGCGCCTCCCTGATCAAAGGCGGCTTTGATCTCCGGCAGTGGGCCAGCAGCGACCCTCAAGTATTGCGCAGCCTCTCCCCAGAGGACAAGGCAGCAAGCAGCGAGACCTGGATGGCGACCATCCCAGGAGAAGCCCAAGAAATGACATTAGGACTAGTCTGGCGCTTCAAAACAGACTCGCTCCATTATAAACACACACCCACGCGTTACTCCTCGCCACTGAGAGATTGCGCTGTTCAGGTGAAAAGATGCAACAGCTGCCTCCTCGTGTACCGGAGGGGACACGTGATGCAAGGCTTGGTCCTCACTGCAGCCGACCAGTGGGAGGCATAGTCTAGCAACATTCGAGACAGGGGAGTGGAGAATTGAAAGGGAGAATTGGCAAGGCGAAATTGGGATGGGAGAAAAATAGAAAAAAAGGAGAAAAAGTGGATAAAAAAATAATAATGGGCAACAGCTCTCCACTTCAGTCAGTCCTCCCTCTGCAATTCGTTCTCCGCATATATCGACAACATGCAAAAAGTCTTCGACCACCCTCCCGGGGGCTCCGATAGTTCTGCTGGCTTGTTCACTATCCGCCAGGGAAACCGCAGCGTGAGTGAATATGCAATTGAATTACGTATCCTAGCAGCGGGCTCTGAGTGGAATGACATTCCGTTACGAGGGGCATTCCGTCAAGGCCTCAGCGACGTTCTAAAAGACGAGTTGACGTCAAGAAAAACCGACTTCCCTGGACAAGCTAATTAATTTAGCCAGAGAACTGGACATGCGTCTTCGCGAGCGCCGTCGTGAAAAGGCTAGCGGCACTCGCCCTCGGTTGCCCAATTCATCTCGCTCTCCTCCCCCCAGGCGCGCTGCCCGCATTGAGCACAGCCCCTCTGAGCCAATGGAACTTGACCGCGCTCACCTCCACCCAAACGGCGGGGCTTGACAGTAATGCTGGGCGCATGTTCAAGCCTAAATTATGCACCCAGCTCCGGTCCCAATATGCAATTCAGTGCCACGCTGTGTTACAATGGCCAGTCGCTTCCCCTGTTCGCGCTGGTTGATTCAGGCGCTGATGACAATCTCATTGACGCCGGCATAGTGTCCCGCTTACGATACTTTGCTTTATCCCTGCGATGCTCATGGTCTAAATGGGAGGCTACTCTCACGGATAACTCGCCACACCAAGCCACTCCGCCTGCTGCTCTCAGGGAATCATTGCAGCGACAACCAGAACCTGCAGATTCCTCCTGAGCAACGTCAGAAGGATCCGCCCCTTCTTGACAAAAGAAGCCACCCAACTCCTCGTCCAATCAACAGTCATCTCCCGCCTCGACTACTGCAACGCACTGCTCGCTGGCCTCCTGGCCACTGCCACCAAGCCTCTTCAACTCATTCAGAACACAGCAGTCCGCCTGATCTCAAACCTACCGAAGTCGGCCCATGTCACCCCACTTCTTAGGGACCTGCACTGGCTCCCCATTGCTGCATGAATCCGCTTCAAAACCCTCAACCTAGCATACCGTGCGGCAAAGGGAACCGCTCCCGCCTACCTCCGGTCAATGGTCTCTAACTACACACCCTCAAGACCCCTACGCTCTGCATCTTCTGGCCGCCTCAGACCTACTCCTATCCAAGCTCCGGGAGGGTCATCAAAGAGAAGTCGCCTATTCTCAGTCCTTGCCCCACAATGGTGGAATGAATTACCCACCCCAGTTAGGACAGCCGAAACACGTCCAATCTTTCGCCGTCGACTAAAGACGCACTTCTTCAACCATTATCTGAATAAAAAAAAAAAAAAAAAAAAAAAAAATCTAACCCTAACTAACCGTACTGTCATGCACTTGTCCTAATAAACTAACCTACACTATAGCACTCGACACTTTGATGAACATTGTTGCTCAGCTGATAGAGTTGTGCCCTTCCTGATGGCTTGTCGTATAGAACTTGTAAGTCGCTTTGGATAAAAGCGTCAGCTAAATGACTAAATGTAAATGTAGTGTACATAAGAACCAGTTTCTCAGGAACCTAGCATGTCTTTTTTTTTACCATGCATATCTTGTGTCTTATCTATTTTATTTTTTCGATGCCTATTTTAGTCTTGCATTTTGCACAATATAATAGACAAAGAGTTAACACTGTAAATTGTATATTGCATAGTAGTGTACATAAGAACCAGTTTCTCAGGAACCTAGCATGTCTTTTTTTACCATGCATATCTTGTGTCTTATTTTATTTTATTTATTGTATTTTAACAAATAAACCTCTTGATACCTCAAACATTGGAAAGATTTGCACAGACTTATTACTATCCACTGTTAAGAGTTTGCATTTTACATTTTTCTTTACTACTGTAGTTTGTACATTTGAGTAAAAATAGGTGCCTTAATACATTTTAGACAGCAGTAATACCTACATTCTAATTGTAAACTAAAGTAGATTGTACTATAATAGCAGTCAAGTTCAATGGCCACTTTTCAAGTAGGCAGTGTGATTCTGGCAGACACAAGATTTGAATATTCAGGATGTTGGTGCATAGTGGATGCTTGTATCCTTTAGTATGCTAATTTGTGTAAGATGTACATTGGATGTGGGTGCTTGTTGCACCGGGGGGCACCTGGGTGTGGGCATGCATTGTTTTGTGGTGTAAATACTGTAGATGTCTGCAAAGCCAGACAGTATTGTGTGGCAATATACATATTGCATTTTTCTTTACTAGTTTGTACATTTGAGTAAAAATAGGTGCCTTAATACATTTTAGACAGCAGTAATACCTACATTCTAACTAGTCAACTTGCGTACAACGCAACAAAGTGAGCGCAGTGCTTTGCTAGTCTTTGCTAGTCCACCATTAACACAGTCACAAACTATAGTCTTTTAAACTAGAATTAAAATATTAAAGTGTAATGCTAAAAATAAAGACTATTAAAAAAACAAAGTAGAAAAATAAGGCATGACTAACAGTATTACTACCAGTGTCTTTATACCTGTATCACTGTATTATACTACAACTCTGTACTATAATAGCAGTCAAGTTCAATGGCCACTTTTCATAGAGTCTGGGGCCAGGCTGCATAGATCTATAGTGTTCCAGTGTCGTCTCTTTGGAGAAAGGCTATGTCGTATAATGGAGGTTCAATCTAAAACCTAACTCCTACGCTGCGTGCGTGTTAGACCACCGATCCCAAATGCAAATGTAGGCGCGTGGATAAAGAAAAACGTTGGACAACTGCTTCTTAGTGCATAAATGCCAGGAGGTTTAATGATTCTCCTAGAAAACTCGCACTAATCTTTGTCGATCCCAACAGAAAGCCACTAGGACAAGGTCTTTCGCTAAGATTGTCTAATAACAAAAAACGTTACTGGTCTTCACAAGTTGTCGAATTAAGCTGGATATAAAATTAACAAGGTTCAATCAAGTAAACTGCCCACGAGGGTTCAATCTTCATCGATAACGAAGTGGTGTAGGTTTCTCCTCTGTTCTCGTCTCGTTCCGTCTGTGTGTGTAGGCTGTTTCTCCGTGCTGTTCCTTTAACCTCTAAGCCACACCTCCCAGAGCATCATCTGATGACGATGCCCGTAGGAGTCTTTGGCCTATCAGATACATTTGAGACCATGTGGTCTCCTCTTGGGGTTGAATAACGCTTGCCCCCTTTTCTTTCTTTAAGAGAATCTAAGTTATACCAATGAATCTGTTGGATTTCATTATTTTACATTTAGAAAGAGCAGATCAAGTCATAATACTTAAACACCAACACATCGACACTTTTCTTGACAGTTCAACTGGTCATGTTGGCTGAAAACAGTTAAAAGTCATTCCAAATCATGTAGTTTGAATGTAAACATATTTCCACAGTGTGGGACAACTTCTAGTATCAATAGAACACAACATTTGTAATTTGCCTACCACTTAAACATCTGATTATTACCAATTAAATGTATTCTGTCTTGTTGCTGTTAATCTTTGTAATATGAACTAGTTTTTAGTATCCAGTTACTCAAAATAATGAACAGAACATCTTTTTCATATTCTTAGTTTTATTCATTGCCAATATTAACTAGATATTCTGCTTTTGGTCAAAACGCTCTCTGTACTTTGTGGGCAGGTCTGTAGGTAACTCTGCTAGTCTAATTAGGAGCCAAGCTTGCTGTTCCAGGGACCTACAGCTGGCACAAAGATTCAAATCGAGTCCACTTTGAATGGGTTCATAAATTCCTTAAGTCCTTGTCTCCACATGTACTAATGCTTTTTCGGCAGTTCTCAGGCTGTTATCTGATCTTGCCCCGGTCATTCTGCTCGCTCCGTCACAACTGACTGGTTTTCAGTTGAATTCTTATGGCCTTAACTCTCTATCTTGACAGACGTCTGTTCTAGCTCTATTCACCAAACACCAAAAACATCTATTATTAACCCTGAGTTGAAATATCTACCAAGCTATCTTACAGCCTGTAGTGTCTCCTTATGATAGACTGGTCTTGTCTACTGATTATATTTAAAGAAAACTCTCCTTATTAACCACATCAGGATTCTGGCGACCTGGGTTTTTTGTAGGCCTTGGAAGTCGGTCAGCACAACTGTCTAGCGGCTCCCCTTTTACAAGGAAAACAGGAGAACCTGCAGCCTCTTTCACGGATCCATGAAATCAGTAAGGACCCTCCTGACCCTCTTTCCTTCTGCTGAGACGCAGTCTGCTCTGAAGTTGCCGTCAGTGGCAGGCTGGTTGTCCCGGTCTTGCTGAACTGCCTCTCTGACTATATGCTCGTCCAACGTCTCACTTTGGGCCTCACAGTAGTTATTGAGGACAAAGCAGGCATAAACAACGAAAGGGAGATCATCTAAATTGATGTCCATCGGTCTTCTCAGTGCACCAAAGCGTGCTTTCAATTTTCCAAAAGCACATTCGATCACCTGTAAGTAAAAAGGCAGTCAGATGTTTGTCACTTGCATAGTTGCAGCTAGTATAACGTTATTGGCCATCTCTAGAGCTACTAAATGTACTGCTTTCTTCAACCTGTAAGCAGCACCTATCTTGTGGCTATATTGTCAAAATGTATAGTTTTAGACATCAATAATGTATTAATAAATCCATCAATTACCATTCTCCCCTGACACAAGGACAGTCCAAAGTACTGCTCTGCGGGAGTGCTGCCTCCACTTGCATAGTCCTTCATCAAGTAGGGAGTCAAAGGATAAGCTGGGTCTCCAAGGAGAAAGACTGGGACAGGCTCCTCATGGTCCAGGATTTTTTTGGGACAGGAAGGGATAACCCCGTTCTTTAGATGCGACGCCAGTGTTGAATTGGCCCAGATGCCTGTACCGGTTCCGCAACTATAAGTTACTTCCGGGGTAGGCCTGATTGGCCCCAACAGGCACGTGACGCGGCAGCCTCAGGACGCGCAACGAGGCTGCTGAGAGCTGTCGCGCGGAAATAGGCTGTCTATTGCCATTCTCTAAGACAAACTCTAACCTTAACCAGCTCCTTAACAGCGCCTAAACTTAACCCTTTAACCTTAAGCAACTCCGAAACTATGCCTAACCTTAACCGTAACCTTAACCATGCCTAACCTTAACCATAATAATAATAATAATAATAATAATAATAATAATAATAATAATAATAATAATAATAATAATAATAATAATACGTGTAAAATGAATACAATGTATTAAGATATAAATGTACCCCTAGAGATATATTAGAGTCTTTGACAAGGTTAAGAGGATACAGACCATAGAAAGACGTTTGTCTTGTTTACATCAGAGTCCCCCATTTTCAATTCATCAGGGCCTATATGACATACATGACATACAGATAGACAGTACTGCTACATCCATACATTTAGGACATACCAGATTTACAAATACACCACTGTTTGCGATAAAAAAATTTAAAAGTCCAGAAAATATAATGTAACTGACCGCCAAGGGTCAAGATGCCTATCATCTTTATTATCAGTAAGCTTTCATTTACCTTGGTCTAGATGATCAACTTTTCTTTATTAGCTCAGAATATTAAGCTTTCTATTTAAGAAACCCTGGGTTAATATTTCAGTTGCCGCTTGTGCATTTTCCTTTAGTGTCCACATGGGGGCAGAGCTCGTCTTTTCTATAGTATAAAGGTCACATCATCCTGTTTGTTCAAAAGGAGACCTGTAACTAATACAGGAAGTAACCCAGACACAACGTCGGAGCAGACAGCGAACTATATAGAGTACAAGGACCTTACTTCAGTAATTAACACCCCTTGGTAAAGCGGAATAAGGTACGTTGAACACTAAAATGTATTATTATTATTGAAGATGTCTATATTTTGCGTGTTGTAGACATGTAAAGTGGTGCACTGACTGATTCGGTTCTAATCAAGAGCACCTGCTGCCGAACAAGTAACGTTACTTATTATTATTAGTTTCCCTAAATGCCCTTTTATTATGGAAGACGAGTTCACCCTTGATATCATCAAATTCAAATGTTTGTTTGAACGCATTATGTGCTTTGTTGTGGTTCTGTTCTGTGAACAATATAACTAATTGTGTATGTTTGTGTTTTGACTGTCATAGTTTTCACGGTGCAAACGGGGCAAACGGTGCAACCGTCACAACCTGTACAACCACGGTGCAACGACGACTGCAAAAGAAAAGCTACAGTGCTGCTATGCTAAAATGCAAAAGAAAAGAGAAAATGAATAAAAGCACCTGTACGAAACATAACCGCATCTTTATTTCATCACCATGCCGGGGGGCAGTTACAGTAAAAACGTACCCAACAGTGAGTAAACCATACTCTGAAGAGGATCAACAGTGAGTAAACCATACTCTGAAGAGGATCAAATGTGAGTAAACCCATACTCTGAAGAGGATAAATGTATTAGGAAGACCTTATTCTGAAGAAGATACATGTATTATGAAGACCTTACTCTGAAGAAAATACATGTATTATGAAGACCTTACTCTGAAGAAAATACATGTATTATGACGACCTTATTCTGAAGAAAATACATGTATGATGAAGACCTTACTCTGAAGAAGATACATGTATGATGAAGACCTTACTCTGAAGAAAATACATGTATGATGAAGACCTTATTCTGAAGAAGATACATGTATGATGAGAAGGAAGAATGAACCTACTGATTTAATTACTATGCTGTCTGGTATCCATCCCAGCAATACCACGGACGTGTGGCAACTCCTGTATATCTAATTAACCCTATGCTGTCTGGTATCCATCCCAGCAATACCACGGACGTGTGGCAACTTCTGTATATTTAATTAACCCTGTGCTGTCTGGTATCCATCCCAGCAAGTGGAACTCTTAAATACCATCTATTTATTGACATTTTAAATTTGTGTGATCAAGCACAATGTCGGCCCAAGAAGATGATGCTGGCAACCTCTTAGAGTTGGAACAGAACAGGACAGGTGCTCGCCAAAGAACTCTAACAGAGAAAGGAAAGGAGAATCGTGAGGTGGAGGATAAGAAGAATGAGAAAGCTTTTAACAAAGCTTATCACAAGTGGAAGAAGATAGCAAAGGAAGCCAGAGGGAAACTGAGAACCTTCTGTCCGGCAGAAGAACTTGATAGACTAAAACAAGACATTCAAGCAAGTCGTGACCTATTAAGGCCATCAGAGCCTTGAACAATGAACACTGAGGGTCACAGAACACTGAACCCTACACACACAAGCACACATTAGCACACACACGACACACACGCTGTGCACGCTCGCACACTAGCAGCCACTTTAACATGAGAAAGCACTCACTCATGCTGCACACGCCCACACTTATGGCCACAAAGAAAGGTCACTTTAAAAATAGTATAGTAACAGTGTATTGCACTACCAAGGGACCTAGCATGTCCTTCATGCTCTGTAAATAACTATGTACAAATACCGTGATGTCCCACTATGTTACCTGTTTATTGCACAATGTTGTCTATTGGATTCTATTATATGTTGTACTACTGTATTGCACATCGTTGCGGGTAAGACCACCAGAATTTCATTGTATACTTGTATGCTGTGACAAATAAAACTCTTGACTTGACTTGACTTGTATGAGTCCATTTTACGTAACCATGCCACAACTCCCGAGATCGCAAATAAAATGGACGCCTGTATCCAGCTGACGACAGACACCCAAGAGCTTGTGTGTAGACAGCTGGAAACAAAAGAAGAAGATTTTAATGAAAGACTTGAGAAGGATAGGGTGAGAATAGCTCTGAACAAAGAGGAGTACAGGTCTGTATATGGACACACAAATACTGAAACAATTCACTCTCAACGTTCCAAGGCGTCAAGCAGGCAGAGGGAAGCTGAACTCACGGCTAAAGTAGAAGAGGTGAAGGCCATCCAAGTGATCCAGGCTCAGCAAACCAGTCTCCTCCAACTAGAGGGAGAAGAGGCAGCCATGCTGGTGGAAATGGAGAAGATAAAGGTGGAGAGTCGACGTAAGCTGGAGTCGGAGAGGATGAAGCTACAGCAGCTACAAGCAGAGAAGGAAGTCCAGGTAGCAGCAGCCCAAGTGAGGGCATACAGTTCTTGAAGTGATCTTGACAACGAAGAAGAAGAAGACACTGACCATGTAATAAATACTGCTCACCAAAATCCTGAATATAGTGCACCGCTACATCCTACATCATTCCAACATAAAGCATCTCCCAGAGCGACTGCAAACCAAGAGGCCTTCAGTCTAGCCGAAGCAATCACAAGTGCATTAAGCATGAATCGCCTACCTACACCAGAACCACCAATATTCAACGGTGACCCTATGACATTTGTTGATTGGAAAATGACCTTCATGACCCTGATACACCGAAAGCCTCTCCCAACAAGTGATAAGATGTTTTATATGAAAATGTACCTTACTGGAGAAGCTTGTAAGTCTGTGGAAGGATTCTTTTACAGAGACCCCCGAAGAAGCATATAAAGGTGCCTGGATAGTGTTGGAAGAAAGGTATGGGAACCCCTTTATTATACAAAGGGTGTTCAGAGACAAGCTAATGAGATGGCCTAAGATAAACACAAACGATCCTCTGGCGCTCCGAGAGTTTGCAGACTTCCTACAGGGATGCACAGAGGCGATTCCACATGTCCGAGGGCTGGCCATCTTGAATGACTGTGAAGAGAACCACAAACTGCTCAAGAAACTACCTGAGTGGATTGTGCGAAGATGGAGCAGGATCATCGTAGAAGAGCTAGACAAATCTGGAAGCTATCCAAGTCTTGCACACTTTTCAAGGTTTCTGAACAAAGAGGCACGAATAGCCTCTAACCCCATCGCCTCCCCACTACTGTTGAACTCCAGGACCTCAGACGAGAGGTTTCCCAAGAGAGCCAGAGCGTTGAATACAAGCACTCACATAAAGAGCAACATCGTGGAGACACAGTATTCACCCTATAGAGCCAGACCACCTTGCCCCATCTGCAAGAATGAGAATCATGGCATTGCTACATGCACTAACTTCGCATCAAGGTCTATAGAAGATAAGAGAACGCACATCTACCAAAATCACCTCTGCTTTGGATGTCTGAGGAAGGGACACTCCAGCAAGGACTGTAAATGGCGACATACCTGCAACACCTGCAACCGTCGTCATCCAACATGTCTGCACGAAGAGAGGTCACAAGCACCAGAGACAACCCAGAGTGGCACATCTACTGCAAACTACCGGAGCCAAGAAGTCCGCAAAGTCGTGTCTCACACTACAACCCGATGTGCTTCTGCCACCTCAAGCATTGTCCCAGTCCTTGTGTCTTCAGTTCAAGAGCCACAGATAACGGTGCTCACTTACGCACTACTTGACACACAGAGTGATTAAACGTTTATCTTAGAGGACCTGCTTGAGGAGATAAGTGTGGAAAGTCAACCTGTGAAGCTGAGACTCAGTACAATGACTGCTGTAAATACAGTTATAACCAGCAAGAGTGTCAGCGGCCTACAAATCAGAGGACTCCATTCTGCAAACAACATCAGAGTGCCACAAGCCTACACTAGTAGCTTCATCCCAGTGGACAAATCCTACATTCCTACTGGTAAAACAGCGCTACAGTGGCCTCACCTCAAGCATCTCGTAAACAAGTTACCATCACTTCTAGACTGTGAAGTGGGTATGTTAATAGGATGTGATTGTCCCTCAGCGCTAGCTCCACTCGAAGTCATCACAGGCTGTGAAAACGAACCTTTTGCACAGCGAACAGAGCTTGGCTGGAGCATAATAGGCTCATCTAACCCTCATCTGGACAGACAAGGGAGCCAGAGCTTTGTACATAGAGTGTCAGTAAAAGAAATACCAGCCCTGTCTACAACAGATGTCCTGAAAGTACTTGAGTCGGACTTCTCTGAAAAGAACTACGAGGACAAGTACGTGTCTCAAGAAGATGTTCACTTCATACAATTCCTCAGTGATCACATCAGGCAGAAAGAAGATGGACACTACGAGATGCCTCTACCTTTCAAGGGTAGCAGCCCACCATCCCTACCAAACAACAAGAGACTAGCTACAGTCCGCCTCCAGTCTCTAAAGAAGAAGCTAAAGACAGATAAAGAGTATCACGAACGCTATAAGGCTTTCATGAAAGACATCATCGAGAAAGATGACGCAGAACTTGACCATATCACTTCATATCCACTCCATAACCACTCCAATCTTTCGCCGTCGACTAAAGACGCACTTCTTCAACCATTATCTGAATTAAAAAAATTAAATAAAAAAAAAATCTAACCCTAACTAACCATACTGTCATGCTCTTTGAACTGCTGCGGTCAGGCAAGCGATACCGGAGTCTCAAGGCGAGCACAGAAAGACTCAGAAGAAGCTTCTATCCCCAGGCCATCAGGCTGCTAAACGAACAATGAACACTACACAACAACAACCACCAAACGCACATAGCACACACATCCACACGCACACACTCACTTTAAACAAACACACTGTAGCACCCACTCCACACACTTTATAGCACACACCCACTTTAAACAAACACACTGTAGCACCCACTCCCCACACTTTATATTTATTGATGAAGGATTGCACTACAACTCGTACACCTTACTGTAAATTGTACCTAAATTGTACCTCATCCCATTTCTGCTTTGCACTATATAGTACTGTACATTAGTACACTGCATAGTATTGTATATTATATGGTAACTCAGAACATTGTACATATGTCTATACCGAACACTGTGACCTCATTTTCTTCTTCTAAATTACATGCTATACTATGTTATTTGATACTATCTTGTCTAGCACAGTCTCTGGAGCGTAACAGTAAGAAGCATTTTGTATGAAAGTATTCTGTACTTCTGTATGACAACTATTAAAGAAACTGAAACTGAAACACTTGTCCTAATAAACTAACCTACACTGTAGCACTCAACACTTTGATGAACATTATTACTCAGCTGATAGAGTTGTGCCCTTCCTGATGGCTTGTCGTACAGAACTTGTAAGTCGCGTTGGATAAAAGCGTCAGCTAAATGACTAAATGTAAATGTAAAAAAATGTAAATGTCATATGGAGAGACTGCTTGGTACCTTTCTCATCACAGCATTTACCACCCTCAAAAGCCTGGCAGGCTAAGGGTCGAGTTTGACTGCTCAGCTAAATTATGTGCAGTTTCTCTAAATGACTGTCTATTGACCGGTCCCGACTTAATTAACTCCCTAATAGGAGTTCTATGCCGCTTCAGAAAGGAAGACATGGCCATAATCTGCGACGTGGAAAGAATGTTCCACCAGTTCTTCGTCCACCCTGACTCTCGAAAATACCTCAAGTTCCTGTGGTGGAAGGAAGGTGATTTGGAAACAGAACCACAGGAATACAGGATGGCAGTTCACCTCTTTGGAGCTGCTTCATCTACTGGATGTGCCAACTTTGGCCTAAGGTACATGGCACACCAACATAGAGAAGACTACCCAGCAGCCTCAGCCTTCATTGAGAAGAACTTCTACGTTGATGATGGGTTAGCCAGCGTTTCATCAGTCGAAGAGGCCAAGAAACTGATCATCGAGGCACAAAAGTTGTGCAAACGGGGAGGCCTACGCCTCCACAAATTCAACTCTAACCACAAAGACGTCCTCGACTGTGTGAAACCCTCAGAAAGAGCCACAATCACTGACCCTCTCGAACTTAAGCTGGAAACTACCCCAACTGAGCATGCACTTGGCCTTCAGTGGTCTATAGACAACGACACCTTCAGCTTCAATGTCAACATGAAAGACCAGCCTTCAACCCGTCGAGGAATCCTCTCCATCGTCGCCTCTCTTTATGACCCACTCGGGTTTGTTGCCCCATTCACCCTAAGCGGAAAACGCATACTCCAAGAACTATGCCGTAGAGGCATAAGATGGGATGATCCACTGCCAGATGACTTAAAGCCACGGTGGGAGGAGTGGAAGATCGGGCTATATAACTTAAAGGAATTCACGATCCCTAGATGCTACCACCCACATGACTTCGGCAACATCATCAAGACAGAACTGCATCACTTTGCTGATGCCAGCAGCATGGGGTATGGGGCTTGTTCCTACATCAGGTACAAAAATGACAAAGACACAGTACACTCCAGTCTTGTGATGGCCAAAGCAAGATTCGCACCCACAAAGGTCTCAAGCATCCCACGACTCGAGCTCTCAGCGGCAGTGGTCGCAACCAAAATGAGTGTGTTGCTGAAAAGAGAACTGCAGATGAAGATCGATGAAGAATTATTCTGGACAGATTCACAAGTAGTTCTGGGCTACATCAATAATGAGGCAAGAAGGTTCCATGTGTTCGTCGCGAACAGAGTCCAACTGATAAGAGAAAACACTGACCCAAGTAAATGGCACTATATCGAGACAGCGGAGAACCCGGCAGATCATGCCTCCAGAGGCCTTCAAGCATCTCACATTCCTTCAACAAACTGGATGTCAGGTCCTACATTTCTCTGGGAGCAAGAAGTACATCCCAAACTGAACCCTTTCGCAGAGCTACTTGTCGGCGATCCTGAAGTTAAGGCTGTCCAAGCTTTCACAACCAAAGTTAACAATTGTACAGACATTCTAATTCGCCTAAATCAGATCTCTTCATGGTCAAAGATCCTGAAAGTAGTCGCAAGAATCAAGACGCTGGGATCGGGAAAAGTACACAACACCGAACTGGTGACAGTCGAAGAACGAGAAAGAGCTGCCGAAATAGTGATGAAGCTCATCCAGCAGCAAGCCTTCTCTCAGGAAATTAAGAGATGCCAGGAAGGAGATGCTCTTCCAAGTTAAAGTGCTCTTCATTCCCTTGATCCAATTCTGCATCGAGAACAGACTCATTCATTAACGCCTTGAGATACTTCATCAGCCTCAGAGGAGCTGTTCGGCAACTTCATTGCGACCACGGTACTAACTTCGTGGGAGCTAGAAACCAGTTTAAAGAAGCACTCAAACAATGTGACGCCAAGTTACTGGAGATCTTTCTAGCAGAGACACAGTGTGAATTCGTCTTCAGCGCTCCATCCGCCAGCCATGCAGGTGGTGTCTGGGAACGTCAAATCAGGACCGTGAGAAATGTACTGAATGCCACTATCGCTCTGTGTCCAGGCAGACTTGATGACGCCTCCCTTAGAACACTCTTCTATGAAGCTACAGCTATTGTAAACAGCCGACCACTGACAGTAGTTGGTATCAACAACCCCATGGCCCTAGAACCCTTAACACCAAACCACCTCGTCATGATGAAGTCTAAAATCGCTCTTCCACCCCCTGGGAGATTTGTTAAAGAGGACATGTACGCAACCAAGAGATGGCGCAGAGTCCAGTACCTAATCGAACAATTCTGGAGCCGCTGGAAGAAGGAATACCTCCTGAACATTTCCACACGTTAGAAGTGGCACGTACCACGGCGTAACCTCAAGGTGAACGACATAGTCATCCTCAAGGACAGTAACCTTCCAAGAAGCCAGTGGCAACTAGGTCGAGTCGTCGAAGCCACTCAAGAGAGCGACGGTCTAGTACGTCGAGTAAAAATATAGAATGGGGAGCGAAAAGATCACACTACCAGACCTTCAGTCCTCGAGCGACCGATCCAGAAATTGGTACTCCTCCTCGAGAGTAATTAGTATAGAGACACTTGAGTTGTACTATTTGATCTGTTATGTGAAGTCTAAAAAGAAATCCTGTATGACTAATTAATTGTTTCTAAATTGCGCTTATCCGTCTTAGCAGATTTGGTGGGAGTGTAACTGACCGCCAAGGGTCAAGATGCCTATCATCTTTATTATCAGTAAGCTTTCATTTACATTGGTCTAGATCAGGGGTTCCCAAACTTTTCAGGCCGGGGCCCAGAAAATAAGGCGTCAGAGAGCCGCGGCCCAATGCACATCGTCTGGCCCTTTTTTTTATTTTTTTTGTCAGGCGACCGATTTTTTTAGCCAAATATCACTTCAATCCTATTAAGTTAGTTCAAGTTAGTTATTCATTTATATGTGCTATTTATGAGAGGGCTAACTTGTTGCAAAATAATAATGATAATAATAATAGCCTCATTAAAATACTATTGTTGCTTCGGTTGTTTTCAGCGTTTTATGTACATAATCTGTTATTTAGTTTGAAATGTTCGTTGAAATAAGTAGATTTTTCGTTTTTGTTTATTTATTAAGTTAATATAAAACCATATAGTCACATTTTAGAATAGAATTTTAGAATACAACTAGAAACACTGTCCTGGCCTGCTTCTAAGTTCAGTGGCCTGAAAAAAAAATAAAAATAAATAAAAATTTAAATCATCTCGCGGCCCATCCGTGGCTGCTCGCGGCCCACCTTTGGGTCGCGACCCCGACTTTGGGAACCACTGGTCTAGATGATCAACTTTCCTTTATTAGCTCAGAATATTAAGCTTTCTATTTAAGAAACCCTGGGTTAATATTTCAGTTGCCGCTTGTGCATTTTCCTTTAGTGTCCACATGGGGGCAGAGCTCGTCTTTTCTATAGTATAAAGGTCACAGCATCCTGTTTGTTCAAAAGGAGACCTGTAACTAATACAGAAAGTAACCCAGAGACAACGTCGGAGCAGACAGCAAACTATATAGAGTACAAGGACCTTACTTCAGTAATTAACACCCCTTGGTAAAGCGGAATAAGGTACGTTGAACACTAAAATGTATTATTATTATTGAAGATGTCTATATTTTGCGTGTTGTAGACAGATTCGGTTCTAATCAAGAGCACCTGCTGCCGAACAAGTAACGTTACTTATTATTATTATTAGTTTCCCTAAATGCCCTTTTATTATGGAAGACGAGTTCACCCTTGATATCATCAAATTCGAATGTTTGTTTGAACGCATTATGTGCTTTGTTGTGGTTCTGTTCTGTGAACAATATAACTAATTGTGTATGTTTGTGTTTTGACTGTCATCGTTTTCACGGTGCAAACGGGGCAAACGGTGCAACCGTCACAACCTGTACAACCACGGTGCAACGACGACTGCAAAAGAAAAGCTACAGTGCTGCTATGCTAAAATGCAAAAGAAAAGAGAAAATGAATAAAAGCACCTGTACGAAACATAACCGCATCTTTATTTCATCACCATGCCGGGGGGCAGTTACATATAAGGTTCAGAAAATATGTATGTGTGTGTGTCGGTGTGTGTATGTATGTATGTGTCGGTCCAAGCTGTTTTAACTGTTTCAATAGGGTATTTCATGTGTCTTAAATGAATAAATTAAGATTTATTTATGGATATAGATCACTCACCCATCAAAACACTCTGTATGCTAAAGTTAACTAGCTATCCAGGACTGACCATAGACTGTTCCATGGGTAGACCTAGGTAGAATGTAAAAAACATGATATCACATAATCCTATTGAATTCAGAATTTTTTGTTTATTGGTTGAGTGTCAATGATACACATAAATTATAAACATATCAAATCATGAAACAGGTCGATACATGTAAAATAGACGTTTACACAATGATAAGAAAAGGGGTCAAATAATTTTTTTTATAAAAAGTGCTTCAATACAGATGTATTTTAGAAGTTTAGTACGGTGACCTGCATTACATCCTACACACAGCATGAAATATTCAATCAACACATAGGTGACAGTTCTAAGACAAATAAATATGAGTTAGTGGGGGCTAATAAACTAATAATTTATTAAATGTATCAAATATATTAACATTATAGACCAGAATATTACCTCAAGTGACTTTACTTTACAGTAACATTGAATTTGCCAACATGCTTCTCACCACTGATATGGGCTTTGGACTGAAGACTTCATTATGTCAATGTTTAATTTTCTTTCATTTAGGACACCTCATACATTTACTGATGTAACTCCCTGACCATGCATGCTATATTTACACATGTGGTATTGCTGGATTCAGCTCAACCACACCTTTCCGAAAAAGCCATCATATGTGTTTCTAGGACAATCCATGGCAGAGCTACTACAAAGTAAATGAGAACATTCTGCATAGATATTCATTTTTTACATTTCCGCTTATTTTAAGTATGTGTACATAGGTATATATTTCCTACATGCATAAAGATATTCACATCCAGGTTTTTCTATTAGGTTAAGCAACTGTCTGACTGCTAGCATGTCAAATTTGAAAGCTCTTGGAGCTTGTATTATTAATCTACATGAGTTTATATGTCTCAACTCCCATACGGCCAGGCTATATTTTGGTTCTTTTTTCCTTTGGGGGTGTATAACAATATCAATCAATTTAACAAGTTTTGCAGTAAAATATTTTTATACAAGAATCCATTTCATATATGGGAGACCTTAGAGATGAGGAAAAACATGCTTGTGTTTTGTTCTACCTCCGGTAGGGGTATCTCAAAAACTAAAGCCCTTTTTGACAGTTTGTCTTACAAAGGAGTGAGGTGTCATGGGGGGTGATATATTTCAACCCCTGACAAATTAGCATTATCCTCCTACACGTATCCTTCTGACTATTGACTCAATCTAGTAAAATTACTTCATTCTAATTCTGTTCTAACAAAACAAAGTTTCAGACATGTAGTCTGAAATTAATAAATAATTTGCATGTTCTCTTGAATCAACTTTGTGCATTATTGTTACACAATACCAACTCTAGTGGTTCTATGTTACATTCATAAGCGATACCCCTAGCCCCCACTAACTCATATATATATATATATATATATATATATATTAGAGGTGGGCATAGATTAATTTTTTTAATCTAGATTAATCTATCTGCAATCCTGGATTTAATCTAGATTAATCTAAATTAAAATGGCTAAAAAAAAAAAAAAAAAAATGCCGAAGGCATTCAAAATATGTGTGTTCTATACCCAAATAATGACCAGAAGTAAGTCCTTACTTTTTCTTTCCTCCTTATGTTTCTCAGGCCAGGTGGCCCATTACACCATGAGCCCATCTCCCGTTTCCAAAATGCATTACAGACTGTTTGAAAAAGCTGTTTTGCTATGATAATTGGTAATGAAATATCAAAATAATGTTCAATAAGATGTACTTGTGTTTAATAAGTTGTTTTATTCAGAAGTTAACACAAATAAATAATATTACCAGTACAGTACAGTATCTAGCACTCTCAGGAGCAAAACAGAAAGAATCATTTCAAACTTGAACTATGTGACATGGCTTGAATCAACTGCTCCAGTGGAGTTGCTCAGTGGCCAATGGTGTCAACTGTGGTTGTACTGGGCAGCTCCCAGGTGTGAATGGAACTGTGTGAATGTGAAGCAGGGCGTTCCTGAAAAAGAGCATCTGTGCTCAGCGAACCTACCCTGGGTAAATAAAGGTAAAAAAAAAAAATGTAAAAAAAAAAATGTAAAAAAAAAAAAAAAAATATTTAGATTAATGCGTTAATTATAATATATATATATATTAGTGCTGTCAAACGATTAAAATATTTAACTTGATTAATCGCATGATTGTCCATAGTTAACTCGCGATTAATCACAAATTAATCGCATTTCTTTTTTATTCTTTTTTTTTACCTTAAACAGATCTTTTTCAAGTTCCAAGTTTTAATACTCTTATCAACATGCAATTCAACAAATGCTTGCTTTATGCAGCCATTTAACACAAAAGGATGACCCTCATGCATTGCACATTTGCATCAAATTCAAAACAGAGTGATGCACAAAATAACTTAAAAGAAAATAATAATTTAAAACAATGAATAAAGTGTGCATGAAATAATAGGGGAAAGAAAACGTTAGGAACTTGTTACATTCACACACACAAGGGCTAATTAATCACCCACCCCCCCTCTCTCACACACACACTCTCCCAGCTCTCTTTCTCTCTTGCCCCTTCCTCATCTCTCTCACCCCCCTCTCTCTCTATATCTCTCACACACACACACACACACACACACACACACACACACACACACACACACACACACACACACACACACACACACACTTCAGAAACAAACATAGTATCAATGAGAGCATCAATAATACACCTGAGTGAAGTCTAGTAAACATTTTTTTTTTTTTTTTTTTAGTTAATCTTGAGTTAAAAAAAATGTGTGGCATTAATAGAATCGGGAGTTAACGGGTTAATATCGCGATAACTTTGACAGCCTTAATATATATATATATGTTGACTGAATTACATTTATTTGTCTTAGAACTGTCACCTTTGTGTTGATTGAATATTTCATGCTGTGTGTAGGATGTAATGCAGGTCACCGTACTAAACTTCTAAAATACATCTGTATTGAAGCACTTTTTATTACATTTTTTATTTGACCCCTTTTCTTATCATTGTGTAAACGTCTATTTTACATGTATCGACCTGTTTCATGATTTGATATGTTTATAATTTATGTGTATCATTGACACTCAACCAATAAACAAAAAATTCTGAATTCAATAGGATTATGTGATATCATGTTTTTTACATTTACCCATGTAGTTTCTGCCAAAATACCTGCAAACATGTTTTCATGTGATAATGATATAAATGCATATTGTCTATATAAAAATATATTTGCCTTGCATTGTTTAGAACAATACTGTTTGAAAATGTTATGTCTGATTTACTCGTGTGTCGTACATTCAAGTTGCAATTCTTGCATGAAAGATGCTATACTTTTTTTAACATAGATTTTATTTATACCTTTATTTTACCATGTAATCATTTGAGATCATAGATCCCTTTTTTCCCCGAGCTAGACCTGGCCCAAATGGCAGCAAAAACAAAGACCTAAAAATACACAGAACGCAGACTGAGACATAAAAAAAGACAAAGTGGGCCATGGGGTTACATTTGAGGTACAGCAACATATATTGCATGGTCTCATTCTTTAAAATGCCCTTAATTTGAACTTTAAAATCAGATATGCTATTGAGGGCCTGCAGTTTCAAAGTTTTTTTTGAACTCCTTTCCAGGCAGAGCTATCAGAGAACATGAAGGCCTTTTCCCCAAACTCTGTGTTATTTTCAGGGGTACTGAGACATATAAATAGTCCTGGGATCGTAAGCTGTAAACTGGGTTTGATGTGATGGAGAGGTTTGAACCGTGGTAAAAGCTGTAGTTGACCTATAAATGCTTTATAAATACAGGTCTACCCATGGAACAGTCTATGGTCAGTCCTGGATAGCTAGTTAACTTTAGCATACAGTGTTTTGATGGGTGAGTGATCTATATCCATAAATAAATCTTAATTAATTATTATTTATAATTTATTAAGTCTTTATTTATTTAAGACACATGAAATACCCTATTGAAACAGTTAAAACAGGTTGGACCGACACATACATACACACACCGACACACACACATACATATTTTCTGAACCTTATATTTTCTGGACTCTTTTTTTTGTTTTGTATCACAAACAATGGTGTATTTGTAAATCTGGTATGTCCTAAATGTATGGATGTAGCAGTACTGTCTATCTGTATGTCATGTATGTCATATAGGCCCTGATGAATTGAAAATGGGGGACTCTGATGTAAACAAGACAAACGTCTTTCTATGGTCTGTATCCTCTTAACCTTGTCAAAGACTCTAATATATCTCTAGGGGTACATTTATATCTTAATACATTGTATTCGTTTTACAATGGTTGCATGGTCAGCACCGTGTCCCAAACTGTCAGCAGACAGACACCCCACTAGTGGTCTGCAAGGGCCTTGAAATAAAGCCTGAGCCCTGCCCGAGCCAGTGAACTTCAGGCCCTGCCCGAAAATAAGCCCGACTGTAAATAATATTTTAAGCCCTAGCCCGCGTGAAAACCCGAAAAAAATTATTATTATTATTATTATTATTATTATTATTATTATTATTATTATTATTATTATTATTATTATTATTATTATTATTATTATTATTATTATTAAAATATAATTTTTTTTGTATTTGTTTTAAATATTCGAAACACGGTTTTATATGAACGTAATAAATAAACAAAACTAAGAAGCATTTACATAGCCTGTTTCGCAATGCCGTCTCTCCCAGTGCTCGCTTATATAGACTGACTCACACTGTCACACATCAGCCTCGTAAAACGTATTGAAGGCTATAGAATCTTCTTTGACACACACACACACACACACACACACACACACACACACACACACACACACACACACGACACACAATAGCCTACTCAGTCAAACAAACAAACAGAAAACAGAAATCAGATTTCGAGCAGAGCAACGTAATGAAAATAACAACAAAACAAGTAGCGAGTCGCGACCCAGCAAATAGTAAACATCACTCACCAGACGTCAGCAACGCGTTGAACACCGTTAACAAAACCGGCTACATACATTCCAAGAACAAATTAAAATGTTCGCCAACTGGCTATATTCCAACACAACCAATCGAGTTGAACTTGTCCCCTGAGTTCTCTCTGCGCGCTGCAGTAATTACATCCAAATGTTTCTCTGCCGCAAAAGAGAAAGCGAATCTTAAAACGAAGGTTATCATATAACCCTTGTTATATAAAAAAAATAAAAATAAAAATAAAAAAAAACAGCGGTGCCCGGGCCCGGCCGAGCCGAATTATTTATTAAAAAAAAAGCCCTACCCAGCCCGAACCCGCCGGGCCGGGCCCCGTCGGGCCTGGGCAAGGTTGCAGTGCACTACACCCCACCCCCTGGACACCATTTACATTTACATTTAGTCATTTAGCTTACGCTTTTATCCAAAACGACTTACAAGTTCTGTACAATAGGTGAACAGGGAGGGTACAACTCTATCACCTGAGTAACAATATTCATCAAAGTGTTGCGTGTTACAGTGTAGGTTAGTTTATTAGGACAAGTGCATGACTGTAAGGTTAGTTAGGGTTACAACAGCCCATATAGGTTAGAATAATATAATGTTTTATTATCCATAGCCATTATGAGTAGACCAGAGGTTACAGTGGATTTGGAATCTAATCCGTAAATCTTTAGTACCTGGTTTAAATTGTGCTCATAACATTCCATAAGTTCTATGATAGATATTAGCGCGTCAATGGTCAGATTATGTTACAGCGATAAACAACTATAAACAATGTTCATCATAAATGTGTAGAATCCTTTTCTTTTATACAGAATTATGTTATGTGAACCCATCCAGAGTTCTGCTCTAACTCTACAGGCCCCTAAACTGTTAACCTTCTCACCACCATGAGGTGTTTTAACACCTATGGGGGCCCTATTCACACCCCCCCACACACACACACCCACCCATACACACATATTTTCAGAACATTATATTTTCAGAACATAGCGTCCATGCATATGAGTTAAACACTACCCTTGCCCCCAATGGCTAACCCCCGGGTCAGCACAGCTGACATACATACATACATACATACATACATACATACATACATACATACATACATACATACATACATACATACATACATACATACATACATACATACATACATACATACATACTTAGTGTGGTTACTTAGAATCCCTGTTTACAAGTTCTATTTCGTAATGGATCTCGCTCAGCATCACACTTGCACTGTACTTCACTTTGTGCACGTGCACTGAATAAAAAATTCCACCATGTACCTTTACATCCCAACATTCGTCTGGCCACACCCCCATCCGCTTACCTTCATAAGCAGGTGTGTGGTCACCTACTCGCCTCCTTCTTCGCTTTCACCACAAGGAAGTGCCTTCGGTACAAGGTTGTTAGTAGAAGAAAGTTGGAAATCAAGAGATACGTTGACATCATATCTTTATTTTCTCTCTCACTATTTT
The DNA here is from genome assembly GCF_963971535.1 of Notolepis coatsorum. NCBI lineage: Eukaryota > Metazoa > Chordata > Actinopteri > Aulopiformes > Paralepididae > Notolepis > Notolepis coatsorum. The sequence goes on from NC_140173.1 coordinate 89,225,739, forward strand.
CGAGAGGCGATATTGTCTTCGTTACTGGAGTGTCTGGAAGATGATGATCATTCTACACCTCCACAGTTTTTTTCGTATTAGGAGCTCACGCCGCTGACATGCTTCCCAACTACAATCCTCCTTGCTGCGGCTGGATGGGGTAAGACCCTCCAGCAACACAGCTGGACTGTAGGACGCACCGACTGTTGTGAGAAGCGGTGGGTTCCAGGTTGGGTATGTACTGTTTTGATTGCGAGCTCTGGTTGTTGTTGATGCTATGGGGGTTAGCTAACAATTTACGAAACGCAGACCCCAAGCCAGGGTCCTCTGCTCGGCTTAAAACGGCGGTCGGAGGATCTTGGCCTGACGCCCATGATGGCTAATCTAGTGGCCCATGCTAGGTTCTGGTGATCCCAGGATTCTAGAGCGGATGCTTCTCTGTCCCGTGTAGGCCACATCTTTCATATACAAATGAACGTTTACCCTAACGAGGAAATGTGGGCATAAGATCTTCTTTATCGGAAGTTCCATGCTCAAAGGGCCCCGTGTGTGTCTGGATCACCGTTGAAACTTTGTTCTGACATCTCTTTTTCTTTTCCCTGTTAGGGAAGGGATTGGGACAGCGGCCTGTCTGAAGTGTGGCTTATTATGTCATTGTATACAGTTCAGGTGATGGCTGGTTAGCTTGCATGCTAGTTATGGACTACTGCCAGTCAGCTGTTAGCCGCGCAGCTGTTAGCTGCGGCGTTAGCTCGCTGTGTTTACCAGGCTGGTATACGTTAGCTTGTTGCTATCAGCCGATCGGCTGTTAGCTTAATGCTACACTGTTGAACGTTCTGTGACTATAACATGCCTTAAACACTCTGACTACGACGTCATCTTTGACAGAGGATGTTAGTCGAACCTACCGGGAGCCCGGCCGGCGAGGACTGCGTCAACATGGAGACCCGTAGCGGCTGGATGGCGCAGCGACGCTGCCCGTGTCGTCAACACAGGAATGCTGTGTTTACTATCGGTGCCCCGTTAGCCAGACTGCAGTTCGCTTGGCCTGCGCTCACGGTAGGAAGGTCCCGACCAGACCTTAAACGCGTCTTCTTCATTCCCTTCTAATGTTTTGTAATAACGATGTTTTCCAAAACGGGTGTTGCTGCAATGAATTGTGAATTGTCTTGACACTGGTATAGCTTCTCCATGCAAATCGGGTTTTTGTTACATATGTAAAAATGATCTGGTTAGTTGTGTTGAGAAACATCATGTGTGTCCATGTACCGTGTACTCACAACTAAGGGGGTTAATTAACCTATAAAGCTATGCTTAGTGACATATGAGTGAAGAATGAATTATTTTCTCAGCCTATAAGGACAATGAACAGTGTGTTCACATAATAACAGGTTTACCTGTTCAACTGGCCGTATCAAGGGTAAGGTAGGAGGGGTGTTCCCCCCGGTTCCCTGGGGCTTCCCCACCCTCCTCTCAGACATGTTGTTTACAATATATTGTGTCACTGTGTCGTGGGGATACGATGTAACCCTTAGCTTAGTTGCTGGGGTTGTGCTAAACCGCTTGAGAAACTATTTTTTCCTAAAGAAAAGATTGTTTGGTAATTTTTCATGTGTGCTTAGCAAGGCCTGTGGCCGATACTAATCGAGAATTATGTATTCTCTCGTTATGAAAAACGGCGTTCCTCTGTAGCAAGAGTGTACTTGCCATTTTTTGTGGTGATAAAGGGTTGTGTGTGTCTTGTGATCTATGACTGGGTTAGGTTGGCCACAGAAGCACATGTGTAAGTCTGGTACCGGGGCTCTTAAGGGGGCCCTCTCTATTCTGTGTTTTTTCCTTAGTAAAAATCAGATAGCAGGTTAGCACATGAGCTGTGTGAAGATTCCCCGCTGCACGCTTTTTGAACGATTGCCACTTTCATCACGCAGCTGTCATAGTTTGTGATTAGCGCCCCAGAGGGCTTTATATACCGGGACCTTCCTTCTATCGTTGTCAGGTCGTTCTGGAATACAACTGCATTTGCCTTTTTTTTCTCCGTTGCTGTTCCTGGTCTACTTTCTCTCCAGGACCTTTCTGTGGAGAACCGCTGTTGAGAACCTTGTTCCCCGTTTGGAGCTGAGCCTCGTTTTGCCCGCTTTACGCGTTGCGCTTGGGTGAGTGGAACCAAACCCCTCTGGATTATTCTGATTGTGTGTATTGAAGAAACACTGAAGACTGTCACTATCGTTTGGTTCTGGATTATTCTGATTGTGTGTATTGAAGAAACACTGACGACTGTCACTATCAATTGGTTCTGGATTATTCAAAATTGTGTGTTGTGGGGAACACTGAAGACTGTCACTGTCAATTGGTTCTGGACCCAGCTAGGGAGGAGGGAACCACACTGCCTCTGTGTTTCGTTGGACTGTTTCTGATATCTCTCTCTCTCTCTCCGTTTTCCACCTTGAGCGAAAGCTGGGAGTATCTGCAGAGCCGCTACAACGTCACATGCCAATTCCCCACCACTATCTGCTGGGAGTATCTGCAGAGCCGCTACAACGTCACATGCCAATTCCCCACCACTATCACCAGGAGGATTCTGCAGAGCGGCAGATGACTCTGCCGAAGGCAGTCTCCCTATTTGTTTGATTATTGTACTTATCCTTCTTTTGACTCTGTAAATAAATACGCCCTAGCATTTGGCTAACTCTGAACTTCCTGTCTGTGCCGTTGCGTTTGAGGTCGGTTACAAACCATAACAGTTCAGGTCCATATGATGGATCTGTTTCAGGGAGTGGTCAGGGATCCTCCTCACGAAGCTCCTACTCTGGCCTTCTGTGAGTTAGGACTCTCCTTCCCTGTGAGGGAGCCTCCTCAGAGTTCAGAGCCTCCTCCTCAGATTGTCAAGGTGAGTAGAACTTCAAAAATGAGTCCTGCTCTATTGTGTGTGTATTTGATTCAATTCGATTATTGCGTGTGTATTGGTTCAGTGCCTCCTCCTCGGAGAGCCCTAACCCAAATTTTACCTGGCTCAATGTTGCAATATATTCTTTTCAATCTATACAGCTCGTGTTTGAAGTCTCTCGGGGGATTTCCGTCTCCTCCCTATCGGAGGGTGGTGGGATGTAAAAATGTAAAAAAAAAATACCCTCAGCGGCGTCACGAGGGATTCATGTCAGTCTGTGTTCTTTCTTTTTTGAATAAAAAGAGGAAGGTACATGAAGCACAACGGCTCCGTGTCGTTCTCCCAGGCGACTTGGAGGAAAAATGTTTGGTGTCTTGCTAGACTATTCATTGATGTGTTTGCGTCTCGACGCATACATAGTGCTGGCTCAGGTGTGTTTCTGTGACAGAATCACACAGGGGCTAAGTGCGCCTTGGTTGCTTGTTAAAACAGCGTTTTTATAGGGCAACTGGGATGGAGTTTTGTCTCTTCCGAGCGCCAGTTTACTAGGTTGTCTCGATGAATTCTCGTTCATATCTGGGGGATGTTAACGGAATAGATCTGAACATAGGTAGAGGGGTCTCACGCCCTTGGGGTGGGCCGCTGAGCACGGTCCAAATAGGACCATCTGGGTGGCGCCCTCTTTTCATGTTTTCGATCGACACGCATACCTACCCCCTCTCCTGGAGTGGGCATGTCGGCGTGGTTAGGACACGGGACTGGTCTGGTCACGCTGGTCCAGGTCAGTTAACCCATTGTCCGCCGGGGTACCCTGGTACCCTGGGGGACTTGTGCTTTTTTCGGGGGGGAAAATGCCAGGTCGGTACGGGTGTCACAGGGTTAGGCGCTATGGAGACCCTTTGTTGGGTACATGTTGTACTCTGCACTATCGTAATGGCTTACACTTGTACTGTGGTATAGCCAGTGTATGCCCGCAGGTGTGTTTTGGAGTTTTTTCTTGAGGGGTTATAGGAACAACCACCGCATCTGGTAACGACAGGGTGGTTGGTTCCCTGGTGTGTTGGAGCAGAGTCAACTCCCGGGTTACCCGGTTGAGTGTGCCCCTGCACGTTCATGACGTCTGCCAATCATGTTAATGGAGGCTTTGTCATGCAACAATGCCAGCATACGCCCCTTCCGCCGGGGGGGCTGTTTTCAGCTGACTCCTTTGGCGCCTGTCTCGTCCGCAGTGCTCCAGGCTCAGGTTACAGCCTGTTGCCTGGTTTCCCCGGTGCGCTACTTACTTCCGTTGGTTAACCTTTTTTGTGTGCTTACGGCCATGATGACTGCCTGTTCTGCAGGGTCAGTGTGCCAGGCGGTGTGTTATTGGGGGGAAAGGGCCCGCTCTTGGAGGGGCCTTATCCGAATACGCTGGCGATGTGGGGGGCGGTGTCACTAAGTGACCACCTGGTGGGGTCTTGATGCCTGGTGTCATTGACCTCTCCGGGCCCCCGTTTTCCAGGGGATCCAGTCCCTTCAGTGGGTCTGGGTCTTCCTTCGCGCTCCGCTGCTACAGCCTTGCCACGGGGTTGGGTTTGCTCTTGACCCCGTCATTCTGGGGGCAGTAACGAGGTTGTTCCTTCCGTTCGTTCCCGGGTGGCATGCGGGTTGTGCGTGTGTGTAGTCGTGGGGTCAAGCCACGGTCTGCTCACCCTGTGCGTTGAGTTGCTTGAGTGCCTCTTCGCACGGTCGGATCCGTCTCCCTCCCGTAAGCCTCCAATAGGGAAGGTATCCTCCATTAGGGAGGGTCGGGGGGGCTCGGTCCTCCCCGTTCTGATGGTTGTGGGGGGCCTCAGCGGGGGAACATTTGTCGGGCTATGGCTCTCGCTCAACCTCCCTTGTGCAAGTGTGATGCTGAGCGAGATCCATTACGAAATAGAACGTTAGGTTATGGCTATAACCAAGTTCTATGAGTAATGGTGACGCTCAGCATCAGACGCCGCTGCGGCCCTTGATCTCACCTTGTGGTGAAAGCTTGGGAAGGAGGCAAGTAGGTGACCACACACCTGCTTATGAAGGTAAGCGGATGGGGGTGTGGCCAGACGAATGTTGGGATGTAAAGGTACATGGTGGAATTTTGTATTCAGTGCACGTGCACGAAGTGAAGTACAGTGCAAGTGTGATGCTGAGCGTCACCATTACTCATATAACTTGGTTATAGCCATAACCTAACGTTATCACTCTTTTTCAAACAACCTCAACCTGTTATTCAGTTTTCAATTGTATTTTCTTTTATTTACACATATAAAAAACAAGTATATATAATTAGGGCTGACCTTCGAATTTTTTTTTGGCAATCGAAGCTTCGGGGCAGAGCTTCGATTTTAATTCAAAGCTTCGAATTAAAAAAAATTAATTAAATTTTTTTCTTTTTTTTTTATTATTTTTATTTTTCTTTTTTTATCTTATGTGGTGGGACTTGTACAGCACTTTGGTAAACTTTGTTGTTTTTAAATGTGCTCTATAAATAAAGTGGATTGGATTAATGAATTAAGTAGCCCCTTTCGTGACTGTGACGCAGCCAACACAGCTGTGTGATTTAATTCAAGGTGGATCGCTGTTGTCGTCTGAACAACTTCAGATTTCATGGGAACTACCAATCCCCCAAATCAAGAATGTTTAAGATGAATGAAGTAAGATTTTGATTATTTTAAATATGGCTTGTGTAGACTACTAAACTATGCACAGAATTATGTCAGTCTACAAGGTCCGGATTCTACATGGTCCGGCAATGTAGACCTTGTAGACTCCACTACAGACCAATTATCAGTGAATGTTCATGCATTTTTAAGAAGGGCTACTTCCACAAAAAAACAAAGAACTCACCAAAACATCTCAGTAGCACCTTATCTAAATGTTCTATTTCATATATGGAGATTCATATTTATTTATGTATTGCATGCATTTCTACATTTTATTTCCTATTTTGTTTATTCATCCCAGTATCTTTCTTTCTTATGTGTGGAATTCTACAAGGCATTTACATTCACATTTACATTTAGTCATTTAGCTGACGCTTTTATCCAAAGCGACTTACAAGTTCTGTACGACAGGTCATCAGGAAGGATACAACTCTATCAGCTGAGTAACAATATTCATCAAAGTGTTGCGTGTTACAGTGTAGGTTAGTTTATTAGGACAAATGCATGACAGTAAGGTTAGTTAGGGTTAGATTTTTTTTATTTTATTTCAGATAATGGTTGAAGAAGTGCATCTTTAGTCGACAGCGAAAGATTGGACGGGATTCGGCTGTCCTAACTGGGGTGGGTAGTTCATTCCACCATTGTGGGGCAAGGACTGAGAATAGGCGTGTAGGTGGTGTATATGTGTTTGAGGATGATATCCTTCAAACAGGCAATAGTGATGATATAATTTGGGCAGTGCTGAGCTGGGTTCCTTTCCTCCAGTGTATTTGTCCCCCGGCCCCACCCAATGGCCCCATGCACACACACACACACACACACACACACACACACACACAGAAGTAAAAAAAAAAAAAAAAAAAAAAAAATTGAAAATTGTCTTTTTTTGATATTTTTTATTTTTTTTAAACTTCGATTTTTTTCTTTTAATGTTCGAAGCTTGTGCCATCGAACGAAGCTTCGAAGTGTTTAAGACAGCCCTATATATAATACAATATAATCCACAAAGAAATGTGAATGAGAATTGCCTAAACACTCTCTTGCATGTGACATTCTCCAAGAATCAAAATTATAGACAGATTACATCAATATAAAAAAAACAATCCTACCCTTTACACACACAGACACACACACACATACATACACAGCTTAGGGGTCGTAAATCATTCAAGAACTATGGCCCTATAGGGTCAGTGACAGAAGTGTTCTGTTTTCCTCAGAAAACGGAACTCACACATCAAAAGTTCTGCAGAAACAGGGAGGTTTCAGACTGACAGACAGCAGGGTGAAACACCCACTGGGTTTCATTCTGACAGCCAACGCTGGTTCACTTTTGACTGCCTTCAGAGGGGAATCACACAGGTCTCTATCGAATCATACATTTGTTTTTTCTTTATTTACACATATAAAAACAAGTGTATATAATACAATATAATCCACGAAGAAATGTGAAGGATAATTGCCTAAACACTCTCTTGCATGTGGCATTCTCCAAGAAGCCAAATTATAGACACATTACATTTGTATTTTTCTTAAAAACAATCCTCCACACACACACACACACACACACACACACACACACACACACACACACACACACACACACACACACACACACACACACACACACACACACACACACACATACACACACACACAACTCAGGGTCGTAAATCATTCAAAACTTACCCTATATGGTCTGACAGAATTTTTCTGTTTTCCTGATTTCCTGTTTCCCTGATTTTGTGTCCCGCCTCCTAAAGTCCTGCCCTCCTAAACCGGAAGCCCCGCCTCCTAAACCGGACGTCCCACCTCCTCGAAAAAGGGGCGGGCTTAGTGTGAAAATCATATCAAAGGGGGCGTGGTTTAAATCAATCAAACCAAATGGGGCGTGGTTTGCAAAATGTGACAGAAGCAGCATCCCTATTCTCTCTCTATTGTCCCATCAGCTGGGAAATTTGTCTTGGGCTTACACCCACACATACAGACATGACACAACTGACTCCAGACAGAGGAGATACACAATGTAAAAGATACAGTAAAGTACCTGCACACCAGGATGTCTGGCAACACCACATATATATATAGAATAGTATACCCAAATATCGGTTATCGAATATCGATAATATAACAACCAAATATCAGTTATTCGATAATTGCCATTTATCTGGCACTATTTAAAAGTTTAACTGAGATCGGAATAAAGGAGTTTTTAAACCTATTTAGTCTAGAGCGTGGGACTCTAAACTGAAGAAACAATCCTCAATGTCAGTTTCAGTATTTAATAACAGACAAAGATGAAGACACTCTGAAACAGACAAGACAACACACTCAGTGTGTAACATGAATACATAATAACACTATGGTAACACATAAATATATATATATCTGTATAATGCATATAATATAATATATATAATATGTATGAACAGCAATAGTGCAATAAGCATCTCACATGAATGAGTGAACGAAACGTCTCTGCCGCAGGCGAGAAAGGGAATGAGAACTAAGATGGCCGCTCAGCAATAACAGCGCAGATCAAGGCATGTCCGGTTGGGTGCTGGTAAGACGCTGCCCCCTAGTGGCCGGCGATAAACTCTTCATCCCCCCCAGACCGGAAAGCTAAGGGTCGGAATAGATTAACGGTCTAAATCCTGTATCCAGCTGCCGGACTCGGGCTCGTAACGTGCAGGCGGCCTCCTCACGCGGCCCGGCCGAGAAGGCAGGGGCAGCGCCGGTGGCGACCGTGGCACCGGGAGCGGCGTGCCCAGGAACGCACCGGCAGGAGCGGTGAGGTCAGATGCGGCCTCATCAGCAGGCGCCGTAGGGAAGGCGCCCATAGCCGAGTCTCGGGGCCCATCAGCCGGCTGCTGAGTAAACCCCTGGGGCATCGCGGGCGGGGGCTGACGGGTGGGGGCCGGGGTGGGGACAACGGGTGGGGGCAGACATCCCATGGCAGTAGGTGGCGGCGACGGCGCAGCCGACTGCTGATGGGCGCAGGGTGTGGCCGGTGTGTAGGCGCGGAGGAAACGCCGGTTGCGCAATGTCAGGCGTCCCGAACCGTCGACCCTGACCCGATACTGGTCGTGGCCCAGTGACTCCACCACCACCCCTGACCTGTCCCATTTGTGAGGGCTCGGGCCCTGCTGGTTCTGGAGGAATACTCTCTCGCCGAGTGCCAACGGGCGGAGCGGTCTTGAGTGAGTCCCCAGAGACTCGGTGGTACGGGACATACGGGTCCGAAGGGCGTCCTCCTTTGCCGCCCATGCCTCGCGCCACAGCAGGCGGATATGTGGGTTCGAGAACTTCTCGAGACGGTTCACGAAGGAGAGCGAGCCCCGAAGGGGGCGGCCGAAGATGATCTGCGCTGGCGAGAGGTTGCAGTCGGGGTCAGGTGTGTTTCTCAACTGCAGCATCGCGCGCAGGAAGCGGTCCTGATCAAGGCTGCCCGACGGGCCGGTGTTGGACATCAGGAGGCGCTTAGCAGTCTTCACCGTCACTTCAGCCCTCCCGTTCGACTGTGGAAAGCTGATGGAGGATATACGGTGCTTGACGTGCCATAGGCGGAGGAAGTCCTCAGTGTGGCTCGCCTTGAATTCCGGACCGCCGTCGCTTGAGAGCTCCTCCGGTACGCCGAAGGTGGCGAAGAACGAACGGAGGTGTTGGACCAGGCCCGCTGAGCCTGCCAGGGCAGTACCAGCCGTAGAGCTCAGGACCTCTACCCAGCCCGAGAGCCGGTCCCCAACAACTAGGTAGTGGCGGCCCCCATAGTCGAAGAAGTCCGCAAACACCGCCTCGAACGGAGTGGATGGGGGTGATGATGGCAGGGGGGGTGTAGCCGCCTGTGACGGAGCATTGCGGTTGCAGTCTGCACACCCGTCCCTGGTGGTTTGAATGTCCCCTGACATCCCGGGCCAGTAGACTATCGCTCGGGCATGCTGCCCCATCGCTGAAGTCCCCTGGTGGGCGGCGTGGAGATGCCGAAGGACTCTTTCACGGAGGGATGGGGGAACCACGACGCGGTCCTGATAGAGCAGGACACCGTCCTGTGCGTAGACGGACTCACAGACCGATGACAGGCTCGCCAGGGCAGGGTCGTTGACGTCAATTCCACCCTCCTGCTCGATGAGGCGGAGGAGGTGGCCAAGGCCCTCGTCAGCCGCTGTCTCTCGTGCGAGGAGGGGCCAAGAGACGGCACCGAGCTCTCGTGCATCGTCACGGATGGAGGCCATGAGTGCTGATTCCACGGCGTCAGGCTCGCTCGGTAGCCACAGTGAGATGCCGTTCGTCGAGCCCGAGGGGGAAGGGTGCCTTGAAGTGGCGTCAGCGGCATAGTTGCTCTTGCCAGGCAAGATGCACAATGTCAAAGCGCCACGGGAGGGTGCGCTGCTTGAGTCTAAATAGACGCAAGTTCGTAATCTCATCCAGCGTGCGGTCGCCAAAGATCTTCACCAGCGGCTTGTGGTCGGTGACCACAACGAGGTTGTCGGACCCCTGTGTGAAGTACCGCATCTGTTCCAGACCTCAGGCCACGGCCAGGGCCTCTCCTTCGACAGCCGCATAACGCTGCTCCACAGGGGACAGGAAACACGACCCCGCGAGGGTGATCCTCCTGAACAGCAGTCCGGTATGCCCGAGGCACAGTGACAGTGCTGCTGGAGCAGGAAGTAGCCAATGCCGAGCTTGGACTAGTCAGGGCGGAGGCAGGTACGCTTCTGCATGTCGTAGATCTCCACACCCTCACGGATGGCCCCAATTATGGCCTGCTTGGACGTCTGGAAGGCCTCCTCCAGAGCGGGGGACCATCGGAACACACAACGTGGGCTGAGGAATGGCTTGAATGGAGCCATCATGTCACGCAGCTGGGCATAGTTAGCCACCTGGTTAACAAGGCCGAACCAGCTCCTGATATCCATCGTGGAGCCCGGTGTAGGGAAGTCCCGGATGGCGTCCAAGTATTTCGGGAGTGGTTCGATGGTAGACTCCGATACCCTGAAGCCAGCGAAATCGACGCACCTCTCCGCGAATTGAAGCTTATCCGGGTTCAACACAATGCCCGACCGGCCGACACGCGTGAGGAAGTCGATGGTCCTCCACCAGTGTTGCTCCAGGTCAGTGTCATAGTGGATGGTGTCATCCACACAGCGTTCCTAGCGCTCATAGTCTGAGAGGACGGCGTCGAACCGGCGGTTGTAGCCATCCCCTGACGACAGGAAGCCCTGTGGTGCCCTAGTGTAGCGCCAACGGCCGAAGGGCGTGATGAAGGTAGTGAGGTGGCGATCCGACTCACGTAGGGGGACGCTGTGGTAGCCGTTCCAGGCGTCCGTGGCAGTCTTCCAGGTGCCCTTCGGGACGCGGTGTGCGAGGTGGAACGGAGACTCGGTGGCGAAGGTTTCACGTTGGCAGAACTTGTTGAGGGGGGAGAGGTCCACGGTTCTGCGGGGGGAACCGTCGTGCTTCCGAGTGACCACCATACGATGGCACCACGTGACAGGCTCGCCGTATGGCACACGTTCAATGAACCCAAGGGCCTCGTCCCGCAGGAGGTCATCGTGGACCCTCCGCTGCTAGTGTAGAGGCACGTTGGCCGCGGTGTGGCATGCCTTGGGTGTAGCTGCGGGGTCCACGTGCATCTCGATAGGCGGTCCTTCCATGCATGGCAATGCCCGATGAGGGCAGGTGTTGAACGTCGACGAGGCATATCTCCCGAGTAGCCACCCTTTCATCCTGCTGTTGTTCTCTGGCGTACAGGGGAACGGCAGTGCCGCAGGGCGTGCAGGGGGGACCGTGCGCTGGGGGCATGAGCACTGTGCGTCCTGGGGGTCACCTGGCCCTACGCAGCCACCGTTGGTTGACCTTGTAGCATTGACGGACAACGGCTGGTCTGGCGTGTCAGCCGTGTCAGGGCTACGCCTGTCCCTGGGCCCCCCTGTAACGTTGTCCGACGGGAAGCTCATAGGCAAGAGGCCGAGGTTGAGCAATGACTCGTAGGAGAGGTACATGGCCTGGACTGAGCTGCTCACGTATACCATGGAACGGCAGGACGTAACGCGCCCCCCGCTGCAGGTCGTCGAGAGCCTAGCGAAGAACGCTCCCTCGATGGCTATGGGGGATCGATTGGCGGCTGACAGGCTGAGGCTGACGGGTCGCAGGTCGTCCTGCGTGAAACCGTAGGCCAGGAACTCCTCCAGAGACCAAAGGTCCGACTGCGCGCCAGTGTCTGCGATGGCAGATATCCGAGCCCCTTTGGCTGAGCCCCGGTTGCTGGTGCCATCCCTCAGTCCGACTGGCATGTCCACCGAGATAGTGATCAGTGCTCGGGGGTGGTCTCTCAGCCTGGCTCGTTTCTATTCGCCCTTGGAGAAGATGTGGTGCTCGAGTCTGATAGGTGCAGGTCTGTTAACACAGCCATGCGACGTAGGGGCGTGGTGTCGGCGATGGCCCCTGCAACGTTGGCCAGGGCGGGCTCCAGCTTGAACTGATGAGACCTGGGAGATCAGCTCCGACCCCACGGCGGCCTGTTGACCGTCGGATGGCGGCTGTTGACGCCTCTGTTGTCGGCGGGCCCTGTAGCAGCCGATGCACACCTGGTGAGGCTTAGGATTCCACCCGCGAGGCCCCTCCGTGAAAATGTTAAAGACGCTCTTGCATTCCGGGCATGACGCTCGTTTAGCCCCGTCCGCAGGGCTCGGGCGGGGCTCGTCTGTAGAGTCGACTTAAGGCGCCGGAATGACGACATGGCTGACAGGGAGGGCGACGGGAGAGCGTTACGGGCCATCTCCTTGTTCTCGACGAGCGCGATTACCTCGTTAACTGGCTTGACCAGGATGTCAGTCGTCCCCAGCGTCTTGCGGCGTATGTCCGAGTCATAAATGCCATTGAGCAGGACATCGCGGATAATGTGGTCGGTGTAGTCGACGTTCGCACCACACACGCATGCCGCACTATATGCGCATGTCTCTGCTTTGCCCCGCACTCTGGCAGCGAGTGCGCGGAATGTCTCGTCGCATTCCTGTCGTAGCTGAAGTAGTTTGGTGCGCAGGACACATGTAGCGACCGGGATGACAGCCAGAGAGCGCATGCCGGCGATCAGGTCCTGCAAAGGTCCGGTAGCGGCGCCGGGGGCGGCTTTCAGCAGGCTGTCTCCAAGCACAGGCCCGGCGCACTGAAACAATTGGACGGGGGCCTGGGCATCCTCTATGCCTGAGCCGGTGCGGAATACGTCCCAACGTCAGATGAACACGTTCCATTCCTCTGTTGACACACCCACGTCAACCCTGGGCCGATCGAGTCTCGGGCCGCGAGGGGCTGGGGCCTGGGCCGGCGCGGCCATGACAGGCGCTGCATGCTGGTGGCTCAGGCCATGAATAGTCAATAGTAGGACGCCTAGTCCTACTGCCGGGGAGACCCCTGCCTGGATTTCGACGCCTGGTCCTACCGCCGGGGAGACCCCTGCCCGGGGTTCTACACCGGATCCTGCTGCCGGGGAGACCCCTGCCCGGTGTTCTACGCCGGGTCTTGCTGCCGAGGAGACCCCAGGCCCAGGTCCTACTCCTGGGTTATTTTCTCCGCCACCCTGCTCCAGTCCCCTTTGCTCTCCTCGTCGGCCCCCTATCCCTGATCACAGTCCCACTGGTCCTTTTCCCCGGCCTCCCTACTCCAGCCCTGTCTCCGGTCCCTTTCCTCAGCCCTCCTTCTCCTGTGCCCCTCCTGGGTTTATGTCGCCACCCTCCTCCTCCAGACCCCTCTCCGGCCCCTTTCCCCAGCCCCCCTTCAACTGTGCTGCATCCCACCCTCCCACCTTGCTCGTTCCCGGGCCGTCTTATTGGCCATCTGGAAGCCGTCCTTTGAGGGGGGGGATACTGTTACGTTGCACCCGGTCCTGCCTTCGTCCCCCCTCGCATTCCTTAAATTTTTTTTTATGATCTTTTCCCCCCTTCTTTTTCCGTTTTTTCTCGCACTCTACCCCCTATTGTCGGTCCGGGAGGGCGGAGACTATCACATGCTTCCTCCGACACATGTGTACCCAGCCCACAGCTTCTTTTCACCTGGCAGCCCGGACTCTCATTGGGAGAGTGTAACGTGTGGAAGGTCACACTACCTCTTCTAGATCCTTCCCTTGCTGTGCAGGCTCCCCGACCGAACTGTAGAATTCGCTGTTTACAACGACCAGGACCCACCCTCGCCGGGTTTCCCACACGCTAACACTGCCAATTGTGTTAGTATGGACGGTCAGCCAACCCGGAAGCACCACAGCTGGATTCGATCCCACTGGCTATGTGGTGGTAGGCAGACGCTTAGTCCGCTGCGCTACCCGGCCGCACCCCCTTGCATTTCTGGACTTATCCCTGCACCTCCCCTCTCCTTCCCTTGGACAGTTTCCCTCACATCCCTCACTCATTCATGGTCCTCTTCCTCCACCTGCTGTACAATTCCCATCATTACCCCATGAATTCTGTATACATTTATGTATGGTCAAATTGTCCATGTATCTGAGTGTTCTCCCCATCTTGTTCTCCATCCCAGTGTACTTGTTGCCTTTTGTATTCCCTTGTCTGGTTTAGTGTTATGTCTCCAGTGTGTGTTAGTATATTTGTTATCAGTCTTGTATTAGTGTCTATTTAGTCTGCCAGTCTGTATTCCCTCCCAGGTGTGTCTTGTTTCCAATCAACCCTCATGTGTCAATCATTCTGTGTATATAAGTCTTGTCTGCCCTGCCTTCCTTGTCGGGTCATTACTCTGGTTTTGCTGTTCCTGACGTGATACGTGTTCATTGGATGTTCCTGTGATTTTTCTGTCATCGCTGCTTTTTCCCGGTCTCCTTGTAGTGTTATTTAGATTGTCAGCCGTTCGCTGAACATTACCGTGAGTAATCTTGTGTATCATTGTGTAGGCATTATCGCTCCCGTCTTGGAGGATAAGCTTGTTGCCGTCATTAGTATTACCTCGCTTGCATTATTGTTTGTATATACTGTTATGTGCTTATGTAGCACCGTCATCCGACGCCTTTTGTTTGTGCCTCGTTTTGGAGACAGTGTGTCTTCTCTTTACCTTCCCTGTTTTGTCGTTTAGCTCAAGTATAGGATTCTCGTATTAATGTATTTTGGAGACAGTATTGTGTCTCTTTATTTTCCCTGTTTGTTAGAGGCGAGAGTAGTCTCCCCTTTTTGTTATTCATCCTTGTCGGCGTGAACGCCCTATTGCTCCTTACTAATAAACATTATTTTGTTTGAGAAGCAACACCTGCCTCCTGCCTATCCTCTGCCTGTCTGCGTTTGGGTTACCTTCTACCACACCACCATGCTGTCTAAATGTAACCACTCTAACATAACTAGGATATTATCGAGCGTATTAATATGCATGTGACCACACTGTGAAGAACACCCACAAGGATATAAATGGAGACTGGGTGGCAACCCCTCCAGACAGGGTGGATGGTACTTTAAAACCACTATATCACATCAAATAATGGAACCAGATAGGCCCGGAGGAATTTGACCTCCCAGAAACAGATGAACACTCCTAACTGAGTCTCCCTGAGGCTAGATCTCACACCTGTATCTGACACTTCTGTGAAGCCAAACTCAGCTGAGATATGAAGCTGAGATCAAAAATAAATCCTCTTCTTTCAACTTCAAGGTCAGGTTGTTCTATAACCACAGCATAGTGTGTGACAAAGCCTCTGTTTAATGAACCCTGAAGAATAGGGCAGTGTGATTCGTTATGTGACATATCTTCTTTAGAACTAGCCAACAGTGGGTTTGAAATGGATCATGAGCCAAATCCCTCCATTGGTCGTCATGTCAGCTCTTGTTGGCTCCTAGACAAGGGGGCTTCTGGTGCTTTTCCACTACCTTGCTCCCGCTTTGTTTTTGTTTTTCACCTTTTTCCACTTCCAATGCACCCGTGCGGAGCCGTGCCAGCCCGCGCTGATTTAGCTACAGCTCTGGGGTACAAAACACTCACTATAGACCACCGCAACACTTCCGGGATTCTGAAATCATGGAGGAGATAGCGGGGGGAGCAAATTAATGAATGTGGATTAGAGCCTTGATGTAAGTGGTAACAGCAACGGCTGTGGGGGTGCTAGAGACATGATCGAATAGACTTTTATGCGCCTGAGTCTCCTGAACACGGCGCAACCCATTCCAAATTGATCGGAACTTAATCGGCCGAGATAAAGTCCCTTTTTCAGCACCTACTCCCCATACGCATGTGCAGATTGCCAACGTATTCTGACGGCACGTGGCGCGAAACCGAATATAGGTTTCAGGGGAGCAACCCGAACGATATGCGCATATGCATATAACATGTCATATCGCACAATCTAGAAAACGAGACTGGATTATTTTGAAACAAGGCGATGTTTAGCGTGGAATAGCACACAAACGAAAGTATGTAGAAATGAACTGGTTTGTCCCTGTTGGACTATAAATAGTGCCTGTCAAATGAGAGATACTATTGTCTCCATAGCTATAATATAGAATATAAGATGGGTCCGCAAACATCGTGAAAATGGTCAAAAACAGCGTGGCAGTCACTGAGTTAATGTAACCACATTGATTGATTGAACAGCTACAACAAGAAGATGCTCCAGGTAGAGTTACACCATTGAATTATTCAAGCCGAGTTCTAAAGTAACTATCAAGGATAAAACAATACCGCTTGAAAACCTATTTCCACCGTGGTGCTTAACATCATTCCTCTGATTGGAACACCTGTGTTTGAAAGACCAATCATGTAGAAGCTGTTGTGTATGCATCTGTGTATGCATCACAACAGTGTTAACATTTTTGGGTGTTATGTTGACATGGAAGCCTCACATAATGTATATAAAAAAGAAGGTAGGCGAAGAATAGGCAAAGAATGTGCTTGACTACAATTCTATGTGAATACTGTATTGTTCACTCCTGCTACCATATTTGAGTTAGTGTGTGTAGACACTTGAATGTGTCTGATTAAGACTTTTAGATATGTTCCCTTTCGGTACAGTGTGGGGGGGGGGGGGGGGGGGGATGAAATACAAAAAAAAAATTGCTTTTCATTTATCTATTTATTTATTTAACTGTATTAAACAATATAAAACGAATTGGCCATAATTTACTGAGCAAACTAAGGCTTACTGCTGTAACCTACTAATAACACTGAAAATCTGAAGATTAGTATGTAGCAGATGCCTTGGATAAGTCGTGGACAACTGTAGCGTGTGCTTGTTTATACAGAGCTGGTATGACTTGCTGCTGGCTGAAATACAGACGAGAGGGAACTAGGTAGCGGGGCTCTATTACTTTTAACATGTGCTTAAACCCTGTGTTCTCGACAACGGAGTATGGCTGCTATAAAAACACCTATGGCGTTTGTTATTGCTTTGGCCCGGTCTGAATTGATAGCGAGATGCTGCTTGAATGCCACGGGGAGCTGGGTTTGCACTAGGGTCTGTTTCTTCCGTGTACCAGTGATATTCACATTCGGGTGATGCCGTTTCAAATGCGTGATAAAGTTCGCAATAAAGTTGAACAATGCCGGCACGTAGCCCCTTTCGTGACTGTGATGCAAGGCTTGCATCAGTCACGAAAGGGGCTAGCCGGCACGTAGCTTTTGTGCGATCCACCTGCCTTTGCCCAGATAGCAAAAGACATTAATTAAATGTTGGATTTTGGTCAGATTGGTTATTTTTGGTTGAGGTTGAAAAAGCTATGTTTATTCAATATCTAAATTACAGACACCATTTCAACATTTGAAAAACTGTTGTTGAATCGATTTAGTATAGATGCTGGTTTTTCAATGTTGAAATGCCCAACAATGAAATTACATGGTTACAACGTAGTGCTGATAATCCCCCCTCCCCTCCCCCCCTCCCCTTCGTCGTAAGCAACTCGCGAGGCCAGCTAGAAGATCTCACGGGACTTGAGGCATTAAAAGAAAAACTTGGCGCCATGGTGTCTTCATTCAGCGTGACTAGTCAAGTGCGCACAAGTCTTTGGTAAGTCCTTGACAATATAATGTATTATGCTATTCACATTAGGCATGTGCCGGTAACCGGTTTCACGGTTTGAAAATGTCAAAACCCCCGGCCTGGAAAGTAGCGTTAACTTATAACAGCGCGAGCTAACGTACGTCAGCTATACGTCTGCGAGTTTGCTAGCTTAGCCAGCTACACAGACCATGCGAGTCTGCTAGCTTAGCCAGCTAACGTCAGCTCAACCATGCGAGTCTGCTAGCTTAGCCAGCTACACAGACCATGCGAGTCTGCTAGCTTAGCCAGCTAACGTCAGCTCAACCATGCGAGTCTGCTAACTTAGCCAGCTACACAGACCATGTGAGTCTGCTAGCTTAGCCAGCTAACGTCAGCTCAACCATGCAAGTCTGCTAGATTAGCCAGCTACACAGACCATGCGAGTCTGCTAGCTTAGCCAGCTAACGTCAGCTCAACCATGCAAGTCTGCTAGCTTAGCCAGCTAATGTCAGCTCGACCATGCGAGTCTGCTAGCTTTAGCCAGCTACACAGACCATGCGAATCTGATAGCTTAGCAAGCTAACGTCAGCTACACTCTGACATCACGAGAACGGCGCCATCTTGGTATGGGGGAAACAAATGGATTTCTACTGATCAAATGTCTGCGTTGAGCTCTGTTTTTATTACATATTTTACCACATTCTTGTTGATTTCATAACCTTTTCATATAATTTGTTTTGAAAATATTGAGGCCAACATGGCATTTCACTATTTCGAAAGCCTTTCTGGTGATTCTAAAGTGTATGTTTCCCCCCCAAGCCATAGACATGCACTTAGACAGAAAGTTAAACAGAAAGGAAGTTGACTTCGAGAATGATTCCAATAACTGCTATTATTCAGGATCATTCTACCACAAAAGGTAACGTTTATGACAAATATTGAAACATAGTTAGTTTATCTTCCCTATTGTTACCATTCAGCAACAATTAGATTTGAAAAGTTTCAAAATGGTGGCACCTTGATCAAATAAAAAAGCTACTGTACATTACAGTAGATTTCATTATCTGTTCTCATGCACGCTGTTGATACTAAATCCAAATTGAACTCGGGCATTTGAAAGATAATATATGTATATATATAAATGTGCGAATTAGCTATAATAAGGTAATTTATGAGCCTGCTATTGTATATTCTATGATAATATTTCAAATTACATTGGTCCGGATGGGAGAATTCAGTACAGTATCTACAGAACCTTCTGTTTAATAATCTTCCCTTTATTTATTTTACACTCAAGAAGGTATTGAACAAGATCAGTGGCAGTTTTTAATGTTTGGTCATTATTAGCATGGTGTTATTCACTGTCAAAGATGCAAAGAAAAATCATAATTAATATTCTCCTTTGTTTCATCACAATTTAAGCAAGCCTAGTAATAGACACAATATTTCTGACACTGTGAATATACATTAGATAGATAGATGACGCTATACAAGAATATGCAAATGGCCCTTGTAGAAGTGGAGCAATATTCCATTTACCTAGGTATATATTTTAGGCGGATTTTCAGAAAATAGGCTCCGGGTGGAAGAGGTTAAATATTTTAAAATATGTTGGAAGGACCTGATAAATTAATAATTTGGCTGATATATATATTTGTTTTATGCATATATTATTTTAATAATTTGTTCCCTCTATTTTCAGGGTTGTGCTACAAGAGAAGAGGACTGGAGGGTTCACTGCAAAAAAAAGGCCAAGTAATAACAAAAAAATTATAATCAGCACCACCTCTTTTCTATTTAGACCTGTTGTAACCTATACGTTATTATATACCTTTCAATCCGGGAGTTAATGGGTTAAGATGGCTTCTTATGAATCGTATTGGGCTAAAAGACGTAGAGTCATTCGAACTGTAAGGGGCATAGAGAAAGATATCCTTAAGGAATATGAGGAATCTCTGCATAATCAAAGAGAAAATATTTACCCCTGTGTGAATATGGAACCTGCCTTCACAAGCTCACACTTTTCCCAACTAGATGCACTACCAGCTTCACATGTAGACATAGTAAATGGTCATATAGATGGCAGTGTAGCTGGCAATGATGAAGTTGAGTCCGATGTGCAAATGAAAAATGATCATTCTGATGGTAGTGCAGTAGCTCGAAATGAAGTTGATCATGTGCAAATGGAAAATGATGATATAGACGATGAAGCTGGCAATGATGAAGATGAATCAGATTCTCACTATGAGAGCGATGAGGAGCAGCCGCCTAGTCAGGATCTGCTTATAAGGAGCCTAAGATATTGGGCAACATCCTACTCCATTAGTCTTGTTGCTTTGTCTGCTCTGCTGTCCATCTTAAAGCTATTTCACCCTAAGCTCCCTAAAGATGGAAGGACTCTGCTTGGAACACAATCTCATGTTGCAACCACTCAAATGCAAGGTGGCGAGTACTATCATTTTGGATTGGTGTGAGGAATACTTTCACGATTAAAATGTTTAAGTTTACCAGTGAACCTCACAACTCTTACTTTACAGTTCAATATAGATGGTCTCCCCCTCTTTAGGAGTTCAAGACTTCAATTCTGGCCTATACTTGCAATCCTGAATTGTGATTACACTAAGTCCCCATTTATTGTCGGTATATTTAGTGGTTTAAGCAAGCCAAAGTGTGTTGTTGAGTATCTGCAGAAATTTGTTAGCAACCTTAAAATGTGCTGGCTAATGGCATTGTTCATAATGGTAAGAAATTGAATGTACAGGTTTCCTCATTTGTGTGTGATGCTCCTGCTAGGGCCTACGTTAAGAATATTAAGTCACATAATGGTTATTCAGGGTGTGACAAGTGTGACCAAGAGGGTGTGTGGAGGAACAAAATGACGTATCCAGAAACAAATGTCAGGCTCAGGACGGATTCGAGTTATTGTGATATGATTGATGAGGAACACCACTTGAAACAGAAACTCAGTCCTTTAACAGGGATAGTAAAGATGGTTTCTTCATTCCCAATAGATTATATAAAACTGTTGCATATGTGGTTAAAGGGCAATCTAGCCACTAGGCTTCCTTCACAAACAGTTAACAGTATATCAAGCAAACTGCTGGTGTTACATTCCCACACCCCTGTTGAATTCAATCGCAAGCCAAGAGGTTTGAATGAGCTTGATCATTGGAAAGCTACTGAGCTCCGATCCTTCATGTTATACTGGGGTCCTGTAGTTCTGAAGGATTGCCTTCCCAGTGAGTTTTATGACAACTTCATGTTGTTTTCAGTGGCCATGTATTTGTTTTTGTCTCCTGGAACTTCTGGCCAAATGGTTGAATTTGCACATAGATTAATGATATCCTTTGTGGGCCACTTTGGACAGTTGTATGGTACGGGTGAGATTGTGTTCAGTGTCCACCAGCTTATACATTTAGCAGATGAATACAAACAATTTGGACCTTTAGATAATGTTTCAGGGTTCCCTTTTGAGAATTATCTTGGCCAAATAAAGCATCTTTTACGCAAGCCACACCAACCTCTACAACAGGTAGTCAAAAGGCTGTCAGAAATGCCACATGTTGAGGTTCCATTAGCAACAGATCAACCAGTTTTACAGCACATTCATACTGATGGTCCACTTCCTCAACATTTCAGTGTTGCTCTACAGTACAAAAAGGTCTCCAGTTGTCGTTTTACCTTATCTACAAAGCAGGGGGATAATTGTATTCAGGTGGGAGATACAATTGCAGTAGTGCAGAATATAGTCCAGGAAGAAGGTGAGGTCTATGTGATCTACAGAAAGTTCAGACACCAAGAATTATATTACACTTATCCCTGCGAGTCCTCCCTCATAGGTACATACAAGGTTAGAGAGTTGTGTGATGAGATCGGGGTTGGTAAAATTAGCTTTATTAAACGTAAATGTGTTCTGTATCCAGAGGGAAATAGCCTCATAGCTATTGCAATAGCTCATCTGTAGTAGACTTACTGCATTCTTATGATTCATGTTTTTGTCATAATAATTTTTTTATCATTAATATTCTAATTTAATTTATTGTACACAGAATGGAAAGTGAGGTGGTGCTCTGGGGCGTTGTACTGTTTCCAAATGGCGGAACTGCAACAGTTCTTGCCAGCTGGTTCAATCCAACGGAAGGTACATTATTATGGCCCCCAAAAAACACAAATTATTCAAAGGCCCTTAAAGAAAACATGATGCCCTGTGAAGGATGGACCACATATGACAAAATTCGGCTCTTAATTACTTGTGGTAAGTATAGTCACTGCTATTGTTGTCTGATGTGAATTGTTCCTCATACTTCTTATTAATGTCATGCTGTATTTTCTGCTTGTTCTTTTACAGACTCATTTGTAAAGGCCAAGCAACATGAAGACAAGTACGTGACTACTGGATGTCTAACCACTGATTTGGAATCTGAAGAGGAAGCAGATGTACGTCGGAAAAGAAGAGCAAGGTACAGTTGAATTCCTCGTGATAGTTTTTGGTTAAACAGAAATGGGCCATGGGCTGGCTCCTGAACAGTGTCTCAAGGATTGCTCAATTAATTGAATTATCCTGGGAGCCTGGGAATGTTAAATGTTTTTTTTTTCGGACAAATCGTATGCACGCAGTGGAGTCAGATGAAGAGCCAGACAGCAGTGTGACGCAAAGATATGCCAAGCCACCTGATGTTCATTTCCCAGGTATAGTGGTGACACTTGTCAGTTATGACACTAACTGCTACACCTACTTTAAGTATTGCCATGTATAATTCCATTTATTTATTAATACAGTGCAGCCAGAATCCAGCCAGTACCCCTCGGTGCCAACATCAAATGCAAGCAGTGGTATGTCATTATTTACTAACATGGAAGAACAAAATGTAGTTGCATGAGAGCTTTACAAGCATTTAGTTCCTCTGTCAATACATCCAAACATATCAGTCAGGTTATGTGTTCAAAAGTTACAGTGTCCACTATTCATGTCTTGTGTTCCCTTCTTTTAGTCTCTGGAGGAAGCTGCTCGGTCTCTGGAGGAAGCTGCTCGGAGAATAACCAGCCTAATAATGGTAAGTGAATCACTTCACACTACTAAGTCAGGGTGGAGCCGGTGGACAGATTGTAAATGTGCTTTTGATAGCATTCATTGTTCATGTTTTGTTGTGTTCTCTCATTTTAGGCTTTGGTGGAAGCTTCTTGGCACAGTTGGAGTCAATGGACCACTGCAATGATGGTAAGTAGATTAATAAACTAGATATAGCTATGTGATTCTCTCAGCCACTCTTGTGTCTCCAGTCTGTTTCAATAGGTGGCGGTTGGATTACTAGTCCTGCCTTACTGGATACCTTACTGACTGGAAATGTTAGTTAAATGGGTGGAAATGTAAAGTTGAGTGCATATATGAGTAGCTTATTCAGTGTCTCACTATTTTGCAATGAGCTGTTAATGTTGGCATGATATTATATGAGAACTTGTATTTTACAGTGACTAATTACGGTTATTTTAATCCATTTCAGGAGGGAACCACACTGGACAAGTAAGGAATGGTATGTATTTTGCTTGCTACTGTATATGGTGCTCATTGATACTTTGATGGTGCTTACCTTATTTTGTTAATTCTGTCGCTCTTTCTCTAGGAAAGCCAATGTATAACTCCAGCCCCTACCACACTGTGCCATCAGAGCGAGCAAGGAATGGTATGCATTTCTCATCTTAAATGTTGTTTTTTTGGGTAAAATTCCATAATTCGTGTTCAATGTAAACAATGATGTGTGTCCTTTATTCTCTTTCTATTATACTTCAATGCCAACTATGCACGTGGCTCCAGATCAGCTGACTTCAGCTCACATCGCCTGGGTAAAGAAGCCTATATTCCACTTTACCCCCCGCCTCCCCCATACACAATGACCTAATGTGCAATGCTGATGCCATGTTGATTTCTTCAGCTTCAGCTCCTGAAACGCCGCGGGGAAGATTCCATGGAGAGCCCAGTCAAATGTTACAAGGCAAGTATCATTTTCTGATGCATTGAGAAACATGTCCCTTGTGACTTTACAGTCTTTGTCACTGTTTTTTTTCATGTAATTTGTCATGGTGTTTATAGGCTTAATATTTAAGCACTTAATGGTTACTATAAGTTAGGGGTGCAAAGACTTAAGCTATCACAGAGTTGCTTAGTGTCATTCTAAATGATTGAAATGGTGAATCTATCCTTGAAATTTAATGTAAAACCAATTGTTTTTCTTCAAGACCTTGGTGCCAACAAAAACACCAGGATGCTTGCAGAGCTACTCGTGGAGGTGAAGCAAATTTCACATGACGTTCAGTTTCTGAAGACTGAAATGGCTAAATCCACCTTTAACGATCACGGAGCTGGACCTGAATCACAGAGAGAAGAGAACTTCCCCATCGTGCTGCCACTCACCAATGAGGAGCAGTTTGATGAGGCTGAAGCTGCACTGAAGGACGAAACAGTCCGTCGAAAGATGGTGAACATTTTTGTATTTTCTTAAATTTATTGTTTGAAATCTAAGTGTTTATAATGTCTGAATTGTAGGAGTGGAGGCATTTATTTAGTTTTTTGCTTGGATGTGTGCTTGGCATAGAAATATTGTGAAAATAGCCTTGCAATGATATGCGGGATGATATTTATTTCTTAGTCAATATTTGACAATTCATTTAGCTAATTTGTTTGATGGTATTGTTTGTTGATTAGTTTTGACACAGTAATGGTCTTTCTTTAGAGTTAATAAAAAAAAGTCTTAAAATGTGTACTTAAAACATCATATTCTGTCCATTTGACATAGTACAATGTACACTTTAGCACACTCACTTTTTTTCCTCTCCAATCTGTTAAGACAACCCGCCTGGCATTAATCGGAGGGACCAACTCAGAAAATATGATCCGGCGAATGCTATCCGCTACCATGACAAACTGTCTAGCATGCATCTTCAACTGGGCGGGAAAGGGACCGAAGAGGGCCTTCAAGGACACACTGATGCAGGACTGCATGTTTGGTGAGTCAATCTGCACCTCAAAATACTAGGTTTACTACAGTGGATTTAGCTATTTTGATGATGGATATTTCATTTAATTAAGTATTTTCACTTTTATCTCAAGTAAATACGAATGGATGCATTTTTATCACCATGGAATGAGCCTGATAGAACATGCAACCACTCTTAAAGAAACACCTCACCCATTTCCAACCTTAACATCATATAAGTGGTCCTCTGTAATGCTCACAATAAGATTTTTTACGAGCATTAGTGTGGATCAATTATATGACTATGGGGTTGAAAATGCACCTAAGGCCACCTGAAAATCTAGTACACTAAAAAGGACACTGTTCACTTTGGAATGGAACATGCCCATTGCAGCTTTCTTGTTTATCTTTAAGTATTCTTTTTTCCCAGCGGCTGCTCGTCAATTTGACCGCAAGTTGACTGACTTGATATACAGAGATGCACTGCAGAAGTGGCTGCGTTATGCACCTGAGAGGAATGGCGGGATACGAAGAAAGACAAAGACTTAAAAGGACAAATGGTTTGGAGGACAGTGGGTTTCATGGGAGTTGGATCATTGGAAGCTGATCCAGGGGCAACATTTATCTCCAGCATCTCTGGTTGCAGGTGTCGCGTGCATGCGTGCGTGTGTGCATATGTTTAGCCCCTAGTTTAGCCTCCAGGACCACCCCCTAATTTAGCCTCCAGGACCACCCCCTAGTTAAGACTCAGCCCCCCTCAGGACCACCCCCTAGTTTAGACTCAGCCCCCCTCAGGACCACCCCCTAGTTTATACTCAGCCCCCCTCGAGACCACCCCTAGTTGAGACTCAGCCCCCCTCAGGACCACCCCCTAGTTTAGACTCAGCCCCCCTCCAGACCACCCCTAGTTGAGACTCAGCCCCCCTCAGGACCACCCCCTAGTTGAGACTCAGCCCCCCTCAGGACCACCCCCTAGTTGAGACTCAGCCCCCCTCAGGACCACCCCTAGTTTAGACTCAGCCCCCCTCAGGACCACCCCCTAGTTTAGACTCAGCCCCCCTCCAGACCACCCCTAGTTGAGACTCAGCCCCCCTCAGGACCACCCCCTAGTTGAGACTCAGCCCCCCTCAGGACCACCCCCTAGTTTAGACTCAGCCCCCCTCAGGACCACCCCCTAGTTGAGACTCAGCCCCCCTCAGGACCACCCATTAGTTGAGACTCAGCCCCCCTCAGGACCACCCCCTAGTTTAGACTCAGCCCCCCTCAGGACCACCCCCTAGTTGAGACTCAGCCCCCCTCAGGACCACCCCCTAGTTGAGACTCAGCCCCCCTCAGGACCACCCCCTAGTTTAGACTCAGCCCCCCTCCAGACCACCCCTAGTTGAGACTCAGCCCCCCTCAGGACCACCCCCTAGTTTAGACTCAGCCCCCCTCGAGACCACCCCTAGTTGAGACTCAGCCCCCCTCAGGACCACCCCCTAGTTTAGACTCAGCCCCCCTCCAGACCACCCCTAGTTGAGACTCAGCCCCCCTCAGGACCACCCCCTATTTTAGACTCAGCCCCCCTCAGGACCACCCCCTAGTTGAGACTCAGCCCCCCTCAGGACCACCCCCTAGTTTAGACTCAGCCCCCCTCAGGACCACCCCCTAGTTGAGACTCAGCCCCCCTCAGGACCACCCCCTAGTTGAGACTCAGCCCCCCTCAGGACCACCCCCTAGTTTAGACTCAGCCCCCCTCCAGACCACCCCTAGTTGAGACTCAGCCCCCCTCAGGACCACCCCCTAGTTTAGACTCAGCCCCCCTCGAGACCACCCCTAGTTGAGACTCAGCCCCCCTCAGGACCACCCCCTAGTTTAGACTCAGCCCCCCTCAGGACCACCCCCTAGTTGAGACTCAGCCCCCCTCAGGACCACACCCTAGTTGAGACTCAGCCCCCCTCAGGACCACCCCCTAGTTTAGACTCAGCCCCCCTCCAGACCACCCCTAGTTGAGACTCAGCCCCCCTCAGGACCACCCCCTAGTTTAGACTCAGCCCCCCTCGAGACCACCCCTAGTTGAGACTCAGCCCCCCTCAGGACCACCCCCTAGTTTAGACTCAGCCCCCCTCCAGACCACCCCTAGTTGAGACTCAGCCCCCCTCCAGACCACCCCTAGTTGAGACTCAGCCCCCCTCAGGACCACCCCTAGTTTAGACTCAGCCCCCCTCAGGACCACCCCCTAGTTTAGACTCAGCCCCCCTCCAGACCACCCCTAGTTGAGACTCAGCCCCCCTCAGGACCACCCCTAGTTTAGACTCAGCCCCCCTCAGGACCACCCCCTAGTTTAGACTCAGCCCCCCTCCAGACCACCCCTAGTTGAGACTCAGCCCCCCTCAGGACCACCCCCTAGTTTAGACTCAGCCCCCCTCGAGACCACCCCTAGTTGAGACTCAGCCCCCCTCAGGACCACCCCCTAGTTTAGACTCAGCCCCCCTCCAGACCACCCCTAGTTGAGACTCAGCCCCCCTCAGGACCACCCCCTAGTTTAGACTCAGCCCCCCTCAGGACCACCCCCTAGTTGAGACTCAGCCCCCCTCAGGACCACCCCCTAGTTTAGACTCAGCCCCCCTCAGGACCACCCCCTAGTTGAGACTCAGCCCCCCTCAGGACCACCCCCTAGTTGAGACTCAGCCCCCCTCAGGACCACCCCCTAGTTTAGACTCAGCCCCCCTCCAGACCACCCCTAGTTGAGACTCAGCCCCCCTCAGGACCACCCCCTAGTTTAGACTCAGCCCCCCTCGAGACCACCCCTAGTTGAGACTCAGCCCCCCTCAGGACCACCCCCTAGTTTAGACTCAGCCCCCCTCAGGACCACCCCCTAGTTGAGACTCAGCCCCCCTCAGGACCACACCCTAGTTGAGACTCAGCCCCCCTCAGGACCACCCCCTAGTTTAGACTCAGCCCCCCTCCAGACCACCCCTAGTTGAGACTCAGCCCCCCTCAGGACCACCCCCTAGATTAGACTCAGCCCCCCTCGAGACCACCCCTAGTTGAGACTCAGCCCCCCTCAGGACCACCCCCTAGTTTAGACTCAGCCCCCCTCCAGACCACCCCTAGTTGAGACTCAGCCCCCCTCCAGACCACCCCTAGTTGAGACTCAGCCCCCCTCAGGACCACCCCTAGTTTAGACTCAGCCCCCCTCAGGACCACCCCCTAGTTTAGACTCAGCCCCCCTCCAGACCACCCCTAGTTGAGACTCAGCCCCCCTCAGGACCACCCCCTAGTTTAGACTCAGCCCCCCTCGAGACCACCCCTAGTTGAGACTCAGCCCCCCTCAGGACCACCCCCTAGTTTAGACTCAGCCCCCCTCAGGACCACCCCCTAGTTGAGACTCAGCCCCCCTCAGGACCACACCCTAGTTGAGACTCAGCCCCCCTCAGGACCACCCCCTAGTTTAGACTCAGCCCCCCTCCAGACCACCCCTAGTTGAGACTCAGCCCCCCTCAGGACCACCCCCTAGTTTAGACTCAGCCCCCCTCGAGACCACCCCTAGTTGAGACTCAGCCCCCCTCAGGACCACCCCCTAGTTTAGACTCAGCCCCCCTCGAGACCACCCCTAGTTGAGACTCAGCCCCCCTCAGGACCACCCCCTAGTTTAGACTCAGCCCCCCTCCAGACCACCCCTAGTTGAGACTCAGCCCCCCTCCAGACCACCCCTAGTTGAGACTCAGCCCCCCTCAGGACCACCCCTAGTTTAGACTCAGCCCCCCTCAGGACCACCCCCTAGTTTAGACTCAGCCCCCCTCCAGACCACCCCTAGTTGAGACTCAGCCCCCCTCAGGACCACCCCCTAGTTTAGACTCAGCCCCCCTCGAGACCACCCCTAGTTGAGACTCAGCCCCCCTCAGGACCACCCCCTAGTTTAGACTCAGCCCCCCTCAGGACCACCCCCTAGTTGAGACTCAGCCCCCCTCAGGACCACACCCTAGTTGAGACTCAGCCCCCCTCAGGACCACCCCCTAGTTTAGACTCAGCCCCCCTCCAGACCACCCCTAGTTGAGACTCAGCCCCCCTCAGGACCACCCCCTAGTTTAGACTCAGCCCCCCTCGAGACCACCCCTAGTTGAGACTCAGCCCCCCTCAGGACCACCCCCTAGTTTAGACTCAGCCCCCCTCCAGACCACCCCTAGTTGAGACTCAGCCCCCCTCCAGACCACCCCTAGTTGAGACTCAGCCCCCCTCAGGACCACCCCTAGTTTAGACTCAGCCCCCCTCAGGACCACCCCCTAGTTTAGACTCAGCCCCCCTCCAGACCACCCCTAGTTTAGACTCAGCCCCCCTCCTGACCACCCCCTATTTGCTCCCCCACCACCCCACCCACACCCCTCCTCTCAGTCATTGTAATTGACTCGATTCCCATTAAACAGAGTCTATAATGGTGAGAACAAAAGAGAAATGTTTTGGCTGAAATGCTAATTGTTGGTTTTGCATGCTTATTCAAGTTCAGAAGATTGTCAGTAGTCGGTAGTCTGAATGGAGTGATGATTAATGATGGATTAATGGATGCTATTTATAGTGTGGATGTGAATATATTATATAGATGTACATCTCTAATGTGTCTCTATAATACTCTGAAGTATTATACTTAGTTTAGCAATAGGTAAAAGTGTTTTTAGATAGATTTAACTTTTAGATTTGATTCTGCGTTGGAATTTTGGAAAACAACACTTCCTGGAAGATTCTATAGGGGTTCAAGGTTCAGAGTTCTGTACGAATAATAACAGTTATTGAAAATATTCAGTCATTGTGTATGGGGGAGTCAGCTGAAGTCAGCTGATCTGGAGCCACGTGCGTAGTTGGCATCGAAGTCTAATAGAAAGAGAAGGGACACGCATCATTAAATAGTTTCAATGGTGCCACCCTGATAAAATAAAAAAGCTACTGTACATTACAGTAGATTTCATTATCCGTTCTCATGCACGCCTGGTGATACTAAATCCAAATTGAACTCAGGCATTTCAAAGAGAATATGTATGTGCGAAGGTTCAGAGTTCTGTATGAATATTTTCAATAACTGTTATTATTCGGTCATTGTGTATGGGAGAGTCAGCTGGGCCCCGTTCCCCGTACCTGGATAACTGAGTTAGCCGGATAACTTTCGGTCAAGCCTGACTTAAGCCGGACCTTCCCATTCCCCGACGCGCGATTGTCTAAATCACCATGACAACAGATCAAAAAGTTTGAGCCTGGTCGAGAGCAGGGTTAAGTTCAAGTTAGCCGGATGAACCATGGCCACGCCCCCGCAAAGAAGTGACAGCTCGTTTCCTGAAATGATTCTCACAGTCTAGGATCTGCATTATACCATTCTGAATTACGTTTTTGTGCTCCATTCTTCCAGAGGGGGCTTTTGAAATGTAAAATAGACCCAAAATGCTGATACTAAATTCACTTTGTCCTAAATAATGCACGTTATATATACCGTGGCGCTCGCTAGGTGCGATGTACACATTATGTGGTTATTTTAACAACGCGCAGCATTGCAAATGTGAATCCCGCGGGGATATCCTTAATGATTGAAACCTATCGCTCGTTTGGCTCTGATTCCTTTCATATTCTCCGCTGTGGATGAGGAGCGAAGAAGGAGAGGAGCGCCTGGATTTTGTTTCATTCAAGCATAAAATTGAAGTGTCTATGCGTGGATTGTGGATTTTGTGTGATATTGTAACTGGGATTAAAATGTCGGATGAGATGCGCTGTTTGACGGATTTGAGAAATTGAATGAGCCGTTGACGTCACATTAATGCATTTGAGAATAAAGAGATACAACTTCATTCAAAAAATATTCTAAACACGGGTCTCTCGTTCATTAATGTATAAACAATGAATCTATCCGGTCTGGCACAGTGGCGCAGCGGTAGTGCTCAATCCTGGCAACCGGGCGACCCGAGTTCGAGACCCCGCGTTTCCAATATAATTTTTTGGAATATAATATTAATGATTATACGCAAAAGTAGCCTAGTTTTAAGTAAAAATATTATAAATCTACATGCATTGAGGATGTCATTCTTTATATAGCTCTCAACGTGCACCAAATTGAATTATTCCTACATTGCAAAAAGAAGGAAAAGACTAGGATTCGAACCCCGGTCGTCTGCGTGAAAGTCAAAAGAAGAAACCGTTACACCATAGTGCAGATAAATAAAAAATCCACCATACATCAATCAATGGATAAGAGAGCCGTATCCTTATTCTGAAACAGTTGAACTAATTATTTTCGCTAGCAAGATCTCATTAGATTATTCAAAGCATACCTACTGCCAGCAGGAACGTTTAAAGAAATATAATCTGATTGATTGGGGTAATGAGGGATTTAAAATTAGCCTATAGATTATGCATTTAACTTGTCGGCAAGGCTATTGAGCCGCCTGCAATCTGTAAAACAATCAATCAATCATGCCGTTAGAAGATCAGGATTTCTGCGATCTACACCTGCTGTCTTTTCAACTGAAGCGGCCGCGCGCACTTATCCAGAGTCTCAAGTCTGTTTCAAGTTAACGAGACTGAATCAGCGTTCCAGGAACAGGAAAATCCCGGCTTCAAACATCGGGTTAACTGAATCTGGATAATGGGACTCTTGATCGACTTAGTTGAACCAGGCACGGGGAATAGGGCCCTGAATGTCAGCTGATCTGGATCCACGTGCGTAGTTGGCATCGAAGTCTAATAGAAAGAGAAGGGACACGCATCATTAAATTGTTTCAATGGTGCCACCCTGATAAAATAAAAAAGCTACTGTACATTACAGTAGATTTCATTATCTGTTCTCATGCACGCCTGGTGATACTAAATCCAAATTGAACTCAGGCATTTCAAAGAGAATATGTATGTGCGAAGGTTCAGAGTTCTGTATGAATATTTTCAATAACTGTTATTATTCGGTCATTGTGTATGGGGGAGTCAGCTGAAGTCAGCTGATCTGGAGCCACGTGCATAGTTGGCATCGAAGTCTAATAGAAAGAGAAGGGACACGCATCATTAAATAGTTTCAATGGTGCCACCCTGATAAAATAAAAAAGCTACTGTACATTACAGTAGATTTCATTATCTGTTCTCATGCACGCCTGGTGATACTAAATCCAAATTGAACTCAGGCATTTCAAAGAGAATATGTATGTGCGAATTAATTGGCTTTAATAAATGGTTAAAGCAATACATTTTCTGTTTCTTTGTTCATAGAGCATGTCATAAAGCAGCTGTTCTCAACCTTGGTTTCTTGAAGAAAAAAAAATTCGAAATAGCCGATCTATAAGCTTGCAACATATTTTCGAATATTCACCTAGAATGGCATAATTATAATCAAGTTTGGAGTCCCCAAATATTTTTCCTGTGAGGTCTTTGTATAAAAAGGTTGAGAACCACTGCAGTAAAGCATATGGACCATTTCAGCATGTTTCAACCTTCCTCTGTATGTTTTTAATATGTCTCATTTAAGCCAAAAATAATCACTTTACTCTATTTGGTGTTTTAAAGTTCTGCAGGGGTTGCTCCAAGCCTGTCTATCAGTGACATCACTGCCATTCAGGCATATGGCAGTAATGTCACTAGTATACACCTTTTAGCATGCTCCCGGTGGAACTACAACTAATAATATAATTTAGATGTAAAGTGATTATTTTTCTTTATTAATGAGGCATATTAAAAGCATACAGAGGAAGGTTGAAAAAGTGCTGAAATGGTCATTCAATAATATCATTATTTCAATGCATAATGCAATATATATATATAGTTGAATCAATGTTGATGCAATGCTACATTATTTCAATGTTGATCATATCATAGTTGAATCAACGTTGATTCATTGTCGGCTTTAAAATTGAAATTTCTACATTTTGGTTGAAAATCCAATGTTCTTTCCATGTTGATCATAGCGAGCACTTTCAATGCCATTTTCTATGTCTGATATCAATGTTGATTCCTATCTTCAGCCTGACAAAAACACAATGTTGATTCAACGATTTTTTGCTATCTGGGTGTCCATTACTGTCGTTAACTGGGAATCCGAAATGATCCCAAACGGGAGACTTGAATGTTGTGGGAGCATCTTCTAGCTCTGGCTGGTCAGTTAGTATTGCACCCAGGGGTGTAGCTCCAGATTCTGGGCCCCATGAAAGAATGTATTTGTAGGCCCCCAGTGAATGCGAGCGCGCGTAAGCGGACATTTTTTTGACAATTTTTTTATTGATGAAAACGCATAATATGGTTTTTACCTATACATTCGGATCAGCAGTTCAGCACCTGCACTGTTGGTGGGTGAGCCTAGTAAAGGATGTCGCATTGCGTTCATCTTCAATGAATGGACCAATGCAATAGTCTACCAAAGCCCCCCCTCTCTCTCTATATCTCACACACACACACACACACACACACACACACACACACACGCACACACACACACACATACACACACACACACACACACACACACACACACACACACACACACACACACACTTCAGAAACAAACATAGTATCAATGAGAGCATCAATAATACACCTGAGTGATGTCTAGTAAAAAAAAAAAAAAAATGTTGGGCCCCCCCTCAGTACTGGGCCCTTGGAATCATCCTAAGCTACCCCCCCCCCCCCCAGCTACGCCCCTGATTGCACCCGCCATACTAAGGCTAATATGTTATGCTGAATTACAGCTATCGTTCAGTGTAGCTGCGTGGCTGCGTAGTTGTGCACGTTATATTTGGGACAGGGGGATTTAAGTTCAGCAAAAAAAGGTTCTGTACCATTGCAATCGTTCGGTGCACAGCGCGTACTGTACCGCAGGACCACATTGAGGCGGTACAGTACGTATTCGCGTACCGTTACACCCCTAGGTGTAAAGGGGTCCTGCACTAATGTGATTTCTCAACAGCGGAGCAATAAGGTACTATTTTGGGGGATACTGTATTAATCACTACTTTCACCGGGTGTGAAAGTAGTGATCAATACAGTCTCCCCCAAAATACGCCGCTTACTAGATGGGACGCAGTTGCTAAGGTACAGGGTACCGATGAGTATTTGTCATTACAAAGTCCTGCATGACTACTGTACCTGCTCCTAGGTTAGTAAATCCTGAGGCCCTGTCTACTGCCTTCCTACACCTTATGTCTAGCAACGCGGCCACTACAGTTGGGGGTCCGGTGGGTGTTAGCTCCACCGTGTCCCTGCTATCCGGTGTTCGTATAACCTCAACCTCACTAAGCGGAGGTAATCCACCCTGCTACATGTGTGTAAATGAAATTAAATAAACTGCCTATTCATGTTATTGTGGGTGGAGCCGCTGCACAAAGTCTACGAGTGGAGAGATGTTTCAGTGCCAGAGACGGTTTGTCAGCTGTTCATATAATCTGGGTCCCTTAGTCTCTCAGGTATTTTATGTTGGCACTTGCCTGCCGCTGTAATGCTATGAGTGGGACGTGTTTGGAGCAGAGTAGAGGTCTGGTAATGTGTGGTAGTGGGAGTTGTGTAACCTGCCAGCTAGTCTAACCCTTTCACTACCACACTACCAAATGGTTAACCCTTAACCCTTTCACTGTGACAATACAGAAGGTTAACCTTCTGTAGTGGGGTTAGTGAAAGGGCTAAAGCAGGGAAGGACTGAGAGAAGAAATGTCCCCTGGACTTTTTGACCCAGACCTCCACATTTCAGTGTTTTGGCAGAATCTGATATCCGTAATAATTGGAGCCAGAGTGAAAGGTTGAGGCTGCTGCTGTATGGCATTAGCCGGACAGGGACCGTGCAGACAGACCCCGGCTGAGAGCAAAAATAGACTGGTGGTGTAAATAAATGGTAAATGGTGCATTTTATATAACATATTTTATCCAAATTGCTTTACAATTTTGTTCCTCACATTTTACCCATTCACTCACACATTCACACACCAATGACAGAGGCGACCATGCAAGGTGCCAACCTGTTCACCAGGAGCAGTTAGGGGTTAAGTGTCTTGCTCAAGGACACTTGCGACACGCTGCCAGGATCAAACCGGGAACATTCTGATTACCAGATGACCAGAGAGTGGTGAAAGTAACTACTGTAGTAACTAAATATATGGTGAGAGTAACACTACTATAGTAACTAAATATATGGTGAAAGTAACACTACTGTAGTAACTAGATATATGGTGAAAGTAACACTAATGTAGTAAGTAATTGATTGATTGATTGATTGATTGATTGAAAATTGTATTAACAGATTGCAGAATGAGTACAATACAGTATGGCTCAAGGGCGGCTGGGTGGCGCAGCAAACATTGCACTCGTCACCAACGCAAGAGACACGGGTTCGACTCCGGCTGTCGGTGTTGCCTCCGGCTAGGGCCAGCCGTCATACTCAACTCAATTGGCAGAGTTAGGGGGTGGAAGTCGATGGGTGGTAATCTGGACGTTGTGGTCAGCGATAACATGTGGGGTACCGTGGGGCGGCTACGTGGCGTAGTGGGCAAGGCGCTCGCCACAAATGCGGAGACGCTGGGCTCGCCTGTTCGAGCCCAGCGCTCCACATTGCTTTCAGTTTAGCTGGTCGTTCATACTAATACACATTGGCCGTATTAGGGGGTGGGAAACTGATGGGTGGGGATCGGGCGTTGTGGATAGCGACTCCTACAGGTCGGTTGGTGCGCCTGCGCAGTAGAATCAGGAAGTGTCGGGGGCAGCGTGAGCCTCCCACGCGTTACTCCTCGCCACTGAGAGATCGAGCTGCGCAGGTGAAAAGATGCGACTGCTGTTACCTCAAGTACTGGAGGGGACTTGTGCTATGTATGACTTAGTCCACATTGCAGCCGGCTTGTGGGAGGCAAGAAACAGCGTTCGTGACAGGGGAGGGTTGAATTGGATGATACGAAATTGGGATGGGAGAAAATATAGAAAATGGGAGAAAAAGTGGATCAAAAAAAATAAATGTGGGGTACCGCAAGGATCCATTTTAGGACCGAAATTATTTATATTGTATATCAATGATATCATTGATGTTTCTGATAAACTTAAATTTGTAATTTTTTGTCAGATGATACAAAAAAATTTTGTTCAGGTGCAGACCTTCAACAGTTGCTAACAAATATTACAGTGAACTGGGGAAGCTGAAATGTTGGCTTGATACTAACAAACTCCTTAAATATAAGTAAGTCTAAATTTATTTAGTTTTGTAATAAAAAAATCGAGTAGAGATTAAATTAATATACTTTTTTGGGTGTCATGATAGACCAAAACCTCAGCGGTAAAACTCATATTAACTATGTAAAGAAAAAAACAGCGCGTAGCTTAGGTATCTTAACACATTGGCAGCCACTGGGATGCGTCTAATATCACTCTAGACCAGTGGTTCCCAAACTGTGGTGCGCACACCCCTTGTGGTGCGCGAGCGCCCTCTAGGTGGTGCGTGACATGAAAAGGCTAATGGTGGTAAAAAAAATTAAATAAAAGATTTTTTTTTTTTTTTTTTTTACAATAAAATTTCATACAAATCTTAGTCAAACCTTTAGTATTATGGATATTAAACATGCTGGCAGAGTATTGTCGTGAACATTTTTATTAAATAAAGAAATTCCCTATCCATAGTCGCCGTGGGAAGAGATAAAATAAAAAATGTAATCTGTGCACGGAGACCAGCAAAACATTTTTCTAACAGAAACCCATTGGGGGGTGCGCGAGCTAGGTCGGGAGGTGACAGGGGGTGCACGGCCAAAAAAGTTTGGGAATCGCTGCTCTAGACGACCAGCATATGTAAACAGACTTGCACAGTCCGTGGGGCTGTTTGTAGAGCTAAATCTATACTTTATAGTATTGCTATCTGTCCATTCTCATTGTCAATTGAGACCATAAACCGTCCCTTCAAAATGGCTTAAAGACTAAGAATAAAAACCCTTTACATGTGAACAGCTTTTACTGTAGATAGAAATGGATGATCCCATGTTGTAGAGCATGCTCTTGGCATCCTATATGGTATATTGGATGTTGGAATTTGATGCAGGCAACTTGGTGATATGGACTTTAAAAGTATAGTTTCGGATTGGTGGACCAGGAATAATAACGTTACTCGCGATCTCAATAGAAGGGTCAAATACATGCATTTCCCAGCCAACACGGGAGCCTTGACATTTACAGTGAAACTTCTTGTGCAAGTTTATCCTCAAATGTAGGTAGCTGTGTTTTAACTGTGTGGTAAACCTGGGTTTATCAACGTTAGTTAGTAAGCACTGGCAGTGCAATCTTGCTAACTAGCTAGCAACTTGAGTTTGAGTTTGTTTTGAATTTGGATTTGTTAACACATTCCCTGCCATGACTTATATCCATCAATAACTCCCTGGAAGAAGAAATCTTGTATCTCAATGGGACATTCCTGGATAAATAAAGGATAAATAAAATAAAAAAAATATAGCCAGTCTGCCACCACTCTAAGCCTATGGAGATGTTCACCTTCTTTGCAGGGCTATAACTTTTTAAATTGTATTGCTAAATTGACATTACTATGGCCCATTCAACATCGATTATCTATCGTTCAGGATGTAGGAACATTATACTTTTTCATTCAAACATTCATACAAAAATACCTTCTAGAATATAAGTATGTTTTTATAGTTTTCGGCAGTAATTCCTAGAACGCTAGTTCTAGGCCTAAACGCATATATAGATTATCGATTGCCATTTATTCCCGATACACGCTATATAAAAAAATTCAACTGTATATGATCCTATACGTTATGCGTCATCATGCGCGGAGGAAAGGGGGGGGGGTCGCTTATAATTCCGTGATCATCAGTAAATGCTTTATGTAGTATGGGTGATATATTGATCAGATCGGTTTGCGGTGAAATGAATAGACAATTGGGCTGAAAATGACGTTAGCGTCCTCTTACCGTTCGCCGACGAGACTGGAGGAAAAAGATCCCACTTATTTGACGTCGATCTCCTAGATCCATTTCCGGTTTGTATGGCGCAATAAACGCCCAAATCATATCGATTATTGAGTTATGGCAGCGATCCATATGCACGCCAGTGTATGTCTGGAGTCCCGCAACAATATGTGACTGCCGGACGGATTTCCCAGATGCACCGATTGCCACTTCTGGTTGTAACTTGCCCGATCATCCACCAGACGGCGGTATTGAGGCGTTGCAATATTGTGCAGAGTCCCACTGTATCACCAGAGGCTGGGTGGCTGAATTATGAATGCCATGGCGAAAAAATTTAATATGATCTCAATATCGCTGTACAGCGTGATTTGGCAGACAACGCATGGTGGGCAATAACGCTGTACAGCGTGAACGGCGGTGGATGTGTTAATGATGGTTAGCAAGCACATGGAGTGCAATCTTGCTAGCCAACATTCAGTTTGCTAACTAACTAGCTAGTGTTGGCTAGCTTGCATTGCTAGCTAACTACCAATACATTTTCACATTCTATACTAGTTGTCATGAATAGTCTAGTCTTGATAAATTTTGTAACGTTCATTCTTCTACTTTTAACTATTTGTGATTTTTAGTTTTTTTTCTTAAAAAGATTATACTACTAAATAGGAACATTTGGGGTGAGACATTTTTGAAAAATCATTGATCATGCCTAGACTGATTCTATACATCTATACTGTTAAGCTAAGCTTACTAGTGGGGTTGCTGTACTGAGGAACCACAGGGGAACCAGCCTTATGTTTTCCCTTTTAGGTTCATTAGTTTGATTTACAAAAGATTTTACAGAGTAAGAGTAGGCATACTACCCCGTTTCATTGAATTTTCCTAAAACCGTGTTATTCACCACATTTAGGGGAGTTTGTTTTGAATTAGGATTTGTTAATGATGGTTAGCAAGCACATGCAGTGCAATCTTGCTAGCCAACATTCAGCTTGCTAACTAACTAGCTAGTGTTGGCTAGCTTGCATTGCTAGTTAACTACCAATAAATTTTCACATTAGGCTGTGACATTACTTCTATACTAGTTGACATGAATAGGCTAGTCTATATACATTTTGTAACATTCATTCTTATATCTACTTTTAGCTATTTTGTGATTTTTCATTTTTTTTTAAATAAATGATACTACTAAATATTCAATGTGTCTCCTTACTCGCAATGACCTGCACGAAAATTATGGATAGAAGTCCTCTCATGTATCCAGTCCTCTCATGTATCGCTGTCAACACAAACCACAAAGCAGAGTTCCAAGAATTTGTTTACAGCTGCAGACTTGATGAATGTAACTGACCGCCAAGGGTAAAGATGCCTATCATCTTTACTGTCAGTAAGCTTTGATTTGCGTTGGTCTAGATAATCAATTTCTCTGTATTGGCTCAGAATACTGAGCCCTCTATTTATCTATTTAAGAAAATAATATTTCGGAGCCACTTGTGCACTTTCATTTAGTGTCCACATGGGGGCAGAGCTCGTCTTCCTTTAGTATAAAGTCACAGCTTCCTGTGTGACCAAGGTGGAAGTAATTCAGAGATAACGACGGAGCAGGCAGCGAATATGTATGATAGAAGGACCTTACTCCAGTTAAATTAACTACCCTTGGTAAAGCGGAATAAGGTATGTCGAACACTCAAATGTATTATTATTATTACTGTTGTTGAAGATATGTTGTTGTATATTTATGTGTGTAACCGCCAAACATTTATAAACATATAAAGTGGTGCACTCACGAAGTAGATTCTAATCAAAGGCACCTGCTGCCGGACAAGTAACGTTATTATATATCATTGTTTTTCCCTGAGTGCCTTTGTTATGGAAGACGAGTTCACCTTTTAAATATTTTTGAATGCAATTGTTTGTTTGAACACTTTGGTATAATAATGAACAACATGTGAACAATATTGAAATGTGAAATATATAACTAATTGTATGTTTGTGTTTGACTGTCCTATGCAGTTTTCACGGTGCAAACTGGGTGCAAACGGACCAAATGAGGCAACCGTCACTACCTGTACAAACGACAAAGTACCAAAGAAAAGCTACAGAACTGCTAAGCTGAAATGCAAAAGAGAAAACAAATAAAAGCATCTGTACGAAACATAACCGCATCTTTATTTCAACACCAAGCCGGGGGGCAGTTACACTTCTGAAGATATCTCAGTGGCAAAGAAGAGAATGCACAACTGTGGAACATCATGCAATGCCTCTTCACGCTGTCTCATGGACAAGCTGCAGTAGAAAGGGGGTACTCTGTTAATAATGATATGCTTGTTGAAAACCTACAGGAGAAGATGCTAATAGCAATGCGCTTGGTCCACGATGCAATGGCTGGGCACACAGATGAAGCTCTTCCAAAAGACCTCAAGCAACACTGCAGAGGAGCAAGGACAAGATATAAGATGTATTTGGAAGACCAGAAGAAGTTGAGAGCAAACCACCAAAGAGAAGAAAAGAAAGGAGCTCTGCCAGGAAATCCAGAAAGTGAAAACAAAGCGGCAAAAAGTAATGACTAGCGCTGAAACAATAGAGAAAGAAGCACATGAAATGGCAGTCATGGCAGAGAAGAAGCACGATTTTACACTGCTGTCAAAATCAAATGCCTATCGGAGAGGGGTTGCTGAGAAAAAGGAAGAGGTGGCAGCTCTAGACAAAGCCCTGAAAGAGCTGCAAGAGTTTGTCAATAAGTTAAAGCAATGAGGTATGTGCAATAGCCTTTATGGATGTATGAAATATTGTAATATTTATTGGTCACCCTCCTAAAGACAAATATAACACCATTTTAGCTTATGGAGATGACCAATTTTAACTCAAAATAACATTCTGTTTCAGATCTTCAGACTGTAGAGAGGAAGAGGGAGGAGGAAGAGAAGAGGGGCAAAGATGAAAGAGGAGAAGAAGAGGAGGATAAGAGAGTAGAGGATGACAGAGGAAAAGGGAGAAGAGTGGAGAGGAATGGAGAAGAGTAGGAAGAGAAGACAGGAGCGGACACAAGAAGGGAGGTGTGGAGAGAAGAGGACAGGATGAGAGAGCAGTGGAAGAGAGAACATATATCAATTCCAGTGCTCATGTGTTTCAAAGTTCCAGTTCAATAAATTGTTGTTCATCTACAGCTTGTTGCATTATTTCATGCATTGATATTATCAATAAGACATAATCTAATAATCTCTCTGGGGGACATCGTTTCTGATGATTGATTACCAATAACCGCGTTAGCCTCAGTAGCCACATTCGCTGATCGGGTGGATGGCTATCATAACAAGGTCTGATCAGCATGTAATTTACGTGAAAAAGATCTTACCGTGGGCCGGTTGGTTCCCCCAAAGGATTTCCCAGTTATCGATCGCCATCTGGTAGATCGATATGTCCATTGGCTCATGATATATTCCTTTACTGCACACTGAAATCCGCGTCCCAAAACGTATTCCGTGTAACAGGCTATAGGCATCGCTTCATGTTAGCAGAAAACTACATTGGAGATCCAGAAAAAACAAGACTTCTGCCACAGGGAACACTGCATTATCGAGATAATGAGGATCTGGCCGGTAATGCACTTTTTCGAATTCAAAGAGTAGGGTACTTCTGCAGTGCTGCTCGGTGACATCGAGTAGGTTATTACAATGGAATAAAAGCCTACAATGGAATAAAAGCCAAAACAACCTTGGTCCTCAACCGTTGGATTCGAAACACGGACATCTCCGTGGCCGGGCGCCATTGTGTTAAGGGGATGCAGACCAGAGAAAGACTTTCGTCTTGTTTACATCAGGGTCCCCCATTTTCAATTCATCATGACATTCATGACATACACGACATACAGATATGTGACCCGACGTGACCAAACCCGACTTGTTGCGGCAAATAACATTGCTCTGAAATGGCGAAAATGGCTGGCATTTCAGAATAGGTAAAAACCCAAATATTGTTTTTTTGACTGCTTTGACATATTCTATATATGTTCCCTTATTTGCAAAACTTAATACAACTTGTAAATTAATTAATTATTGTTATTTGTCCGATAGTATGTGTCCCAAAAGGACTACATTGCTGGGCTGCATGGGTGTGGCCTGTCTGCGCGTGTTATTCATGCATTAATCACAGGTACTTAGAGAGGTGTTGAAGCACACAAGGATAGCTCTCCTTTCTTAACTCATTCCGGGCCAACAGCGTCCTCTGCTGATGGCCCTTCCGTGCCAACGCTATATCCAATGGAGAATAGGACTTATTTACGAGTGCATAAAACATATCGCTGCTGGCGGGACAAAACCTCATAACTCCAAAAACCCAACTTTTCAGCAGATGAAAAAAACGAACACAGATTTGAGGGTGAATAGAGTTAGGAGGTTTAGATAGATGATCGGTTTAATGCTTTCCCATTGTTTAAACTTTGTAAAACCCACACACACATATGGAGGATGATCTACGGAATTGATTTATATCCAAAATTCTTTTTTTTTTAAATGGAGTTATGAGGTTTTGTCCCGCCAGCAGCGATATCAAATATAATAGCAATGGATCTAAATAACAGTGATCGTCAATGAGTTGCTTCCAGTCAACATGTGCGAAACGGATTGTTTTTTAATCTGTACATTTGAGTTTTTGAGATTTCTAGTAATTCCAGAGAAAGACACGATAATAGCCCTTTAGTGGAATACACAAAACACGTTGTAATTTTTTGGCTGATTTATGAATTGTTTTTCAAATAAACGCTAGATTATCGATAGTATATGTGTCCTCATGTACGAAGAGAAGCAGGGTCTGAAAAATCGCTTCTCCGTACTTTGGTCGGCGCAAACCTCACACACACACACACACACACACACACACTCCAATGGCGGTGATAGGAACATCTGATTACCCCAAGATTCGTAACATAAAGGCCTTACCACACATCTGATGTCATGCAAAAAGATGAATCCAATTCCTGATCGCCATTCCAAATATCGATCGCGTTATAGTCCAAAACACAATGATCCACGATGCTCCCAGTGGGGGGACTCAATGCAATAGTATCCAGCTGCATGCCCGAGAAGTAAAACCTGGACCAGACTTATTTTTTTGATGCACAGTCCCAGCCAATCCAATGATGTGTGTTACGTACCCCAGTGGTGAGACACAACACAAGGCCACAGACAGGGTAGGTGAGGGTGCAGTGACACAAAACACAAGAAACTATTTGCAAAATAATAATATTTATTTCACAAAAGTCAAGATCAGCAACACAGAGAGCATGGAGGACCTACCAGTGAGCACCAAATCAAATATCAAAAAGAAACAAAAGCCCACCCCCCCCTTTACAGGCGCGGACGCCCCAAAGTACAGGTGGTGGTGCTCACACTAAAGCTGGTGTCTTTAACAGTAGGTCACCTACGTGATGCAAAATGTAGACCCAGGGTATCTTCCTGTCCTCAATGTCCCTGTGTGCGAAACAAAATATTAATACAAAGCAAAGCAATCACCATAGGCTGGGTGACGAGGAATAAATACACACATTAGAAACAAAACAGAAATGTACAAATACTAAACTAATGCCAAAAACAGGCCACAGCTCTACAGAACACAAACAGCACAAAACTATACTAAAGACCTAAACTAACTGACAGCACAAAGTGCCAGAGCCTTCACCAGCTCTATACTGAAGACATACCAAAATGAGCTCCCACACAGACACAG
The DNA here is from genome assembly GCF_963971535.1 of Notolepis coatsorum. Taxonomy (NCBI): domain Eukaryota; kingdom Metazoa; phylum Chordata; class Actinopteri; order Aulopiformes; family Paralepididae; genus Notolepis; species Notolepis coatsorum. The sequence continues at coordinate 89,268,809 of NC_140173.1, forward strand.
ACCAAGTATAGTTACCACCACACACAGACCAAACGAACCAGGGAGCCAACTAACACTGAAACAAAAAGGGTATATGAAGGGAGAGTGGATGTTGATTGCAGAATCAGTTTCACCTGCCGCTGCACTGGGGTGAGTTGCTGATTGACCAGCTGCTGCTGCAACTGGGACTGGGAGACACCTGAGAGTGGGATATGTAGACACAAGAGGGAGACAAGACAACAACAAACAAAACATGCCTATATATACAACAGATAACATACATTACTCCCTCTATATACATACATAAGGACACCGTCCGTAACAATGTGCAATACCATCCGGGAGACGATAGGCAGCAGTATTTGCCCTGTTGCGAGCTCAGACCCATTCCCAACGATAACATCAGGTTGGATGGATGAAAATGAATGGATATTGCTAATAAAATAACGATTAAAACCTGACTATACTCGTGATTGGCACGGAAGCGATGGCGAGTTAATTAATCCGACTATACTCGTGGTTGGCCCGGAATTAGTTAATAGCAGAGAGAACGAAATGTTAAATTACACTTATCTTAACGTTATAGCTATAAGTTATAGCAACTTAACTTGTGACCAACGCCAGTGTCTATATTACGCGCGTCAAACTGACTCCGAAAATACCGTTCATCATAAAACGCGAGTCGGGTCATTTTGTCATTAAACAACATTAAATCACATTTAGAATGTCACGAAATTTATGAGCGAACGAATTTTGTTCGAGTTGATTTAATGCAACCTAATGTCATAAGAAAGTAAATTAATTTCATTCATCTTGACGATGTTCCATTTCGTGATGACCGAGGGGGGGGGGGGGGGTGTTGCGATGTGTTTGCTCAAAATAAAGTACCAAACATTTGCACATGCAACAAAGAAAATAGGCCTTTACAATATTCAAAAGAAAATAGGGAAAACTCAAAGAAAATAACGAACAAGGTATTATATTTATTTTTGGTCTGACGTCAGCATTTTCCACAGGCACTTCACGATTATTCACGTTTAACGTTGGGTCCATATGAGTTTCATTCATATCCACATTTTCCTTTTCAGCCATTGTTATGCTTTATTGTCATTAAACATCCACTTGTAAACAGCTGTCCTTATTTTAACACAATGGGGACCGGCCACTTATATATATACGGCTTTCGGTGCCATGCGTTGTGGACCAGAGGCACGTACATAGCCGTGGCAAGTTGTTATTGTTTTATTCCATATTAATAACCGGATCAAGATCCCCGACCGGCTCTGCAGATCTACCCTCGTCTGTGGAATCGCGAATATGCAATACCGGCCAGATCCTCTTAGGGGCGTCATCGCTCCACTGCAGTATACCATGTGGGCGAATGAAAAAAAAAAAATTTACCTTCCAATGGCATTTCATATTACCCTGATCCCAAACCAACAGCATGCACCGTTGATTATGTTTCGAATCGCAGATTTCACCATGGAATAAGGGGATTTATCATCAACCAATGGACATATCGATCTACCAGATGCCGATCGATAACGGGGACATGCTGTAGGGTATCCCACGGGCTGACGGTAAGACCTTATTCACCTAAATTACAGCCGGATCAGACATTGTTGTGAAACGCAAGCATTCGATTAGTGAATGTGGCTAGTTACACAGACACTGTATTGGTAATCAATAATACTAAACGCCGCCCCCCTTTCATCCATACATGCTTTGGGAGAGCCCGGATCATATGCAGTGTGTGTTAATTCTTTAGCATATATAAAACGGAAATGCCGTTGAATATAACGTTAGTAGCCTTTAGCTCCATAACTAGCTTTCCAGAAAATATATGAGACGAAATCTGCGATAAAGCTTATATTCACTGCGCTATAAAATGACAACCTATTGATGGATTTTTTTTTCTTTAAGCCATTTTGAAGGGACGGTTTATGCACTCAATTGACAATGATAATGGACAGATAGCAACACTATAAAGTATAGATATAGCTGTTACAAAACCCACATGTTTGTTTACATTCCCCACAGCCACTAATTAGACTAAGCCCATCGGTCGTCAACGTGTTAATGTTGCGCTTTGTTATTGCGCGGCTTGAATCAAGTCAATTCAAGTCAAGAGTTTTATTTGTCACGGCATACAAGTATACAATGAAATGCGGGTGGTCTTGCCCGCAACGATGTGCAATACAGTAGTAATAACATATAATAGAATCCAATAGAACAACATTGTGCAATAACAAGTAACATTGTGCAATCAACAAGTAACATAGTAGGGCATATCGGTATATGTACATAAGTTATTTACAGAGCATGGAGGACATGCTGGGTCCTTTGGTAGTGCAATACACTGTTAGCTACGGATGAGGCACTGGGTCTTTCTGTACATGCAAATTTATACAATCTCAGGTTATACTATAATATTTTTAAAGTGACCTTTCCTTAGTGGCCATAAGTGTGGGCGTGTGCAGCATGAGTGTGTGCTTGCTCATGTTAAAGTGGCTGCTAGTGTGTGAGCGTGTACAGTGTGTGTGTCGTGCGTGTGCTCATGTGTGCTTGTGTGTGGAGAGTTCAGTGTTCAAGGCTCTGATGGCCTGGGGGAAGAAGCTGAGCCGAAGTCTCTCTGTCCTAGTAGCTGGTGTTCGCAGGCGTCTGCCTGACCTCAGCAGCATGAACAGGATGTTGTTGGGGTGGTGAGGGTCTTTCATTATTCTGCAGGCTCTGGATTTGCACCTCTTGTTGTATAGAACCTGCAGGGGTGGTAGTGCAATAACCGTGGTACGCTCGGCTGAGCGCACCACTCTCTGTAGGGTCTTCTTGTCCTGTGCCGTGCTGTTTCCATACCACGCAGTGATGTTTCCAGTCAAGATGCTCTCTACAGCTCCGGAGTAGAAGGACTGGAGTATCTTCCCAGATACTCTGAACTTCCTTAAATGTCTCAGGTGGTAGAGGCGCTGCTTCGCCTTTTTTACGACTGAGTCTATGTGTGTTGTCCATGTCAGGTAGCTGCGCGATTACCGCATTACCGCGGTATCGCTGTTACATCACACCCACCGCAGAGTTAGGCTGAATACCGCATCACCGCTGTTTTTTATAATAATAATAAAGTACCCTGCTCTCGTTGGGCTTGCGGCTCTGCAGATATACCCTACTCCTCTGTCGAGGTTCCAAGCGACCCTATTGGGTACCAGAAAAGGCACGTGAAACACTGCAGACCACTGATTGGTCAGAAGAGAGACGCGTCACACGTTGGAGCGTCCTGCAGTGTGTTACCACCAATCGGCAAGCGCGTATTCGTTTTTTCCGTCCTGAATGTCAGCCATTGATCAGAGCTCACAACACGGCTAACGTTAGCTCCCCGCCAGAGTGGATTATCATCGATCCTCAGGAGTACTAAACGAGGCATAATGAGTTTACTGCAACAAATGTTATAATAAAAGCCCTTCGTTCTATACACTTGTCTGATTGAAAACTTTATTAACAGACCGCTGAATGGGTACAACTCAGCACGCTCTGAGCAAAGAAAGGAACTGAGATATGAATTGAGTAATGCTTGCCTTGCTATGGTCCGGTAAAGACGCTGATGTTATTGAACGTGTAACTATATAACGTTAATGCCACAAAACAAATGCCCTTGTTAATCATAAGTAGTAACTTTATAATAATAATAATAATAATAATAATAATAATAATAATAATAATAATAATAATAATAATAATAATAATAATAATAATAATAATAAGAAGAAGAAGAAGGGTCGGGGGGTAACCGCCGGGCGCTACCACCCCTGCCCGCGACACAGAGTGAACGGCGCACGACCAGAGGGGAGACTTCGAATCCGTGTTTCACTTTCAATAACGAATGCATGCTTGCCGAATCCCAAACAATATTCATGCTGCAAAGTCATCCTCCAAAGATAGACATTTAGACTAGAGGCAGGCTATATGCTATAAAGAGTAGACTACTACTAAAAAAAATGCATTCAAACTTTGTGTGTGTGTGTGTGTGTGTGTGTGTGTGTGTGTGTGTGTGTGTGTGTGTGTGTGTGCGTGCGGTAATAACCGCGGCAGTAGGAAATATTTCGCAAATTTGTGCGGTAAGGAAAACATCAATACCGCGTTAGCTCTAATGTCACGTCCACTGAGATGTGGACCCCCAGGTACTTAAAGCTGCTCACCCTGTCCACGGTAGCCCTGTTTATCCTCAGTGGTGTGTGTGTCTCCTGCTGTCCTCTCCTATAATCCACGATCAGCTCCTTGGTTTTACTAATGTTCAGGAGCAGGCTGTTGTCCTGGCACCAGCGTTCCAGTACCTCAACCTCCTCCCGGTAGGCCTTCTCATCGTTGTCCGAGATCAGCCCCACCACCACTGTGTCGTCCGCAAACTTCACTATGGAGTTGGAGCTGAACTTGGCCACACAGTCATGTGTGTATAGTGAGTACAGCAGGGGGCTCAGAACACAACCCTGGGGGGACCCAATGCTCAGGGTGATGGTGTTGGAGGTCTGACCGCCTGGGGCCTTTCACTCAGAAAGTCCAGTATCCAGGCGCTCAGGGCGGAGCTCAGACCCAGCTCGATCAGCTTGTCCACCAGTCTGGTGGGGACTATGGTGTTGAACGCTGAGCTGTAGTCAATGAACAACAGTCTCACATAGCCCCCCTTCTGACAGTCCAGGTGAGAGAGGGTGCTGTGCAGTACTTGGGAGACCGCATCGTCAGTGGACCTGTTTGGCCTGTATGCAAATTGCATAGGGTCCATATCACTGGGGAGGGAGGCACAAATGTGATCCTTGACCAGCCTCTCGAAACATTTCATGGCCACAGAGGTGAGTGCCACCGGTCTGTAGTCATTGAGACCTGCTGGGGAGGGTTTCTTTGGTACCGGGATACTGATAGACATCTTGAAGCAGGCAGGGACCACTGACTCCTCCAGGGATCGGTTAAATATCGTGGTGAACACAGGGGCTAGCTGGTTAGCATAGGACTTAAGTATGCGTCCTGTTATTCCATCTGGGCGAGCAGCATTTCTGGTGTTCACCTGCATAAATGCTTTTCTCACACTGTGTACCGACAATGAGAGAGCGTCCCCGCCCCCCCGCGGATGCCCCCCCCCTCCACAACAGCCGGCGCGCCAGTGACGTCACTAGCCGTTGAGCTAGCGGCGCCGCTGTTTGCACCTAACCGCGCGTAGAAGGTGTTGAGCTGGTCCGCGAGGGAGGCGTCGTCGCTCCCCATTGAGGGGGCGCTGACTTTGTAGTCAGTTATCGTCCTCAGTGCCTGCCATAAGCCTCTTGTGACATTCTGTGCCATTTGTGCCTCCATCTTGTCAGCATACGTCTTTTTCGCAGGGTGTAGACTGTTGTCTTGTACTCTTCCATGTTTCCTGACTCTCTGCCAAGGTTGTAGGCAGTGGTGCGTGAGTTCAGAGCTGCTCTGATAGAACTGTCCACCCATGGTTTCTGGTTCGGGAACACCCTCGCCTTCTTTGTGGGGACAATACTATCAGAAAGTGTTGTTATGAAGGACACCACAGTGTCTGTGAATTCGCTGACGTCACTGGCGCTTCCCTCAAACGTCCTCGAGTACGTCCTGAAGCATGGCCTCTGATTGGTTGGTCCATCTTTTTACCTCACGTGACACAACGGCGTCACGTGATCTTTGTTTATCTGGCAGTAAGCCAGATAAACAAATTTATTAATGCGCCTTTCAAGATCCGCTCCTTGAGTTACATTCCACACTTTATTCATAAGCGAATTTATTCCACTTCCAGCATTCGACTATACTGTATTGCAACATCCACAACATGCGGCACAAGCCTTTTTCCATAGAAATCCACGTTGTCACAATGCAGAAAGTCAATGCGGTCCTTCCTTATTCACTTTGAAGTCCGTGATTTGTAAACTCATTCACAGAAGGTTATTGATTGATTGAACATTTTATTAACACTTTGTAAAGTGTCACAGCCAACTAGTGACACTGGGTAATATGACATCCTGATCTTATATATGATTATGGGGAATGTCTGTAGATTCTTCCTGGACAATGGAATCAATGGAATCAATACAATAGGTTTATTGTATATATTTGTTTTAAATCTAGGCATATGTTACTATAGGTGTCTAGATGTGATATGCCTTCTGGCTGGTAAACGCCCAGTCAGAAAGGAATTGAGTAGAAACACGTTATGTGTAAACACATGTTAAGTGCCACAAGTCAACGAGTGACACTTTGTATAGTGTTCTTGTGTTTGTTGTGTATGATTGGAGCTATGTATGTGACCTGTATATTCTTTATACACTTTAAAACTATGTTATAGTTAATGTGCAGTCGGAATGGAGGCAGAAGTGCAGTCTCTGTTAGAGGGGGGGGGGATGTGCTTCCCTCTATCTGTGGCCTTGAGTTAAGAGCAGGCCCGAGCTGAGAGCAAGTCGGCACAGTTTAACCCTGTCCTGTCTGCATAGAATAAAACCAATGATAGGTACAAGTATGTGCATATATATGTGTACACTGTATACTATATATATATATGTACTGTATTATACATGTATGTGTATCTGTATATATCTGTAGTATGTGTTGGGCTATGTACTATATAGCCAGCAGTCTCCCTCGTCTACATCCCCTTGAGTTGGGGTGAGTGAGAACGAAGGGGGCCCCTTCGGAATGCCAGGAGGTGATGGCCTTGGAAACATCTCTGAGCAGGGTGCTTTCCACAGCAGGTTGTCACACCCTGCGTAGAGTAGACAATGATAGGTACAAGTATGTGCATATATATGTGTACACTGTATACTATATATATATGTACTGTATTATACATGTATGTGTATCTGTATATATCTGTAGTATGTGTTGGGCTATGTACTATATACTCATGCTAGAAGTGTGAATTGCTTTCACTTCAATACTGTTTGGCCACTAAGGAATGTAAAAACAACCTTGGGGCCTCTGGCCTCTGCTAGTAACAGATAGGTATTTTCCAACACAAGGTAATCTGTTACTTCTCCAGTAGATGTAATGACTAGAAGGGGAGGAGTACATCCTTACTATGTAGTGTACGTTGGTTGGCTAGTGAAATGACATCACAGTGACACCACTGTTTTTGGGCCAATAGCAATGTGATGCCAGATCAATATAAAAATGACTGTTTCTCCTTCGAGGGGCATGATTTGAAGATTTTCCATGGCAGGCAGAAGCAGGCACAAGCCGTGTCAGATGAGATGTTTTTGTTTTATACTTCTTTTAACTGAGTTGGACATTTCCAATGAAGTCTCTTCTGTAACTTGCTTTTTCTAAATAAAACAGCTTTTTATAATATATCTTTTTGTATCCATTCTTCTGACCAGACGGACGGGTAAGCATTGAAATGTTTTTGCATTGTGACTTTACCCATTGCTTCGTGATGTTCATGATTTATGATATAAAAACTTTAGAAGTGTGTCTTTAACCAGTCGGCAACAACACGGTCCCGTAATGTTCCTGATTTATGATGTAAAAACTTTAGAAGTGTGTCTTTATCCAGACGGAGACCTAAAGAAAGAACTATATATATATATATAGATGTAGAAGTGGGTTCTGTATACTGGGATTATCAAGTAAGGCCATACAGTGATAATACGTGTAACGGATAAGGGAAATGGACCTCATCTGAATAAAGAGAGTCCTTCCCAGTGCAAATAAAATAAAAGATTCCGCAACTTCAATCACTCGACCTAAGGTTGATGACTGACGGGGGTCGGAACGGTGCATTCGCTATCTCTTGTCGGTCAGTGAGTAACAACAACATTTTGTAGACTCATTTGGTTCTGCATGTCAACCACTTCGCAGGACGCTGTTTGATGTCAAGATGAGCAGACCAATGAGTTATGAAGTTATCGATCTGACCTAAGACCTAGCTTGGGCACTTATCATGGCGTCCCTGGCGTTGGGCATTTATACTAACTGAATAGGTGCTAACGGCCGAAAAAAAATCACGCTTCACTAGAAGGCTCTGGGGGGAGTTACAAGTGCAACATAATTTCGTGCTTTGCCCACAGGAATGCAGGCTAACTAGCCACAAACGAGCTAAGTGCTAACTGGATGGCTACCTAGCCCGAGGCTATGCTGCCAAAACGGCGCGTTCACTGGAATGCAGGCTAACTAGCCACAAACGAGCTAAGTGCTAACTGGATGGCTACCTAGCCCGAGGCTACGCTGCCAAAACGGCGCATTCACTGGATTGCAGGCTAACTAGCCACAAGCTAACTGAATGCTAACTGGATGGCTACCTAGCCCGAAGGCTACGCTGCCAAAACGGCGCGTTCACTGGAATGCAGGCTAACTAGCCACAAGCTAACTGAATGCTAACTGGATGGCTACCTAGCCCGAGGCTACGCTGCCAAAACGGCGCGTTCACTGGAATGCAGGCTAACTAGCCACAAGCGAGCTAAGTGCTAACTGGATGGCTACCTAGCCCGAGGCTACGCTGCCAAAACGGCGCGTTCACTGGAATGCAGGCTAACTAGCCACAAGCTAACTGAATGCTAACTGGATGGCTACCTAGCCCGAGGCTACGCTGCCAAAACGGCGCGTTCACTGGAATGCAGGCTAACTAGCCACAAGCTAACTGAATGCTAACTGGATGGCTACCTAGCCCGAGGCTACGCTGCCAAAACGGCGCGTTCACTGGAATGCAGGCTAACTAGCCACAAGCGAGCTAAGTGCTAACTGGATGGCTACCTAGCCTGAGGCTACGCTGCCAAAACGGCGCGTTCACTGGAATGCAGGCTAACTAGCCACAAGCTAACTGAATGCTAACTGGATGGCTACCTAGCCCGAGGCTACGCTGCCAAAACGGCGCGTTCACTGGAATGCAGGCTAACTAGCCACAAGCGAGCTAAGTGCTAACTGGATGGCTACCTAGCCCGAGGCTACGCTGCCAAAACGGCGCGTTCACTGGAATGCAGGCTAACTAGCCACAAGCTAACTGAATGCTAACTGGATGGCTACCTAGCCCGAGGCTCCGCTGCCAAAACGGCGTGTTCACAGGAATGCAGGCTAACTAGCCACAAGCGAGCTAAGTGCTAACTGGATGGCTACCTAGCCAGAGGCTACGCGACGCTGCCAAAACGGCGCATTCACAGGAATGCAGGCTAACTAGCCACAAACGAGCCAGTGCTAACATCCATGAGCTGGCCCTAGCCAGACGGAAGCTAACTAGCTCACCATCGGCTAACGAGCCAGTGCTAACACCCATGAGCTGGCCCTAGCCAGACGGAAGCTAACTAGCTCACCACAGGCTAACAAAGCCAGGAGCTAACAGCAGGCTAAATAGCCGGAGCTAGCAACCAACGCTAGCTCAAGAGAAGCTAGCACAAGAGAAGCTAGCACAGCAGACGCTAGCTCAGAAGAAGATGGCGCAGAAGGAGTTAGCTCAAGAGAAGCTAGCACAACAGATGCTAGCACATCAGACGCTAGCTCAAGAGGAGCTAGCACAACAGATGCTAGCACATCTGATGCTAGCTCAAGAGAAGCTAGCACAACAGATGCTAGCACAGAAGACGCTAGCACAGCAGATGCTAGTGCAAGAGACGCTAGCTCAGGAGGAGCTGGCGCAGCTGATGCTAGCTCAAGAGAAGCTAGCACAAGAAATGCTAGCACGGAAGACGCTAGCACAACAGATGCTAGAGACGCTAGCTCAGGAGGAGCTGGCGTACAGAAACCGGACAGTCTGTCCCTCGGGAACACCAAGGGGAGCAGTGAGTCACTCAGACCAGAGGGCTCAAATTACGGGGCCCCGGTCAGGACAAGGAAGGATATATGAGGAAACAGGCCGAACACTGCCTGCTCCCACTTCCATGTATATGGATAAGAGGGCTCCGCCCTCAATAAGAGCCCCCTCTGGACACGAAATGGGAGAATATACACTTAGGGGACACCTCCCGACACTGGGGGGATCAACCACACCAGGGCGAGATCACTCCCTGCAGTGCATAAGCCCAGGACCACGTGTTCACGAGGAAGTGAGGCAAGCGAGAGCAACCTATATATCTCCCCGTGGTGAACACTCAGGGGTGAGAGTGACATCTACAAGGTCTCACAGACAATCACCAGACATAACAGTCACTAACTACCCAGTCTGGACCGATAACTCTGATACACCATGGTCAATCCTCACCTTCACTGGACCGTCATTGACGAACTATGGTAGATGGGAAACAAGCATGGTAACGGCAGGAGGCTCTTACTACCGGAACCTGAGGAAACAGGTAATGGAAAAAAGGACCAAAAAGCCCCTGAAACCAGGCAAGGCAGTAATCACAGAGTGTGATTATGGGGTGTTTCACGCGGAGAAAATTGTCCATGTGACACTAAGCCAAGACCAATACAAGGAGATAAAGTCCTCACACATAAACTGGGACAGACTGGTGTCCCGTATAAAGGAACTACTGCAGAAAAGGGAAATCTATGCTGGCCATGGTACTAAGGACATGCCCTACCGACTAGCCATAAACCTGATGTGGGGCAGGTCTCGAGGATATGGCCAAAGAGGCATATGGTTGTGGAAAGCCGTAATCAGCGCGATCTCAAGCCTAAGGAGTGCAGGGCACACGGAGATCCGTCTCATGGTGGAACCTAGGGACCATGAGGCAATAACCCTGGCCGTGGATAGAGCCGGGGAGGGTGAGGAAGACGAGGACGATGAGCCTGCATTGGTACCTCTCACTCCCCCTCCGAACCCTAAGGGGTCGGGACCCGTACCCAGGAAAGAAAGGTCCAACTCTCAGAACTCCTCCCGAGCAGCGGAGAGAGGGAGATCATCCACACCCAGGAGACCGACAGTACAGTTCGAACCTGAAAAGGCGGAACCTGGGTATCTCAGGCCAGGAGTATCCATAGACTTCTAGGCCGTCCCCCGGAGTCAGGGGACGACCCAGCAAGTAGCAAACAGGAGTATACTGATCTAGATCAGGACTCAGGAATGGAGGGAGACCGGGATAGGTCAAGCTCCAGAGCATCCTCCAGGTCTTCATCTCAATCAAGATCTAGGGAGAGAGTTCGGTACCCGAGGGGCGAACCTCCTAGACCTCGAAACAAGAGAGCGAAACCGGTCAAACTGAGACCTATAGGCAAGGGGCCTACTCTGAAAGGCACCACCTTTCAGTCACCCTCGGGCTTGACCTGGAGCTCAGGATTGGAGGACGTCTCCGAAGAGAGTGAAGGAGACTTGGAAGGAAAGGAAACAGGGGATATTATGCCAGCATATCCCGTGAGATGGGGAACGGCTCAGGCCTTAGCCCGGTCACCCGTGGCAGAAAAAGTGTTGTCTCACCCTGGAGTAACAGAACCATACGAGCATGCACACTTACATGCAGGCTATGACATACTACGTGAACAGGTGTACAAGCTAGACAGGGCCATGGCTGAAATAGCCAGGAGAGAAAGAAACTGGTTGAACGAGGCCCCGTCCATAAGCTCAATCCGAGCCCTGAGACACAGCACAGAGGAACACCGACCGGAAGTGAGCCCTCACTCCATACTAGCCCAATCTCCCGGAGACATTTACCGACCGAGAGGAAAGAGTTCACATACAGGCAGGAGTCTGCATGACAGCACCCAATATGGAGAAAGCAACAAAGCACAAGAATTGTTAAGCAAAACCCAAGTGCTCAAAAAACTAGCCCCAGAAATGCTTCGAGGGGAGACCCAGGCTGCTTATATCCATAAGTGTGCTCAGATTTTCCATGGGTCACCTCTCTATGATGACCCGGAGGCCGCTCGCATTTTGAGACACCTCAAAGGACTGGAGATCCCCGAAGGGGCTTCAATGGCCCAGATGATGGAAATGGAAGTAAGAATCCCCAGTCAAGATCCAGGGGAAAATATGGTGGAGAAACTAATCCCACAGGTGCGAGACGGGAGCTTGTCTCTCACTGTTGCAGCTGAATCAGTCATACGTGGAACACCTAGGCAAAGATCAGGCTTACTGCTTGAAAAGCTATTCATAGGTGTACCAGGGGGTAACCGTCTTGCAGCCAAATGCGCAGCATGGTCCCAAGACCAGTTACGGACGGAATGCATGCTGTATGACCAAGTCAAAATGCTTTCTCAACACAAATAATGTAAAGATGACCGTCTTTTCTCTGAACCAGAGTAAAGAGGATGAAAGAATTTGTAATCTATTTCATGCGAAGGGGATTTCCTGACAGCTACCATCTGGTAGGTTAGCACCTGTACCAACCATATCAGCTGTGTGAGATGTACACTCACCAGCGCCTATGGATAAAAATTGAGACTCTGCAAACTCTCATCAAGCTTAGCACCTTGGCGCGGGGGGACAGAGCTAGCATCAGGGTCTCTATATCCGACGGGCCTATCAGATTTGTGGGGACTCGGAAGCTTCAGCATACAGGACGCTGTGGTGCTTGGGCGGCCGAGTCACTGGTTTATAGGTCTGTCAAAACGGATTGGAGGTTCTGGGGCTTAGAACATCCGTGAGTTGGGCTTTATGCTAATTGAATAGGTATCAAAAGCCGAAATAATATGAACTGAAATAACTGCGGTCAGGGGCCTCTGGAGTAAAATTTATTACAGATTTGAGTTAAAACCTTACTCAAGATTGATCTTATCAGCAAGCAAACCTCTCCAACCAAGACTCCTCCTAAGTGCTCGAGATCTGGAACAATGAGTGACGTAGAGGTCTGCAAAGCGCAGCAGACAGCCTAAGAGGTAAAAAATCTATCAGGAACAAGAGAGGGTTCATAAGAAACCACTTGAAGTGGCGTTTACTCGCGACTAACAGGGCTAGGGAGCCCTAAAGTCACTTGAACTTGAAGTAACTAAATGCTTACTTAAAGTCAGAACTTAAGTAGAAAAAACTCTACTTTGTGAATAGCATGCTGAAATAGCCATTGCGAACAGGAGCAAATAGCAGGCTAACTAGCCATTGCTAACAGGACGAGGCTACTCGCATGATCAGACAGGTATATGATAACCTTGGACATGCCAGAAGTAAGAGGATGTTGGTATACCTGAGAACTAACAACATTCTCAAACCTAAAGCCAAACAAAGAGCGATAACAGTCCGAAAGGCCTGTGAACAATGTGCGCTGGTAAAGGGGACAAAACCTGAACCAGTGCCACATTCTTAGACGGGGGGGCTGTCCCCCGGAGTCAGTGGACGACGCAGCGAATGGCAAGAAGGAATATACTGACCCAGGTCAGAACTCGGAAATGGAGGAAGACCGGGATAGGTCAAGCTCCAGAGCATCCTCAAGGTCCTCACCTAGACCTCCCAGACCTCCTAGACCTCCCAGACCTCCCAGACCTCCTAGACCTCCTAGACCTCCTAGACCGGACAGAGAGACATCGGCCTGGACCCAGGTTACAGGGCGACGAGAGCCCTGAATGGACCTGAAAGAGAGAAAAGAAATGAGTCCTCTGTGGACTGTATCTGTGATGTCCTGCGAGGCCTACGGACAGGGTCACACAACCAGGCCAACCACACTTCAATAGAGGACTGCTGCTACAATTCTCGGGGACCCGTGGGGGTCGCCCGATAAGTAACAATTCAACCTACCTCAAACTATGGGAGAGATCCAAGAGGTCAGAGGGGGTGACCCCAAGATGACCAAGATGACCAAGATGACCACACGATGACCACCAGGTGTTGTCTTCAGGTGCGTTGGCCGGGAACAACAGATGCAAGTCTTCCCGCCGGATGCCAAGCCACGACGTGGCCCCTATCCTGTCGGGCCGTCCAGCCAGGGAACAACAGATGCAAGTCTTCCCGCCGGCTACCAGGGTAACAAGGTACCAAGATGGCAGAGGGGGTGTGGAGAGTCACAGCCACATGACCCCGCAGTCGCCATCTCGTCCCCCAGTACAAACGCTATTAAGACAATGGAAAATGACCGACCAGGATGACAGAGGGGGTGTAAAGTGTCACAGCCAACTAGTGACACTGGGTAATATGACATCCTGATCTTATATATGATTATGGGGAATGTCTGTAGATTCTTCCTGGACAATGGAATCAACGGAATCAATACAATAGGTTTATTGTATATATTTGTTTTAAATCTAGGCATATGTTACTATAGGTGTCTAGATGTGATATGCCTTCTGGCTGGTAAACGCCCAGTCAGAAAGGAATTGAGTAGAAACACGTTATGTGTAAACACATGTTAAGTGCCACAAGTCAACGAGTGACACTTTGTATAGTGTTATTGTGTTTGTTGTGTATGATTGGAGCTATGTATGTGACCTGTATATTCTTTATACACTTTAAAACTATGTTACAGTTAATGTGTAGTCGGAATGGAGGCAGAAGTGCAGTCTCTGTTAGAGGGGGGGGAATGTGCTTCCCTCTATCTGTGGCCTTGAGTTAAGAGCAGGCCCGAGCTGAGAGCAAGTCGGCACAGTTTAACCCTGTCCTGTCTGCATAGAATAAAACCAATGATAGGTACAAGTATGTGCATATATATGTGTACACTGTATACTATATATATATGTACTGTATTATACATGTATGTGTATCTGTATATATCTGTGTTGGGCTATGTACTATATAGCCAGCAGTCTCCCTCGTCTGCATCCCCTTGAGTTGGGGTGAGTGAGAACGAAGGGGGCCCCTTCGGAATGCCGGTAGGTGATGGCCTTGGAAACATCTCTGAGCAGGGTGCTTTCCACAGCAGGTTGTCACACCCTGCGTAGAGTAGACAATGATAGGTACAAGTATGTGCATATATATGTGTACACTGTATACTATATATATATGTACTGTATTATACATGTATGTGTATCTGTATATATCTGTAGTATGTGTTGGGCTATGTACTATATACTCATGCTAGAAGTGTGAATTGCTTTCACTTCAATACTGTTTGGCCACTAAGGAATGTAAAAACAACCTTGGGGCCTCTGGCCTCTGCTAGTAACAGATAGGTATTTTCCAACACAAGGTAATCTGTTACTTCTCCAGTAGATGTAATGAAGGGGAGGAGTACATCCTTACTATGTAGTGTACGTTGGTTGGCTAGTGAAATGACATCACAGTGACACCACTGTTTTTGGGCCAATAGCAATGTGATGCCAGATCAATATAAAAATGACTGTTCCTCCTTCGAGGGGCATGATTTGAAGATTTTCCATGGCAGGCAGAAGCAGGCACAAGCCGATGTTTTTGTTTTATACTTCTTTTAACTGAGTTGGACATTTCCAATGAAGTCTCTTCTGTAACTTGCTTTTTCTAAATAAAACAGCTTTTTATAATATATCTTTTTGTATCCATTCTTCTGACCAGACGGACGGGTAAGCATTGAAATGTTTTTGCATTGTGACTTTACCCATTGCTTCGTGATGTTCATGATTTATGATGTAAAAACTTTAGAAGTGTGTCTTTAACCAGTCGGCAACAACACGGTCCCGTAATGTTCCTGATTTATGATGTAAAAACTTTAGAAGTGTGTCTTTATCCAGACGGAGACCTAAAGAAAGAACTATATATATATATATATATATATATATGTAGAAGTGGGTTCTGTATACTGGGATTATCAAGTAAGGCCATACAGTGATAATACGTGTAACGGATAAGGGAAATGGACCTCATCTGAATAAAGAGAGTCCTTCCCAGTGCAAATAAAATAAAAGATTCCGCAACTTCAATCACTCGACCTAAGGTCGATGACTGACGGGGGTCGGAACGGTGCATTCGCTATCTCTTGTCGGTCAGTGAGTAACAACAACATTTTGTAGACTCATTTGGTTCTGCATGTCAACCACTTCGCAGGACGCTGTTTGATGTCAAGATGAGCAGACCAATGAGTTATGAAGTTATCGATCTGACCTAAGACCTGGCTTGGGCACTTATCACACTTTAATCGCCAAGGACGCCTAAACTCGTCATTCCCCGCCATGCTAATTCTGCCAATGACGCCGTAACACGTCATTGAGATCAATATTTTAAAAATCTGTGATCGCAATCATATTTCTCCCCTGGAGACTTGAGATCTACTGTTGATCCCCTCTCAACTCTCCAACGGTTCAAGAGCGCCATCTGGTGGCCGATCGGCGGATCGCCCAAACCGGAAACGGAAACTGGTGCTCATCCAAATTCGGTCCGATCACTCGCTATAGGTCCCGGGACTCGAGCGCGACACAATGGATAGTGATCCGTTACCAATAACTCGATAAACAACATGATTTGGACGTATATACTATTATACAACCTGGAGATGGATTGCATATTTCAACATCCCATAATAGGAATATTTTTGCTCCACGCTCATCGCCCAACACTACGAGGAAGCTGCGGTGAGTTTCAGCGTTTTTTTTTACAGTGTTCGATACAAACTGCTCTAATGATCATATCACCCACACTAGATGAATCATCTAACGTTGGCCACGGAATTATAAACGACCCCCCCCCCATCCGGTCAACATCAGATGATAAGTAGTAACTTCTAGAAGCACGTCCATTTGAAATTTTTTATCTCGCGCCGATCGCTATCAAACTGTATCTGATCATCAATATAATGCATTTAGGGCTATAAATCACGTTCTGTAGAATGCTGCAGAAAACGATAAAACATATTTATACTTTAGACCGTATTTTAGTATGAATGTGTGAATGAAAAAGTATAACGTTGCTACATCCTGAACGATAGATAATTGACGTTGAATGGGCCATAGTAATGTCAATTTAGCAATAAAATTAAAAAAGTTATAGCCCTGCAAAGAAGGGGAACTTCTCCATAGACAAATAGAGCTGGCAGAGGATGGTATAATGATGTACATAAGCCTGGCGAAGAAAGTGTTAACAGATTGCAGAATGGGTACAATACAGTACAGCTCAATACACACAATTGTTAAGGGGATGCAGACCAGAGAAAGACTTTCATCTTGTTTACATCAGGGTCCCCCATTTTCAATTAATAATACATAATATACATACTAGGTCCATATAATACAGTATATAAATACTATGTCCATATAATACATTATATAAATAATAGGTCCATATAATACAGTATACCAATACTAGGTCCATATAATACATCATATAAATACTACAGTAGGTCCATATAATACAGTATATACAGTATATATACTGGGTCCATATAATACATTATATAAATCATAGGTCCATATAATACATATGAATACTAGGTCCTGGTCCACATAATACAGTACATAAATACTAGGTCCTCCTTATAATACATTTACATTTAGTCATTTTGCTGACGCTTTTATCCACTTTTGGACGTACAAGGTCTGTACGACAAGTCATCAGGAAGGGCACAACTCTATCAGCTGTGTAACAATGTTCATCAAAGTGTTGAGTGCTACAGTGTAGGATAGTATATTAGGACAAGTATATATAATACATTATATAAATACTAGGTCCATATAGGCATAATACTTGGAGATTGCTCATCACTGGGTCATGTCATATAGAAGACAGTGTAATGGCATAGAGTTGCACTTACATAGCAGGGAAATATAATATAATTTCTTGCCACAACCCATGCTGTTCCTCATACTAGATCTGGATAGTTAACCACAAACGAATGCAAAGTCAATGGGGTCAAGCACCTGTCTGTACAAGCTAACTGGGGCACACTGAAATCTATTTTGTGTGCAGTGTGAAAGTAAGGAGCTTGACCCCATTGACTTTGGTAAGTAGGAAATAGGAACCAAAAATCGAAACTATACCTTTAACTAAAGAAGATACTCCTCTTTAACCTCTTCAACCTCCTTCCTAAAAATATAGTCTGCTCTGGTACACTACAGACATTTTAAGACCACTTATTAAATTAAAACAGACATAATCATTTCACTACCACACTGCAGAAGGTTAACATTTCACTACCACACTACAGACGGTTAACCTTTCACTACCATACTACAGAAGGTTAACCTTTCACTACCACACTACAGAAGGTTAACCTTTCACTACCACACTACAGAACGTTAACTTTTCACTACACCACTACAGAAGGTTAACCTTTCACTACCACACACATTTTTTAATAAACTATCATGACTTTTCCTTTTTCCTCTATGGGTGTTGTGTTTGCAGTGCCACAAGACAGAGTCATTGTCATAACAAAAGAGCCTGACTAGAACGCTGCCAGGTGTTATATGCCGTATTAGCTATCGCGTTCCGCTCTGAGCCGTATGAGATATTCCATATTCTATGATACCTATTGTATCCCCTTACGAACAAAAATTACATGCACCCCACCTGTATGGGGCTCCGCCCCCATGGTGGCACCGCCCATATAGTAGTGACGATAGTCACCACACACCCTTCCTCTATTTTCGTCCCAGCGTACTCGGATGCGTGCACCATACGATAAACTAGTAGGATGAAAAGATTAGATTCATAATGTTGGAAGCTTACCGGAGGTTGCTGGCCCCTGGCATCTTCGACGCGACGGGCCTGTGTTGATGTTCCTCGTTTGATGACGGCACATCGAGGTTCAGCTGTACAAGGCTGGCTGTCGGGCCAGCTTGTACTCAGGTAGGCCCTGTGTCTTCAGGCATGGGTATTAGTGTTAGTAATGCTGGTTTGTTTTGTTAACACAACCATGTTGTGTGTTGGCGCCGGGGGCAGGATGGTTTGGTGAACGTTCTCTGCAGGGAACGGTTTTCCAAGCTGTCTTGGGCGTGCTGCTAAAACATCTAAAGCTATGCTACATGCTATCGCTACTGCCGCATGCTATTACTACTGCTAATTGCTATGCTGTTTTAATGTCTCCGCCGTGAGATGTTGTCACTCTCCCTCCTCTTGCCCGGTTCATCAATGAAGGTCAGTCGGTAGCTGTTGTGGGGTTTTTTGAGTTCTATTTACCTTTTTCGGGTAAATGGGTTGACAACGGGGTAGGTCGTGGCTAGGTTCCTAGCCAGGTATTTTACCTTGTGTTCCGGCGGGGTTTGTTGAACGGTGTTCCCATCTGGGTTGGCGTCGGGTAGTGGGGCTATGGGTCCAGCCGACATGGTAAACATGTTGCGTGTCTGTGCACAGGCAATTGTTGTATTGGGTCCCACATTGCCTGGCGTTAGGCTGCAGTAGTATAAGGGCAGGGCCGCCTGGGAGAAATGTGAGGCCCTGTGCGTTTTTAGACGCGAGGCCCCCCACCTACTGGGGCGGCCCTGTGTAGGGGGCTATTGTTTCGTTTTGTCACTCTGCTATGAGAAGGTCTGTCTTGCTACAGTTTTCTCTCCTCTCAAACCATTCATACTGACGGTCAATCGGTATACTGGGGGAGTAGTGCGGGGGGGGGCTTTGTTTACCTTTTTTGGTAAATGGGCTAAACTGGGGCTGGTGTCCTGTTGTGAATATTTTGAATGAAGACGGGTCTGGTCCGTCTCCCCTTAAACTTTGTGTGTATGGGTTTGCTCATTCTACAGTTTTTTGTGGTTTAGCTATTTTATTAATTTAACCCTTTCATGGTGCACACCACAGTGGAGGGTGCTGTTTGCAATCACCACTGGTGCTCCATGTTAACATCAGTCCTTTGTTTTTGATATATTGAAACAATGCCCCGCCCGGTCGACACCATGGGTGGGTCGGCCTGGCGAGTGGCTGGTGGGCTGTTAAGGCTTGTACCGCCACGGTATGGAATTGGCAACGATTAGAACTGTGTTCGAATTGCTGTTTTTTTCTATTAAAAAAATGGTGTCTGGTGGAGGGGCCTTGAGGGCCAGCCGACGTCGACACATCGAGGTTGTTGACGTTATTAGCTTTGACCCAGCCGCAAGCTATAACCGCTCAGGGTTCCCCTCTCCGCAGGGGATTTTGGTCTTCTGCTGGAGCGCGGGCGGTATTGTCCTAGGCCCTACACCGCCTCACACCGCGCAGCCAGAAGCAGAGAGAGCACGGCCTCGTCAGCGGCGATGACGGGGCCCTCGACAGGCGGCCATGTTTTTCCCCCGCCAGAGGTATCCTGGGCGTTGATTCGACAGGTGTCCACAAGGCCGACAGCCTTGGCGGCCGAGGGATCGGCCATGTAGGATGGGTTCGGCTTGAACAAACAAGCCGTCACCGTCCTGCCGCGAGCAGCCCGCTCTCCGATCACTCCCTTCCCCAACACCAGCGGAAGAAGTGGGCTCTGATTGTTTCCTTTGGCTGCGGGCCGCGTGCCTTCGTTGATGCGCGGGCGGCCCCCCTTTTCGCTTCTCATGGGGACAGGGGCTGACACCCAGTTGATGGCTGAGCCTGGGTCTGTCCGTGAGAATGTTGTGCTGTCAAGCGGCTCCCACACCTTGAACTGTGTTGGTTGAGCCTGGTGTTACGTCTGTCAACTTAAGTGTTGTCAGCAGGGGGGCTCGAAACCTTTTGAGGCACACAGTGCAGGCTTCCCCGGCCTCGCCTTCGCCAGGCCAGGTATCATGTTGGTGCCTCCCACTCCTGAAATATTGGCAAGTGGTCGCAGCTCACATGGTTTGGGGTGGTAGTAATATCACTGCAGGGCTACGGTGTGTAGGAACCCATGGGGGCCTTACACCTTGCATGTCCGGCTGCAGAACAACTCCTTCAGGATGTTCTGGAGGGGTGTTCAGTGGGGGGGCTTTTTTCATCAGAAGCCCCCCGTATCAGACCGGCCCTTTCTGTCGGGGTTCCCCCTTGGGTGCGATTGCCTCGTGGGTGGTGTCAGGTTCAGGTGTTCCGACACGGAACGCGCTCCTCGCACGGTTCCAGGGTTGTCTACGCACAGCGGGGGGACCGGGCCAACTATCTACAGTTCCTGGCGGACCTGCGCCACGTGACGGCGGGTGCGTTGGGAGTGTCGTCACATATGACTACGGCAGTACCATATGTCGAGGTAGATGGAGAGAACGGTGAGGCGGGGACTTGTGTTTACACAACCCCACCCGTTTTCAGGTTTGGTACAGACCCTGTTGTCGGGGTCTCCAGCAGGGACAGCTCTGGTCAACGAGATCCAATCTCTGTGGACGAAGCAAGCCATCGTCGTGGCGTTCTCCTCCCGGTGTTCTCAGCCCGAGAAGTCGGGAGGGAGGGGTGTAAGACCCAGGCTGGACCTGTCCCATGGGAAGGTTCAGCATTTTTTGGATCGTCTCCTACCTGTTGAACACTGTCAGGTGGGGGTCTGGTTCTCCTCCATAGACCTGTAGGATGCGTATGCGCATCCCCGATCTTCCATCCTAGGGCTTACCTACGCTTCCTTTGCAGGGTTAGCGTATGAGTACCAGAGGCTGCCGTTCGGTTTTCTCTGGCTCCCCGCATCTTCACCAAGTGCGTGGAGGCCGCACTGGGGCCTCTGCGTCGTCCGGGGTTACGGAGTGTTCTGCCCTGATGACGTTCTGGTCCTTCAAGGTGGATCGTCAGGTCTCGTACCAGGCAGGTCTCTACCAGCCTGGGGTTGCTGTAGACTGGATGTAGAGTATTCCTCTTCCCAGTCAACGGTTGGAGGGCTATGGGCATCCATCTCAGAGCGTGTTGTCAACACGCTCGGGAGGTTCCGTCCTAGGACGGTTACGGCGCTATCTCACGTCGTGTTTTCACCGACGCCTCCCTCGCTGGTGATGCGTCGGGCCAACGCAGTAGGGGGCAGCTGGCAAACCATGCTGCCCGGTCTGCGCTACGTTCAATGTGTTGGTGTTGAAAGCGGTCCTTCTGGTCCACGAATGGTGTTGATCAGGACGGACGATACGACGTCAGTGTCGTGTATCGACAGACAGGGAGGAGTACGCTCCCCCTGTCTGCACCAGGCGGCGGGCGGCTGGCTATGGGCGTCCTCCATCTGCGCGGCCTGAGGGCTCCCCACATCCCCGGCAGGGAGAATGTGGGTGCAGGTGTACTGTCGCGGGGCGGCCCTCATCCTGACGGGTGAGGATTGCGTCTGGACATGGCCAGGCAGGTCTGGGACCGATGCCGTGCCGCCAGGGATTCTTCCCCATACATCTGTTAGGTCAGTTGTTGGGACGGGTACGTTGAGGGGCGCAGGTTCTTGATCCTGATGGTGTTACCATCTGGGATGCGCATGCTCCCTCCACTGTCGCGCTTACGCGGGCAGATGACGTATGTTCCAAGTGTGGTGTAAGGCGGGGTGGGTATATGCAGCAGCTATATCCTCCTATCATGAGGGGTTTGAGGGGATGTCTTGTTCAGCCACCCTCTTGTGAAGCGTTCCTGCTTGGCGCTCCGCTTGCGCGGGCAGATGACGTGTGTTCCAAGTGTGGTGTAAGGCGGGGGGCCGGGACTCAGTCTCCTGCCCCCTGGATGCTGTCCTTAGTTACCTCCAGTCTCTCCTTGATAGACTGTCGGCTTCGACGGTGAGGGTATATGCAGCAGCTATATCCTCCTATCATGAGGGGTTTGAGGGGATGTCTTGTTCAGCCACCCTCTTGTGAAGCGTTTCCTGCTTGGCGCTCGACGCGTTAAGCCGGTGCAACGCTCCTTGGCTCCGACTTGGGATCTTCAATTGGTCTTCGGTCGGTTGTCCTTGGTCCCGTTTGAGCCGCTCGAGCAGGCGCCGTTGGGACGGCTGTCCTTCAAGACCGCGTTCCTTCTGGCTGTCACTTCCGCTAAACGCGTAGGTGAGCTCTGTGCTCTCTCGGTACGTCCAGAGTGCCTGTCTTTTCGGACCGATTGCGGTGTCACTCTGCGACCTAATCCTGCTTTCGTGCCTAAGAATATCCGGAGTTCCTTCCGCTCCCGGGATATTGTGGTTCAGGCGATTCGTCCTCCTCCTCACACTAGTGAGTTAGTTGCGGGCCTTCACCTGTCATGTCCAGTCCGTGCTTGGGGATTTACCTCAGCCGTACTCAGGATTTCAGGGTTACCGACCAGCTTTTTGTCTGTTACAGTGGGGCTCGTGCTGGTAAGGCACTGTCGGAGCAGCGCCTGTCCCATTGGTGGTGCGAGGGTGTTACCCTCTGCTACACGTTGGCTGGGCAGGATCCCCCTGGGGGCGTCAGGGCGCACTCCACTCGTGGGGTGGCTGCCTCTGCCGCTCTCCTGGGTGGGGCCTCGGTGGAGGCCATCTGTGCTGCAGCTTCATGGTCCTCCCCGGGCTCCTTTGTAAGGTTTTTCCTCATGGACATGACCGGGGGTTCTGTCTCCCAGGCGGTTCTGGGGTCTGTGGCCTTTCCTGCTTCCCGTCCTTTGGTCGGGTAGCAGGAGTGTATGGGTATGGGCCACAGTGTGTTGAGTCACACGTGGTTCCGCCTGTACGGTGTGTTCAAGGGGTTCTAGTTTCCCTCTTGTTCGCATTCAGGTGGAGTTGACTGCGCCCCCTCTTCATTAGGGAGGGTGGGGTGACAGGGCTCCCCGCACCCCTTGATGTGGGCTTACGGGTCCTCAGGGGGTACATTTGTCGGGCTTCGCGTCCGCTCTTCCCCATATCTCATACGGCTCAGAGCGGAACGCGATAGCTAATACGGCATATAACGGTAGGTTATGTAGATAACCTAGTTATATTAGTATTGGCTGAGCGTTCCGCTCTGCGCGGCCCTGAGTTCCCTCTTGAGGAATCTTTTTCCTGGGACGGGTTTTTGGCGAGGAAGGGTGTGTGGTGACTATCGTCACTACTATATGGGCGGTGCCACCATGGGGGCGGAGCCCCATACAGGTGAGGTGCATGTAATTTTTGTTCGTAAGGGGATACAATAGGTATCATAGAATATGGAATATCTCATACGGCTCAGAGCGGAACGCTCAGCCAATACTAATATAACTAGGTTATCTACATCCAGGATTCCCAAACTTTTCAGGCCGGGGCCCAGAAAATAAGGCGTCAGAGAGCCGTGGCCCAGTGCACATCGTCTGGCTTTTTTTTTTTTTTTTTTTGCCATGCGACCGATTTTTTAAGCCAAATATCACTTCAATCCTATTAAGTTAGTTCAAGTTAGTTATTCATTTATATGTGCTATTTATGAGAGGGCTAACTTGTTGCAAAATAATAATGATAATAATAATAGCCTCATTAAAATACTATTGTTGCTTCGGTTGTTTTCAGCGTTTTATGTGCATAATCTGTTATTTAGTTTGAAATGTTCGTTGAAATAAGTAGATTTTTCGTTTTTGTTTATTTATTAAGTTAATATAAAACCATATAGTCACATTTTAGAATACAATAGAATAGAATTTTAGAATACAACTAGAAACACTGTCCTAGCCTGCTTCTAAGTTCAGTGGCCTGACAAAAAAAAAAAAAAAAAAAAAAAAAAAAAAAAAATTAAATCATCTCGCGGCCCATCCGTGGCTGCTCGCGGCCCACCTTTGGGTCGCGACCCCGACTTTGGGAACCACTGATCTACATAACCTACCGTTAATTGCCCCCAGAGAGAGGGAGGCCATGGATTACAATACATTCTGGGTAGTGTTGTAGTTTTTTAACACTGGTAAGTGTAAACTGTCAAGGCCATTTTTCTCTGAATACGTTTTGTGATATCACCATGATTCATAGGAAGTAGCTTGAAAAGTATCCCACCAAAATGTTAAAGTGATGGCTTATTTTGAAGGTATGAATCTGTACTTTCATAATATGTAAATATTATATAATCTTTTTTTGAAGATGCCTCAACAAGACCCTACTGTCTATGGCTGGCCACATATACAGATATATATATCATGGCATTTATGACATACACATCATCATCATCATCAGGTGGCTTCTTCGTTCCGATGATTGCCTATCACTCTCCAACCCATTCTGTCCCCACTTCTTCTCTCCAACTCTGTGACTCCGCCTCTCACTCCGCTCCATTCACAGACGTTGTCTACCCAGCCTCTTCTTGGTCTTCCACTTCCTCTTTTTCCATCCACCTTCCCCATCACCACCTTCTTGAACATCTCCCCACTGGATCGTCTCAGAACATGCCAGCACAACTCCATCATTCTCTTTTTCAACCTCTCCAGCAGCTGTCCTCCTTGCATACCCGCTCTTCTCAGTACCTCCTCATTCTTGATCTTATCCTTCCATGTTATCTTCAGCATCTTCCTCAGCGTCCACATTTCAAAAGAGTCTATCGTCCTCTTTGCCTCTTCATTCAGTGTCCATGCTTCTGCTCCGTATGAAAAGACTGACATAACATACGTTTCCAAAATCCTGGGCCCTCATTTATCAATGTTGCGTACGCACAGATATGTGCTTAACCCTTGCGTACGATCATTTCTAAGCAAAGTGTGGGACTTATCACTTTGAACTTGTGCTTGACTTTGTGCTTATATCTACGCACAGCTCGGAGCATGCGTAGCTGGCGCCCGGTGGTAGAATATGTTTACAACATGGAAATAAGCACTGACTGCGCTCCGTGTATAACTCAACTCGTTATTATTTTGCGCATAGATTGCAGAAATACGGGGACGTTTTGATTATATTTAAAAGGCTTTGCCATTGTTAAACGTAATAAGTGGAACCCCGAAGCTGTAAGCAGAATACAAGTCATATGAACACCCACGAATCATGGGCCACGATATAGTGTTCTTCCCCCTTCCTACTGTATAAGAAAGAATAAAAAACGCATTGCAACGAGAACAGAGGTTATTTGTTGAGTGTATGTGTATTACAAAACCCTTGCAATAAATGTGTCTTAAATGAATGAAAATACATGCTCTGGATACAGAGCATATATCGTGTGGGTGATATCATGACTTGTATTCTGCTTACAGAATTTCACTTATTTAGTTTTACAATGTCAAAGCCTAAATCAAAACGTTCCCGTATTTCTGCAATCTATGGGCAAAATAATAACGAGTTGAGTTCTAACAAAGAACGTATTACATGCTGGGTGGGCTGATAGAGTAAACTATGATATGAATATGATATGATATAAGGTATACTGGTCCGTCCGTGAGGATAGCGAGGAGTCGGATAGCCATTAAATGCCATTTGAGAATTAATGCAAAGCGACAGCCTATAGCCTATACATATTATTTAATGTTTTCATAAGCGTAAAGATACAACAGCTAGATTAATGATCAAGTTAGTTTATTGTGCAGGGTTCGCAGGGCTGTGTCATGTGCTATTATATATGCGCAAGTTACTGTGGCATAATGTAGGCTATGGGCTGGCTGCTATTATATGTAATTCATATAGGCTATGTGACGTACGTGGGTTGGTCATTATCATTATTACTGTATTTGGAAGACCATGTGAACATCAGGTTAGTAATATTAGTGTTATGTTATGTTTGTGTGTGTGTGTGTGTGTGTGAACATGAGAGCTGATGCTGTCTCTTCTTCTCTTCCTGTCAGGTGCTGCCCGTCCCTACACTGAAGAGTGCTGATTGCCTAATGAGTGACAGCTGAGGGCAATCACTTCGAGAGGAACGGGTGGACAAGTAGCTGACAGGACACACACGTTGGGGCGCCTCACTGTGTCATTTTGCCAGTGACTAAGTGGAGTGAGGTTGCCTCTGCTTGCCACTATTGTGTGGGATTATCATTGTGCTTGTTTATACCAATTGCCACTGTGTATGGACTAATGATTATGTGCTGCCTGCGTGGACCAAACCCTGTGTGGGGTATGTATATTGTTGGCCATTTTAGATTCATCCTACACTGTGAGCTACATGGTTAGAGTGGGGTTTTCTTTGTTCCCAGATTGCCAACCACGTGGCAGGTGGTTGTGTGGTTAGTGTTTGTTTGTATTATATGTATATCTTGTTTGTCCTCCCCTACCTTTTCCCCTGTGCACCATGGAGGAGGTTTAAATCCCTACCTCCATTTAAATACATAATTTATTATTTGGAAAACGTCTTGTGTTGTCTTTTTTTTTCCTACCTGGGACATTGTTTTGAAAGCATTTACTGAGAGAGGCTGCTTTTGCTCATGTGCAGCCAGCTCCAGTCATTATTCTGTGTGGTCCTTAGACCTTCGTACATGACATGGGGGCTCGTTAGTTTGCGCAGTTGTATGGTTCCTTGTTGGTTATATAACATGGTGACTTGTCGATTGGAGCATGTCAGGTAAAATAAGATAGTGTTTTCTCATTGGTAAGTTAGTGTGTTTCCATTGTCCGTGCTACACAGTTTGATTGATGTAAACTGTTGTTGTATGTGATGCTCTTGAACTAATCTGTTTTTTCTGCCACATAGGTAACAGGGGGATCGCCTACTTGGTTAGCGGGTGGGGGGCACGCGTCGTAATTCCGGTGGAGCGTGCAATGAAATCGGTAAGCGACTGAAGATATGTGTAGACCTCATCCCGCCAGGGGAGTAGTTTAGCTGGGGTATGCTAGAGTGACGTAGGTGATCCTAGTTAGATGGTTAGACCAACGTTTATTGTTTTCATGAATGGTAGATGTGGGCATTAAATCAGATTGGTTGAATGGTATACTGCGGAATGTGGCGATTAAATGTGTTACGCACGGATATTGTGTAGTAGGTGAGTGGCTATTTCCTGGTACCTGTTATTTGTTTATTATTATTATATTAGATATTCGTTATTTCGTTTGCTGGTAACGCGTGTTGCTACGGGAGCACAGGGTAATTATACGTAGGTTATTTGTGGCATAGTCATATTCTGCAAGGGCTATGGCTGGGACGGCTTTTACTTTGGATTTTTTTTTGGCGGATCCAACGAGGGATCAAATTGATGTCTGCACAAAGATAGATTTGTGTAGTGTCGCCAAACATTATGGCATTACTGTCCAGAGTTCGAAAAGTAAAGAGGAGTTAAAAGCAATCGTGCTGGCTGGGTTGGTGGACAAAAATATATTTAGTTTGCCCATAGCCCAGGAGGATGGCTCTGTGAACGCCGCGCGCGATGAGGCGGCTGATAAGACTGATGAGGCCACTGGTGGTTTGGATCAAAACGCAGGTGCGGAAACGGAGAGGTGGCATTGCCAAGGGGGAGGAGAATGACAGTGATAGCTCTGTACACTCAACACGTGCCTCTGTTTCTTCTCCCACTCTTAAATCACGTGCACGTTTTGCCCGTCTCCAGATGGAGGAGAGAGCGGCTATACGAGACAGGGAGGAGAGAAAGGAAGAGAGAGACAGGGAGGAGAGGAAGGAAGAGAGAAAGGAAGAGAGAGACAGGGAAGAGAGAAGGGAAGAGAGAGAGAAGGACAGAGTGCTCCAGGTGACGATAAGGAGGATGGAGTTGGAGAGTGGTGGCTCTTCCTCTCCCTCATCTGAAGGTTACCAGGGCACTTTTAATATTGGGCAGCATATTTCTGTGGTTCCCCTTTTTCGGGAGTCTGAGGTGGAATCATATTTTTCTACTTTTGAGCAAATAGCGTGGGCTTTGCAGTGGCCAAAGGACCAGTGGGCACTATTATTGCGATATAGACTCACGGGTAGGGCTCAGGAGGCATGCCAGTCATTATCGAATGAGGACAGCATGGTATATGAGAAAGTGAAGAGTGCTGTCTTGCGCGTATATGAACTGGTGCCGGAAGCGTATAGGCAACGATTTAGGGCACTAAGTAAAGCTCCCTCTCAAACACATGTGGCATTTTCCCGTGAACAACGGACGATGTTTACTCGTTGGTGTGAAGCATGTAATGTGGATGGTGTCGAAGCTTTGAGCGAGTTAGTCCTCATTGAACAATTTAAAAAATGTGTGCCCGAACGCATGATACTGTATTTAGAGGAGCGAAAGGTTTCTACCCTCCAGGAAGCTGCAGTTTTGTGTGACGAGTTCGCATTGATCCACAAAAATATTGCTGTGCGAAATGATGTGTATGTAGGAGGGGGCGCATTCTCTCCTTCTGAGTCGCCGTATCAGGGAGGTGACGGGCGAGCATTCTGACCTCGCTCACCGCCGTCTCGAAAGGCCTTGGGTGACGAGCGAGCATTCCGACCACGCTCACCGCCGTCTGAAAAGGCCACCTTTGTGTGTCATTATTGTAAGAAAGAAGGGCATTTTATGAGGGACTGTCATGCGCTAAGGGATCGACAGGAGACCAGGGAGTCAGCCCAGGAACCGAAAGGGGTGGGGTTGATTGGTACGGTGTCATGTCCTGACCAGCATAGCTCTTTTGAGCCGTTTTTGTTTGATGGTTATGTGTCCCTGTCGGGTAACGTTGGGGACTACCAACGGGTGAGAATACTCCGTGATACAGGAGCCTCTCAATCGTTCATCCTGGCTGATGTATTACCATTGGATGTGGACTCCTGTCGGTCGAGTGAATTGGTGAGAGGTATTGACATGGGGTGTGTGCGCGTGCCGTTGCATAAGGTGCATGTACAGTCTGCACTGGTCACAGGTTGCTTTCCGGTCGTGGTTCGCCCACGTATTCCCGTAAAGGGCGTGGATTTCGTCATGGGGAATGATATCGCTGGGGGTAAGGTCTTCCCTGTGTTGGAGGTTGGAGACACTCCATTTACTAACTTATTGTGTGATGCATTGATTGATAATCACCCCAATGTCCCTTCTATTTGTGCTGTCCCTAGGGCACAGGAGCGGAAGCGAGACCAAGGTCTAGCGTTGGGTGACTGTCAGTGGTGAGTTTTGCAAATTGGCGGTGGCGCAGCATTTTGAGGCGGGGGATGAGGTGTTTATTGTGCTGCCCACACCTAGTACGGTGCTCACTGCCCGGTTCTCAGGACCTTATGTGGTAAAAGGAAAGGTGTCTGCCACTAAGTATATGTTGCATACGCTCGGGCGGCGGAGGAGGACACGCTGGTGTCATGTGAATAGGCTAATGAAAAGTCCTGCCCGTGTCTCGTCGGAGTTGAGATGTGACAGGACTGTTGTTTCACATGCTGTGTTGTGTTCTAATGTGCCTTACAGGATGCACGGTGTTGATGTTGGGAGTGCGAACACCATTGAGCAATTCGCGTATGGTTGACTACAGTATACCGTCATGGCCTCGGTATGAGGAATGTGCCAGCCACGTCCGACGGCTGATGCATCTGGTATTGGGTGATGTGGTGGTTGACCGTGTGGACCCAAAATAGGGGCATGTGGCCTGTATGGAGGGTGATTTCTATTTATTTTTGTTCTGTTAGTGCTAATCTGATGTTGGTTAATAATACGTGATAATGTTTTGCTAACCCTGCGTGTTCGCTCTTATGGGGGAGGTGTGACGTACGTGGGTTGGTCATTATCATTATTACTGTATTTGGAAGACCATGTGAACATCAGGTTAGTAATATTAGTGTTATGTTATGTTTTGTATGTGTGTGTGTGTGTGAACATGAGAGCTGATGCTGTCTCTTCTTCTCTTCCTGTCAGGTGCTGCCCATCCCTACACTGAAGAGTGCTGATTGCCTAATGAGTGACAGCTGAGGGCAATCACTTCGAGAGGGACGGGTGGACAAGTAGCTGACAGGACACACACGTCGGGGCGCCTCACTGTGTCATTTTGCCAGTGACCAAGTGGAGTGAGGTTGCCTCTGCTTGCCACTATTGTGTGGGATTATCATTGTGCTTGTTTATACCAATTGCCACTGTGTATGGACTATTGATTATGTGCTGCCTGCGTGGACCAAACCCTGTGTGGGGTATGTATATTGTTGGCCATTTTAGATTCATCCTACACTGTGAGCTACATGGTTAGAGTGGGGTTTTCTTTGTTCCCAGATTGCCAACCACGTGGCAGGTGGTTGTGTGGTTAGTGTTTATTTGTATTATATGTATATCTTGTTTGTCCTCCCCTACCTTTTCCCCTGTGCACCATGGAGGAGGTTTAAATCCCTACCTCCATTTAAATACATAATTTACTATTTGGAAAACGTCTTGTGTTGTGTCTTTTTTTTACCTACCTGGGACATTGTTTTGAAAGCATTTACTGAGAGAGGCTGCTTTTGCTCATGTGCAGCCAGCTCCAGTCATTATTCTGTGTGGTCCTTAGACCTTCGTACATGACAGGCTACCTAATACCGACAACAAAATAGATTGTATCATATGCCTCTACACACATCATATTATACCCGGTAGCCAATCCATATTCCAGCATGGTTATAATAATGACACACCAACGCGCCAAACAGACAGTGGTTAACGAACGCTCTTTATTAGTATTTTGAGCTGTCCAGGCAGAATTGCAGCAATGGTCTTAGGGAGTCGTTGATATCTGACATCACCATGTACAAGTCCGCCGGCATTTTATTTATTATCCCATAACACGGGTTGTCCGGTTGTGTCTTCTTGGTTCAGCAGCGCCTCTGTGAACAAATCTCTCAGAGTTCGCTCGGGTCAGTCCATTATTTCACATCCCATGGGGGTGTACCATTACCATATATGGCTAATCGGGGCGGTTCTGGTATGCAAATACATAAAACCGTGCACGAGCTGCAGCATAGGATCAAAGTGATATTTATCAAGCCAGGTGTGCGTACGACCTGTGTACGCACGTGTGATAAATCCAGTTTTTTTTGTGCGTACACACATTCTAAATTATGTGCTTAAGAACAAAGATAGAACACTTTCTAAGAATTGTTGATAAATGAGGGCCCCTGTCTTCATTTTCCAACTTATGTTTCATCTCAATAATTCTTTATGGTTCCAGAATGCGCCCTTTGCAATTCCGGTTCTTCTCTTAATGTCCATGTTAGCTCTTCCACCTTCACTGATCCAGCTTCCAAGGTACATGTACTCCTTCACTTGTTCAAGTTTTTCTCCATCTACCTGTATTTTACAAACAGTTCCTGGTGTTTTTTCAATGATCATTACTTTAGTTTTCTTTGTGTTTACCGACATTCCATAGTTTTTGCATTCAACATTCAGCTTGTTCATCATGTCCTGTAGATCTTCTTGACAGTTACAGAGTATAGCGGTGTCATCAGCATATCTTATATTGGTGATGTTCTCTTCCCCAAGTTTTACTCCTTTCCCTCCTCTCAGATACATGACATACATATATACAGTACTGTTACATTTATGACATACACGATATACAAATATACAGTACTAACAGAGATCCTAAAAGAAAATATATACATTTGAGGGGTAAGAAACTGTACATTAGGAGGGGGTTGGGTGGGGGAGGGAATTTGGACATTTACGGGGGCCAGTTTTGAATTGCAGCCTCCTGTAGGTGCTCTTTGAGGGCGGTTTTGAAGGTGGGTAGGGATTCACATTATTTTACGTCTGTGGTTAGGGCATTCCACATTGTTGTGGCATATTTGTGAAACGTGTTTTGTCCCTTGTTTCAGCCGAATCTGGGTTGAACATGATTTGTGGAACTCCTTCTGGTGTTGTGGTCGTGAAATTCACTGACCTTTGGGAAGTATTTCGACATGTACATGGGTATCTTGGTGGTGTAGTGTATCTTGTAGACCAGGTCCATTGCAAGCTGCTGTACTCCTATCCTAGGATGTCAAAATGGGCAGGGGTGAGGTGGGTTTTAGGAGTAAGGTCAAGCAGTAGTCTGACCAGTTGGTTTTGTGATGTTTGTAGTCTTGTTTTTAGTGCCTTTGAGGTGCTTTGGTACCATGAGGTGCAAGCATAGTCGTAGTACCCTTGAATGAGTGCTCCTGTTAGAGTCTTCAGGGTATTCTTGCTTACCAGAGAGGAGATCCGGTACAAGCATCTTGTTTGTTGGTTGACTTTTTTTATTACATTGGTTGCCATTTTGTCACAGGAAATATTTGCCTGGAGCCCAGGTATGTAATTTCATCTTTCCTTGTGACAATATTGTCACCATCACTGTAACAGAGAAGCCGTTGGCCTTGCTGAGTTTGTTATTTGATCCAAAGAGAATGAACTCTGTTTTACCCAGGTGTAATGATAGTTTATCAGTTCAGAGCTGAGGGCTTTTTCAACCTGCAACTTGTCCCTGTCAGAGACCAGCAGGGCTGAGTCGTCCGCGAACAGGAACAAGTTGCAGTCACAAGCTGATGACATGTCATTTGCATAAATTAGGAACAGTAACGGTCCTAGTATGCTTCCTTGTGGAACACCGCAGCTCACTGGGAGGGAGGGGGGATAGTGTACCGTTTACCTCCACCATCTGTTCTCTCCCCTCCAGGTAGGATTGCATCCAGCTCACTGATGAACTATCGAAACCAATTGCTTTTAGCTTGTCAATCAGAATGGAGTGATTGACAGTGTCAAAAGCCTTTTGGAGGTCCAGCATGACCATGCCGCAGTATTTGCCCGCATCCACCTCTTGTTTGATGTGGTCGTTCAAATAGATAAGGCATGTGTCAGGAGTGGGATGTTCTGAAGTGAGATTGGAATTCGTAGATTCGCTTTCTTCCGTGAGGTACTTTTCGACCTGTTCGTAGAAAATCTTTTCCATGACTTTCGAGATGGAGGTAAGAATAGAAACAGGGCGGTAGTTGCCTGGGTATAACTTGCGATCTTTTTTGTGCAGGGGGGTCACTCTCGCAATTTTGAAGTATTTGGGGATGTATCCCTGTTTTATAGAGAGGTTTATTATGTGGGTGATGACTGGCGTGATGGCGGCTGCTGAGTCTCTGAGGAATTTGGAGGGGATATTGTCATGGCCAGTGGCCTTGTTAGGTTGAAGGGCACTCCTTTGTGGACTAAATATATGGTGAAAGTAACACTACTCTAGTATCTAAACATATGGTGAAAGTAACACTACTGTAGTAACTAAATATACAGTGACAGTAGCACTACTGTATGTCACCCTTAGATACATTTATCCATGTATTATATTATCATGTCTCATGTCTCAGCCTGTATTTGTCTGCATCTCCTGTATCTACTGAAGTGTCAAAATCTATTTGTGACCGGAAGGGTCAGTGCAACTGTTGCTAAAAAGCCACAGCCCCACAGGCCCAAGAACTGATGAGGTGACGATTTTGGCTGACCAGGCAGCATTATAAGGATCTACAATAATGTATACTATCTATGAATCAATCCATTCATCATGTGTAAGAATGTATACACAAATATCTACAAATGTGTGTACCATTAAAATGTGTTATTATTATATGGTATCAAAACAAGCAAATGCCTAGGTGTCACCATGACTCCTTCTGAAACCACCAGGAGACAGACGTAATTCTAGATCCTTGCCATTTCAACTGTTTACCTTATAGGCATTTGTTAAAGCCATGAACCTTGCTGCTAATTTGGAAGAAAGCCACCTCATTCGCTCAGAACACCAACCAGAAAACTATAAAATGAAAATGTGATGGGGGCCTGTGCCATCAACAAGCTAAGTAGAACCGTGTCCACTCTCAGCTGTTTGTGTAAATACTCTGTAATATTGAATATTCACTCTGTAATAAATATTTGATTGCTAACACTCTCTCCTCATCTTTCAAGGTCAATAAAAGAACGCTTTATCATGTAGTAACTAAATATATGGTGGAAGTAGCACTACTGTAGTAACTAAATGTATGGTGAAAGTAGCACTACTGTACACATCTGCTTCCTACTTTCCTGCTGTCGGACGATTTTTTCTGTTGCTCTGCCCTATCGCTACCTTAACGTTAAAATGTATAGTTGATTATAACCCTTCAACTCTAAATACTCAGTACTTCTCTGAACTTTTAATCTATATTACTCCGATTTATGACCATAGTGCATTGTCGATAGTGCAGTGTAACAGGATCTCTCTGTGGGCGAAGGGAGTCTCCGTCTTGTCTAAACACAAAATATTGTGTCTGCACCTGGAGAGAGGATTGCACTGAAGAATAGAATAGAAATACTTGTATTATCCCGAAGGAAATTTGACACTACAAATAGCTCACATTAAACATTTAGACAGAACAAGTCACGAATAAGAATAACAAAACAAATTGCCTAAGAATAAGAATAGAATACAGTAAATAAATACAGTAAAACTATACAGAAGTCTACAGTAAGTGTAATATTGCACAGTGTTGTTTCAAAAGTAAAAGTCCAGGAAGATGGTAACTGTCACGCTGTGCTCAGTGATGCAGTGAGGCACAGTGATGCATTGTATAGTCTGATGGCTGTTGGAATGAAGGACTTCCTGTGCCGTTCAGTGCTACTTTTACGGAGTGTGAGCCTAGCACTGAACATGCTTCTCTAAAGCGAGGATATTTCATAAAGAGACAGTACCCTAGTACAAGGCCCACCATCACCAGCTAAGTGTTTAGCCTAGCCGAACCCACACAGTATGCCTCCATGCCGAGACTGCTGTGGGCACCTAAAGAAGATTGCACTGCTAGAAACGAGGATACGCTTCCAGAGTTCTGACTCGACAATCCAATGGACTCCGGTTGTGAAGCTACCAGCGAAGGATAACAAACCCCACCAGCTAAGTGAGACTGTCGGTAATGAAATTGAAAAATGAAAATGGATCTCAGGAGTTTTTTAAGCCATACGAATTTCTGGGGAAATACTACTTCTGGACTACTAACTACTACAGAAAAACTTGAGTAACAAGTTTTTCTACAACTCAAGTTCAGACCTATGTTACTCTATTCCATTACCACTAAAGGTGAGTTTTCCTTATTGTATCAGAAACTTCTGAATGTCATCTTTCAAAAGAGACCAGGCTCATGCATGTGGTATAAGTATAAAGTATAGTATTTTGGTTTGCAAAATAAGTATGCAGTCCTCAAAAACGAAAATTAAACGCCTCTCTCCTCTCAATGACAAACCAACAATAATATTTACCGGTACAAGTGAATCAGAGACTGAATAGCAGTCTAGGCTGTCTTTCTGTTAGCGCGACTTATCACAAATGACTATTGACAGTGGATGAATGATTTTATAATAACTTTTTGATAAGCAGCCCAGGCCGTAGCGATGAACTAATATCCCGGAGAAGAGATAAGCATCAAATATATCATCCCTGTGTGTTCTCTCTGTCTTTGTGTGTATTTGTGTGTGCAAGTGTGTGTGTGCATGCACGGTTGTGAGCATGCGTGTGCGTTTGTGACAGTTGTCACCTTGGCAGGCCAATTATTGCTCTGATCCTTCTGAATAGATAGCGTTTTAAATAACCTCACAGCTTCTGAATGGCAGCAAACACATTGCCTTACTCCAATAGAGGTTCTGATACAGTAGCGCACCGGTCCTGCAGAGAACACTCCTCTAAACCACAACTTTTATCACATCCACTGGTCCTGACAGCTGGAATCATCCCCACATGCAGCCTGATGTCGCTTGAAATATTATGCAAATAAAGTACTAATCTCACCACAGGAAAAAAGGTACATAGTGTACGTTATGTTACAGCTATACATAATATATGCACGTATTGTATTGGAAATGTAACATGTGTATGGATTACAAATAAGTACATTTATTGTATATTCAATAGACTTTAAATTCTTACGTTTTCAGAAAATGTTTAAGTTCCGCTGCTGGGGATTGAACCCTAACCTTAACCCTAACTTCATGTCTTGACCCTAACTAAGCGAATATTAAAATCTGAACTCTAACTATGATCATAGTTAGATAGTGGTGAGAGCACTCACCATTTGACTACAGTGCTTTTTGATTCAACTCCTGGTCGCAGCATTTGTTTTGGACTTTTACAGATACAATACGTAAATATCAGTGGCGGCTGGTGAAAATGTTTCTAGGTGGGGCGGTGCCATATTCAATCAGTTTCAGTAACTACAGAACAGTATATATTGAGGCTGAGACTCACTTTTTTTGCTGCCGGTAGAACATCACGTATGAATTGGAAGAGTTGTCACGTCGCGCTAACCCTTCGAGAAGCTTTGTGGTCCCAGCTTAAACTTTCCATAAATGTGTGCTGATTGGCTACATTTTGTTGCTAGGTGCATTTATGTTGCCCTGTGCATTTTACAATTGACTGCATTGTGCACTGACGCCCAGTCAGTGGGGCGATATTTCTGGTGCCCCAGAAGAGAGAGGGGATGAACATGCCAGAGACAGATTGTTTTTTCATCCGTACATTTCCGTACCATCCGCACCACACTACCGACCGGTTTACAATGACGGGCGATCGGAGTTACCGTTCGATGCCATCGTTGTATAGAACTGGCTCGCCTGAGTATTTAAACCCCGCCCACCCGGCTCAGATCGGCTCCTAAAACACAACAGCCCATTTTCAATGAGATGCAATAGCTCCGCCTGGCAGTAGAGGGCGGTGTTGACCCTCTGCCAGCTCAGACAGGCTCTGAAGGGTATACCAGAGGCTGCAGCTATGAATTATGAATAGATATAGCGAATAAACGAAATAACGATCCCAAAGACGAGTAAACTCGTTTCTGGCGCTGAACGCATGGCG
This sequence comes from Notolepis coatsorum, assembly GCF_963971535.1. NCBI lineage: Eukaryota > Metazoa > Chordata > Actinopteri > Aulopiformes > Paralepididae > Notolepis > Notolepis coatsorum. The sequence goes on from NC_140173.1 coordinate 89,305,852, forward strand.
GGCATTGCCGCAGAAACGGTTCAAATGAGTAATTATTATTTATTATTTTTTTTTAAATATTTTTATCGGTCAAAATCTACTATTCTAGAAAAATCCAAAACCACTTTCCACCAGGGGGGGGGGGGGGGGCGCCGCAGCGCCCTCTATGGACTTACAGTACATTGTCCCAGCTTGCTAGCACATATCTGGGCAGTGGAAAATGCCATACTGTACAGTTTCCCTCTGTAATTTGATACCTGATTGTTGTAATATGATATATATTGTAGTACATAACCTAAGACCGTAGGACCAGCTGAGCTAAAGGGTCAGACCTGTTAGTTTAGTTTACAGTCGTCCTCCCCCCGAGAAGTCCGTCCTTGCACATTAGTTTGTCCATGCACGCACTTTCCAAGGGATAAGGCACTGAGATCCCGCCCCATTGCTACGTAAACCTGGATACAGATTCACAGGGCAGGGGTTCTCAGGGATAGCGTACATCTTCCTCCTCGTCCTCCCCTCTGCCACCACCTCCAGACTGTATAGGTCAGCTCCCACCACGGAGCTAGCTTTTTTACCAGTTTGTTTAGTTTGTCTGTGTTGGTGTTGCCCCCAGCGAAGAAGAGGGCACTAGCCACCACAGACTGGTAGAACATTGCAGGGACATTGAAGGACCTGAGCCCTCTCAGGAAGAACAGTCTGCCCTGTCCCTTCCTGTAGAGGGCCTCTGTGTTGTCCGTCCAGTCCAGTTTGTTGTTCATGAGAAGACCCAATAATCTATAGTTCTGCACCATCTCCACCTCCACCCCCCAGATGGGGCTGGGAGTTGGGGGCTTCCTCTTCCTCCGCTGATGGTCCACCACCATCTCCTTTGTCTTACCGCTGTTGAGCTGGAAGTCTGAAACAGAAGTCTGTGGCGCCAGTGTTGCAGATTAGCACTTCTGAACCCTGCAGTTTGACATAGTGTGGTCTGTCAGTGAGGTAGTCATAGATCCAGGTCACCATGTCGTCCTCTACCCTCATCGCTGACAGCTTCTCAGCTAGTACTGGAGGCTGAATAGTGTTGAAGGCACTGGAAAAATCTAAGGATGTTACTCACTGAGCTGCCCGGCTTCTCCAGGTGTGAATAGGCCTTGTGGACCATATAAATAATGACATCCTCCACACCGATGTTCTTCTGATAAGCAAACTCCAGGGGGTCCATAAAGCCACTCAACTGGGGTTTAACCAGTGGCGAATATTCATGGCAGTCAAAAATATAAACAGTAAAAAAAAATTCAATAAAACAAATTAAATTTGTCTTGTTTTTTTTATAGTTTACAATAATACAAAAATTATTATTTTTCATCTCTGTGTTATAATAATTTTCTCCCTCTTGGAGAAATTAACCGAACGAGCGAAACTGCGCCCACTCTCTCTAACACTGTCACTGATTGAGGCAGCCCATACTGACAGTCTGCCAGCCTGGTACCATTATTTTGATTGACATTTGGAGGCTTTTGGACGCTAGGCCATTTTTTTGTTTGTTTATTCGTCCTATTGCTTAATTATTAGCCAATAAGATTCGAGCTGGGTTGGGCTTAGTGCCTAAGCCTTAACACGGCCCAGCTTGGTTCTAGGTAGGGGAATATATTATAATTTTGCTTCTGGCCAATCAAATCACATTAAAAGCTAAACATGACCAAACGTCATTGCCTCGTGGGCACTTTCGAATTCTCTAGTACTGTACATAGCGTTGCAATCATGGAAGAAGGAGATATTGTCGACTAGCTGGCTTTCTAGCTAACATTATGTAACGTTATGCAAGCATTGTTTGATTGATTGAAAACTTTATTAACGACGCAATGAAGGATATAGCACTAGTTAGAGGGGAAATTTGGATTCCTCTCGTCTCGGATTCATTCATTGAGCAGCAACTTATTTTTCGCCGGCGGGACCTTTACTGGGGACCAGCACAGCACACCACTGTGGATATTCTGATTTAACAACAAATCTATCTGTCCAGGAGGACCACATTGACCAGGTAAGCCTGCAATGCATAGGCTAGCTTGGTTGCTAACTAACGTTATCAGGCTAGCTTGGTTGCTAACTAACGTTATCAGGCTAGCTTGGTTGCTAACTGACGTTATCAGGCTAGCTTGGTTGCTAACTAACGTAACCAGCTTGGTTGTAGCCCCTTTCGTGACTGCTATGCAAGCCAGGGGCTCAAATACGCAGTCACTTATTCCTCCGTAGTAGCCAGGTTCATTTGCACCACCAAGCACTGCTTAACACTTTCAGTGCCCAGCAGGGGGCGCACATTTAGTGCTTGAATGCCCACCATCCGCTTCAATGTTAACGTTAATATTGCCTAATCTATGTTTTAAATTATGGCTATGTGTCTAATCTGCCCGTCGCCCATCAATGACTCATTTTCCAGTCAACATTGTCGAAGCGGATTGTTTTTTTATCGGTTAATTTCCGTTTTATAGCATTTTTAAAAAAAAGCCCTTGTTTTAAAAAAATATATATAAATATTCTCTGATAAACGCCCTGTGCTGTAATATTCTAGAACGTTGTAATTTGTCTGCCTATTTATGAATCGTTTTCAAATAAACGCTAGACCATCGATAATATATGTACACGCATGCATGCTGGTGCCGTGCGCTGAAAATCGATTATCCTAGTTCCTGACCGCTCGCACAATCAAACAGCCTGGGGGACACATATGGGAAAAGCTTATATCTCCGTGAAAACGGGTCTGATCATCCCAAGACTGGTAAAATAGATTCCTTACCTGAGATCAGATGGTATCCAAATGGATTATACCAATTCCTGATCGCCATTCCGAAAATCGATCCTTTTATTGATCCAATGCTACGTACTGTAAAGACATATTACACGCTGTCCTGAGGGTCCAGAATGAATCTGATCGGCTCCGGTTACATGCGTGAGAAGTAAAATGTGGATTCCGGATTTTTTTTTTTTCATACATTTTCATTGAGTCCAATCCAAAATGGTGTATTACCATCTGGGAGACGATAGGGGGCGCTTTTTTCACATCTGAGCGCCTGGTGGGGCAGGCTTACCAACGGTAGACTCGGTTGATGAAATTCAGATCGTGATGGGCATTCAACCCGCGGGCTGATAACCCGAGAAATCTCATTATGGGCATTCAAAGTGTTAAAAGCTAGCGGTGGGTCCAAAATATATCAGATATAAATTTCAAAGGTACCCAGCGTTCCATTAGGGTTTCACACACACACGGCCGGTTTGAAAGATCGGCGTTGCTAATAAACATTTTAAAATTGTTTCATAAACTGGTCAACACTGCTCAAAACGGCTGTATTTCCATATTTGGCTGCCTGGTGCGCCATCACAGCGCATGCGCATCATGCACCCAACGCCAAATGCAAGTTATGATTACAGTGTAAGGTAGTAGTAGTTATGATTACAGTGTAAGGTAGTAGTAGTTATGATTACAGTGTAAGGTAGTAGTAGTTATGATTACAGTGTAAGGTAGTAGTTGTTATGATTACAGTGTAAGCATAGACGCCAGCACAATAGAGCACTCGAAGCAGCTGCTCCCCCACTATTGAACTTGGGGGAGCAAACGTGTCCCTTTGCTCCCTCACTTTTTGATCATATGAAAAATATGATATACCCCCCCAATATATAAATATAACCATAACTACGTAATTTCAATCAAATTAATAATACGCAATGACACTTAATAGCAAGTTTTTAAGTTTCCAAAGATTGCGACCCCCCCCCTGCCCCATATGGTTTGATCCAGTGCCTCCCAGTGCTCCACTCCCAGCAGACCGTGGCGCGGTGCACAGCGCTGCAGCCTCCAGGTGTAATAAGGTGGTGGCCAGGCAGCGTGAACACTTTAGGCACAGCCAGGCTTTTCCACTAAGTAAGTTGTTCAAACAAACTTTTATGTTAGACATGTCTTTACTATTGAGTGCAATACAATAAAAGTGTTTCACGTCCCGAAATGCCATCTGGTCATACCGTAAATCCTCTAATAATAATAATAATAATAATAACAACGTTTCTCTCTGGTTGGCGTTAGCTTTAGTGCTAGCCGCTAGTTAACGTTGTCATATTATCTAGATATGTGGTGTCAGCTGGATGACATGACTTCGTTTGCAAAATACGTTCGCTATCTATATGGCAGACGAGCAGGGCCGGATTAACGACGGCCGCGGCCCGTGGGCCTCTAGTGACGAGGGGCATAAAAAAAAATAAAAAATGTACGTATTTTTTTTAATTTTTACTTTTTTTTTTTAGATTGATGTCATGACTGTGCATTGCAGACTCAGGGAGGAGGCAGAGAAGGAGAGAAAGAGACACAAGAGTTACAGGTAATGGAAATATATCTTTTTTCTCTTTCTTATTAAAAACTTGGCCTATTTGAAAGGAGATTGATTTAATAAAAATAAATGAGCGAAAAAAAATATATACATTATACAGTATATATATATATATATATATATATATATATATATATATATATATATATATATATATATATATATATATATTAATATATTATTATTAATATAGTAATTGGCTATCACACTGCAATATAAACTGAGTTTTATAGTGAAAAGAGCAGCTTTATTGGTCAAGATTGAAGGCTCTATAATGCAGGAAATTTCACGTACAGGTTCATTAAATTTTAAAAAAAACGGCCGTGGAGGGGGGCGTGCCAGACCCCCTCCAAACCACCCCTTGCCTGTCCAAAGAAATAATATAAAAAAAAAGAAAAAAAATTATAAAAAAAATAACAAAAAAATTCAAATATTATTATTTCACCCCCACTTTCAACTATAACTAGGCGGCCATGAGTGTAAGGTAGTAGTAGTTATGATTACAGTGTAAGGTAGTAGTTGTTATGATTACAGTGCATCGCAGTCACGAAAGGGGCTAGGTGACTGCTTGGTTTGACTGGCCGCCGAGCCATACTGTACATGTTGACTGCTTGGTTTGACTGGCCGCCGAGCCATACTGTACATCAGGGATCGGCAATAGGCGGCCCGCGGGCCGACATTGGCCCGCCAGCAATAATTTCTGGCCTGTCAGATTATTTTGAGAATGATATTTATTTTACGCGCGGGAAATATTCACTCGGGACGCCAGGGTGTCTTTTATTGTGAAGCTGTATCTATCTACCGGTAGTCATCAAAAGCATTTCTGTCACTATAGCCAATTGAAATGCTAGAAATGGTGACGTGAACTGGGAGAACCAATGGAATAGTCCCACCGGGCCGCGTGTATATGTCCCTAACGCACTTTCACTTTCGCGTTCGAGATGCGAGCCATACTTAAAATACGGGTTTATCGCAACAGGTCGGTGATTCTTGCGTGCCGAGCCGACGTCCTCTCTGCATAATATGTGGCGACAACAACAATAGCGAGGCAATGATGACAACTGTGTTCAAGTTGGCAGATAAAGTAGCTGCATTCAACACCAATCTGGAATTGGAGGGCAGCGAGTGGATATTTTACATGTTTCATGTTTGGATGACTGAACAACAAACAAGGTATGGAGTCGTGTTTTCATGCATTCTGAGCTGCTGTCCATCACCCGACGCGGTGATCTGCAACAACTGATCTGCTGTTCATGAATGAATGAATGAAAACTTTATTTAACAGATTGCAGAATGGGTACAATACAGTACGGCGCAATACACACAATTGTTAAGGGGATGCAGACCAGAGAAAAACGTTTGTCTTTTTTCAATATCAGTATATTAAATTAGCCATTGTTTTTGATCCTGGCCTGCCAAGCAACGGCTTGGGGAAAATCTGGCCCGTGGCCAAACCTAATTGCCGACCCCTGCTGTACATGGTGATTGCTTGGTTTGACTGGCCGCCGAGCGATACTGTACATCAGGGGTAGGCAACCCAAGGCACGCGTGCCTGCATAGGCACGCGGGGCATTTTCATAGGCACATATATATATATATATATATATATATTATTTTGCTTTGAAATATTATAGTGAAATATTTTGCACTGTTGTCGCATTTATCTTGTTGAAATCCTCCCACAGGTTCTTTTTACTACCACATATTTAATTGAGACCCTTTATTTGTTTATTATTTCAATTTAGCTGGAAATACATTGCTACATCATTCAGTAACATTTGCAGAGCCTTATAACAAAAACATTATTACGGTCACCATTGTGAATAGTGGGATTAATCAACAAATTTTATTATTTATTTTTCTATTTCATTGAACATTGCAATTTTTTTTAATCAAAATGTGAGTATTACCAAGTCAACATGTGTTCTTAAAACAATGACAATAAACATAGTTTTATTAGGTTGAAATGATGTGGTTGTGTACTTATTTTTCTGTTAACTTATTATGGATTGAAAACTGAAAACCTTAATGCATAGTAACTGAACTCAATATTTTTAAGTTCTGGTAACTTATTATTATTTATTTGTTTACAGTGTAGTCTTGCGATCAATCAAAACTTATTTACACAATATACCTCACATTCACCCTCCATTCACATCCTGGTGTTCTCCTGGTGTTCTCCATTAGGCCTGTAGGTGGAGCTATGACAGCACACGTACAGTACACACACCGATGGTGTGTGATGTGTCCAAAAATGAATGGGCAAATGTGAGTGAAATGGTTGCACTGTATCTGCATTGCATCCCCCCCCCAACTCAGATTTAGGGTTGATACAACCATCATAATAATATTGTTAATAATAACAATAACAATAATGATGTAATAATGTACAAATTATCATTAAAAAGACCTGATTATGAGAAAAAAATAATGTGGCATCCTCTGTTATTTTACCCATGCGACGCCACTGGGTTTAACATCTTAAGCCTGAGCGGTCCAGTACCGGTACGAGAATGACATCACGCCATAAATCCATCTTTACAGAATGTATGAATTAATGTTGCGGTTTTTTGTGCAAATGTAGCCAAGAGTAAAGACCCTAACCCAGGGGTCTCAGTGACCGGCTGCAGGAGGGGGGCGTCTCGCCGGAGCAAGGCTCCGGCCATAGCTCTTTTTGCCCCGCCAGCGAGAGGCCTTTCGTCAACATGGAGACCAGCCTGTTGCGGCCTTTCATCCTGCGTTCCTTGGTGCAGGTAAGATGTCCATTGGACATTACCCCACTCTTCCTTCCTTCCCCTCCCGAATGTTTTGTTAATAATGATGTTTTTTTCCAAAACGTATGTTACTTCACTACATTTGGGGATACAACATGTGCTGTGTGTGACTTGTCTTGGTTGCTTGTATAGCTTGGGTACCGCTGGCCAAAGCTTGTGCTTTTCTCTCTACCTAGAAACAGCGTTGTTTTTTACGTGAGTAAAAATGAACTAGGTTTTTGTTGTATGATGAGAAGTTGTCTGTGTTCATGTAACGTTAGACAACGTGGCTGAGCCCACAACTGGCTGGGTTACCCTACAATGCTGTGCATAGTGGCATGTGATCGAGGGATGAGTCCCTCTCTCAGCTTGTGATGACAATAGCAGGTGGCAAGTTTTTTCACACATGAACAGGGCTGTACCTGTTCAAACAAGGTCTTCGGCTGTGCTGGCGTGCAAGATGTAAAGCTTACTCTACACATTGGCGTCGTATCAGGGGTAAGGTGGTGATTTGATTTGATTTGAAATATTTATTTCGAACATGCAATGAATACAAACAAACAATAACAAAAGCAAAACACAACTCAATCTACATGTTCGAAAAGGAGTAGGAAGAATAAATACACTTATTTAATCCTACCCCTTTTCCACTACTCAAATGAGTGTACAATTTTAAAACATAAAAAAGAAAGAAAAAAAAATATATATATATGCAAAACAAAAAAACAAAAACAATATATGTAAAACATGAAAGAAATAAAATAAAAATGTAAACACCCGTGAATATCAAGTCCCTTCCTCATCCCTGTACCATGTGAACATCATTTCCTTATACATCAGTTTGAATTGTCTCATGTTTGGACATTGCTTTAGCACCACATTTAGGGGTGAGGGGTGGGTTTCCCCGGTTTTCCCCTGGGCCCCCCCCCCCTCCCCTCAAACATGATTTTGTTTACAATATGTGTGTTGTTTCACTATGTTTTTGGGGATACGGTGTAACCCCTCAGCTTCTGCTGGGGTTGTGCTCTTGCTTAGGCAATTTTTTTCTGAAAATAGTTTTGTCGCTGTCATGTGGACTTAGCAAGGCCTGTGACCAGTACTTAATCGAGGACTTGTGTCTTCTCTTGTCATGGAAAACGGTGTTCCTCTTACGGTAGTGAGAGTGTACTTTCGCCCTTTTTTGTTGTGATGGAGGGTTGTGTGTGTCGTTTCATGTTTAAGATCCACAACTGGGTTAGGTGTTGGCCTACAGAAGTTACATGTGTAAGCTCTTGTACCAGGGCCCTTGGCCCTCTCTTGGTCCTTGTTTTTTCTTCCTTTAGGAAAAGGTGTAAAAATTCAGGTGGCAGGTTCGCACATGAGCCTATGTGAAGCTGTTACCTTGACATGTATACATGCGCTTCATGTAGCACGCTATGACTGGTGTCATGGCTCTGCTTTGTAATTGCATCGTATCAGGGGTGAGGGGTCATGAGGGGGTGAACTGATAAACCCTCCCTCCCCTTTTTTCTGATTGGTCAGGGGGTTGGACCTCCTGTCCTTCGGGCTTCCTGTCACGTTGCTGGGTCAGCGCGTCACAGGGTAGGGAGGGGGGGGGGAGGGAGTTTCCTGGTCCCACGGCATATTTGGGTGGTGGGTCACGGAATTCCCCCCGCCATAAAGTACGTCACTGGGCGCATTTCTATTTGGTTGTGAGACTTCCGTGAGTCTTTTCAGGCTCCATGTTGTGGACCTCTGTTATTGTCAAGATGAGTTATGCGGTGCGTGAGAACTTAAAAAGAAGTTCTGCTCTGTTGTATGTGTCTTGAGCTTGGTAGGTGATGCAATGCAGTAGAGACAATTTGTTCTTCTGCTCTGCTCCCTACTAGTAGTGTATATTGGGTCAGAGCCTCCTCCTCAGGGAGTCTCAGAGCCTCCTCTGTGAGTTTCAGAACCTCCCTCTCAGTGAGGGAGCCTCCTCAAGAGTTTCAGAGCCTCTTCCTCAGAGAGTCTTAGTCCAATTGTTACATGAATCCTATATCTTTTCAATTATTACTCACGTGGGAAGTCTCTCTCTGGGGGTTCCCTGTCTCCTCTCTTTATAGGGCAGGGTTGACAGGGGTGTTTTCCCTCGGGCGCGTCATATGGGACCCATATCTGTGTCTTGGCCAGCTTCCTGCCACTCTCCCAGGCGGCTTGGAGGGAACGTTATCTGGGTTCTTGTTAGAATTACCATTGATATGTTTTGGGTCTTGATATGTTTTGTACATAGTGCTGGCCCTGGGTGCTTCTGTGTGGAACCACGCATGGGCTTGCGCGCCTTGGTTGCTCATCATTGAAACAGCGTTTTTATGGGGCAACTAGGATGGAGTTTTGTCTCTTCCGAGCGCCAGTGTACTAGGTTAGTCTCGATGAATTCTCGTTCTTCTCTGGGAGGAGATAACGGAATAGATCAAAGCATTGGCGTAGAGGTCTCACGCATTTGGGGTGGGCCACCGGGTGCGGCTTGGTGGCGCCCTCTGTGATGTTTTAGATCGACACACGTACCTATCCCCACTCCTGGGACTGGGGATGGCGGCGTGATTAGGACACGGGACTGGTTCTGGTCGCGCCGGACCAGGTCAGTTAACCCGTTGTCCGCCGGGGCGCAGATCTGCTGTTCTGGTACCCTGAAGGACTTGTGCTTTTTCGGGGGGAAAATGCTGGGTCGGCCCGGGCGTTGCAGGGTTTGATGTTATGGAGGTGTTCGGTCACTGCATGTTATCCTTCACTGTTGCTTGGTCCTTATTGTGTTACCTTGTGCTGTGCTAAAGGAGCCTGGTCCTTCTCCATTCTTTTTTCGCCACTCTCTTCTCCTGCTTGGCGGGGCTGGGAGGGGGCTGTCGAGGTGGTTCTTGTACCCCTCAGGCATCCCTGTGTACGTCCCGGTCCGCCGGGCCCAGGTCCGGACTCGTCCTCGTCGACCTGTTGGCCTGGGTTAACCCCTTCTTGAGAACTGAAACACTTGTACTGCTGTATAGCCGGTGTATACCCGCAGTTGTGTTTTGAAGTTTTTTCTTGGGGGGGATATAGATTTCCAGGTGTGTTGGTACCGGAGTCCATTCTCTGGTTAGGCCGGGTATTCACCCCATCTGCCTGCGAGTGTGCCCCTGCACCTTTCATGACGTCTGCCAATCGTGTCTGCCTTCTCTGCCTCGGCCCCTCTAGAGGGTCAGGGTTTTTTGTGGAGGCTGCGACATGGTGCACAGCATACCGTACGCCCCTTCCACCGGGGTGCTGTTTTCAGCAGACCCCTTTGGCGCCTGTCTAGTCCGCAGTGCTCCAGGCTCAGGTTGAGTCTTTTTGACCTGTTACCTGTATTGAGGGATCAACGTCTTTGGGGGTTGTCTCCCCGGTGCGCTGCCTGGTCCCGCTGTGGGTGTAGCCTCTTGAGTGCTTCAGGGTGGCGTGCTGTAGGGGGGAAGGGCCTGCTCTTGGATGGGCCTTGTCCGATACGCTGGCGATGTCGGGGGTGGTGTCACTAGTGACCGCCTGGTGGGGTCTTGATGCTGCGGCGTTGTTGGCCTCGCCAGGCCCCCTTTTCCGGGGGGTCCAGTCCCTTCCTGGGGCTGGGTCCTCCTTCGCGCTCCGCTGCTATGGCCTTGCCACAGGGTTGGGTTTTTGCCCTTGACCCCGTGATATTAGGGGTTGTAACGGAGGTTTTGTTTCTTCCCGTTCGTTCCCTAGTGGCATGTGGGTTGCGCGTTTGTGTAGTTGTGGGTTCTTCTGTGGGAAGGTAAGTCCCACGGTCTGCTCACCCTGTGCGTTCGAGTTGCTAAACCCTCTTCGCACAGTCGGATCCGATTCCCTCCCGTCCTCCACTAGGGGGGTCCGGGGGCTCGGGTCCTCCCCGGTTCTGATGGTTGTGGGGTGCCTCAGCGGGTGCATTTGTCGGGCTTCCGCTCTGTTCAGCTCCTATATTCCAGTAGGCGCGAGCGTAAGCTATACGATATATAACATACGGTTATCCTATAACCATAGTTATATGAGTAATAGCGGCGCTCTGCGCCGGACTCACTGAGGACCCCGTGGTCTTCGCCTTGGTGGTGAAAGACTTGGGAAGGAGCTGTTAGTATGGCCACACCCCTGCTTATGTAGAGGAGCGGATGGGGGTGTGGCCAGGCGGATGGATGTGTATAGGTACATGTGGAGAAATGTATTCAGTATATAGAACTGATATGGGATATATTCCAGTAGGCGCAGAACGCCGCTAATACTCATATAACTATGGTTATAGGATAACCGTATGTTCAGACTCACCATGGTTCAAAAACAAACAAACTTGAATGTCCACACAAGTGCAATATCAATCAATACGAATATTTATTGATTATGGGCAGAATTCAGTTTGATAGGCAAAGAGAATGGTCGTAATACAGTCCGATGGACAAAACACAAAACAGGCTCCTCTCCTCTTACTATCTCTCACCTTATGAAAGTCAGAATAAACCAATCTCTCTCTCAATGTCACAACTCCAACCTCACCTCCACTCAACTTACCTCTGACTAACCTTGTGTATTTGTAGTGTGTGTGTGTCTGGGGTGTTTGCAAGCGAGATGTGGGTGAACTTATGATGCACAGGTGTGTTATATCAGTACTAATCAGCTACCTAATTGTTTCTACTCCTTCCGTGGCAATAATATATCCCTTCCTTCACATATCCATGAGAGGGGGGGTGATATCTGCCACATATCCCCCCCCTTAGCTCCGAGCTTCTCGGGGCGGACCACGTTCCCAGTGCTTCTCTCCTGGACAATGCATCCCGTTCCCGTGTGCTGCGCCCGACCTGTGGATGACGGAGAAGACAAAAGGCTGTAAGGATAGGAACCAGCGGGTGACCTTAGCGTTGGTGTCCTTGTTACGTGATAGCCAAATGAGGGGTGCATGGTCCGTGACTAGGGGGAAGTGCCGTCCCTACAGATAATATTTTAACTCCTCGAGGGCCCATTTTATCGCCAAGCACTTAATCATGGAGTAATTCTTCTCATGGAGCAGTAGCTTGTGACTCACTGGGTGTTCCTCACCTTCTCTTAGTTGTGATAGGACAACACCCACCCCAGTCTCCGATGCATCCGTCTGTACCAACAGAGGCTGGCTGAAGTCATGGGTCACCAGCACTGGTTCCGAACACAGTTTGTCCTTCAGCTGCCTTCTCCGTCTCCTCGGTCCACAGGACCTTGTCTGGCAGTTTGTTCTTTGTTAGGTCGGTCAGTGGTGCTACTAGGGCAGAGAAGTTGGGGACAAAACCTATGAAGGTTCGTACCTGCTTTTTGGTTTGGGGGCGGGGCCAGCTCCGGATGGCCTCGACCTTGCCTGCTTGGGGTCTGATACACCCTCTCCCGATGGTGTACCCCAAGTAGTCAGCGTCCTGTAGGCCCAGGTGACATTTCTTCAGGTTAGCGGTGAGCCCTGCCCCTCTCAAAGCCTGTAGAACAGCCATGACCTGGCGTAGATGCGTTCCCCACTCCTCACTGTGAATAATGATGCCGTCGATGTACAGATACAGCTGGGAAAAGTCCAGGAACAGCTGTTTGCCTGCTGTTATGACGTCGCTTGGCATGGTTAATGTTAACAATGACCAGCGGGGGCGCTCTCATACAGCTGGTGACAACTGCCCGACGCGCCGGCTTTTTGTTCATTCATTGGAGGAGCTCCGCGCTGGACTAAGCTCGAGTTCCATTCAATTCCATTACAGCTGGTGACTTCATTCATAGGATGCTACAACGTCCTACAGTATGTCTACAGACTGCATGAATGAATGTTGCTGAATTAAAGAATGAATAAGTTAAACGTGTCAATTCAGCAGTCAAAGTGTATATATTAAAACGTGTCAAATCTAACTTCATTAGATGGCCGACGTACGGCTCTCTTGTCCATTCATTTCATCAAAAGAAAGCGTTAGTGTAATGCTTCTTGGTAACAATAAGTTTGTGTACGCAATGTTGCTGAATAAAATAATTAAACCGTTAAGACCTGTCGAATTAGCAGTCAATGTGTATATTTTGTGTAGTGCCAGGTGGGCTCTCTTTATAATGGGTATATTTTGTCTAGTACCGTGGTCTAGTGGTTTAAGGTTATTCCTTTCAACCTGACGCCCGGGGTTCGAGTCCCAGCGGGATAATATATATTTTTTTTTTTATTATTTATAAAATGAAATTGCCCGCAACGATGTGCATAATACAATAGTAATAATATATAATAAGAATCCAACCAATAGAGCGACATTGTGCAATAAACAAGTAAACAAAGTAGGGCATATTTTACAGTAGGGCACTTTGAAACAACCAATCACGTTGCGCGATAGCACGAGCAATGCACAGTCAGGAAGTAATGTTACAGCTGAGTTCACTCATTCCGAACGGCGAAATGTAAAATGCTACCCAAGATTGTTGCGTTTCGTTATAAAAACTATGCGGTGATAAACAAAAAACGAATCGCAGTATGCAAAACGTGCGGTTCGAGGATCACAGATGGAGATGCAATCATGCAACGTCCAACTTCGTTCGACACTTGAACTAAGAAGGTGCACAAAGATCGGTAAGTGAATGAACGAATGAATGAAAACTTTATTTAACAGATTGCAGAATGGGTACAATACAGTACAGCAGTGGCGGCCGGTGGGTTTTCGCCACTAGGGGCGCTATACCAAATATTTTGTACAGTACAGTACAGTACCACGCAACACTCGTGATTCGACTCACGCTCACGGCAATGAATCGGCTCTTATGAACGAGTCGCTCAGCTGTTACTACAACAACACACAACCAGTCAAATAAAGTATAGTCTAGACTCTAATTCACAACTTGAAACACAATATATAAATAGAAAAGTTAGAAACAAAACTCGCCCGTCTACAAACACAGGCAGATCTCTCCCTCTCTCCTTCTCTCTCTCACACACAGCGCGACGTGGAATCGATTCGTTACACAATCAGACCTATTATATACCAAGAATAACTTCAGTATGAGTACAGGGCTGTACACATATTTTGCATATTGTTAAACGAGCCAAGGCTAGCTATTAAACTATCGATATGAATCGAAAATCTGGGACCCTGATGTAAACAAGACAAACGTCTTTCTCTGGTCTGCATCCCCTTAACAATTGTGTGTATTGAGCCGTACTGTATTGTACCCATTCTGCAATCTGTTAATAAAGTTCTCATTCATTCATTCAAACATAGACGATCTCTCTGTCTCTCGGATCAATCAAATCAAATAATTAACACATGTATGTTGTCATTTTAAACAACTCACCATTCATTCATTATGCATCAGCAGCATCAGAGAGCATTTTAGTAGTTACATTTTCAACAAGATTGCTGCTATTTAAACACTTCATGGAAACGGGGTAACGTTAACCTTATGTCGACTGTAGTATTGTATGACCTCGACATAACGTTTAAACGTTAACGTTACTCCGTTCCATGCACTTTCAAGTGGCCAGCTAAGCTAACGGAGCTAACAGCTAGCAGTAGCTGTAACGTTATGCGGCATCAGTAGACAACGTATCATGTATTAAACTAGAGTTAAGATCGCTAATCTACCTTGTTGTTGGCTTGTTGATAAAGTATATCCACTCCATGGCATTGTCCATCCAGCCTGTGTTGATGTCCATCCATTGTCCATCCACACTGCCTCCATAATATAGCTTGTTGTTAGTTAGCCAAGAGCTGTGTCTTTGTCCATTTTCGCCTCGAACAGCCTGCAAACTACCTGGCGTTCTATCGCCATGCTCTAAGACAAACTCTAACCTTAACCAACTTTGAAAGAGTGCCTAAGCTCAGTGTAGTAACAGTTGCTGTTGTTGTTGACGAGTCGAGTACTGAGTTGCATTCTCTCTAACCAACCCGAGAAATGCGGCAATGGAAAAAAACTGGCATCGCGTCGGCCAATCAGAGAGCGTCTCCGCGAAATGCGGCTATGGAAAATTCTTCACGGAAGTTCACGCTTGCTGCCTAGACCGCTTCAAATCGCGCTCGGATTCCAACATAATAGTCATATTTCAACGCACAACGCCGTATGCACTGATTGGCTGTGACGGAGACAGCGATCAAACTGTGACGCGCAGTCAGAGCGTTATCGCTTCTTGCCCGGGCGAGAAATACGAAAAAATTAAAAAAAACGTCACTTCCTGCCCATGAAAACGGTCTTTTTTTTAATTTAGATAATAACGTTATATTGTGCATTGGAAATACAAACATACTTAAAATGAGTAAATATTATTCATTTTAAACATGTTTATATTATTTATAGGGCTATAAAACAAAAAACAAAAAAAAATAAAAAATCTTCTTCTCTCATTTAACAGGTGGGTCGGCGCCCTAGCGCCACCAGTGGCGAGCCGCCACTGCAGTACAGCTCAATATACACAATTGTTAAGGGGATGCAGACCAGAGAAAGACTTTCGTCTTGTTTACATCAGGGTCCCCCATAGTAACTTGGCTTGCTACTGTACAGTAGCTACAGTTAAATCAATGAGCCATCGACAGTGTGCTAACGTTATCATATACTCTCTTTTTTAGACTCTTTTTGTATCACAAACAGTACTGTATTTGTAAATCTGGTATGTCATAAATGTATAGATGTAGCAGTACTGTATCTGTATGTCATGTATGTCATGTTATGATGAATTGAAAATGGGGGACCCTGATGTAAACAAGACGAAAGTCTTTCTCTGGTCTGCATCCCTTTAACAATTGTGTTTATTGAGCTGTACTGTATTGTACCCATTCTGCAATATGTTAATTTTCTTTCAATCAATCAATCAATCAATCAATCAATCAATCATTACATCCAAGATACACCAGGGCCCTCATTCATCAACGTGGACTTTGACCTTGACCTACTTCCACACGTAAGCACGGAATTTAGAACTAGCGCACGCACAGGGAAGTCGGCATTCATCACACGTGCGTAAGCAGGCTCTACGCACACCTGTCATGATGAATCCCACCTTGGCCCTGCGCCGCAGCTCGTGCACGCTTTCACGTATTTGCATACCAAAACCGCCCCGACCAACCAAATATGGTCAGGCCCTCCCCTTCAAATACCATGAGGGAATCCCTGTGCGTGGAATGTTGGAGGATGGCAAAGCGAACGAAAAAGAGAAACTACACAGACACCGAGGTGGAGGTCCTCGTAACGGAGGTGGATAAATAAAAGGCGGATTTGTAAACGGTGATGTCAGATATCAACGGCTCCCTAAGACCATTGCTGCAATTCTGCCTGGACAGCTCAAAATACTAATAAAGACCGTTCGTTGACCACTGTTTGGCGTTGGTTGTGTTGTGTGTCATTATAACCGTGCTGTACAATATGAATGCCTTTATTAGTTGTGTTCGATTGGCTATATGATTTTTAGAGGCATCTATTTTGTTGTCGGCTAATAAAGACCGCGCTGGAATATGACTGCCTTTTCCCGTGTTGTTTGATTAATACCCACGGATTAAAGTTATCCTCAATTCTATTCCAAATCGCGATGGATCTCCCGTCAATTTTCTACCTGCTGCATGATTTCTAGAGGCATACTACTACAATCTATTTTGATGTCAGTATTGGGTAGCCTATATAAACAATATAATACGAGAGCATATACAAGAACAATGAATCTCACTGCATGTATGATGTATCCTGCCTTTCAATACATGAACTTGAATTCCATCATATAGTCTGTCCACTATCTGCATGGTGTCATTGCAATGCGTTTTCTATTCTTTCTTGTACAGTAAAAAGGGGGAAGAACACTATATTCATATGACTTATTCTGCTTACAGCTTCGAAATTCCACTTGTTTCGTTTAACGTAAAGCCTTTTAAATATAATCAAAACGTTCCCGTGTTTCGGCGGTCTGTGCGCAAAATAATAACGAGTTGAGCTTTATGATTTATGATGAATTGAAAATGGGGGACCCTGATGTAAACAGGACGAAAGTTGGTCTGCATCCCCAATTAACAATTGTATGTACTGAGCTGTACTGTACTGTACCCATTCTGCAATCTGTTAATAAACTTTTCAATCAATCAATCAATCAAGCTACGCGGAGCGCAGTCAGTCAGTAGCCTACACCCCGTATATTCCGATAACGCTATATAAACCATGAATGAATGAATGAATGAATGAGAACTTTATTAACAGATTGCAGAATGGGTACAGTACAGTACAGCTCAATACATACAATTGTTAAGGGGATGCAGACCAGAGAAAGACTTTCGTCTTGTTTACATCAGGGTCCCCCATTTTCAATTCATCGTAACATATATGACATGCTGCATTCATTCTGAGAGAAAGATCTATTATTCCAAATGCTATTTATAGGGTTTTGACCATAATTACACTACTGTTGCTATTTTACAATGAACTATAATGAACTACGGTTCATAGAACATCCAGTGTTATTATGCACAGAAGCTCATTTCCTTGTTGTAATAATATATTCTACCACTGGGCGCGAGGTACGCCAGGTCCGAAATGTGCGTAGATGTAAGCACGAAGTCAAGTTCAAGTTGAAGTTGATGAATCCCACTCTTTGCTTAGAAATGATCGTACGCACGGGTTACGCACAGATCTGTGCGTAGAACACGTTGATGCATGAGGGCCCAGGTATTGTATCATGCCTCGTCTAGCCTTAACATGGTGAAAACACGTCTTTAAGCTATTGTATTGTACCCATTCTGCAATCTGTTAATAAAGTTTTCAATCGATCAATCATATCATATTGCATATCGTATATGTCACAAATGTAACAGTACTATATACCTGTATGTCATGTATGTCCCTACGTCATAAATGTCATGTATGTTGTGTGTGTCATAAATGTCACTATGAATTGAAAATAGGGGACCCTGATGTAAACAAGACAAACATCTTTCTCAGGTCTGCATCCCCTTAACAATTGTGTGTATTGAGCCGTACCGTAGTAAATCTTCCATGTTCTGTGTGTATTCTGTCCCACTTCAGGAGCAAGTCCTTCATGTTCTGCGGCCTGTATGCCGCCATCATATTCGGCGGGCAGTACTTCATGAGGGAGAGGCCCAAGCTGAACCTGCAGAGGCCGATGGTGCTGTGAGCCACACGCCGGGACCGAACAAGATTTAAATTGTAGCTATTCCCCTAATCTGTTAGCAATTTTAGTATATAAACCAAACTTAGGTGTGAGGTTAAAATCTTTCTCCGTTTAAACAAACAGGACTCACAACAGAGCAGAAAACTGTCTTGAGTCTGATCTCTATTGTTAAACCTACATGTATGGGATCCAAGCCTGCTTGATTAATAACAAACACATCTTTCTATAATGTTGTGATAGAGCCTGCACAAGTATTATCTGTTCCAAGGTGATGGAGCCTACGGTAGTAAAGATGTAAAGAGTCTGCGGACAGTGTCTGGTTTTAATGTACTAATGGACTGATGGTCATTGTGTTTATGTTTGTGTACTTGTGCATGTGATTGTGTGTGTGTGTGTACTTATGTGCTCCAGCTCCTATCATATGTATTGTACTAATAATAGTGTTTACGTTCCATGTGTCCATATCTGGCTGCCAAGAGGTGCGAGGAGCTGAAGGAGAAGGAGAACACAGAGCTGCTGCGGGACCTGGAGCAGAAGAACGCCATGATCTCGGTCCTGGAGAGCAGCATCAAGTTTCAAGTTTCAAGTTTCTTTAATAGTTGTCGTACAGAAGTACAGAATACTTTCATACAAAATGCTTCTTACTGTTACGCTCCAGAGACTGTGCTAGACAAGATAGTATCAAATAACATAGTATAGCTTGTAATTTAGAAGAAGAAAATTAGGTCACAGTGTTCGGTATAGACATATGTACAATGTTCTGAGTTACCATATAATATACAATACTATGCAGTGTACTAATGTACAGTACTATCTAGTGCAAGGACATATAAACTGTACATTGGAAGAGGTCTACAAATATACAGCATTGTTGGGGGGGGGGGCTCTCTCGCATATAGTAATAATAGAGTATATACATTTGAGGGGGAATAAACTGTACATATACAGCACTGTTTGTGATACAAAAATAGTAGAGTACATTAACCTGGCACACAACATACTTGTTCACATGTCATTTTTCTTTCACTCTAAAGGAAATATGTCTCACATACAGTAGACCCCCCAGTAGCCTACTTTGTGGAGACGAAGATGATGAGTACCAGTCTTCTCCTCAGACATATAAACTGTACATTGGAAGAGGTCTACAAATATACAGCACTGTTTGTGATACAAAAATAGTATATAGTAATAATAGAGTATATACATTTGAGGGGGAATAAACTGTACTTTAGAGTGAAAGAAAAATGACATGTGAACAAGTATGTTGTGTGTTGTTATTCAGGATAATCCAGTATGCTGTGGTTAATATTGTGATATATTCATGCTGTGATGTGAATGCCGTCCATGTTAGTTTACCTTCAATGGAGAAGTGCATTAAATAATTTTAATGCAAAAAAAGTGTCCTCTGTTCTTTCATTTCAGCATTGTCTATCGCAGAACACATTCCATTGTGGGCAGAGTGTATGCTTGGTTTCATTCCAGCCTTGCCTAAACACCAGCTGATGATTTCACTAATTGGCTCACCTCTTCAACTAACTCACCTGGTGCAATGTATAGTTAAAATGAAAACTTGGCCCACGATGGATTGAGTTTGAGACCCCTGGTTTTTTTTAATGTACTTTTACTTTTTAGTACTTAAGTACATTTAAAAGTAGGACTTTTTGACTTTTACTCAAGTGTGTTTTTAGCCAGATACTTTTGACTTTTACTTGAGTCAGATTTTGAGATGGTACCCATACTTTCACTTAAGTATAATTTCTGGGTACTTTTTACACCCCTGATAAATGTGATGTATGTTGAGTGTCATAAATGTCACTATGAATTGAAAATGGGGGACCCTGATGTAAACAAGACAAACGTCTTTCTCTGGTCTGCATCCCCTTAACAATTGTGTGTATTGAGCCGTACTGTATTGTACCCATTCTGCAATCTGTTAAACAAAGTATTCATTCATTCAACCAAAACCACAAAAACAAAACAACTGGATGGGGAGGAGACTGTACATTAGGAGGGGGGGGGGGTTTGGACATTTACGGTGCCCAGTTTCTAATTGCAGCCTCCCGTAGGTGCTCTTTAAGAGCGGTTTTGAATGTGGGCAGGGGTAAAGTGGGTTTTAGGAGTGAGGTTAAGCAGTAGTCTGACCAGTTTGTTTTGTGATGTTTGTAATCTTGTTTTTAGGGCCTTTGAGGTGCTTTGGTACCATGAGGTGCAAGCATAGTCGTAGTACCCTTGAATGAGTGCTCCTGTTAGAGTCTTAAGGGTATTCTTGTTTACCAGAGAGGAGATCCGGCACAAGAATCTTGTTTGTTGGTTGACTTTTTTGATACCCTGGGGAGGGTGGTAATAGTTATGTGTTCTGACAGTGGCTGTTGCACTTGCTGCTTGGCCCCTGGTATATTTTGTATAGATATATTTGCTATTTATGTTTGGTCACCCCTTTGTTGAAATTCATCCAATCCAGTTACTCCTTTAAGTTCAAGATTTTTAAGTTTCCAAGTTATGTTTTAATAAACATCTTTGGACCAATGTGTCCCTAAACTTAAACTAATTGGTGTCGTTGCATGATTTTTGTTATTGTGAAATTGGTATTAAATTTAATTCCGAGTGGCATTAAAAAGTCTTAAAAAGCATTAAATATGACTGGGCTAAACCTGCAGATACCCTGCCACCTCACATTCACTCAGACGGCAGAGGTGCCAACCTGCTCATCAGGAGCAATTGGGGGTTAAGCGTCTTGCTCAAGGACACTTTGACACGCTGCCGTTGGAATGCGCTGGCTGCAACCCCCACACTGTCACACACCATTGAAATGCTAAATGCATCCTTGTCTTCTGTAAAGAACCCATATAGATTTCACTACCCACACTACAGAAGGTTAATCCTTTCACTACCCACACTACAGAAGGTTAACCTTTCACTACCACACTACAGAAGGTTAACCTTTCACTACCACACTACAGAATGTTAACCTTTCACTACCACACTACAGAAGGTTAACCTTTCACTACCACACTACAGAAGGTTAACGTTTCACTACCACACTACAGAAGGTTAACCTTTCACTACCACACTACAGAAGGTTAACGTTTCACTACCACACTACAGAAGGTTAACCCTTTCACTACCACACTACAGAAGGTTAACCCTTTCACTACCACACTACAGAAGGTTAACACTTTCACTACCACACACTACAGAAGGTTAACCTATTATGTCCTTTTGGGGACACAATTTTAAATTCTGAGCAATTCAATCGTTTTTTTATAGAGCTCATCTGTGACGTTGGTACAGTGCGAAATGCAATCTTATAGTAACAAAACAATACACAAATTGAACATAGTTTTGAACGTTTTATTACAATAGTATTTACTGTCATGTTGCAATGTATAATCCAGCTAGCGTTCCATTCTCCGTTCTTGTTGACAATTTTGGGGTCCGTGTCACGAGTACAAGAAAGATGACCCATGCATTGAACAAATTTGGCAAGATACTGTACTAAAGAGAAAGAAAATGTCCATCTCTGAAGTGCTTTGGGGTGATATTCCAATGTACAGTTTTGCTTGTTCAGTTGTACAGTGTCCCCCACCCACTCTTCCTACCCAACCTCCCCCCCAACATCCTCCAATGTACAGTTTCTATGTCAAATGTATATACTCTCTTTTCTGGACTCTTTTCGTATCACAAACAGTACTGTATTTGCAAATCTGGTATGTCATAGATGTAGCAGTACTGTCTATCTGTATGTCATATATGTCATATATGTTATGATGAATTGAAAATGGGGGACCCTGATGTAAACAAGACGAAAGTCTTTCTCTGGTCTGCATCGCCTTAACAATTGTATGTATTGAGCTGTACTGTAATGTACCCATTCTGCAATCTGTTAATAAACTTTTCAATCAATCAATCAAGTATTGATTATTTTTTTTATATCACGTTAACAATCAAATGGCTAGCAAAATACTTTCGTCTTGTTTACATCAGGGTCCCCCATTTTCAATTCATAATGACATACATGACATACAAGTAGACAGTACTGCTACTGTACATCTATACATTTATGACATATCAGTTTTGCAAATACAGTACTGTTTGTGATACAAAGTAGTACCTGACGCATCGCTACTGTACAGTAACTCCGACATCACAACCATTGAACTATTATAACTCTGTTACACCTATACACGGCTGGCCCATAGTAGGTAGTAATAGATAGTAATATACTGTACTGTAGTCAGAAATAAACGTTACCAAAATAATAACGTTTAGGCAAATCACAGACGCGGATACTACCACGTCTCTCTGTCGTCTTGTTTACATCAGGGTCCCCCATTTTCAATTCATAATGACATACATGACATACAGGTAGACAGTACTGCTACTGTACATCTATACATTTATGACATATCAGTTTTGCAAATACAGTACTGTTTGTGATACAAAGTAGTACCTGACGCATCGCTACTGTACAGTAACTCCGACATCACAACCATTGAACTATTATAACTCTGTTACACCTATACACGGCTGGCCCATAGTAGGTAGTAATAGATAGTAATAATACTGTACTTAACTGTAGTCAGAAATAAACGTTACCAAAGTAATAACGTTCTCTGTCTCGCGCAGTCCCAACGTTGACAGTGGCTCGTGTTATTGAAACAAAGGCAGTGTTGAATGAGGAATCAATAGACCGCCGCCGCGCCGGGCGACTTTGCGCCTCCTGGCGGCATAAAACAGAACAGCAGCCTGGGTCACAATTAATTAAAACGACGTGATATAACCGTGCGCACGTTGCGGCAAAGCGCCCAGGAATACTAAAAGCTTCATCTGTAGGCCGCTGCATACTCTCGGTGGGGTCGGAGGATCTGGTCCATCAGCCTCTGAAATGTGGCTGGAGCGCCGTGTAGACCAAAAGGAAGGACAACACAGTGGAACAACCCATCTGGGGTGGCAAACGCTGTTTTCTCCCTATCTGCGGGTGCCAGGGGGACCTGTCAGTAGCCTTTAGTGAGGTCTAGTTTAGTTTAGTTTATTCGGATCCCCATTAGCCATTGCCACAAGCATAGGCTACTAACGTGGTGATATACCTTGCTTTACCTAGCCGTTCAATAAGTTTGTCTACTCTTGGCATAGGGTAGGCGTCGAACTTAGAGATGGCGTTTAACTGCCGGAAGTCATTACAGAACCTTGGGGTTCTGTCTGGTTTAGGGACTAGGACGATGGGGCTACACCATCCACTATTGGACTCCACAATAACCCCCGCCTGCAACATGTATTGCACTTCTTTTCTCACTGCTTCTCTGCTGGCCTCTGGGAGGTGGTAGGGACGCAGTTTCACCTTCTTCCCTATGATAGTAGGGATGTGGTGGTGGTTTACCTCGGTTGTGTGGGGACCAACACTAACACTCTATCCCCTGACTGGAATTCTCTGGGTTGAGTGCCCCGGTTATAGACCCTGGCTTGGGCCTGCTGCGCTTTGGTCATGTGGTCTCTCACCAGGGGCCCAGGTTTTCCCTTGTCCGGTAATTACCGTTATATTACCGACATATTTAAATCTCTCCGGTCATAATGTCCTGTGAAAATAATTCCCTCTAAGCACAATTTTAATTGTATTAAAATAGGCACAAATTAAATAGCCTATGCGATGAACGAAACAATCGTTACATTTGTTTCATTGTTGCTTCACTCTGATAAAGCGTGGCTAGCGCTCGCTCGGATTGAATGTTTTTTTTCTTTCTTTTGTATTGCGCCTGCCTGGCGGCTGGCCACCATAACGGCAAACAGCTACTGTATACAAGCGAGAGAGATGGCCAAACAAGCTAACCTTAACAAATATTTTATGAAACCAAGCAGGTCTAATAATGACAACGATGTGTGTTCCTATATGTAGGGAGTTAGGCAACACTCTAAAAGCTGTCTGCTGGATGAGAATTCTATTCTACACAATGGTCTTCATTAGATAAACAAATAGATACAAACATTGTGTATGACAAAATAAATATGGGCTGTTTTAAATTGTGTGAATAGTTGTTGTGAGTACTCGCACTATGTTTCAATATACATTCATTCATTATAAACACAGACGTAAGGTGTCCACCGCGCTCAGAACGTAAAATTCTATCAACACTTTTTTTAAGCTCCGGACAAAATGCGCGGTGACGTGTTGACCAATTTCGGAGGGGGATCCCAATGATATATCAATAAAAACGTACTGTCAGTTCATGTCCAAGGGATTAAAAGGATATTCTATGGATCTTCCACTTATAATGTAAATTAGCCCTGGGTTCTTTTAATTGAATGTCGGCGAGGTGAGCAGAGAAATGAGACAAGGAGTCAGATGTGGCAGTCTCCAGTTTACTGAACTCTCACAGCAGGAATAGATCACAATCTGGACTCCAGGGCCCTCATTTATCAACCTGACGTACGCACAGTTATGTGCGTAACCCGTGCGTACGATCATTTCTAAGCAAAGTGTGGGATTTATCAATTTGAACTTGTGCTTGACTTTATGCGTATATTTAAGCACAGGTCGGACCATGCGTAGTTGACGCCGATGGTAGAATATATTATTACAACAAGGAAATAAGCACTGACTGCGCTCCGCGTAACTCAACTCGTTATTATTTTGCGCATATATTGCAGAAATACGGGAACGTTTTGATTATATTTAAAAGGCTTTGCCATTGTTAAACGTAATAAGTGGAACCCCGAAGCTGTAAGCAGAATACAAGTCATATGAACACCCACGATATAGTGTTCTTCACCCTTCCTATAAGAAAGAATAAAAAACGCATTGCAACGAGGATAGACTGAGGTTATTTGTTGAGTGTATGTGTAGACAAAACCCTTGCAATAAATGTGTCTTAAATGAATGAAAAGCTTACATGCTCTGGACACAGAGTATATATCGTGTGGGTGATATCATGACTTGTATTATGCTTACAGAAGTTCACTTATTTAGTTTTACAATGTCAAAGCCTAAATCAAAACGTTCCCGTATTTCTGCAATCTATGCGCAAAATAATAACGAGTTGAATTCTAACAAAGAACGTATTACATGCTGGTAGGCTGATAGAGTAAACTATGATATGAATATGAATATGATATGATATAAAGGTATACTGGTCCGTCCGCGAGGATATCGAGGACTCGGATAGCCATTTGAGAATATAGGCTAAAGCGACGGCCTATAGCCTATACATATTATTTAATGTTTTCATAAGCGTAAAGATACAACAGCTAGATTAATGATCAAGTTAGTTTACTGTATGCAGGCTTCGCAGGGCTGTGTGTTATTATATATGCGCAAATTACTGTTGCATAATGTAGGCTGGCTGCTATTATATGTAATTCATATAGGCTACCCAATACCAACAACAAAATAGATTGTATCATATGCCTCTACACACATTATATTATACACATCATATTATATCTTGGTTCGGCAGCGCCTCTGTGAACAATCTCTCAGTTTGCTCCATCAATAAACAAATCCAGTAATGTGAACGGGATTCCACTCGGTCAATGTACAGATAATCCGCAATGCGCATTTTGGCTGATAATGTGCCGGTGGCCGGAGTCTCATTCAGGCCTAATTGTATTTAATTCAATTGTAATGTTATTACTGGGGTATCTAAAACATCACAATGCAGATCAGGGTTATCCACTGAAGCCATAATGACTCTGACCAGAAGTACCACGGGCTCATGATGAGCGCACATAATAGGCATTGTATAGCGCAGAGTTGGCCTGCTGAAATTGATTTAATTTCAGTCATTACAGTGCTTAATGTCGGGTCATCTTGTCATTTATTTCTGTCAATGTGCTGGTTCTGTAGCAGGACTGGGTCAGTCAACATCCTTGGCTCCCGGCGCACCGAAGATTATACGTTCAATTTGTTGGTTGGACCTCGGTGATCAATCTCGCTCTCAGTGAAGTCTCTCAGAGTTTGCTCGGGTTAGTCCATTTTTCCACATTTCATGGGGGTGTTCCATTACTGTATATGGTTAATCGGGCGGTTCTGGTATGCAAATACGTGAAAGTGTGCACGAGCCTCAGCGTATAGAGCAAGGTGATATTTATCATGACAGGTGTGCGTAGGACCTGTGTACGCACGTGTGATAAATCCAGTTTTTTTTGTGCGTTTTATATATTCCATTATATAAAACCCTGTTTGAACCCCTCATTAATTACTGTAACGTCATATGGTGCAACACATACCCCAGCCATCTCAAAAAACTAGAAAGCCTTCAAAAGAGGGTACTACGAGTGCTGTCATGGTCCGGGTATCGAGCGCCCTCAAAGCCTCTTTTCCATCGCTTTGGTCTCCTGAGGCTCGCTGAATTTAACATTCATCAAAACGCATCAATTATGTATCAAGTTGTCAACAACATGAATCACAGACTGTCTGAGCTTATCCCAGTCTGCCAACCACTGCACATCCACAACACAAGAAACAAGCATCTTATATCTGGCAAGAGGAGAAGGCTAAATTGTGCTAGCCTAAGCATAGCATGCAGGGGTCCACAGATCTGGAACAAGCTTGATGAAAATCTAAAAATGACTAATACCTTTAAAACCTTTAAAAAATCATTGAAAGAGGAACTGCTAAAATCATATCTCTAATTAAAATTATAACTTAGGAATAAATTTGTCTGTATTATGTATCTCTGTTATGTCAGTAGTAGGTAGGTGTGTAAACCTACCCACGTTGTAGTTTTTTGTTTTGTTTTTGTTTGTTTGTTTTGTTTATTTTGTTATTGTTTTGTTTGTTCATATTCTGTTTGTATCTGTGTTCAGGCTCCCTCCAAAAGCTTTAAATAGCTTCTTGGGAGACCTGGCACATGCACACAATTTGCGACATGTTATCACATGAGGATACTCGCATGTAAAATGTATCGTGTGTGTGTGTGAATAAAAATTCAATTCAATTCAATTCAATTCAATTCAAAATTCTGTGCTTAAGTATGGAAATAGAACATTTTCTAAGGAAAATTGATAAATGAGGGCCCAGGCATGCACCTCCACGCAGGGAGAGCACAGTTGCACAGAAGCCCAGAGATATGGTCACAGACAGTTTTTATACATAATTCTTGAATCACATCCTTTGTTGGTTGATGACTGATGGTAGCCAGGGAGGATCATGTCATGAGTCTTCTATGTCTCCTTTGTGCCCTACTGGCTAGTGATACCATGTTTGGTTCCCCTTATGGGTATGACTGGGGTCGAACTAGGCCCCAGGGACATGGAGGTTGTTTAGGTCAAGCGATAGAGAAGGGGAGGGATGGGGTATGGAGAGAGAAACAGAGAGAGCGAAAGAAAGTGGATGCGCGCATGACACCATGTGAGCACCATGTGAGCTGACATCATACATGATAGCATGCAAGTATGATCAGGACATGATACAGAGAGCGCATTTACCCCGTAACTGTAAAGCGCATTACAAATAGACTATTATTATTAGACAGAGACAGAGGGAAACATAGTGCAGAGATGCTCATGACAACATGTGAGATGACATCATGCACTATATCATTCAAGCATGATATGGAGGATTAGGAGCCGATCGAGAGAGAGACTTCAGTGACCGGGCACAGGGAGGTCATTAGGTCAAAAGAGAGACAGAGAAAGAGGGGGGTGAGAGAAGAGGGACAGAGATATTTTTGGGGTTACCTGTGAGATCAAACTGGATTAAGATAGGATGTACATTTAAGATCTAGCAGTGTGTGTATGTGTTTGTGTGTGTGTAGAGAGGGGCCCAGAGCCACGAGGTCAGCAGGTCACTCAAACCGTGTGTGTGGAATAGGGACTGGGCTTCAGCCTGCACCAAAGGTCAGCAGGGACATGGAGGTTGAGACAGTTTTTATACATAATTCTTGAATCACATCCTTTGTTGGTTGATGACTGATGGTAGCCAGGTAGGATCATGTCATGAGTCTTCTATGTCTCCTTTGTGCCCTACTGGCTAGTGATACCTTGTTTGGTTCCCCTTATGGGTATGACTGGGGTCGAACTAGGCCCCAGGGACATGGAGGTTGTTTAGGTCAATAGAGGGCTAATGTAAATTAGCTCTGGGTTATTTTATTACCCCGCCTCTTCAGGGGCATCTGGAAATTGTTTAGCGTCACCCGAGCATCCGCATATAGTCGTGGCTTATTAGCAAATGGATTGGTTGTGCTAAACTCAGGAGCCGTTGGAGTGCATGGGGGAACCGCCTTTGTTCTCTCCTCTATTTCCATAGTCAGTTTAACCTCCCCCAGAAAACAGGAGCAGTCAGCTAGGAATGACTCGGCCTCCACTAGTCCCTGTTTAGCTTTAGACTTAGCTTTGAACACAAAGGATTTTGTCCCTTGCAAAACAGCGGTGGCCGTGGCTACCCAAGTGGCAGCCTGGTTTGCACACGCACTGAGTTCACCCTTCGCCGGTACCTGTGCTGTCCAATGTCCTATCACCCCCACCTTCTGTACCCTTTCAGCCCACTTTACAAATCTCGTACTGGCTTTGCGTCTTCCTTTGTCAGCGACCTTACCCAGCCAACGTAAATGTGTGTCTACCAACACCTGTCCCACGCTACCTGGTTCACAGGACCTCCACTTCTGTATAACCCGTTCAGCCATTTTTCTTAACCTTTGTGCTGAGTTCGAGGAGGGAGAGAGAGAGAGGAAGAGAAAGAGAGAGAGAAAGAAAGAGAGAGAGATAGAGAGTGTGAAAGGGAGAGAGAGAGAGAGAGAGAGTGAGAAAGAGAGAGAGTCTGAGTGGGAGAGAGAGAGCTAGTGAGAGAGTGAGTGAGTCTGAGAGAGAGAGAAAGAGAGAGGGAGGGAGAGAGAGAGAGTGAGTCTGAGAGAGAGAAAGAGAGAGAGTCTGAGTGGGAGAGAGAGAGAGCTAGTTAGAGAGTGAGTGAGTCTGAGAGAGAGAAAGAGAGAGGGAGAGAGAGAGTGAGTGAGTCTGAGAGAGAGAGAAAGAGAGAGAGAGAGAGAGAGAGAGAGAGAAAGAGAGAGAGAGAGAGAGAAAAAAAGAGAGAGGGTGAGGGAGTGAGTGAGTGAGTCTGAGAGAGAGAGAAAAAGAGAGAGATAGAAAAAGAGAGAGGGTGAGGGAGTGAGTGAGTGAGTCTGAGAGAGAGAGAAAGAGAGAGAGAGAGCGAGAGAGAGTCTGAGTGGGAGAGAGAGAGAGAGCTAGTGAGAGAGTGAGTGAGTGAGTGAGTGAGTGAGTGAGTGAGTGAGTGAGTGAGTGAGTGAGTGAGTGAAAGTTTAGTTTTGGGTGAGTGAATGCGAGAGAGAGGGAGAGAGTGGGAGAGAGTTAGAGAGCTTAACCTCTGTGCTGAGTTTGAGGAGGGAGAGAGAGAAACAAGAGAGAGAGAGATAGAGAGAGAGAGAGGTAGACAGAGAGAGAGAGGCAGAGGGGGGAGAGAGAAAGACGATTTTGTTCGAGAAGTGGCCCACAAGCGCCCAGTTAAGTATTGCCCTGTTCAACAAGGAGGAGAGAGAAAGCGGAGAAGGAGAGAGAGAGAGTGAGACTGAAAAAGAGAGACAGAAAGGCAGGGAGGGGGGGAAGAGAGAGAGAGAGAGAGAGAGAGAGAGAGAGAGAGAGAGAGAGGCAGGGGGGAATTGGAGAGGGAGAGAGAGAGAGAGAGAGACTGAACAAGAGAGAAATAGAAAGGCAGGGAGGGGGGGGAGAGAGAGAGAGAGAGAGAGAGAGAGAGAGATTCACCCAGACCAAGCAAACGGTTTTGTCAATCAGTTCAGCATAATACGGTATCCCACCTAACACTGGAATTCAATAGTGCCTCTCAAATGAACTACATATACTGTTTAGACTGTAACAGCTCATGTGTGTATAAAAACCGAATCGCTTGCACTATCAATACATAGCAATCAGTCCACACACTTTCTTAATAGTTCATATAGCTTTAACACTACACAGAACAGACAACTATTATGCCTTTTATCAAATACACACAATATAATTTATCAGCACCTGGTGCTTTAATCTTTATCGAGAGTGACCTTATTTATCACCACTCAGGGCTGAACCCAAGTCGCGACTCTGTGTGTGAGAATGTGCGGCTGGATGCATTTCAGCACCACTTGAGAGGGGACAACCCTCCGCTCTCACTGCCGAGGGAACAGCTCCGTACCACTGTGCCTCCAGTGCACGTCTCTGTCTGTGGGCTCCTGTGAGCAAAAGAGACTGAGAGAGAGAGAGAGAGCAGACGTGCTCCCCTCTTATTGCATCAGTAGTCTAGGAATAATTGACAATCATACTAGGAACAAAAGAAGGCACTGGTCCTGTATCCCCTAACGAGTATTCAATTAGCCACAGACACAAAAGGAAACACATGGCTTTACATTTACATAGAATTCCATACACTTACATAATCAGCCACTTGATAAAGGTGCTATTTAGGCCTTCAACCTTTGATTTAGGCCTTCAACCTTTGATCGGATTTAGGCCTTCAACCTTTGATAGGATTTAGGCCTTTAACCTTTGATAGGATTTAGGCCTTCAACCTTTGATAGGATTTAGGCCTTTAACCTTTGATAGGATTTAGGCCTTTAACCTTTGATGGGATTTAGGCCTTTAACCTTTGCTGGGATTTAGGCCTTTAACCTTTGCAACCCATGAATACCTCTGGATAAAGAAAACAAAACATTTATGAATTTCTATGTATGGATTGCGTAACCATGTGCTCCAGCGAAAATATTCATGTCATCACAGATATCACCAGACATAGGTACATTTCCTCATTAAAATGACAATCCTATTCTAAATTTGGAATGGCCAATTGCAGACATTTCTAAAGGTTTTCTGCTTACCCTTGTCATTGAAGAAAAAGCACCAGCGTCCGTCATTCGATCAGCCAACTCAACTCGTCAGTTGGTCCCAGGACGAGCGCAGAGGGGATAACAAAAGAAGAACAAACGAAAAAGAAAAGAGGAAAAAACAGATTATGGTCTATGCGTCCTGTGTTCTCACCCTAGACTCTAGACAAAAATCATAAATTTGGAATATTCAATTTGCAGATAATCTAATAGGTCTGCTCACCTTTTTATCAATTTCCGATCAATCCCAGCGGGGCCTCCAATTAAAAGGATATTCTATGGATCTTCCACTTATAATGTAAATTAGCCCTGGGTTCTTTTAATTGAATGTCGGCGAGGTGAGCAGAGAGATGAGACAAGGAGTCAGATGTGGCAGTCTCCAGTTTACTGAACTCTCACAGCATGAATAGATCACAATCTGGACTCTGGGGCCCTCATTCATCAACGTGTCTTACGCACAGATTTGTGCTTAACCTGTGCGTACGACCATTTCTAAGCAAAGAGTGGGATTCATCAATTTCAACTTGAACTTGACTCCGTGCTTATGTGTACGCACAGCTCGGAACACACTTAGCTGACGCCCAGTGGTAGAATATATTATTACAACAAGGAAATGAGCTTCTGTGCATTAGTTTCAACACTGGCATGTTCTGTATGAACCGTAATTCATTATAGTTCATTGTAAAATAGCAACAGTAGTGTAATTATGGTCAAAACCCTATAAATAGCATTTGGAATAATAGATCTTTCTCTCAGAATGAATGCAGCATGGTTTATATAGCGTTATCGGAATATACGGGGTGTACTGACTGACTGCGCTCCGCGTAGCTCAACTCGTTATTATTTTGCGCACAGACCGCAGAAACACGGGAACGTTTTGATTATATTTAAAAGGCTTTACGTTAAACGAAACAAGTGGAATTTCGAAGCTGTAAGCAGAATACAAGTCATATGAACACCCACGATATAGTGTTCTTCCCCCTTTTTACTGTATAAGAAAGAATAAAAAACGCATTGCAATGACACCAGGGTTTTGATTGATTGATTGAAAAGTTTATTAACAGATTGCAGAATGGGTACAGTACAGTACAGCTCAATACATACAATTGTTAAGAGGATGCAGACCTGAGAAAGACTTTCGTCTTGTTTCCATCAGGGTCCCCCATTTTCAATTCATCATATGACACACATGACATACAGATAGACAGTACTGCTACATCTATACATTTATGACATACCAGATTTTCAAATACAGTACTGTTTGTGATACTAAAAAAATCCAGAAGAAGAGTATATACATTTGACATAGAAACTGTTCATTGGGGGAGGTTGGGTAGGTGGGGTGGGGCTGTACATTGGAGGTGGGGGGGGGGTTGGGTAGGGGGGGGGACACACTGTACATTGGAATACTGACATACATTTGACATGGAAACTGTACATTGGAGGAGGTTGGGTAGGTGGGGTGGGGTTGGGTGGGGCTTGCAATAATGTGTCTTAAATGAATGAAAAGCATACATGCTCTGGACACAGAGCATATCGTGTGGGTGATATGACTTGTATTATGCTTACAGAATTCCACGTATTTAGTTTTACAATGTCAAAGCCTTTTAATGTAAATCAAAACGTTCCCGTATTTCTGCAATATACAATACATATACATATACAATATGCAAAATAATAACGGGTTGAGTTCTAACAAAGAACATATTACATGCTGGTATGCTGATAGAGTAAACTATTATATGAATATGATATGATATAAGGTATACACTGGTCCGTCGCATACACTGGTATGCGCAAGTTACTGTTGCATAATGTAGGCTATGGCTGCTATTATATGTAATTCATATAGGCTACCTAATAGTATATGATTTTTAGAGGCATCTATTTTGTTGTCGGTAATACCGACAACAAAATAGATGCCTCTAAAAATCATATAGCCAATCGAACACAACTAATAAAGGCATTCATATTACAGCACGGTTATAATGACACAACCAACGCCAAACAGTGGTCAACGAACGGTCTTTATTAGTATTTTGAGCTGTCCAGGCAGAATTGCAGCAATGGTCTTAGGGAGCCGTTGATATCTGACATCACCGTTTACAAGTCCGCCTTTTATTTATCCCATAACACGCGTTGTGTCTTCTTGGTTCGACAGCAGTGAACAATCTCCGTGAAGTTTCTCAGAGTTCCGCTCGGGTCAGTCCATTATTTCACATCCCATGGGGGGTGTTTCATCACTTTCATGACCATATATGGATAATCATGCACGAGCATTGACGGTAGAACAAAGTGGTATTCATCAACACGGAGGAGCATAGGACCTGTGTACGCACGGTTGATGAATCCCAATATTTCTGTGCGTGCACTGATTCTAAATTCTGTGCTTACGTGTGGAAATAGAACATATTCTACGCCACGTTGATGAATGAGGGCCCAGGCATGCACCTCCACGCAGGGAGAGCACAGTTGCACAGAAGCCCAGAGATATGGTTACAGATTGGGGTCAAGGACTACAGCCCCCTCAGCATCGACGGGGCACCGGTTAAGAGAGTGAACAGCTTTAAGTACCTCGGAGCCTACATATCCGAGGACTTGACATGGACCACACACATTGACAGTGTTGTGAAGAAGGCACGACAACGCCTCTACTTCCTCAGGCGCCTAAGGAAGTTCCAAGTCAGTCAGAAGATCCTTAAGAACTTCTACTCATGTACAATAGAGAGCATCCAGACTGGCAACATCACCTCCTGGTTTGGGAATAGCACTGCACAAGACCGAAGCAGACTACAAAGAGTGACACGTTCAGCCAAACGCACAATTGGAGGGGGGCTCCCCACCCTCCAGAACATTTACAACAAGCGGTGCAGGGGCAAGGCTAAGAGAATCATTAAAGACTCCAGCCACCCGAACAACTGCCTCTTTGAACTGCTGCGGTCAGGCAAGCGATACCGGAGTCTCAAGGCGAGCACAGAAAGACTCAGAAGAAGCTTCTATCCCCAGGCCATCAGGCTGCTCAACGAACAATGAACACTACACAACAACCATCAAATGCACATAGCACACACATCCACACGCACACACTCACTTTAAACAAACACACTGTAGCAGTAGCACCCACTCCCCACACTTTATAGCACACACTCACTTTAAACAAACACACTGTAGCACCCACTCCCCACACTTTATATTTATTGATGAAGGATTGCACTACAACTCGTACACCTTACTGTAAATTGTACCTAAATTGTACCTCATCCCATTTCTGCTTTGCACTATATAGTATTGTACATTAGTACACTGCATAGTATTGTATATTATATGGTAACTCAGTTACGTCTACTCTGCATCGAACATTGTACATATACTGAACACTGTGACCTCATTTTCTACTTCTAATTCACATGCTATACTATGTTATTTGATACTAGCACAGTCTCTGGAGCGTAACAGTAAGAAGCATTTTGTATGAAAGTATTCTGTACTTCTGTATGACAACTATTAAAGAAACTTGAAAATTGAGACAGTTTTTATACATAATTCTTGAATCACATCCTTTGTTGGTTGATGACTGATTGTAGCCAGGGAGGATCATGTCATGAGTCTTCTATGTCTCCTTTGTGCCCTACTGGCTAGTGATACCTTGTTTGGTTCCCCTTATGGGTATGACTGGGGTCGAACTAGGCCCCAGGGACATGGAGGTTGTTTAGGTCAAGCGATAGAGAAGGGGAGGGATGGGGTATGGAGAGAGAAACAGAGAGAGCGAAAGAAAGTGGATGCGTGCATGACACCATGTGAGCACCATGTGAGCTGACATCATACATGATAGCATGCAAGTATGATCAGGACATGATACAGAGAGCGCATTTACCCCGTAACTGTAAAGCGCATTACAAATAGACTATTATTATTAGACAGATACAGAGGGAAACATAGTGCAGAGATGCTCATGACACCATGTGAGATGACATCATGCACTATATCATTGAAGCATGATATGGAGGATTAGGAGCCGATCGAGAGAGAGACTTCAGTGACCGGGCACAGGGAGGTCATTAGGTCAAAAGAGAGACAGAGAAAGAGGGGGGTGAGAGAAGAGGGACAGAGATATTTTTGGGGTTACCTGTGAGATCAAACTGGATTAAGATAGGATCGGATGTACATTTAAGATCTAGCAGTGTGTGTATGTGTTTGTGTGTGTGTGTGTGTATGTGTGTGTGTGTGTGTGTGATCACTGAGGATCTAGCAGTGTGTGTATGTGTTTGTGTGTATGTGTGTGTGTGTGTGTGTGTGTGTGTGTGTGTGTGTGTGTGATCACTGAGGATCTAGCAGTGTGTGTATGTGTTTGTGTGTGTGTGGAGAGGGGCCCAGAGCCACGAGGTCAGCAGGTCACTCAAACTGTGTGTGTGGAATAGGGACTGGGCTTCAGCCTGCACCAAAGGTCAGCAGGTCAAACCAAATGCAGGAGAGAGGAGAAGGCAGACATACGTGCCTTTAAATATAAAATATGAATTCTATCACCTAGTTTGATGGTTATAATCTAACAATGTTTGAATCGTTGTTGTGAGTACTCGCACTATGTTTCAATATACATTCATTCATTATAAACACAGACGTAAGGTGTCCACCGCGCTCAGAACGTAAAATTCTATCAACACTTTTTTTAAGCTCCGGACAAAATGCGCGGTGACGTGTTGACCAATTTCGGAGGGGGATCCCAATGATATATCAATAAAAACGTACTGTCAGTTCATGTCCAAGGGATATGTTCACGCGCACAGCAAGTTTCACCAGTTCCTGGCATTTTTAACCAATGGAGAAAGGTAAGAGAGATCGTTTTTCTTATATGAATTATTCAACCTACGTTAATAAAACATACCTGGTGATCAACTACAGTTTGCTGTGAACATTATGATAGGGTGTGTACTGTTCTGATACAACAATTATTGGTGAAGCGATGTCGAGATTCATTTGGGGTGTGACAGCTGCAACAGCGCAACCTGTGGTTTTCTGATGAAATGGCGGGGCGGGAGCTTAATGCTGGATTAGCGTATCGCTTCGTTGGGAGGCGGAGATAGTCATTGGATTCGGCTAATCATGCAACGTTTAGATTTCAGTGAACCCCACATGATAATGTTTCCGTCTCTCTCTCTCTCAGTAGTGCCAAATTTCTCAGTTCTTCGCTTGATAT
Source organism: Notolepis coatsorum (assembly GCF_963971535.1). Lineage (NCBI taxonomy): Eukaryota > Metazoa > Chordata > Actinopteri > Aulopiformes > Paralepididae > Notolepis > Notolepis coatsorum. The sequence goes on from NC_140173.1 coordinate 89,342,034, forward strand.
AATTAATACAAATGTCCAATATAACGGAATTCGTTAGCTCATAAAAATGTCATTATAACAGACTGCTGTTTAATGTCGGGCCGACTGCCCACAGACGGAAATTTGCCTATTTGATTTCAAGTCAGCAGCAGCACGTGAGTCTATCGACAGGACTTATTTTATTTGGAATATAATGTATACGCAAAAGTAGCCTAGTTTTAAGTTAAGGCGAGACAGCACCCGAGACAGCCTTTTTGCTTTTTTTCGACGATATTGAGATTTTGTTATATTTTGCTTCCTAAACATGTCTTCTATGAAACTAGTGACAATAAAACGTCAATAACACACATTTCGTTTTTTATTTGACTTCATTTTGTCTGATTGCATCCATAATGTGCACATATTTAATGGGGAAGTGCTTCATTTGCATATATAAACATAAAATTCAGAAAACTTGCAATATATTTTTTCTTAGTTTATATGTACTGGGAAAGTTTCATAGTGATATCTATTCAAAAATAGTTTTTGCCTATTAGAGGGTACTACACTGTTTGTTTGTAGCCTCTGTGCAGTTCAGTTCAATAATATCATTATTATTATGTTATTCAGTTATCAGGCATGTGTTTACGTTGTCTATTACTAATGGTTTGATTGGGTGTTGTGTTTGTAAATAGCTGTTTCAAATACAAATGTATGTCATTTTACAATACAAAACATTGAGGTCATTTTCTGGAAATTTAGTTTTTATGCATTTTACTTACACACAAAGATTTGGAAACCCATTTCCCTAGTACCTACACACACCAAACTGTCCACATTTCTTCCCATCCATATTATGCTTCTTTCTATAGAAAGGTTTGTTGATATATATCATTCATAGCCGGCTTTATACTACATTTTATACCAAAACTAGACGAAATATCGTTTTTTTATGACAGTAGACAGTATTTCCTGATGTATGGGCTGATAAGAGGACATAGCCACAAAGTATTTCTATAGAAAGTTTCGTTTTGGGGGAGCTCCAGTAGCTCACCGCGTACCTCGGACGCTATTTCGGCGTCGTGGACAACCGTGCGCGTCACGGATCTGGGGTACACGAGTTCGACTCCCGGACTCGCCGTATTTTCTCAGAGTGTCTTTCCCCCGATCTATACCCCATTCAACCTGTTTCTGTCGGTCATGCTTGACCAGAAAAAAGCGATAAACGCTAAAAGAACCAGCTGACTGGTCAAAGTTTAAAAAAAAATAAAAGTTTCGTTTTGAATGTATCAACAAAATGAAACCAAGTTTTTGAATCTGGCATTATCCATTTTGGTGATGCGAGTCTTGGCGATACATGCAAATATGTGCATATTTAATGGTGGAAGTCCCTCATTTGCATATATAAACATATAATTCAGAAAACTTGTAATATATTTTTTCTTAGTTTATATGTACATAACAAACTGGGAAATTTTCATAGTGATATCTATTCAATATATTTTTTTTCCCTATTAGGGGGTGCTGTCTTACCTTAAAATATTATAAATCTACATGCCTTGAGGATGTCATTCTTTATATAGCCTACCTATCAATTGTTTTTAAGCTCAATAAACTCTGACCGGAATTTCTCCCATTTGTCCGGGAGATTGAAATCTTCCAGGATACGGAGACCGGCACCAATATTTTCTAACGGAAACCCTGTACAAGGTGGCCATCCTCCTGGATCTCCTCCACATGATCTGGTGCGGTGACGGCTGGTGTTCCCAGGCCTCTTTGGATATATCCAGCATTCCTCTAGGACATGTCTTCTCCCGTACAAAAGTTTGAAGGGGGAGAACTTCCCTGATAGAGAACATCAGGTACGGGAGAAGCTGGTCCTAGTTCCTCCTGTCGGCTTCCATTACTTTCTTTAGCATACTTTTGAGGGTACGGTTAAACCGCTCAACTAGCCCATCAGTTTGGAGATGATACACGTGCGTAGATCGGTGATTTTCAGTAATCCTGCTAAATCCTTCATTATATTTGACATAAATGGTGTGCCTTGGTCTGTCAGAATTTCATCCGGGATTCCCACCCTTGTAATCAGTAACATGAGCTCCCTGGCTATGCTGCGGGGTAGGGGCACCACAAGGTCCATCCCAATCCTGCTGAAGGGAACAGAGATGATAGGCAGGGAGATCAAGGGGTTACGCACAGTGGGTCGTGGAGCAACTATCGACAATAGTCCTCCACCGCTCTTTTCACCCCCGGCCAGGAAAATCTGGCCTTAATCCGATCTAAGGTCTTCTTGACCCCCAAGTGAGCCCCTAGCAAGTGTGAGTGGGCTAGGCGTAGCACCGTACTTATATGTGGCCGGGGGACCAGTAGGGGACCGTCCACCAACTCTAGTTTTACCATTGTCACTGAGTCTACCAATGCGGTTGCGTCATGATTATTAGCTCTTACTGGAGAGAGAGTGGATGTCCTCCGCCCAACAGGCGGTTGCAAGTGCACATGGTCGGGACAGGTGTGGTTCAGATGCAGAGGGCATCCACACGTTATTCCTATATGGACAGTCTCTGGAAATATGGCCCTCCTCGCCACAGTTGAAACACTTTCTTCTGTCATTATACATTACAGGTTGTCTGAAGAGGGGTATGCGGTTGAGGTAGCGGGGTAATTCGATTATCTTACCCGTCTCCTTCAGCCGGCTGGGTGGTCCGGTCTTCGTGCTGCTACTCCTCCGGTATAGCGCTTCTCCTGCTTGATTCACCTCCTTTCCCTCTACGACCTCGTTGAAGCATGTGGGCTTTGTCTGGCTGATGGTCTTATGTGTAACAGTGAGGTAGAATGCAGAGGTACAAAACGTGGGGTAGGGTGCAAATGAGGTATGAATGTGGTGCAAATCTCTTTAATAATAGATAAATATGGGGGCAAGGCGCTCGCCACTAATGCAGGAGATGCTGGGTTCGAGCCCAGCTCTCGGCATTGCTACCAGCTTGGCTGGTCGTTCATACTAATACAATTGGCAGTATTACGGGGTGGGAAGCTGGTGGGTGGGGATCGGACGTTGTGGACAGCGACTCCTACAGGTCGGTTGGTGCGCCTGCACAGCAGAATCAGGAAGCAACGAGGGCGGCGTGTCCCTCCCACGCAGACCCTCGCCGCTGAGAGATTGCGCTGTTCAGGTGAAAAGATGCGACAGCTGCCTCCTCGTGTACCGGAGGGGACGCGTGAATATTAAAGGCAACCAACTTGTGTTCAGCTTTTCTCTGATTGGCCGCGACCCCCCGCCCCCTTTTGCCGCGAGCCGGCAGCCAAGCGGCAGCCATCCCACGTCCCAAATGAAATCCAAGGAGCAAGCGGCAGTGCGGGCAACCAACTTGTGTACCAACCAACTTGTGTTCTGGAGCGCTGCTGACTGACTGAAACAAAGCCCATACAATTTTTTAGATGAATGATTGTGGATATAATATAGAAAACACATCATTATGATATTGTCAGATGGCGCAAAATACAATGGTGAGTGAGAAATGTATCTCCAGTGATAAAACCCAATTCACGCGTCACTACTGTAACTAGAAACTCTGCTGGGTGTCACTGTACATCAGTGTGGAACTGTACGCTCTAACGTTATATGTTATTTCGCCCGTGGAGGCTGCTGAAGCGCCAGCGGGGCGACGCGGTGGTTTGTCCCCGGCTTCCGTGCGCCGCCCGCGGCTTGACTCGGTCCAGCTCCAGCAGCAGCTGCGGCCGTGCTCCGTTGTAGGAAGCCCTTCAATGACAGTGCTCTCATATTTTGCGAATGCATAAACTATATCTTAAATTATGGCTATGTGTCTAATATGGCTGTCGCTTATCAATGACTTCGCGACAGCCATATTAGACACTCACTGTACATCAGTGTGGAACTGTACGCTGTAACGTTATGTTATTTCGCCCGTGGAGGCTGCTGATGCGCCAGCGGGGCGACGCGGTGGTTTGTCCCCGGCTTCTGTGCGCCGCCCGCGGCTTGACTCGGTCCAGCTCCAGCAGCAGCAGCGGCCGTGCTCCGTTGTAGGAAGCCCTTCAATGACAGCGCTCTCATATTTTGCAAATGCATAAACTATATCTTAAATTATGGCTATGTGTCTAATATGGCTGTCGCTTATCAATGACTTTGCGACAGCCATATTAGACACATCGCCATAATTTAAGATATAGTTTATGCATTCGCAAATATGAGAGCTCTGTCATTGAAGTGGGTGGTGGCAGCGTTACTAACAGTAGCGATTTTTATTGTTTTGTCATGACCAAACATAATCCCAACATAGATAGGAGGTGTACTGTATGTCAAATGTCGGTCATGTGGTGGAAGAGTTTAGTACAGTCACACAACAGAACACCAGTGTTTCTAGTAGATATGTTTATTAATATAAATAAACACCTCTGTCTGAACTGGTTCGACCAGCGCGTTGGTTCGACCACCGTTTCTGCCGCGTCTCTCAGCGGATAAGGGCGTGTGCTAGGGCGGTCACGTGGCCGTGTGGCCAATCAGAGAAACGCTGAACGAAAAGCTGAACACAAGTTGGTTGCCTTTAATATTCACGCGGAGGGGACACGTCATGCAAGGCTTGGTCCACATTGCAGCCAACCTGTGGGAGGCATGGCCTAACAGCGTTCGAGACAGGGGAGGGTAGAATTGGACAATACGAAATTGGGATGGGAGAAAAATTAAAAAATGGGAGAAAAAGAATAATAGATAAATATAAAGTGTGTTAAAGTGTCTAAAGTGAATAAAGTGAGTGGTAAGGTGAGTGTGTACATGTGGATGGGTGTGCAGTGTGTGTCTGGGTTGTTACATAGTGTCATTGTCATTGACCACCCTGATGGCCTGGGGATAGAAGCTCCTTCTGAGTCTCTGTACTGGCCATGAAGCTCTGGTAGCACTTGCCTGACCGCAGTAGTTCAAAGAGGCAGTTGTTTGGGTGACTAGAGTCTTTGATTATTCGATTAGCCTTGGCTCTGCAACGCTTGTTATAAACATCCTGGGGAGTGGGAAGCCCACCTCCAAATGTGTGCTTGGCTGAACGGGCCACTCTCTGTAGTCTGCTGCAGTCTTGTGCTGTGCTATTCCCAAACCAGGAGGTGATGTTACCAGTCAGGATGCTCTCAATTGTGCACAAGTAGAACTTCTTGAGAATTTTCTGACTCAGTTTGAACTTCCCTAGGCGCCTAAGGAAGTAGAGGCGTTGCCGTGCCTTCTTCACTACAATGTCAATGTGTGTGGTCCATCCTCGGATATGTGGACTCCGAGGTACTTAAAACCATAGATATATATAGAACACTAGATAGCTTGCCCGCGCTGCTGGCCAATGGAGAGCGACGTCACTGAACCGCAGCCATCTTGCTCCAGTCAGCCTTGAGTGAGAGTGAGTGAGCTGCACAGACAAAAATACTCATAACTCGCTGAAATATTGACGGATTTACAAACGGTTTGGTTTATTACAAGCATTATTAACGTGGCTATGATTCAAGTGGTTTGTAAAAAAAAACATCTTTAATTTTTTTTTTAAGTATGCAGTATCATAACTACATCTTTGATGTTTATAGCAAACCAACCCGTTTGTAAATCCGTCAATATTTCAGCGAGTTATGAGTATTTTTGTCTGTGCAGCTCACTCACTCTCACTCAAGGCTAACTGGAGCAAGATGGCGGCGGTTCAGTGATGCTGGTGACTCCGCCTTAAGCTATCTAGTGTTCTATAGATATCTATGCTTAAAACTGCTCACTCTCTCGACCGGTGCCCCGTCAATGCTGATGGGGCTGTAGTCCCTGGCCCGACCTCCTAAAGTCCACAATTATCTCTTTTTGTCTCTTGTCTAGCAAAAAACGGCATTGCAATCTGATAGCAGAGAAATGTACATTATACAAAAAGTAACTGTACTTACATTAGATTTCTTTCATGGTTTTTGCTGCACACTGGTGATACTAAATCCAGATTGAAATCGGCCATTGGAAAGGGGAGATTTGGCCTGATCCATAGATGTGCGACTTGGCCATAATAAGGTAATTTATAGGCCTGATATTCTATATTCTATATTTCAAATTGCATGTGTTCGGATGGCATAATTCAGTACTGTATCTACAAAACCCTCTTCCGCACGTGCGGTCCGCCGGCGGACATCACGTCATAAATCAATCTCTTCAGACTGTCTGACAAAATTATCATTTTATTTTTCAAACGTATTCAAGAATAAACATCATAACCATGTCACAACAGCAGTTATAATGTATATTTTAGGTTAAAGTGTTATTAGTGAGGTTTAATTTTTTTTTAAATGTGGTGTTGTGATCGTGAAAATCCGCCATTTTGAATTACCGGAAGTCGCTGAATTGTAGTAATTTTGGGGCCATTTTGAAGAGGACATCCAGAGCTTTCAATAAGCATTGGAATTTTAAAATAAATTCACTTCCCAAATGCCTCTAGGTCCCAGCAAGCAAATGACTTGTTATGAATATTTTTTTATTCTCTTATTACTCTGGATAATATACCACAAAACTGAACGTTATTGGCATATAATGGAGCTCAGTTAGTTTGTCTCCCCTATTTTGAACATTTAGCATCAATCCGATTTGAAATCAGTTTAAAAATGGCAGACCTCTTGCAACATTAAAAAACCTACTGTACATAGGCCTACAGTAGATTTCATTCTCTGTTCCTTATGCACGCCTGGTGATACTAAACCCAAATTGAACTCGGACATTTGAAAGATTTGGCACAATCCATATTTTTGTATAGCAGGTGCTAATGAATTTTAATGGAAGAAACAATAACAAATAACAGAAAAACGAGATTCAATGATTCCGGGCTAGTAGGCTACATAATTGAAAATGCACTTTACTAAATGTTTAGCGTTATACACCAATGCAAGCACAATTAATTCTGTGAATTTAGAATGAACAAATCAAATGGATACAAAAGGCATGAACAAAACATCACAATCCAAATCATAGTCACCACAGAAGGTATCTGTGGATTTACAAAATACTGTAGCTGTTATGTTTCTGCCGGTGGGTGCTCAAAACAAAGGTTATCCTATAACCCTAGTTATACGAGTACTAGCAAGCGCTCTGCTTTATGGGAGATCCCTTGTTGCTTAAGGGAACCTGAAAGAATTTAGCTACAATGCATCTGCACCTGTCCGGCCACGCCCACTCTCGCCCCTGCACTTAAGAGAGGGGTGTGACCGTACTTCCGCTCTTCCCTAGTCTTGACCGTTATTCGGAAGACAATTAGGGGTCCTCAGTGAGTGAGAGCAGAGCGCTTGCTAGTACTCGTATAACTAGGGTTATAGGATAACCTTCATTATACTTCGTAACTAGCTCTCGCTCTGCTCTATGGGACACAGGAGCGAAGCAGAGTCGAGAGCCCACACTGAGGTCCCCTACAACAATCAGAACATCGGGGAGGGTCCGGCCCCCCCACCCCCCCTAGTGAGGGGTGGGGGGGGGCAGGACACCAACTGTGCAAAAGAGGGGACAGCACCCAACAAACGCACAGGGTGAGCAGACCGCGGGACAGAAGGGCCCACCGCTACCCGACCGTGCGCCCCGCCCGCTACCAGGGAACGTAGGTGAAAAAACACAAGCCTGTGTTACCGCTTCCACACCTCGTGGGGTCGGGGTCGTCGGGGTTCCAAACCCCGACCCTGCGGGGAAAGCTGTAGCAGCGAGGCACGAAGGAGGTCCCAGCCCCATGGACCACTCAAGGCAGGCTTACCGCCGAGTCCAGCGGCCAGGACCCGACAAAAGGGATCGAGACCTCTCCAGGCGTTTACTCGTGACACCACCCTTTACACCGCCAGCGCATCGGACAGGGCCTACAACAGGTGAAGGCCCTTCTCCGCCTGGCACACTGCGAGGACCCCCTGAGCATAGCTGTCAACATTGGGATTTGAAAAAACGGGAGATTTCACCCCACGCCCATCCTCCCAATGTAGTCTCCTCCCCCTCGTATGTATATATTTTCTGTTAGGATCTCTGTTTAACAGTACTGTATATTTGCATATCATGTATGTCACAAATGTAACAGCACTGTATATCATGATATATATCTGTATATTGTATCTGTCATAAATTGAAAATGGGGGACCCTGATGTAAACAAGATGAAAGTCTTTCTCTGGTCTGCATCCCCTTAACACATTCCCGGCCATTGGGGGCCATCTAATATCACGCTATACGGCCAGCATTTCAAAACAAACTTGCATTGTGTGTGAGGCTGTTTGTAGAGCAAAATCTATACTTTATAGTATTGCTATCTGTCCATTCTCATTGTCAATTGACCGTCCCTTCAAAATAGCGTCTTGAATATAAGCGTTATATGGGATTTGGTCTAGTATATTTCCTGGAAGGCGAGATACAGAGCGCTAAGCTAATAACATTAAATCGAATGGCGTTTCGGCCCTACAGAAGCTAGAGCTAAAACTCAAAATGCATATTGTCGGTATTCATGGTCCACCATGAATGCATGAAATGGGGGGGGGGGCGGGGGACGTCGTTTCTGATTATTGATTACCAATAACGGCGTTAGCCTCAGTAGCCACATTCGCTGATCGGCTGGTTGAGTATGATAACAAGGCCTGATCAGCATGTAATTTAAGTGAAAAAGATCTTACCGTGGGCCGGTTGGATCCCCAAAAGGATTTCCCACTTATCGATCGCCATCTGGTAGATCGATATGTCCATTGGCTGATGATATATTAATTTACTGCATAGTGAATTCGGCGTCGCAAAAGGTATTCCAAGCTACAGGCTACACATATAGATTCCAGCTAACAGGAAACTCCATTCAAAGTCAAAAAAAATAAAGCACCGTTCTGCCACAGGGAACACTGCATTATCGAGAAAGCGCCCCTACGAGGATCTGGCCGGTAATGCACTTTTCAGAATTCCAAGAGTAGGGTAATTCTGCAGTGCCGCTCTGTGACATTGAGTAGGTTATTAAAATGGAATAAAAGCCAAAACAACCTTGCGTGGCCCTCTACCGTTGGATCCGAAACACGGAAATGTCCGTGGCCGGTCCCGAATGTGTTAACAATTGTGTGTATTGAGCCATACTGTATTGTACCCATTCTACAATCTGTTAATAAAGTTTTCAATCAATCAATCAATAATAGGCAAGGGTACATAGTGAATCCTAAATCTCCACTAGGCAACCACTTATCAGTCCAACAAGGACTTGGTGAACTACTAGTTGCTACATTAAATTAATCAGATACCTGGTTGAAAGTGAAATGCTGTGAACATCCCTGCATTAAATGAATGGACGCGTAAGACAACTTCAGTATAAATTCACTTTATGTAGTAGTATAGCATTAACATGTTCATATTTATTGAAATCTTTTACAATTCATACATAAATTTTATGATGAATTGAAAATGGGGGACCGTGATGACGAGGTCCATGAAGAGGGAGTAGGACAGTAGCCGGCACGACGTCTCAGCCCAGAGACGCGGCGGTAGATGGTAGCAATGTAGGATGGCACGACGTCTGGAGTGGGAACATAGGGATCCTCCCGTGGAAGTATAGAGAGCGAAGACGAAGCCCCACTCCAGGAAACGGCGTTAGATGGTAGTGTACAGAATGGCACGACGTCCGAGAGCGACGACGATGTCTCACCAGGAGCGCAGCGGTAGATGGTGGCAACAAGATGACCTGGCAAGGAGTGGAAGGCAACCAGCAGTACTAATACTCTCCCGAGGAGTTGATTACCAACCACTCACAGGTGCGCGAGGAAGAATGTTCGGCACGCCCCCTCGTTGGGCAGCAAGCAGTCCTACCCAGCCCTCACAAATAGGGCTTTAATTCGATCTATATATTGTATTAAAGAATATGTAGACCTGAGCCGCTACTAGAGGTTGTGGCGCCGGCGGGAAAATTGTCCTTTTGTGAAAGTACAGAATATAAGCTTTCAAATTATGTGTCATACGTTGACATCTGTAAATGTTTGAAGAAGATGTGCTCATTTGAATCTTGTAAAACCGTTCTTTTCCTAAGTGCTTTAACCCCTTAAGCCTGAGCAGTCCGGTACCGGTACGAGATTGATATCACGCCATAGATGAATACAGAACGTATTAATTAATGTTGCGTTTCTTTTTCAAATGTAGCCAAGAGTAAAGGTCCTAACCCTGTCAAACCGCCGTCAACGTGTATATTTTCAGCACTACGTTTGTTTACCAATGATTTTAAGCGAAATTATGAGTTATCAACTTTGATACGAGAAGGTAAATAATTAGATGATGATTTTATTTATATTCACTGCACTCCAAAATGTAGCCGGATTAGAGTAAGAGTTAATAACCAGCTCCAGGTAGTAATCAGTTTTTGTTTCTAATTTGCCTAAAAGAAAGCCATTTGTTGAGGGTCTCCAGAACACCTGGCACGAGACCATGCAGCATTTCTGTCTTTAATTAGGGTTGACAATTCCTGAGAAAAGTTAAACCAGGGTATTACTCTATCTTTAATACGAAGATAAATAAATCTTCTGGTTTTATTTGTGGAATTTCACCGTGGCCGACTTACGTACACAACATATTAGCGAAAGTACAAAAATTATATACCAATTTCTACTCATTCTATTGTGCGTGTTTCTGTGTCATTGTGTGTGTGTGTAATTATTGAGTCCAATTAAGCTAACTTAAAGCCATTTTCTGTTAAATGAAGCTTGATTAATTATATCAATGTCTCGTTATTGCAGCTTAACTCGCAAACATTTCTATTACTCTCTCAAACACTATCTCTATCTCACACAAACACACACACAGACGGACATTCATTCTCCTACAGACAAAAGCCATTATTTAGTTGCCATGAGAAACAGTGACATTCTAATAAAGCAGATATTGTCTTTAATTAAAAATATAAAGTGCGGTCAGACAGAGAGGGGTAATGAAACCTCAAAGATAAACATGACAATTAGAGAGAGAGGGGGGTAGAGAGCAGTGGAGGCTGCTGACCAAATCTTTAGGTGAAGCACAAATTATTATATTATATTATATATTAAATTATATTTTTTAAACATCCCCAACGCTGCAACACCCCCATTCCTCCCAGGTGTCAGGCTCCTCATTCGCTTCCATTCATTTTGGGGACCATGTTTAAATATCATACTTGTCATACTGAAGTATAAACAAACTATACTGCTGTGACGATTTCAATAACACAGACCATTCTGAGTCAATGGTATGCAAAATAGATAGACCTCCCACCTCTTGCAGAGACAAGTCGCATTTCTTTCCTCTCTCCCTAGGCCTTCAAGGCCGTTCCTACCGCCGCCTCTACTACTCCATGGAGCCCGACGCTGCTATGCTCTGTGCTTCGTGCCGGTGGCCGGACTATACTCAAATCAACTCTAAATGGATCTAATCAGTGGATTGCATATTTTCTTCAAGAAGCAGAATAAGGCTAACCCTCTCTGCCTATTGGGACATCATAATCGGATTACCAATTTGAAGACGTGGTCATTTTTGGATTATCGAAGCTTTTGGACTGCAATAAGAAGATTTTGGATCTGTTTACCGCGCACAGGATCTACCAAAATGAACTGATAAGACACTTGGACACTTGGACTAATAATGCATTCAGTCATTTGGACGGAGTTGTTAAAACTCACTCCACTCAAATCAATAGAGTTATATTCCACTCTATTCAAATCAAATTTAAAGGGACGTGGCTGGGATAAATTGTGCCAGTCAGTCAGCCAAAACAAATTCTTGGACCAAGGTCGAACCGAGAGCTCTGGAGTCGAAGGTCCTCTGGGAGATATGAGTGGCGAGCGGCGTCCCACACCCCCAATCCCTAGTCCCCCCCCCCCCCCCCCCCCCCCTTCCTTTGCATTGGCGCTGCACTGTTGGCTGCCTCGTGTGAGGGAGACCTCCCCCACCCAGGACTTGGCTTGTGCACTCCCCCCCACCTTCCCCCCCCTCCCACTCCCCCCCCCCCTACTGCCCTGTAACAACCCCAACCCACTCCCCCCTCCTTCCGTAAATGGCGCTGCCTATGACGGCTGCCAGTCTGTTTGCGGTGGTGAATATGCATATGTTTGTCTCAAGGCTCTGTACCATTATTACTATCTAAAATGTAATAATTGTGGAATATTACTGTAATGAGCTGTATGTGTATGATCCAAGCGTCCTATGATCCTCATAGGAGCATAACAGAAAAAAGCATTCCATGTGAAGGTATTCTGTATCTTTGCATGTCAACTAATAAAGAAACTTGAAACTTGAAAACTGTACATTGGAATATCTAATATGTATTTACCACCTTCCTCTGCACGAGGCCACAGATGGGTTTTATGTAACACAAGGACAATTAATTAATTAATGAATGAATGAATGAATGAATGAATGAATGAATGAATGAATGAATGAATGAATGAATGAGACAGAGAGACCACGGCGGGTTTATATTAACACAACAGAACTGAATGAGAGAGAGAGACAGAGAGAGACCACGGCGGGTTTATATTAACACAACATAACTGAATGAGAGAGAGAGAGAGAGAGAGAGAGAGAGAGTGTGTGTGTGTGTGTGTGTGTGTGTGTGTGTGTGTGTGTGTGTGTGTGTAATAACAAGCATACTATAATCACAGGTGTATTTAAGCATTACATCACGCGCATAGCTGTCAACATTGGGATTTGAAAAAACGTGCACGTTTAGCCCCGCCCTTTCCCCGGCCCCGCCCCCTCGGCCCGGTCCCCCTCCCACCCGGCCCCACCCCCTCCCAATGGAGCTGCCTCGTCGCTGCCATCTGCTGGTCAAAACCTGTATGTACCCAGCAAGGGCGTAACTCTCTTGTCAGTGGTGGGGGGGACACATTTGGGGGCGTGGTCAGTGGCGGAGGGGTGCTATGTATAGTTGTCCGCTCGCGGGGGTGGGGGTAGGGGGGGTTCCCCCCCTTTTAGATTTTTTTTAATCAGTTGTGCAAGTCAATTTTGGTGAGTTGTTTCTATATAATTCACTTATGACAAGTCATAATGCCGCGCGGGTCTCGGAACGTGCATACTACGTTGTGTGTATGAGAGAGAGAGAGAGAGAGAGAGAGAGAGAGAGAGAGAGAGAGAGAGAGAGAGAGATCGCGCTATTTATCACAGTTTCATACCAAACTGGGGAGGGGCGTTACAGTATGTAGCCTATTTGAGCACACCTGAATACTGGGCTGTTGTTGATATGCAAAGACAGCTGTGGTACTTAGCGCGCCGGGTGCTCACTTGACTTTGCATGACAATGGCTCAGAGATGGCCAAGCAGCCGTTTTCCTATCACGTCGCGTCACCATTTATTATCGTGCAGCGAACACTAACTGCATTCTGAAAACATGCCGGGGACACTAACTTCCCGCGGACCCCCCCCCCCCCTTAGTTACGCCCCTGGTACCCAGCCATTCGTTGTAGGGTAAACTTTTCCTACTTTAAGTGTAAATGCTATGTAAATTATGGTTTTGTTGAACATTTGTATTTCACAGGAGAGAAACTGTATTCAAAGAAAGCTATTAAAATAGTCTTTGAATCTAAATATACTTTCATTGTGTTGATTTTACATTAATTCCATGATTTTACTCAAGTAAATATCTGTTACAAGCTTCGGTTTTATGTAGAAAAATGCTGTTTTTAATCTAGATTAATCTAGATTGATTACAGAAAGAATTGATGTGACAGTGTCTGGCAACATACTGTTTGTGTTCTTTTTATTTATTTTTTCTTTGTGTTTGTGATTTGTCTTGATGTGTGTTTGTGAAACTATAAAAGCTGAAAATAAAATATTATAAAGTGTAAATGCTATAAAAAATACAGTAAATTACATTTTATCAAAATATTAACCATTAAATAAAGGTTGTAATCTGTAAATGTATTTGATTTGACTGTAAATGGTATGAATTGAAAATGGGGGAAGTCCTTCTCTGGTCTGCATCCCCATAACAATTGTGTATTGAACAATACTGTATTGTACCCATTCTGCAATCTGTTAAATTTAGCAATCAATCAATGTATTACCATAGTGCCTTTATACCTTCATCACTGTAGGCTACATATTAATACTACAACTCGTTAAAGCTATAAAAAATACCTATGGTCATTAATTTAGCAGTGGGAATATCATTTTTGGAACAGTGTGTGTGTCTACAGAGAAATGTGAGATAGAAAAAAAGCCAATGCGATTTTGTGTTTTTCCTCAATATCTCTGCAATGCCTGCGAGTTACCAGTAACTGTATTTGTCATACCATGACAATTCATAACAACTTTTAAAACGGATCAATTTATATTTATAAATCGCATTCAGGAAATTGGGCGTCAGAGTGAAGGCATGCTCTCCGTGGAGGAATGAGGAGGGGACGCGTGAACCTTAGGGAACGACAGCGACAGGGGAGGCGCAGAGCAAACGGCTGTTCACCAAGACATTTACACATTCCTGCATCACATACAGTAACTTTGTATTGTTTTATCCACAGAAGATTTGCAAACCCTTTGTTCCAGAGACAAAAGCCACAGAGTGGGCAATCAAGAGACACTGGCTAAGTTGATTTGACACCCTCGGTGCAGAGACGCGCATCAGTCTCTCCCCTGAGCCCTGAGCAAATCCGCTCGCTCTTCTTATTCTTCTTCGGGTCGCAACCGTCTCCCGGTCTGACTTCCTGTGATAACGTTCTAATCTACACTGCTGCCACCTGTCGTCACGGAGGGGAATTGCAGCCATTTTGTAAAAATGAATAAGTACAAAATACGTGCCAATACGTGAACCGTGAACAGGGCGTGACGAGGCTTGAAAAAACAGGAGAATCCCGGGAAAAACGGTAGGGTTGACAGCTATGCATCACTCGCAGGAGTGGTTTGTGAACAATAAACCATGCGTAGGGGTGGTCGTTAGACCCCCCTAGGCATGGTTTATTGTTCACAAATCATGACTGCAAGTGGTGTAATGCTTTTATACAACTGCCACATTCATCCAACCTTATTGCTATACAATAAACACACATTAATCGAAGATTTATTGAAAAAACCATCCGCCAAAAAAAGTAGTTCCCACAACAACAAAAAATACAATTTGCCTCCATGTGGAAGCAGCTCGGAAGTGCATCCAACCAACTAACACATCCAACTGTGTTATTGGAATGATTGAGAGAAGTTGCCTCCATGTGGAAGCAGCTCGGAAGTGCATCCAACCAACTAACACATCCAACTGTGTGTTATTGGAATGATAGAGACAAGTTGCCTCATGTGGAAGCAGCTCGGAAGTGCATCCAACGGATCCAACAAACTAACACATCCAACTGTGTGTTATTGGAATGATTGATTGAACATTTTATTACCAGATGCAGAATGGGTACAATACAGTACGGCTCAATACACACAATTTTTAAGGGTATGCAGACCTACTTTCTATAGAACTTCATTCTTAGATGCTTCTATAGAAAGTAGGTAAAACAAATTAAAAAGTTTTCTTTGCCCTATAGGAAAAAAAAAGTTTTCTTCGCCCTATTTTTTTATTTATTTGTTTAAACCTACTGTAGAGGGCCTAAACTTAACCAGTTGGAAACCAAGCGTACAGTAATAAAATTAGCAATCAATCAATCAACTCAATAGGCCATGCTCACTTAGAACAGCGCAGCACTCAGCTGCTTCTACAGTCTCTCCCCAGCGTTGCAGACAGGAGTGTGTGTGTGTGTGTGTGTGTGTGTGTGTGTGTGTGTGTGTGTGTGTGTGTTTGTGTGGGGGTGGGTGGGTACGCCAGCGTCGGACAGTGTGAGAGTGAACGCTGCAGTCAGGAGGAAGGAAGTAGAAATTTAAAATAAAATTGCAAATAATCAATCAATCAATCCGCGATTTTTCTTTTGTTCTAAAATGACTCATGACCCATCAATTACATCATCCAACATTGTTTAAAGGACTAAGACATTCGCCTTGACAGAATCGCTTTATATTTAGTCGTTATGACGCTATCAACATATCCATTTGTTAAAGATTATTGTCCGCCATTTTGTTTTTGCCGACAGAGTGATCCTGGCGGAGTGATATGATTCGGTTGTGGGCGGGTCCTGGGACCAGGAGCGTAGAATGGTCCCTATACATAAGTGTAAATGGACTGTTTCAGCCAATCAGAATCGAGAAATTTGCATGCCGTTGTATAATATGGTGCAGTGCAGGGTCCATGTGTGTGGCTTGTGTCCAATAACAATAGTCCATGTATCTTTTGTGTGTGCGTGTGTTTAAGACTGTGGTCTTTGATAATGAGAATGTTATAGTTCTTCTTTCTACACATGAATGAATGAATGAATGAATGAATGAATGAATGAATGAATGAATGAATGAATGAATGAATGAATGAATGAATGAATGAATGATTCATGAAAACTTTATTTAACAGATTGCAGAATGGGTACAATACAGTACGGCTCAATACACACAATTGTTAAGGGGATGCAGACCAGAGAAAGACTTTCGTCTTGTTTCCATCAATTCAGTGCCACATACACACAGTCCTCATATCCCTCCTAGTTACACACAGTCATCATTATCCCTCCCATACAATACGCACAACACAACAGATTAACTCGTCTTGCTCAATACTTGTTTATGAGTTTTAAGAGACAGCACTGTAATCTCTCTCAACCAAAGCTCTACTAGTTAACAAATATCTCCACCTTGCTATCTGAAACACTGACACCATTATCAACCTAATAATATCAACCTGATAATATTGAAACATTATCAATATAACGTTAGCTACCAACTTTAGCAGGGCTCCTAATAACACAAGATACATTTCACTATGAATTGAAAATGGGGGACCCTGATGTAAACAAGACGAAAGTCTTTATCTGGTCTGCATCTCCTTAATAATTATGTGTATTGAGCCGTACTGTATATTGTACCCATTCTGCAATCTGTTAAATAAAGTTTTCATTCATTCATGCCTTTTGAAAAGTGACATGGTCGATGTAGGAGTTATGATGCGGTTTCAATTCGGTTACAGTAACGTTACACAAACTGACATTCTAAAGCCAAGAAGACACTTACCCATAAAGACGGTATCTCGATCGATCTCATCTATCGTTGAATAGTGCAGCTTCTCCATGTGACGAGTCCGACTCGAGCCGCGTGCATTAATCCCATGGGAAATGTAAACAATATAGCATCGCGAGCCAGCTTGTTGCATCAAATTGATGTTTGGCTTTTGTCTCCCGAGTGAAGTTAGAACTACTACACTTCGGCTGGTCCAGGCTAAGCACTGCAGGCTTTCGTTTTACAACAACTGAGATAAAAAAAAATATATATATATCATCAAACAGCAGTCTTTTCTTCTGATCTAATCGATCCTTCATTTGCGTGAGGATGCTGTCGAAATCCACTATTCTGTTGATGCGTGACACACGTTCCATTTTCGGGACTCCGACTCCCGACAGGTGGTCACTCAGACAGTCACCCAAGCTTGCTATTAAAGTGCTAAATGTTAGATACACTAATATAGAGGTTTCGAACGTGGCTGCTCTCAGTGCTCTGTTAATAAAATGTTCAATCAATCAATCAATCCCGCGAGGGGAGAAACAGCTGTGTAGCTACAGAGCTGCAGATGTAGGAGCCATACTCTGATTGGATTTGCAAGGCTGCCAATCATTCAACCTCCGTGTATTGGATGTCAAGGGCTGTCAATCATTAAATCCTCCATTCAATGGCAAGAGTTTAACTGCACAGACCGTGCTTAGATGACATTAATAGCCTATTTTGATTGGCTATTATTTATTTAACAATGGGTCAACCTGTGCAGATATTCTGCATGAATAATTACTGCAGGCAATACTGCAGTGCAGGCCTGCTCAGAGCTGTAAATTTTGGCAATTTTTGAAGAAAAAAAATTCACTGGCATTTTTTTTACAGAGGAAAACATTTATAATAAATAATAATAATAATAATAATAATAATAATAATAATAATAATAATAATAATAATAATAATAATAATAATAATAATAATAATAATAATAATAATAAAAAAAAAATATATATATAAGTATATGTAAATTAATAATAATTATGAATTATGAGTGAATTTGTATTTCATGTGTTGTCATAGAGAAACCTCCACTGGTAGAGAGAGATGGGGAGTGGAGAGAGAGAGGGATATGTAGGGGAGAAATGGAGAGAGAGGGAGGAGAGGGAGAGAGAGTGAGGAGAGGGAGAAAGGGAGAGAGAGGGAATCATGGAAGGAAGGGAGATTATAAATAAGGAAAGATTTACACCATTTAACCTCTGTCGGTGTAATTGTTTTTCATACCATTAAATCCCTGCACTAAATCTCTTTCTCTCCATCTGACTTTTTGTATCTCAGGCTGTTATATTTAAAGCCAATCTACATGATTATAAAAAATCAACCAACCTCAACATTAAGACTCTTATGTAATTGCTGTAGACGTACACGCGAATACGGGCAAAGCGCTGGGAGAACTACACGACTATCTCAACAGACACCAGATCAAACATCCAGATGCAGCGATGGTAGTGGCCGGCGACTTCAACCAGGCCAACCTGAAGAAAGTGATGCCGTCCTTTTTTCAGCACATCGCTTGCTCCACCAGAGGGAAAAACACACTCGACCACTGTTATTCCCCGTTCAGAGCCGGCTACAAGGCAGTAGCCGCTCCGCCATTAACGGGGTCCACAAGCTCGAGCGACCACGACTCCATCTTGCTATTTCCGGCATATCAGCAGAGATCACGTGACGCCGTCGTGTCACGTGAGACAAAGAAGTGGACCGACGAATCAGAGGCCACGCTCCAGGACGTGTTTACAGACACGGATTGGGATATGTTCAAAGGAAGCGCCAGTGACGTCAGTGAGCTAGCAGACAGAGTGGTGAGCTACATCACAACAATAGCCGATGGTATTGTCCCCAGAAAAACGGTGCAGATTTTCCCAAACCAGAAACCGTGGGTGGATAGCACTATTAGAGCAGCTCTGAACTCTCGTACCACCGCATACAACCTGGGTAGAGAGTCAGGAAACATGGAGGAGTATAAGGCTTCAGTCTATACTCTACGCAAGGCTGTCAAACTTGCTAAGAGGACATATGCTGACAAACTGGAGACACAAATGGCACAAAACGACACAAGAGGATTATGGCAGGGACTGAAGACAATAACTGACTATAAAGTCAGCGCCCCCTCAATGGGGAGCGACGACGCCTCCCTCGCGGACAAGCTCAACATCTTCTACGCTCGGTTTGGTGCAGACAGTGGCGCTGCCGGCTCTCCGGCTAGTGACGTCACTGGCGCGCCGGCTGTTGTGGAGGGGGGGGGGCAACCGCGGGGGGGCGGGGACGCTCTCTCGTTGTCGGAACACAGTGTGAGAAGAGCATTTATGCAGGTGAACACCAGGAAGGCTGCTGGCCCAGATGGCATAACAGGACGCATACTCAAGTCCTGTGCCAACCAGCTGGCCCCAGTGTTCACCGCCATATTTAATCAATCCCTGGCGGAGTCAGTGGTCCCTGCCTGCTTCAAGATGTCTACCATCATCCCTGTACCGAAGAAACCCTCCCCAACATGTCCAAATGACTACAGACCGGTGGCACTCACCTCTGTGGTCATGAAATGTTTCGAGAGGCTGGTCAAGGACCACATTTGTGCCTCCCTCCCCAGTGATATGGACCCTATGCAATTTGCATACAGGACAAACAGGTCCACCGACGACGCGGTCTCCCAGGTACTGCACAGCACCCTCTCGCACCTTGACCGTCAGAAGGGGGGCTATGTGAGACTGTTGTTCATTGACTACAGCTCAGCGTTCAACACCATAGTCCCCACCAGACTGGTGGACAAGCTGATCGAGCTAGGTCTGAGCTCCGCCCTGAGCGCCTGGGTACTGGACTTTCTGAGCGAAAGACCCCAGGCAGTCAGGGTGGGGGGTCAGACCTCCAACACCATCACCCTGAGCATCGGGTCCCCCCAGGGCTGTGTTCTGAGCCCCCTGCTGTACTCACTCTACACCAGTGATGCCGGTAACGCGTTACTAAGTAACGCGTTATTGTAATCTGATTACTTTCCCCCGAAAATAGTAATCTAACGCGTTAATCTTTAAAAGCCAGTAATCTGATTGCAGTTACTTGTCCAAGTGGCTGTGCATTACTATTTCGTTACTATCTCATCATAAATTCATAATGCAGGCGGAATGCAGTATTTTATTTCGTTTTCGACAGTCAAAAATACATTTTGAGCTGTTTTTCTTATTTGGGAGTGACGTAGTGTGGCAGTGAAAGGGTTACACAAGAATGTGTCCCGCGGCGTGACTGGACACTCTGTCTGTGAGTGACTCTGCTTTGGTACAATCACATTCCCCATCCACAGTCTGCGAATCAGAGGCAGAGTAGGGCGGGTCTTCACAGCACGTCATGCGACATATGCGCCAATCGTGTGACAGCAGGGCTCCGTTGTTACAGCCTCGTCTGCATTCGTCTGAGAATTCCACCCCAAAACGCTCGTCTATGCATATGCGGAGGAAACAAAATACTGTCTACCGCTAAAAACAGCACATCCAATTGCATTGAAAGCATCTGGAATCACAACACTAGCCGACGCTTCGACTAGGTACAGGAGGACTCGGAGGCCAGCCAAACAGCAAAAGAGAGAGATTGTTTCTTTCCCTTTTGATTAATGTATATTTGATGGTGGCAGAGCAAAAGCTCTTATTTGCCAGATTTACAGTTAATTTACATGTTAAATTGAGACTGATTGTATGTTTATAGAGAGACATTTATAAAAACAATTTAATAGTTACAGTTGATATAATTGAATAGTTCAGCCTGCATTTGTTAAATGTGAATGGATACACTGGTTTTGTAAAACCACTGGCTGGCTGCTCTAATGCTGTGAGCATCATAGACTGTTGCTTTACCATACTTGATGGTACAGAAGCTGAAGCACTAGTTTAACAATTTACGTTATGTAGGCGGCTAGGTGGTGTAGTGGTCTAAGGCACTCGCCACCAGTGTGGAGACGCTAGGATTCGCGTGTTCGAATCCAGCTCTCCACATTGTTTTTCAGTTTGGCTGGTCGTCCGCAGTAATACACATTGGCCGTATTACGGGGAGGGAAAAACTGAAGGGTGGGGATCGAACGTTGTGAACAAGCGACTCCTACAAGTCGGTTGGTGCGCCTGCGCAGTAGAATCAGGAGGTGTCGGGGGCAGCGTGAGCCTCCCACGCGTTACTCCTCGACACTGAGAGGCCGAGCTGCGCAGGTGAAAAGATGCGACTGCTGTTACCTCAAGTACCGGAGGGGACTTGTGCTATGTATGACTTAGTCCTCACTGCAGCCGGCTTGTGGGAGGCAAGAAACAGCGTTCGTGACAGGGGAGGGTTGAATTGGATGATACGAAATTGGGATGGGAGAAAATATAGAAAATGGGAGAAAAAGTGGATCAAAAAAAAAAAAACAATTTACGTTATGTGCAGAGAAACAAGTTAAAAATAATTTATGCACTTTCAATAAATCGTTTAAAAAAAAACTGTTGGGGGAACGACGACGACTTCGTAACCTAGTTACTTTCAAAGTAACTAAGTTACTCTGATAATCAAGTAATCAGTAAAGTAACTTGGATTACTTTTTAAAGGAGTAATCAGTAATCAGTAATCGGATTACTTTTACAAGTAATCTGTGGCATCACTGCTCTACACACACGACTGTGTGGCCAAGTTCAGCTCCAACTCCATAGTGAAGTTCGCAGATGACACGGTGGTGGTGGGGCTGATCTCGGACAACGACGAGAAGGCCTACCGGGAGGAGGTTGAGGTACTGGAACGCTGGTGCCAGGACAACAGCCTGCTCCTGAATATTGGTAAAACCAAGGAGCTGATCGTGGATTATAGGAGAGGACAGCAGGAGACGCACACACCACTGATGATTAACGGGGCTACCGTGGACAGGGTGAGCAGCTTTAAGTACCTGGGGGTCCACATCTCAGAGGACCTGACATGGTCAACACACATAGACACAGTAGTAAAGAAGGCGAAACAGCGCCTCTACCACCTGAGACAGTTAAGGAAGTTCAGAGTATCGGGAAATATACTCCAGTCCTTCTACTCAGGAGCTGTAGAGAGCATCCTGACCGGAAACATCACTGCCTGGTATGGAAACAGCACGGCACAGGACAAGAAGGCCCTACAGAGAGTGGTGCGCTCAGTCGAGCGTACCATGGGTATTGCACTACCCCCCCTGCAGGTTCTATACAACAAGAGGTGCAAATCCAGAGCCTGCAGGATAATGAAAGACCCTCACCACCCCAATAACAGCCTGTTTCAGCTGCTGAGGTCAGGCAGACGCCTGCGAACCCCAGCTACTAGGACAGAGCGGCTTAGGCTCAGCTTCTTCCCCCAGGCCATCAGAGCCATGAACAATGAACATTGAGTGCTCAGAACATTGAACTGTCCACACACAAGCACACATGAACACACACATGACACGCACACTGTGCACGCTCACACACGAGCAGCCACTTAACACTTTAACATGAGCGGGCACACACTCATGTCGCACACACGCACACTTATGGCCAAAGGAAAGGACACTTTAAATTAGAATAACAGGAACAGTGTATTGCACTACCAAAGCTAACTAGCATGTCCCATATGCTCTGTAAATAACTATGTACAGATACCGAGATGTCACTCCATGTTACCTGTTACCTGTTACTGCACAATGTTGTTTTCTTCTTTTGATTCTATTATATGTACCACTGTATTGCACATCGTTGCGGGCAAGACCACCCGCATTTCATTGTATACCTGTATGCCGTGACAATTAAAACTCTTGACTTGACTTGACTTGACTGTCCCTACTGTCACCATTTATAGTTTATTAGACAGATTGAACAGAGAGAAAAGACAGATTGAACAGAGAGAAAAGACAGAGTTCTTAACTCTGACTACAGCCTCCCCCAGATGACCAGATCGGATCAGACTGACCGACTGACTGAATGAGAGGAGGTGGCTGCTCTCTATTTCATTAGCGGTGATTGTCAATACCTGATTAGCCCCTAGGCTACTGCCACATCACTACCTGATTAGCCCCTAGGCTACTGCCGCATCAGTACCTGATTAGCCCCTAGGCTACTGCCGCAGGGGTCATCCCTATGTTCCCCGAGTCCTATGTTCCCCTATTGATTGATTGGACATTTTATAAACTTTTATAATTTTATAAATTATTAATGTCCGCCTTGTTTCGAACTGGTTAAGCTTAGGCCCTCTTTCGAAGTTGGTTAAGGTTAGAGTTTGGAATCAGGGCTGGTGGTCTGACTATCTATCGCTACCGGGGAACATAGGACCCGGGGAACATAAGACCCGGGGAACATAGACATGCTCCCCTGCCGCATCACTACCTGATTAGCCCCTATGCTACTGCCACATCACTACCTGATTAGCCCCTAGGCTACTGCCACATCACTACCTGATTAGCCCCTAGGCTACTGCCGCATCACTACCTGATTAGCCCCTATGCTACTGCCACATCACTACCTGATTAGCCCCTAGGCTACTGCCACATCACTACCTGATTAGCCCCTAGGCTACTGCCGCATCACTACCTGATTAGCCCCTAGGCTACTGCCACATCACTACCTGATTAGCCCCTAGGCTACTGCCGCATCAGTACCTGATTAGCCCCTAGGCTACTGCCGCATCAGTACCTGATTAGCCCCTAGGCTACTGCCGCATCAGTACCTGATTAGCCCCTAGGCTACTGCCGCATCACTACCTGATTAGCCCCTAGGCTACTGCCACAGCACTACCTGATTAGCCCCTAGGCTACTGCCACATCAATACCTGATTATCCCCTAGGCTACTGCCACATAACTACCTGATTAGCCCCTAGGCTACTGCCACATCACTACCTGATTAGCCCCTAGGCTACTGCCACATCACTACCTGATTAGCCCCATAGGCTACTGCCACAGCACTACCTGATTAGCCCCTAGGCTACTGCCACATCACTACCTGATTAGCCCCTAGGCTACTGCCACATCACTACCTGATTAGCCCCTAGGCTACTGCCACAGCACTACCTGATTAGCCCCTAGGCTACTGCCACATCACTACCTGATTAGCCCCTAGGCTACTGCCACATCACTACCTGATTAGCCCCTAGGCTAACTGCCGCATCACTACCTGATTAGCCCCTAGGCTACTGCCACATCACTACCTGATTAGCCCCTAGGCTACTGCCACATCACTACCTGATTAGCCCCTAGGCTACTGCCAAACCAGCTCAACACATAACGGAACGTAGGCCAAATGCGTCCACATTTTTATAGGATTCTAGCACATTTTCATAACAATAGCACCCTGCGCCGTTTTGTCCTTTATATGCCGATTATCATTAGAATCTTAAATTGTACCATATGTCCCCCTTTAGACAACATATGTAACGCTACCAGCGCACTTTTGTTAAGATAATTAGTTGGCCATTCTCGGTCGCTATACCGAGGTCGCAGTAATAGTTTAACGCTGTTTAGATCATGTCGGAGAATATAGACACATCCCAGTGACCTGCGACCTGTGCTAACGCTCTTGGGAAATGCAGTGTTGTAGTTCTCAACATTTTCAGCCTTTAATTTTAAACCAATGCTGCCATCTACTGACAACAAAAAAGTGTTGTCTAATCGTCACCTTGAGAGCTACTTCCGTATACACCGTCGTCCCAAACCCATTCTAGAGATTCCCACTTTTTGCTGGGAGTGGGGCGTGGCCGTATTTTGTCCCAGACAATAAGAGTGGCCGCGATTGGTCACCGTGACATTAACCAACCCATCACATAACCAGCCCACCACATAACCAAACCAACCCACCATATTTTGATTTCGTAAAAGAGGACATGCTGGCCCCAGACTCGAGATACTTAAAGGGGACCTGCATTGCTATTCCTAGCACTATTTGGGCAAATTTACACAATTCCTGTGAGTCTATTGAAGACATCTGTAATTTTTTTTTCAAAAAAAATGCATTGTTTTATATTTCTAATCAAGTACTCAAAACCATAATTTTTCAGCCTCAGGATTTCAGGCTGTTATGGCCTGGCTCCGCCCATAAGCACTTTGAGTGACAGTCAGCCCACACAGTCTGCGACTGGTAGACAGCGAGAGATAGAGAGAGAGAGAGAGAGAGAGGGGGGGGGGGGGGGAGAAAGAGAGAGAGAGAGAGCTGAGAGAGAGATAGAGAGAGATAGAGAGAGAGAGAGAGAGGATTCACTTCCTTGTGTGCGTCCAGCAGACATGGGGCTGTTGCAGTGGAAAAAGACAGGCCGTTATTGATAAGCCCCCCCCCCTACCCTCTCTCCCTCCCTCCCTCTCTCTTCCTTTCTTCTTTTTCTCTTTCTTTCACTCTCCCTCTGTATCATTCTGCTCTCCGCGGGTCGGTGTGTGTGGGGGGGGGGACCTGCGTGCGGAGTGTTTGCACAGTGGTCTCTCTCTCCCTCTCTCTCTCTGTCTCTCCCTCCCTCCCTCCCTCCCTCCCTCCCTCCCTCCCTCCCTCCATCCCTCTCTCTTCCTTTTTTCTTTCTTTCACTCTCTCCCTCTGTATCATTCTGCTCTCCGCGGGGCGGTGTGTGGGGGGGGGGGGGACCTGCGCGTGGAGTGTTTGCACAGTGGTCTCTCTCTCTCTCCCTCTCTGTCTCTGTCTCTCCCTCTCTCTCTCCCTCCCTCTCTCTCTCCCTCTCTATCTCTCTCTCTCTCTCTCCCTCGCAGAGTGCATGCAGAGGTGTCGGGTTTCACTCTGCCTCCCAGTATGAGGAAGTGGTTTCCACTCGCTGTGTAGTCTAGGTAGATTAGCTCCAACCACAGAGCCAATCGCATCACTGTCCGCTTACCCAGGGCCCCGGTGACGTCACGATATGCCTCAAATCAGGATGACCTAATTAAATCTAGCAGGAAATGGTCTGAGCTGAATCAGAGCAATCCGCCAATATGGTATTTAGACACAAAAACACATTGATACTAACTCCTATTACTATAATACAATGCTAGAGACTGAAAAATGACATTTATAATGCATGTCACATTTAATTATATTCAAAGTTTACTCAAATATGCTGTATTGTCTTAATATATTTAAAGTATGCCCCCTCTGTTTGGATATAACATTATTATTTATATTATTTTATATAACACAATAATATCTCTATATAACCAAAGACACACCAAACCAAAGTTACTCAACAATCAACATGCTTTATTATGCCTAAAAGTATCTCTCTGACAAAGCTCAATGGCACAATAATAACTTAAAAATAAACCTGTAGCAAAATAATAGCTCGCTTTTCAAGTCTTACTGGACAAAAATAAATAACCAAAACATATGAAATAATGTTCTAAATAATACCTCTTCTGTAGAAAATCCAACTTTAACAAATTATCTCTTTGTATATTTTCAATATAAATAATAAAACAGTAACCTCACAAAGATACTAATCAAATTAAAGAATACAAGTGCACTATGCAGTTTTGGATTTGTACATTTGCATAACTTGCCATTAGTGAATATAACATATTTATTACCTATGTTTATTACATAAATCAAACCAAAAACATTTTGAGGCACCATGAACCATGAATTTGTTTAGCAAAGCACTAGTGCAATCCATGGATCTGTAGCTGCTGTGATTTTTCACAGTATGAAATGCGAACGCATTTACAGCATCCTGTTTTCCCGGGTCTAACAAATAATTTGGCCAATTTTGCAGACAAACTCTCACCTTGCACAACTTAAAAAAAAAATGCTATGTCCATGTGCGCTTTAAGATCTCCGGCACCTTTATTACACACAGACACGTACAGTATGTGCACTCCGCCTCCCATTTGTTCCGACCGGGATGTTACATTTGGAATTTGGAAGTTCATCTGTAAACGTACATTTACGCTTTGGCATTGTGATTGTGAGCTGCAGTCCGATCTCTCCACTTCCTCTGTTATTTGTGAGTGAGTGTAGTAGAGCCACCCACACAGCTTCTCTGGGATTATATCACACTCGCAACAGAGTACTGAAAGGATAAAACTCGTGTTCGTTGTTAAAAGAAGGTGCCAGCCGATAGAAATGAGACGGAGTCAGATGAATAACAATTGCCTGTTTACTTAGTACAGTCGGCATAGGCAAGGACCAGAGCCCGAGTGGAGGGTAAGAGCCCACCACCCGGCACAAAGGTTCCGATAAACATCCACACAGTATATTTATGCATCTTTCTCCCGACTCCTCCTTGGCTGGTTGATGATGAAGATGATCAGGGGGACCCTGATGGAAACAAGACAAACGTCTTTCTCAGGTCTGCATCCCCTTAACAATTGTGTGTATTGAGCTGTACTGTATTGTACCCATTCTGCAATCTGTTAAATTAAGTTTTCATTCATTCATTCATGATGGCTGGGGGCGTGGGGAAGATAAAGGGACAGAGATAGAGAGAGGGAGAGAGAGAGAGCCACTCAGAAAGGGGGGGGGGGGTGAGAGAGAATTCTAGATACCCGGCTCCATGCTTGTGTGTGTGTGTGTGTGTGTGTGTGTGTGTGTGTGTGTGTGTGTGTGTGTGTGTGTGTGTGTGTGTGTGTGTGTGTGTGTGTGTGTGTGTGTGTGTGTGTGTGTGTGTGTGTGTGTGTGTGTGTGTGTGTGTGTGTGTGGGAGACACATAATGGGGGGGGGGGGGGGGGGTGTGTTGGAGGGAAGAGGCGCATGTCATGAGTTTGGTGATTTGTAGCAGCGGTTCACGGCAGGGCAGGGTTAGGTGTCAGAGTTTGGTGATAGATATGCTAGCATTGGTTAAGGGAGGAGCGGTGAGCGCATGTGTTAATTGTCAGGCCAGGAGACAAATGCAGGGAGATGGGGTAACAGAGGTGGGTGTGGGCAAGGCCAGATTAAGACTTCAGAGGCCCCTGGGCCAGATTCTTGTGGAGGCCCCCCCACACACACATGCACGTGCACGCACAGTGGTGTTTTTATATGTCACTTTAAAAAATATATAGAATATTTAGAAGTGGTGGGCTCTGAGGGCCAAGCTAAAAGGACTTTGATCACCCCTGCCCACTTTGACAACCTAGGATGGCTTAGAGTAGACGACAGAGTACAGCAACTTGCAATGGGCCTGGTCTACAAGATACACTACACGACCAAGGTACCCATGTACATGTCAAAATACTTCCCAAAGGTCAGTGAATACCACGATCACAACACCAGAGGGAGCTCCACAAATCATGTTAAACCCAGATTCGGCTCAAACAAGGGACTAAACACGTTTCACAATTATGCCACATCAATGTGGAACGCCCTACCCAAAGCTGTAAAGGAATGTGAATCACTACCCACTTTCAAAAACACTCTCAAAGAACACCTACGGAAGACTGCAATTCGAAACTGGCCCCTGTAAATGTCCTAACACAACCCCCTCCAATGTACAGTAAATGACCAAGTATGGTTGTCAATATTCCAATGTACAGTTTTGCTTGTACAGTTGTACAGTGTCACCCACCCACCCACCCCTCCCACCCACCGAACCACCTCCAATGTACAGTCCCCCCCACCCCCCCAACCCCACCCCACCTACCCAACTTCCTCCAATGTACAGTTTCTACGTCAAATGTATATACTCTCTTTTCTGGACTCTTTTCGTATCACAAACAGTACTGTATTTGCAAATCTGGTGTGTCATAAATGTATAGATGTAGCAGTACTGTCTATCTGTATGTCATGTATGTCATATATTATGTTATGATGTATTGAAAATGGGGGACCCTGATGTAAACAAGACGAAAGTCTTTCTCTGGTCTGCATCCCCTTAACAATTATTGAGCTGTACTGTACTGTACTGTACCCATTCTACAATCTGTTAATAAAGTTTTCAATCAATCAATCAAGAAGAGAAAAGAAACGCATCCTGTTTAGATGGGGGGATGGCGCCATCCTCAGGAAGAAAAAAAACATGCACACACTTTGGAGACAAGAATATAATATTAAAATAGTAAGCTTACTTTTACGTGAATGTCAATTTAAATTATAATTAGGGAAGGGAGGGGGTTGAAATGTGTTTTTGTCCTAGGGGGTTGAAATGTGTTTTTGTCCTGTGTTACTGTCTGTGAATTAATGAATTAATGAAAATTGTATTTAACAGATTGCAGAATGGGTACAAATAATACAGTATGGCTCAATACACACAATTGTTAAGGGGATGCAGACCAGAGAAAGACGTTTGTCTTGTTTACATCAGGGTCCCCCATTTTCAATTCATAGTGACATGTATGACATGCAAAACATTATGACATCATGACATTTATGGCATAGGGACATACATGACATACAGGTATATAGTACTGTTACATTTGTGACATATATGATATGCAAATATACAGTACTGTTACCCATAGATCCTGATAGAGAGTATATACATAGACCCTAATCAGTCAGGCTTCAGAACTGGTCACTCCACAGAGACAGCCCTCATTGCGGTCACAGAGGCACTTCACTTAGCAAAAGCGAAAGGCCTCTCCTCTGTCCTGATTCTCCTAGATCTATCTGCAGCCTTCGACACAGTCAACCACCAGATCCTCCTCGCGGCCCTCGCAGAAATGGGAGTGGCTGGCTCTGCGCTGACATGGTTGTCATCATACCTCAATGACCGCTCCTACCAAGTGTCATGGAGAGGGACCCTGTCGGCCACCCGCCCCCTGCGGACGGGTGTCCCCCAGGGCTCGGTTTTAGGACCCCTTCTCTTCTCCCTCTACACTAAATCACTGGGTAACATTATCACGTCTCATGGCTTCTCCTACCACTGTTATGCCAACGATACTCAACTCTTCCTCTCCTTCCCTCCCTCAGATATCCACGTCTCTGAGCGGATCTCGGCCTGTCTGTCCGACATCTCCGCCTGGATGACGACCAACCACCTCAAACTGAACCTAAGCAAAACAGAATTGCTCCACCTGCCGGCCAAATCCTCCCCCCTGACCGACCTTTCCATCACAGTCGAGAATGCAGCTGTGACCGCGTCCCCGACCGCCAAGAACCTTGGTGTTGTGCTCGACGACCAGTTGAACTTCTCTGCTCACATCGCAGCGACAACCAGAACCTGCCGATTCCTCCTGAGCAACGTCAGAAGGATCCGCCCCTTCCTGACAAAAGAAGCCACCCAACTCCTCGTCCAATCAACAGTCATCTCCCGCCTCGACTACTGCAACGCACTGCTCGCTGGCCTCCCGGCCACTGCCACTAAGCCTCTTCAACTCATTCAGAACGCAGCGGCCCGCCTGATCTCAAACCTACCGAAGTCGGCCCATGTCACCCCACTTCTTAGGGACCTGCACTGGCTCCCCATTGCTGCACGAATCCGCTTCAAGGCCCTCGACCTAGCATACCGTGCGGCAAAGGGAACTGCTCCCGCCTATCTCCGGTCAATGGTCTCTAACTACACACCCTCAAGACCCCTACGCTCTGCATCTTCTGGCCGCCTCAGACCTACTCCTATCCAAGCTCCGGGAGGGTCATCAAAGAGAAGTCGCCTATTCTCAGTCCTTGCCCCACAATGGTGGAATGAACTACCCACCCCAGTTAGGACAGCCGAAACACGTCCAATCTTTCGCCGTCGACTAAAGACGCACTTCTTCAACCATTATCTGAATTAAAAAAGAAAAGAAAAAAAAAAAAATTATCTAACCCTAACTAACCATACTGTCATGCACTTGTCCTAATAAACTAACTTACACTGTAGCACTCAACACTTTGATGAACATTGTTACTCAGCTGATAGAGTTGTGCCCTTCCTGATGGCTTGTCATACAGAACTTGTAAGTCGCTTTGGATAAAAGCGTCAGCTAAATGACTAAATGTAAATGTAAATGAGGGGACTGTACATTAGGAGGGGGTGGGTGGGTGCGAGAGAAATATACATACGGTGGGGAGAGAATATATACATTACATACGGTGGGGAGGGGACTGTCTATTAGGTGGGGGTGGGTCTGTATGTATGTATGTATGTATGTATGTATGTATGTATGTATGTATGTATGTATGTATGTATGTATGTATGTATGTATGTATGTATGTATGTATAAAAGAAGAACAAAATACAATAGAAATATTGACTGACGTTTCTTAGGCGACTCTTTCGACGTTGGTTAAGGTTATAGTATGGAATCAGGGCTGGTGTTCTATCGCCCTGCTATAAGACAAACTCTAACCTTAACCAACTTCGAAAGAGTGCCTAAGCTTAACCGGTGAAAGAAAGAGGCGTCACATGGTTGGCGCTACCAGAAACGTCAGTGGCCAATCAGAGCGCAGAACGCGAACGCTGAACTGGAAATCCGTTGGTAAAAGTATTCAGGCGTCGGGGCTGGGATGTGGAGAAGCAAGTTTTGACTTTTTATTGCTGTTTTTACCTCAAACGGAAAACCTCAAACTCTTATGAAGAGGAGAAAAAATACTCAAGATTAGCCACTTGTAGACGGCAGGGTGTGACGTACTGTATATTTTATTTGATGAAATATTTTTGTTGACTAAATATTTTAGTTGATGAAATATGTTTTAATTTCAGTGTCACAGTATGATATTGATCTCCAAAATAAGAAAAAAAAATGTGGGGCCTCTAGTGACGAGGGGCCTCCAAAAGAATTAAATAAAAGTAAAAAAAAAAAAAAAATCATTTGGGGCCTCTAGTGACGAGGGGCCTCCAAAAGGCCTCGAGTGACGAGGGGCCTCAAAATTTTTTTAAAATAAAAGTTAAAAAAATAATAATACTAATTTGGGGCCTCTTGTGACGAGGGGCCTCCAAAAGGCCTCTAGTGACGAGGGGCCTTCAAAAAAATAAAAAATTTAAGTTAAATTTTTTTTTAAATGCTGGGGCCTCTAGTGACGAGGGGCCTCCAAATTCTTTTAAAATAAAAATGTTTAATATTTTTTTATTTTTTTTGAGGCCCCTCATCACTAGAGGCCCACGGGCCGCGGCCCGGACGGCCTGGTCGTTAATCCGGCCCTGGGTGTGGGTGTGTGTATGTGTGTGGGCGGGCTGTTCATTAGGTCACACAAGAGGCATGGGGGGCTGATCGATGGATGAAAGAGAGAGAGAGATGGATGAGAGGAGGGTTATGTTGTTCAGTGGTAATTGATGTAGCCATTAATTGAGAGGGTGCAGGAAGCGCCGTGCGCTCACACAAGGGGTCCTTTGTTTATGCTTCAGACCGTAAGTCTGAGGGGGAGAGAGTAAGAGAAGAGGGGGGGGGGCAGAAGAGGGACAGAGATGGTTCAGACAGTAGTGTGTGTGTGTGACTCGAGGGAGAGAGGAAGAGAGGAAGGGGGGAGAGATCACGCTAATAACCCACAGTACTGTAGTATCCAGTCAATTTAAAATGTTATTTAAGTGTGTACATGCATAACGGTCCGTGAAAAACTATGGAACAAAAAATATAATACTTATTTTTTAAAGGGGACATGCATTATAAATGGCTTTTTGTGTTTTTATAGTAATAGGAGTTAGTATCAATGGGTCTGTGTCTCTTATTACCATATTGACTCATCAGTCTAGTCTCGAGTTCACAAGATCCTCCCTCACTCAACTAAGCTGTTCTGATTTGACGGTATTCCTGATGTGAATAGGGTACTGATCTGCATCACTCTATTAGCGCACAGTGAAACCCGACACTTCCTCAAACGGGAGAGACAGAGGGAGGGAGAGAGAGAGATAGATTCAGATTCAGATGACTTTATTCACCATTTTATACAGGTACAAAATGGAACGTGATTTGACATTACAGTGCATGCTTTTTTCACAATTAAGAACAATACAACAGTAAATAAATAATTATAAGTAAAGTGCAAGACGGGACAGAACAGTGAGACAACAATAAGACTGTGAAAGTGCAGTGGTTGGGGACATGGATACAGTGCAACACAAAGTTCAAGTCCAGATGTCCAGCCGTAGCCGCCTGCCGTGGGGGAGCATGTTGAAGAGGTTGTGACCCGGGTGGGCGGGGTCTGCCATGATCTTCCTCGCCCTCCTCAAGGCCCTGGTGGAGTGTAGGGACTCGAGGGAGGGAAGGGGGCAGCCAATCACCCTCTCCGCCGAGCATAGGCGGCGGGTATATAAGGCACAGGGAGGCAATGCCAACCCAAACGCCCCAGTCTGCGCATTATTATAGGCAGCCTAGGCTACGATATTGTGTGTGTGTGGGCTGCTGCAGTCCGGTGGTGACAATACGCAAGGGTTGGCCAACCAAGGTGTCAATGGCAGTAGGTGTGGTGACCGTTAACATTCCAGACTGCAGGCAGTAACCAATCACGCCGCATCATCAAACTAACCGATGCCAGTCTGGTCTTCAAAACCCTCCATGGTCTACTCTAGCCCCACCCCCACTTTCCGATTTTTCACCTCCAGGTTCACCAGAACTGTTGTACCGGGTGACTTGTACATTTAGCAAAGCAGCCCTCTCTGTGAGAGCTGCCAAGACCTGGAACTCCATTCAAAGTTACATGCCGCCTGGGCATAACACGGATCACCTGAGGCCGAGGGCATGATGAGACTGAGTCAAAGTTAATCAAACCGTGGAAACTTTTTAGAGCTACTATGTACATTGTTTTCAAAGCATGATGAGATCCAAATTACGGAAAACGTTTCCTTCATTGCCGTCGGCACCGCAACTTGTGAACGGCCTTTCCCAATGAGGCGCATCCGAAACTGGCTAGAACAACAATATGCGCCAGGAGAGACGGTCAACTCTGAGTCCACTTCACATTGAAAGTGATCTCACAGACAAACTTAAAGCAGAAAAGATCATTGATGCGCGAAACGTCGCATTTTTCTTTTGTTGCATTAAGGTAAGACAATGGTTAATCATATTGGATGCCTTCATTTGAACAATTAATTTGCACTATATGAAATGAGTGGGGCTCGCTGTAGTAGCCTAGTAGTGTGTGTGTGTGTGTATATGAAATCAGAACCTGGACAGCACCGTTTGCGTGCAAGCAAAAAAGAAAAAGGGAATGTGGTATATTCTGAATCAGAACCATGTTTTAACTCCCAGAAATCTCCAGCGACTGGTCCCAAAAGCTGTGTGGAAGTTTGGGAATAGGAGAAAACAGTTAAATTCAGTAATACTCTGATATATTTCAATACATTTCTGGCCCAATTCTGCTGTTATTCAATAGATTATTTTAGGAGAATACCAATTTGATGTCTAAACTAACAACAACTAAAGATAATATTGATAAAATTATGCACTGGAAGAATAGTCAGTTGGTCTGGGCAAACTGGATCTATATTGGAAATCAGCAGACCCCCGGGAGACCACATTGTATTTAAATACAACAGGAGACTGGTTGCTGTGGCCGGCCAGAGTTAAACATTAGAACAGATGGTTGTGTTGATCAAACCATCCCACACAATGGGCCTGTCAACAGACGCCCATTTATGGTGACTTATAAGGCCAACTGTAAACAGAAAAGTGCTCTAAAAACAGCCTCCAGACTAGGAGGTGTAGAAACACCCAGTTGCTATCTACTTCAAAGACCGTTTTCATGTGACTGTTGCCTGTACTAACATGGCTGGTGAGACTCCTCCTGTACACAGGAACAGAGGGAAATAGCGAATTTGGATTAACTTGGTTTAATACAATCAAATAGTTATGATAAGTACAGGACATTAGCAGAAATATTCAGCCCATAGGATATCAGTAATATTAAGATTAAGTAGGACGTTTGTGGCCATTTGGAAACTGACTTAGATAAAAAGGTATGGTTTAAATTAATGGTAAACTATTCAAAAATATGTAGTAACTAACTATAGGATAAGTAATAACTGTAAGACAATAAAATAGAATATATAGATTCTCTTTTATTGATCTTAGGACCAAATTCAGGCATACTAAGCCTAGGAAATCCGGTAAAAGAACTATACTAATATAGAGTAATTAAGTAGCAAGTAATCTGTAAGTTTCAAATCTTTAAAAGCTAAGTACAACATAGAAAATAGCAATCTGGAGTAAACGGTTGGCGGCTGTAGTCCTAAATACAGGGCCATCCTCTAAAACACAAATATCTCCTTGTTTAGAGATGATCTGACATTCAAAATGGCGTATCCACAAAATGGATGCCGTCCAGACAATTCAGCCAATCAGAGAAAGCCATACTTCTAGCGCCTACGTCATATGACAAACAGGACGAGAGGCGTGGTTTAGTCCTTTTAACAGGCTGCGCACAGGAGAGAAGGACTCAGCACGCAGATCCCACCTCCCGGTGTTCGAGAACAGAGAAGATTGAACCAGATGACCGTGTTGCCGGGACAACCAGCCAGCACAACAACAAAGAGACGACGCCAGACCAACGGAAGAAGAGCTTCCTGTTCCAGAGAACTTATTATAGATATAATTCAAAAAGATGTTATACTGTCAAATAGATCTGGTTCTTTATTGAATAAACAGATCTTCTTTGGGAACTCTGCACCTCGTCTGGCTCCATTTACTCCATTCAACTACAATTGGGTGACGGAGATAGGTTATACAACGCAGAAGGAGAACACTATACAACTTAGAAGTAACAATGTAATAAATAGCCGTGATACGACAATTGTCGCCGTGACACCGGGCTGAATTCGAACATAACCGATTGGAGGGTTTGCAGCTTGTTGCAATCCTCGCAAGGACGCCGCGAAACTACTTCTCAAGGACCAAGTCTCTCTCTCGTCGACGCCTCTACAACTGTTCTTCAACACTCAGCCAGAGGACGACGAATTTGGAGGTAAGTGAGGAGATGTGGCGTCTAAATCGGTATAGGACGACCAGTCCCGTCTGGGGTTGCTGTAAGTAAAAACCGTGCTTCCGTAATGATATATCTGTGAGGTTCGCCTTTCCCTGGACCTTTAATTCCCTGTTCTCCTCACTTCTCCAGCCCCCACCCTCGCGCTCGTTTTAGCCTCGTCTGCTCTTCAGCAGCCCACACCCTTGGACTATCTGTCAGTATCTGTTTGATTGGTTCGTGCCGAACACACTCTTCTAGTTCAAGTATCAATTACCTTCACGCACCTGATGTGTATTCTAATTAGCGCCTCTGTGGGCTTTAAATACCTCGCTCTTCCCCTCAGTCCTGGTCGGGTCGTTCCGTATCATATCTCTATCAGCAAACTCCTACGGGAGGTTCTCAATCTGTAGGCTCCTACGGGAGTTTCTGTTTCTGTCTGTTATGCTGTTTCATCTCCGGCGTGAGATGCGCTCAAACCTTCGCCACCTGTCGCCGTTTGCCTGGAGGGAGACACTGTACTGCGCTCTCTAATCCTCTACGGGAGGTATTCCAGTGTTCCACTCCAGACCTCTGAGCCAGATGCGCTCTCCGTACCGGCGCGTACTCCAAGCAGACGCGCACCACTCAGACCTCCGCGCCAGATGCGCTCTCCGTACCGGCGCGTACTCCAAGCAGACGCGCACCACTCAGACCTCCGCGCCAGATGCGCTCTCCGTACCGGCGCGTACTCCAAGCAGACGCGCACCACTCAGACCTCCGCGCCAGATGCGCTCTCCGTACCGGCGCGTACTCCAAGCAGACGCGCACCACTCAGACCTCCGCGCCAGATGCGCTCTCCGTACCGGCGCGTACTCCAAGCAGACGCGCACCACTCAGACCTCCGCGCCAGATGCGCTCTCCGAGCCGGCGCGCTCTCCTCCAGACGTCTAGCCTGCGCCCTCCTACTCCTCCCTGTAAGCAGCTCCAGCCCTCGCCCTGTCCAAGGCCTTAACCCTGTTTCTCTCTGTCCCTGTCCAGTCCTCCTAGTCATCCCTGTCCTGTTCTCCTAGTCCTCCCTGTCCCCAGCCCGCCTCCACGGGCCTCTGTCCCTGTTTCCCCTCTCTAGTCCTCCTAGTCCTCCCTGTCCAGTCCTTCTAGTCCTCCTAGTCCTCCCTGTCCAGTCCTTCTAGTCCTCCTAGTCCTCCCGGTCCAGTCCTTCTAGTCCTCCTAGTCCTCCCTGTCCCCAGCCCGCCTCCGCGGGCCTCTGTCCCTGTTTCCCCTCTCTAGTCCTCCTAGTCCTCCCTGTCCAGTCCTTCTAGTCCTCCTTGTCCAGTCCTCCTAGTCTTCCCTGTCCAGTCCTCCTAGTCCTCCCTGTTCCTGCCCTGTTCCCTTGCCCTGGCCCTGTCCGTTAGCCTTTCCCTTAGCCTTCCCCTTAGCCAGCTCGCCTCTTAAAGGCACTGTGCCTATTTTTCCCATTTCTTGTTTTCCTGTAATTTGTGTTCTCCCTTAAAGGGACAGTGCCGTTTTCTGTTGTTTTCAATAAATGCCCAGTTCTTGGCTTACTCTCATACCTGTCTTGTGTTGTGCGATTGGGGTCGGTTACAAACCATAACAATATCGGTGTCGGCAGATGCCAGTAACCAATTTCACAATGTTGGTTCTGGTCTCGACCGCGCGAATAATGTCTAAGAAGCACAGATTGGAGGGTTAGGGAAATAAGGTGCGTTCGATTAAAGAAATCCAGTATTAGTATGACATGTTACAGTGTGAATCGAGCAAGGATCACACAAGATGTTTTTACAGTACATCGCTACCAGACCTGTGTTAGGCCAGGACTGGTAGCGAAATAAATAAGGTATGACGACGTGTTCAAACTGCTGCCGAGTAGGGGTGGAAAGAGAATGGCACTTCGGACTAAAATGTTGTTTTTAATAAGAAGGTGCTGATATTGAAACATTGTCCAGATTATCTGTAGCTTGCCCTCGCTCGGGAAGTAAGCACGAATAAGATGGGAAGTGTGTCAAACGAGTATGATAAATTGCAAACTTTCTATTAAACAATGATTTAGTAGTCAGAAGACAGAAATGGCGTAGAGGACATGCTATACTGGATTAGATCGCGCGCCCGCCAGGTTATTGGACGGCGGAGGGATCTGACTTGTAAGAATGAGCTGTTTTAAATTGATGCTCGCGACATCGAATTTGGCTATACACGCAGTACATCAAAACAATTTGACCCTGATTTGCGGACTTTGATCAGATCGGGGGAAAGAATATTCGTAAATTGGGGAATAACGTGGGGATTTCAAAGCCTGTGGCCTGTCTGGGAGCAATGGCGGTGGCACAGGCGTCGATTAAGGACAAAGGGAAACCATCTTGATTTACGGTCATGATTCTCCTGCGTTAAGTCTCCGTACGAGAATCCTGCAAAATTGGAGCATTTTCATCTACAGGGTTGGACCGTTGGTCCGAAGGCCTGGTTTGTGTATGAATGATTAAAAAGTACTTAAGCTGGCCAGCTAAAATAGGATTCTTGTTATGGTTAGGACATTGAGTTATGGTTAGGACATTAATTGTATATTACGGGCAGGGTTAGATTAAGAAATGCACTTGTAATGTTGTTGTTATATAATAATGATAAATGTTACCACGATGTTGTTGCTATATAATATAGGATCAAGTTGAGTGGATTAGTAGGCACTAAGAAAGGCTATTGCCGAATGGATGTTTGTGTATAACTAAGGCGATGTGGTTTACTAAGTATGTATGATTGATGAATGACTGTTAGTAATTATTAGTGAATGTCAATATGTGTAGTTTATTTTTATACCATTATGAAACTCTAGTGACCAACGGCTGCAGCAAATCATAAAGAATTGCCGTTGTTTAG
This sequence comes from Notolepis coatsorum, assembly GCF_963971535.1. NCBI lineage: Eukaryota > Metazoa > Chordata > Actinopteri > Aulopiformes > Paralepididae > Notolepis > Notolepis coatsorum. The sequence continues at coordinate 89,380,623 of NC_140173.1, forward strand.
CGTGTTTATTGTCGTTATCCGACGCAGCTTAGCTGCTAGTTAGTTTCTAGCTAGCCGCGACGGGGAACATATTTAAATATGGACGTTGCGTCGTGATATCATGTATATTGAAGGAATCGTGAGTGAGTTATGGTCACTAGTAAGCGACTTGTGAGGTACAATTATTGATTTCTGTGGTATTAAGATCGTTGTTTAATGTAATAGAAATCAAAAGAATCGATGTTATTTTGAACCGGAAGTCGTCGCTCCGACGTCCGATCGGGGGGACTTTGGGGTATGTTGGATTTAATATACTGTGTATTTCGGCCGGGCGGAGAAAACGGACGAGTGGATAATGAAAAAATTATTTTGATTGTATGATCTGTAGACTAGCGCTTAATAGATTAAAGTTCTGTTGCGGGGTAGAACCGTGATGGCGCTGATGTCGCGGTGTGTTGTACCACTAGAAAAAACGGGACAATAGGCCGTTTAGGTGACGTTGTTAGGGTGACGTGGCTGATGCTAAGCTAAGCTAACTGGCTACGCTAGGGTAACGAACAATAATATGGCTAGGCTAAGCTAATTGAGCTAGCGATGCTGAGCTAACTGTGCTAATACTGCTAAGCTAACGAAGCTAATAAGCTAAGCTACCTGTGCTAACAATGTAGCATTGTGCAACTCTCGCGTCCACAAGAGCGGTAAACTCGCGATGTGCTAGTAAAACACATCTTCCCGAATTGACAGGAAGCGCCGTAACGGCAATTTTGAACTTCCGGAATTAACAGGAAGTGCCGTAGCGGCCATTTTATAAGAGTTGTAGTTTTTTATCGTTTTTTCCCGTTTGCATAATGGCGGATGAAAAACAAATGTATATACATATCTGGTTATCAATCTATATCTGTTGTTAGTCCAGTATGATGGCAGTTGTGGGAAAACGGGACGGGTTGAGTGTGTGTTTGGTTGTGACTTTACAAAATGTTTTAACCAATAGTAGGCAGTGTGAAGGGTGGCGGTTATGTTTAAGAACGTATGGACGGTATGTGTTGGTGTGCGCATGCGCGCCGCGGTGTTGTCGGGACAGGGGGAGTAAGGGTAGTGGAGTTGAGCAATTGATAAGACATGAACAGTAGAATACGACAGGGGACGGTGTTGACCAGACTAGTGATGCGGACAGCGACATGGTGGTCTGCTGTGGAGGAAGGCTGCCCCCCCCCCCATTGTTTCTCTCTTTTTCTCTCTCTCTCTCTCTCTCTCTCTCTCTCTCTCTCTCTCTCTCTCTCTCTCTCTCTCTCTCTCTCTCTCTCTCTCTCTTTCTCTCTTTATATCAAAGTGGCTTTAGATACAAGGTATGAATAGAGTTAAGTTCAGACTAAGTTAAGTATAGTAGGGTTAGGGATATTATATTAACTTTTAGAAGTCCCTCAAATGCGTTCGGTGATTGTTTATTACTCTTGGTATCACACGTTCTCTTTGAGCTGGAGTAAGTCTGAAATGGCTCTTTTCACACTCTCTCTCTCTCTCTTTCTTCCTTTCTCTCTTCCCTCCCGTTAGAATAGACCTGAGGCTGTGCATTGTTGTTTACAGTGCCTTTGATAAATGCCTCTACATTAGACTAGTTGGAATAAGATAAGTTGTGTATATTTTCTTCATGGGTATGTAATGCCCTTCTTAACCCCTTCCCCTTTCCTCCCATCTCCTTCCCTCCCTTCTTTCCTGGTTCTTTAAACTCAATCCCTACCTGACTGCCCTCCCTTCCTCCAATCTCATTCCAGTATTCCCTCCCTCTCCGCCCTACACGCCGTTCCTGGTTAAATGTGCCCCCCTTCTTCCCATCTCCTTCCAAAGCCTTGTTGATAGATGCCTTTGCATTAGGGCCTAGGTGTATAGTGTGAACTTTTAGAAACTCCATGCAGGAACCATTTCTCGCATCAAAGTAGTGTTTAATTTGAGTTACGGTTGTGCAGCGAATGCTGATGTAATGTTTAAGCCCTGTTTATATACTGGACAAAGTAATACTGAGAGATCTGCTTATTAATTCTAATTCTGATCGCATAGTAGGGTTAAAGTATTTTTTTCATTCAGAAGGCCCCCCCCCCTCCCTCTCCCTAATTCCTAATTCTCCTACTCTCTCCTTCTCTCCCTCTCTCAAATGCAGTGAGCGCACTGTTATATGATCACGATCATTAAGATCGACTGGAATGTAGAATAATGATGATAGGGTTTACTACGTTAACACTGTAGTTGATTAGTGTTGCCTAAAGTGTCATGAATGAATTCTATGAAACAACTCACTGAAATTGACAATTATACAACTGATTTGGCCAGTAAAAGATGGTGAAAGGTGCGAAGAAGAAACAACAAATGGCAGGAGGAGGTATGATCGCCAGGGTGAAGGAGACCAGTGCGTCCTCTGCACCGCCACCAGCGCCTCGCTGGCAACACTGCATCCAAGTCCGGACGCGGAGACTCATGAAAGAGCTCCAGGGAATCCGGAGGCTAGGTGACAACTTTATAACGGTGGAGCTGGTCGAGGACAACCTCTTCGACTGGAATGTCAAGTTGCACCAGGTAGACGTGGACTCTGCGTTATGGCAGGACATGAAGGAAACGAACACCGAGTTCATACTGCTGAATGTCTCTTTCCCCGATAATTTCCCCTTCTCTCCGCCTTTCATGCGGGTGCTCACTCTGCGGCTGGAGAACGGCTACGTGTTGGACGGTGGGGCCATATGCATGGAGCTGTTGACCCTGCATGGGTGGTCCAGCGCCTACACTGTGGACGCCATTATGAGGCAGTTTGCCGTAAGCCTCGTAAAAGGACAGAGTCGCATCTGCAGGAAGGTTGGGAAGACCAAGAAGGCCTTCAGCCGCAAGGTAGCGGAGGACGCCTTTAAGTCCCTGGTAAAGACCCACGAGAAGCATGGTTGGAAGTCTCCGCCGGTGTCCGAAGGCTGAGAGACGCCCCCTGCTTCCCTACTCCCCCCTCCTGTTTTGAGTTGTGATTCCCTTTTCAGTGCCCCCCCCCTTCCAAGCCCCTCACAGCCCCCTCCCGTGGAACACTAAGGGAGGAAAACACTTTTCATTTTCAGCTTGTGTTTAAGTTGCGAGCTGTTGCGTGCGGTCACACGGGACTGTGTGGATACCATGTTGATAGGAGCAATTATGCAGGTGACAGGGTATCTTTGTACATTGTGTTTGTATGTTTATACATTATTTAGATAAGGTAGAAGTGGTTGTTATGGATGTGAATTTGGGGGCCAGGTGGGCGTACGGACCTGTCTAGTTGTTGATATGATTGAAAGTTATGTGGATCTTGGTATTTGTTGTGAAGGGCCAGATTAAACTGAATATATATGTATCGTTTGATATACCTTGTATATTATTTATATATATACACGGAATATCCCTTTACCTGCGTACAGACCAGAGTAATATTCGCTCTCCTATTGGACAGCGGCCCCAGGCGCCAACGACCAAGCCCCCAACGGCAAGTTCAAAGACAACTCCGGGCATGTCAGAACATGCCCAGAGTCTGCGTAGTAATACGAGACAAGAACTGAGGTTGGGACTAGATATTCACTTAAGTATAAATACGGCGCAGGTGTAAACAGCAGTACCTTACCTAAACCTTACTTACCCTTCACCACAAGTCAACGTGCAGTGAAGTGAGCAACCTTGCATCTAAATAGAGCATTGAGAACCGCGTGCGAATAGAATGTTAAAGTGTCAGAGTTTAATGCAGTAACGTTGAGTTCGACTTAATATAATGTGAAGTAATAGTCGATCCTTTATTGTATATCGTGCGGCCACAGTTCTTCCGTGTGTAGCATTACCCATCGGTTCGTCGTGTCTTTAGCTAGTGCACTTATCCAGGCTGTGTGGCCTAAATACGTGCCCACACCCGAGGAGTCCTAGGCGAGAACCGTTGGACATGTACACAGGAGAATCGGCACCGGCGATTGCAGAACCATTCCTGGTTGGATTATATTGCTTTGGGACCGTGACCACCGGAGAAGAGCACCGTTGATTTCCACTGTCGTTTGGGATTTAACCTCGTGAGGATTACCACTCGGGCCTGCCTCTTGGAAGGGGCTGGCTAGCTGTCGTCAAGGCTGTCGAGCATCTTGGATTACAACTATTGCTTTTGTCTGCTGATCAAGGGAGTACAAGCACCGACTCCTGTACCTGGAGCCTCTTTATTCCTTGTTGACTCAGACGGAGTACCCGAACTTTCCTCTACCCATTGTCTCCAGTTGGTACCGGTGTTGCCCTATATAATTGCTACTATACCACAGGTGGCGTCAGCTTAGACCCATCATAGTATTCCTACTATTCTGACTTATGCTCTTGACTGACTTTACGTATATTCTTCGCCATACAAGCGCGACGCTAATTCTCAATCTGTAACCTAACGTTGCCTAATAATAATAAATAACCCTCCAATAGAATTGCTGTGTCAATGCCGTGTTCTTGTGAGTGTTCACCATCAATATTTGATGTACTGTTTGGCCAGTAATTAAAGTACATAACTAGCAGTGGTTTAATATATCACAATCTTTAATACAGTCAGGGTTTTGTAACCCCTCAGTTACAATTGGTCCTTTGAGCCGGAGAGTATCAGTGTAATATTTAATATAATATTAATATTAACCATGGCCAGCGGTGAACACTCCCCAAGCGGCTCTCCCAAGCTAGAACGCCTGCAGCGCAAACGTCAGCCACCTCCCTATCTGGAGGAATTCGCTGTCGTTCTACCCCCTAGCTTATCTAAACAGATGTTAAATACGGATAAAGCGGATAGTCAAAGCATGTCAAATCCTATCGACTTGGCGACCCTGCCAGTAGAGACCCCAGTGGGTTCAAACGAAACTGACTTAGCTCACGGGGGGGACCAGGTGGGACATGACATGACTATACCTCCAGACAGCGTCACCGGGATAGTCCCCGGAGCGCTCCAGGATAAAGAAAGCGCTCCAGGGATAGAACCCGACACACAACCAAGAGAAGAGAAGCGCGCCCAGGAGTTGGACCTCGGGGCGCGCCAGGAGAACAGATCTCCAACGAGCCCTGTCAGCACCCGATCACCTCCGTCAGTGTCATCCCCCAGCGAGGCGGACCAGATACTGGTGCAAGCCTTGATCGCCACCCTGACAGCCTCCACCGAACGCGATCGGCTTCAAGCAAAGACGCTTAGTGAGCGCGAACACTCCGCCACGGAAAGAGAGCGCCTCCATGCGCAACTCCAAGCGCAAGCCCTTCATGAGCGCGAACACTCTGCCGTGGAACGAGAGCGCCTCCGGGCGCAACAATTAAGTGAACGCGAACACTCTGCCATGGAACGAGAGCGCCTCCAGGCTCAACAGATGAGCAAGCGCGAACAACGAGAGCGCCTCCAGGCGCAACAAGCAAGCGAGCGCGAACACTCTGCAGCGGAAAGAGAGCGCCTCCAGGCGCAACAATTAAGCGAGCGCGAACACTCTGCAGCGGAACGAGAGCGCCTTCACGCGCAACTCCAAGCGCAAGCCCTTAGTGAACGCGAACACTCTGCAACTGAACGAGAGCGCTTCCAGGCGCAACAAAGGAGTGAAGACGACCGCATAAGACTGGAGGAGAGACGCCTTAAGACGGAAGAGAACATCGAACGAGACCGCGCCAATGCACAGCGCGATGCCGCCAATGCCCAGCGCGAAGCAGAGCGCGACCGGCTGCAGGCGCAGATGATAGAACAATTGATTGCCAGGGCGACACCCCCTCTCTCCGCACGGAGCTCCCGGAGATCATCACGACAAGGGTCTAGGGCACCTTCCCCTACCCGACAAAGCGACCCGGGACCCGGCCAACAGGAGGAACCTGTCTACGTCTCCGACCCCCCTCCCCGACCGGTCCATACGAGACCCAGCCACCGGGAAGAACCGGCCTACGTCGCCGAGAGACTGACTAGAAGACTCCAGGACCTAGAAGAGGAAGAGGAAGAGGAGGAATGTCAAGCCCACCAGCAGCAACGTACTCTGGACCAGGAGGCCCAGTACAGCCCCGACTTCAGCCCCGAGTCACTGCACTACAAACCCCCGACCCAACTCACGGGTGAGTTTGACGTACAGTCAGCACCGAGGAACAGCACCTGGGTACCCGGCCTCTGGTACCCACCAAGTACCAACCCACGACAACACGTACGGGGAGACTCGCCCAGGAGGCCTCTTCCCCTATGCTCACCAATGTGCCAGCCATCCATGGCATCGTACCTTGGCACACCGACGTTCCCAGACTTTACGCGCGAGGACAGAGCACAGTACACGGAATTACGCATGTGCTTGGAGACTATGATGTCCGACGTCCCCGACGAGTCGTACAAATATGCCATCCTCCTCAAGCATCTCAAGGTGCCCAGAGCGCATAACATAGCGCTGGCATACTCCAACTCAAGTACCCCATACTCCGCGGCTCTAGTGGCCCTCGACCAGCGTTATGGACGCATATGGGACTACGTGATACAAGAAATAAGAGATATCGACCGCCTCCCCCCAGCCAAAGACAATAGAGCACTGGATGACCTCTCTATCAAGGTACAATCCCTAGTAGGGATGCTGGGGTCCCAAAAGGAGAAAGGGAGATATGAACTATATGCAAACTCTAATGTGGAGCGAATACTGGAGAAGCTCTCTCCAGCCCGCCAAGAGCGTTTTCGGCGGCAGGGAGACCACCGTGATCCCGACGGCCCCGAGCCATCCCTCCTAGACCTGGCCGCTTTCCTCGCAAGGGAAGTCAGCAGCCTACGACTGGACACGTTCGTGTGGAGTGGATCTAGCCCAAGAGATGGACCTCGGAGATCTAACGATAACCGCCGGTCAGTGACCGTTATGCACCAGGCCGAGTCAGTGCCGCAGCACAAGAACCACAGCACCCCCCCGACCAAGGGGAAGTGGAAGATTGTATGCCAGTACTGTGAAAAGGAACATTGGCTGTCTCAATGTGACACTTTCAAGAAGATGACCGCTGACGAGGTGAGTCAGTGGATCAAAGCCAACCGCCGCTGCTTCCGCTGCGCGCGCAGCCATATGGCAGCTGAGTGCCGTTTAAAGAAGAAATGCAGCAAGTGCGACGGCGCCCACTTGGAGGTCCTACACGACAGCAACAAGAAGAAACCCGTACCCCCAAGCAGCTCGAGAGTGAACGTCATGTATATAGACCCTGCGAAGAGCGGGAGCTCCCGAGTGCTCTTGAAGGTGGTCCGAGTGATATTAAGCTACGAGGACAAGGTCATGGACACTTACGCCATCCTAGACGATGGGTCAGAAAAGACTCTCCTCCTCGCATCCGCCGCAGCCCGGCTGGATCTGCGGGGGAGCGAAGAAACAATGACAATCCGTACCATTAGAAGAGACCTGAAGACCATAAAGGGTGAAAATGTCTCCTTCACGATAGCAGCGGTCGGGCAGCCCGAGAAGCAGTATAGAATTACTAACGCCTTCACCAGTCACGACATAGGCCTGTCACAGTACACCTACCCCATCCCAAAGCTGATGGAAAAATACGTGCACCTACGTCAACTACCTATACCGCTCATCGATGGCGCCACCCCGAGCCTGCTCATAGGATCCGACCACGCACACCTCATCGTCCCAACGGACCGGGTCCACATCGGGCCCAGAGGCTGTCCAGCAGCGGTCGAGACCCGCCTGGGTTGGACACTACAAGGCCCCCTCTCCGGGTCTTCCAACCGACCGACAGCCACTCGCTGCCTCCACTCAAGGATAAACGATGAAGACACCACCCTCTTACAGCACGTCGAGAGGCTATGGACATTAGACGCGATGCCCTTTAAGAATGAAAAGAAACTTGTTCGTTCAAAGGAAGACACTTATGCCATAACCCTCCTCGAGCAGAGGACAAAGAGAGTCGAGGTCAAGGGAGTGATGAGATACGCAACTCCACTCTTGAGGCGAGAGGGTATGCCCACCCTCCACGCCTCAAAAGAAGCGACAGAGCGATATCTACTGAACACCGAGCGGCGTCTAGCCAAAGACCCCACTCAAGCCAATGTGTACCGCGCTGAGATCGACAAGCTGATCACAGCGGGACACATAAAGAAAATTGACATTCAGGAGGCCGACCAGACGATCGAATCATGGTACGTGCCCCACCACAAGGTCCACCACAACGGCAAGGATCGCATCGTATTCAACTGCAGCTACCAGATCGGACTACAGAATCTGAATAAAGAACTCTTGCCCGGCCCAACACTCGGCCCCTCTCTACTCGGCGTACTACTACGCTTCCGCCAAGACAAAGTGGCCATCAGCGGCGACATCAAAGGGATGTTCCTGCAGGTGCGACTAGTGGAAGAGGACAAGCCCTTGCTGCGGTTCCTATGGAGAGAGAGGATCAAAGATGAGCAACCATCCATCTACCAATGGGAGGTCCTCCCCTTCGGAACCACATGCAGCCCATGCTGTGCTACGTTCGCACTGCAAAAACATGTGACAGAAGACCCTGAAGCTGACGAGGAGGTCAGACAAAGTGTAGAGAGGAGTTTCTACGTGGACAACTGTCTGCAAAGCGTCTCGACGCCAGAAGAAGCCGAAGCCCTCCTACTCAAGCTCCGCGCCTCACTGATCAAAGGCGGCTTTGATCTCAGGCAGTGGGCCAGCAGTGACCCTCAAGTACTTCGCAGCCTCTCCCCAGAGACAAAGGCAGCAAGCAGCGAGACCTGGATGGCGACCATCCCAGGTGAAGCACAAGAAATGACATTAGGCCTAGTCTGACGCTTCAAAACAGACTCGCTCCATTACAAATACACACCCTTGACCACGGAGCAGGGAAGGTCGACCCCTCTACCGACCACCAGACGGAGCGTATACAGAACACTCGCAAGGCAATACGACCCGCTGGGGTGTATCCTACCTTACACCACCCGGGCGAAAATGATTGTACGAGAGCTGTGGGACAAGGAACAGGGCTGGGACGACCCCATACCCGACCACCTCGCTTCCACCTGGAGAGAGTGGGAGAGAGAACTCAACTCGCTCCAAAATGTGAACATACGCCGAAGCTACTTCCCACCCACAGTGCGGCTGGAGACATGCCAGATGGACCTGCACGTCTTCAGCGACGCCTCAGAAGTGGCCTACGGCTCGGTGGCTTACTTGCGGGCCCGAGAGGAGGGAGGAGAAATACACACAGCCTTCATCCTGGCTCGCTCAAGGATAGCCCCCCGCAAGCAACAATCGATCCCGCGTCTAGAGCTCTGCGCAGCTCTGGTAGGCGCGCAACTCGCCACGTTAATCCAACGTGAACTCACCATCCCGGTGCAAAGAACAATCTTGTGGTCAGACTCCATGACCGTACTCACATGGAACCAGTCCGATTCTTTTAGATACAAGGTCTTCGTGGGAGTCAGAATCACAGAGATCCAAGACCTAACAGGATCAGCGTGCTGGAGGTACGTGGACACGAAACAGAACCCAGCTGATGTCATCACACGGGGGATGTCCCTAGATGACCTCACACGTCACAATATCTACAGTGACGGTCCTGAGTTCCTCAAGCTCCCGGAAGAAGAGTGGCCTAACCCCACCCCTCGGGAGGCTAGTCAAGAGGAGGCAGAGATCAAGAAATCTATGTTCTGTGGGTTGACGCACACACCAGTCCCCACTGACCCTAACATAGACCAGGGGTTCCCAAACTTTTCAGGCCAGGGCCCAGAAAATAAGGCGTCAGAGAGCCGCGGCCCAATGTACATCGTCAGGCTTTTTTTTTAATTTTTTTTACCAGGCGACCAATTTTTTAAGCCAAATATCACTTCAATCCTATTAAGTTAGTTCAAGTTAGTTATTCATTTATATGTGCTATTTATGAGAGGGCTAACTTGTTGCAAAATAATAATGATAATAATAATAGCCTCATTAAAATACTATTGTTGCTTCGGTTGTTTTCAGCGTTTTATGTGCATAATCTGTTATGTAGTTTGAAATGTTCGTTGAAATAAGTAGATTTTTCGTTTTTGTTTATTTATTAAGTTAATATAAAACCATATAGTCACATTTTAGAATACAATAGAATATAATTTTAGAATACAACTAGAAACACTGTCCTGGCCTGCTTCTAAGTTCAGTGGCCTGACAAAAAAATAAAAAATAAAATAAAAAAAATAAAAAATAAAAAAAATATATTTTTTTTATTTTTTTTTAAATCATCTCGCGGCCCACCCGTGGCTGCTCGCGGCCCACCTTTGGGTTGCGACCCCGACTTTGGGAACCACTGACATAGACGACTGCCCCACCTTTGAGAGTGCGCAGTTAAAGACATTCCTGTGGCACCACCCTGAGGTTCCCCCCACTACCGACATTAACGCAGCTAACTACGAAGAAGCAGAACTCCTTCTGCTACAGCGAGCCCAAAGAGACTCGTTCCCCGACGAGCTAGACTGCCTGCAGGGAACAAAGCCAGTCCCGTCAGACAGCAGACTGCTCCACTTGGCCCCCGAGCGCGACACCCATGGCCTCATCAGGGTGGGTGGTCGTCTGAGACGGGCCCCGGACTTAACGGATGACGTCAAGTTTCCTATAGTCCTCAACAGCCGACACAAGGTCACCGAGCTCATCATAAAGAAATACGACGAGGATGTGCACCACACTGGGGCAGAGAGTCTTCGCTGAGATCCGACGTCGCTATTGGATACTGCAAGGAAGAGAAGCAGTACGACGCTTCCAGCGGACCTGTCTAGACTGTCGCAAGTGGCGAGCACAGCCCAGTATACCCAGGAGGGCCGACCTGCCTCACCGCCACACCCGACCCGTGGCGAGGCTGATAGAATTGCCAAGGCTCCCTGACTCCCTTGATGACGATCATGACCCACTGACTTTGTAGATTGCCCTACTTCCCACAACAGACATTGAGTAGTTGACAGGACTATTAATCTGTCTTCCTTTTAACTAATTAGGTGCGGACTAATTAGGAGGCGGCTGTTGTGAAGGGCCAGATTAAACTGAATATATATATGTATCGTTTGATATACCTTGTATATTATTTATATATATACACGGAATATCCCTTTACCTGCGTACAGACCAGAGTAATATTCGCTCTCCTATTGGACAGCGGCCCCAGGCGCCAACGACCAAGCCCCCAACGGCAAGTTCAAAGGCAACTCCGGGCATGTCAGTACATGCCCAGAGTCTGCGTAGTAATACGAGACAAGAACTGAGGTTGGGACTAGATATTCACTTAAGTATAAATACGGCGCAGGTGTAAACAGCAGTACCTTACCTAAACCTTACCCTTCACCACGAGTCAACGTGCAGTGAAGTGAGCAACCTTGCATCTAAATAGAGCATTGAGAACCGCGTGCGAATAGAATGTTAAAGTGTCAGAGTTTAATGCAGTAACGTTGAGTTTGACTTAATCTAATGTGAAGTAATAGTCTATCCTTTATTGTATATCGTGCGGCCACAGTTCTTCCGTGTGTAGCATTACCCATCGGTTCGTCGTGTCTTTAGCTAGTGCACTTATCCAGGCTGTGTGGCCTAAATACGTGCCCACACCCGAGGAGTCCTAGGCGAGAACCGTTGGACATGTACACAGGAGAATCGGCACCGGCGATTGCAGAACCATTCCTGGTTGGATTATATTGCTTTGGGACCGTGACCACCGGAGAAGAGCACCGTTGATTTCCACTGTCGTTTGGGATTTAACCTCGTGAGGATTACCACTCGGGCCTGCCTCTTGGAAGGGGCTGGCTAGCTGTCGTCAAGGCTGTCGAGCATCTTGGATTACAACTATTGCTTTTGTCTGCTGATCAAGGGAGTACAAGCACCGACTCCTGTACCTGGAGCCTCTTTATTCCTCGTTGACTCAGACGGAGTACCCGAACTTTCCTCTACCCATTGTCTCCAGTTGGTACCGGTGTTGCCCTATATAATTGCTACTATACCACAGGTGGCGTCAGCTTAGACCCATCATAGTATTCCTACTATTCTGACTTATGCTCTTGACTGACTTTACGTATATTCTTCGCCATACAAGCGCAACCCTAATTCTCAATCTGTAACCTAACGTTGCCTAATAATAATAAATAACCCTCCAATAGAATTGCTGTGTCAATGCCGTGTTCTTGTGAGTGTTCACCATCAATATTTGATGTACTGTTTGGCCAGTAATTAAAGTACATAACTAGCAGTGGTTTAATATATCACAATCTTTAATACAGTCAGGGTTTTGTAACCCCTCAGTTACAGTATTCCTTGAATGGGTCAAAGTGTTCTTCTTTCAGGTTCGAAACTGAGAGGAGGTGCTTTAGGCTGAGGGATGGTGGCCTTTGATGAAGTCAAGGGTCTGTAGGGATTTCAATAAGGTGGACGTGCTGGCGTCTGTGATTTATGACACAGGTAGCTGGGCATGGCATGATGAACAGGGAGTTTAGGGGTATGAAACCTCTAAAGATTTATTTTTTCTCTTTGTTAGAAGCGGACGGAAGTGTTGAATACCAAGTTTGGTGTTAAAAGGGTGAAATGACAGGATTTTATTAATTATGAAAATGATGTTGTATGAAGTATGTAATGAAATGTTAAAATGTGAATATTGATTGTGAGGGAAATGACAAACATCCACCAGAATGTTAGAAAATGATAGGCTGTTGTGATACTAATTCTGATTGTTCTAAGGAGGACCAACAGCTTACCGGAACTGACGGCGAAATTAAGGCGAATTGGTGTTCCTCTGAAATTCGTGTGGGGCTTACACGACAAGTGATTGGAACATCCGGGGGTTTCCAACTGGACAAACGGAGAGAACGAAGCTAAGGCCATGTCGTTATGTTCAAATAAATTGCACCAAGTCTCTCTAAGTTTTATTAGTATAAGAGAAGCCCGACATTCCATGAGTAAAATATTGATGGAATAAAGTGGCGCTGAAAATTAAGTGCAGGTGTTGTTCTTTTGTCTTGACAGGTACTGGGCGAGGACAGATGCAGTTCTGATGATTCCAACACCAACTGGGGAAAAGTGGCTACTGAAAGCCTTGGGGGTATTGTATTAAAGATAAGGAAGTTATCAATTCCTGTCTGCACCGATAAAATCTAAAAGTGTGAGGGAATTTACCTCAAGTTGATAGATAAGGTAGACACAGAGAAACTTGTTTTTTCAAACGGTAATATTGCAGGAGTGGTTGAATGTGTGAGATTGTCGAGTGTAAGGAAAGTTCACCTTGGTGAAACTTTGTTAGAAGCAACTGAAAGTGTAGATGAGATAACAATAACAAGTGTTGACAATCTGTCTATTTCAATAACCAGTAATATAACATTAGAAGTGGAAAAGAAGCGGCCAAGAATATTCAGGCCTTTGCAAAAACTTTAATTGAAGAATAAAAACAAAAAGGCCGAAACAGGGCCTATAGGGGGGGAAAGCCAACAACCTTTGCAGAACACTTCCCAGATAGGATTTACCAGTGACGTTAACCAATTGATTTGGATATGACAGACTCGCCTCATGTGACGAGCGTGGTAAAGAGACTTGAAGTGATGACTTTGACTTCAGTACAGGGGGTCATGGAGGAGGGACAGGCAGAGTTGACTGTTCTAATCCATCCAGTATCCGTCGAACCAGAGTCGACGTTGCCAACCAGTGGGCTGATGCAGATCTGGCATCAGCTCACTCACCTGATTACTATTATTTACTGCCATTTATGTTTATTATGTTTATTGTCTGTGTTGTCGTTGTTGTCTCCACTTTGTTAGACTTGTGTTCCCCTGTCTGTGTTTTGTAAATATGTTATAGTCTTGTTGTTAAATTGTTATTGTTTTTCCCAGTGTGCTCTGTGTTATGTTGTTTCTGTCTACCACACCTGTGTCCTGTTTGTAATTACCCTCTGTCTCTAATTAGTGTTTATATATTAGGTGTTGTGGGCCAGCAGACACTTGCTGGTTCATTGTTTTATTGTTACCGTTGTTGTCAGTCGTGTTTGTTGTTTTCTGTTTTGAAGTAAAAGCATTATTATTCACCACTACGCCGTCTCCTGTATCCTGTATATCTCTCCGTTCTACACTGCAAACTGAGTTCCACCACATCATGCCAGCAAAGCGGCACCATCGTAACAGCAGTGCTTGGTGGTCCAAATTAGCCTGCGAGCTATAGAGCTGCGAGTGACTGCGGATTCAAAAGCCCCTGGCTTGCACATCGCAGTCACAGAAGGGGCTACATGGTGCAATGCACCTCCGAAGCTGACTGCCACTGTCGTGTCCGTAGGCAGCGTAGCGATTAAAAAATTAGATTCGATTCAAATGTATTGTCATTATACAGCACAATACATACATATACATACACACCATCCAACCAGAGTAGATAAATTGATCAAACGTAAAAAAAAAAAAAAAAAAAAAACTTGAACCAAGAGTGATTTGAATTTGTGACCATAGGATCCACAGGCAGCAGACAAACGAGGTGAGCTACATCTGATGTTTAAACTGAGTGACTAATCCATGATTTACACTTGTGCGTACCAATTGCGTTTGTCACTAATCTTTAGTATTGGCATTAATATATCAGATGTCATGCTAATATGTCATGTTCTACAGTAGGACTTACTACTGTGATACCCATTTCAAAGTGTCCACTCATTCAGATGTCATGCTAATAATATGTTCTACAGTAGGACTTACTACTGTGATACCCATTTCAAAGTGTTTCTACGCTCATACCGCGGGGGGCAAAACTAGCGTAGGGCAGTGGCCAATCAGAGTGCAAAACGCGAACGCGGAAGCATGAACCGGTTGCCTTTCGAATAGACGCTATCGGTATCGGAAATTAAGAGTTGGACAATATCGGTATATCGGTATCGATAAAAAACCCAATATCGAGCATCCCCAGAAATTATGCAATTAGCAAATCGCTAAATTTGTTTATAATTTATTTAACCAGGAAGTCCCATTGAGATACAAGATCTCCTTTGCAAGTTGTTGTTATTGTTGTAGGAACGGTTTGGGAGAGGGAGGTAAGGGGTTTTAGATTGTGTGTTGTAAAGTACAGAAAAAAGGTACCGTTGGGTAACGTCACGGTGACCAATTGCAGCCACTCTTATTGTCTGGGACCAAATACGGCCACGCCCCACTCCCAGCAAAAAGTGGGAATCTCTAGAATGGGTTTGGGGCGGCGCTGTATACGGAAGTAGCTCTCAAGGTGACGATTAGACAACACTTTTTGTTGTCAGTAGATGGCAGCATTGGTTTAAAATTAAAGGCTGAAAATGTTGAGAACTACAACACTGCATTTCCCAAGAGCGTTAGCACAGGTCGCAGGTCACTGGGATGGGTCTATATTCTCCGACGTGATCTGAACAGCGTTAAACTATTACTGCAACCTCGGTATAGCGACCGCGAATGGCCAACTAATTATCTTAACAAAAGTGCGCTGGTAGCATTACATATGTTGTCTAAAGGGGGACATATGGTACAATTTAAGATTCTAATGATAATCGGCATATAAAGGACAAGATAAAGCATCGTTAATTTGTAAGAAACCTCAATGAAAACGGCGCAGGGTGCTATTGTTATGAAAATGTGATAGAATCCTATAAAAATGTGGACGCACTTGGCCTACGTTCCGTTACCGGTATCGATTCCCAGGTAAAAAGAAACATTATCAGGCTCGGTGTCCTGAACAGACCCACCGCGTAGGCCAGATGCAAGCCGCATTTGACAATAAACCTCTGTGGGGCTGCTTAAAAATAATTATAATTATAATCGCAAATTTAATCGCAATCGCAATATTTGTCAGAAAAATCGCAATTCGATTATTTCCCAAAATCGTGCAGCCCTAGTACACTCCCATAAATAGTGCAGTTTTACACCTTAAGAGGCACCTATTGTGTCTATTAGGAGCCATATTCAACCAGACAGACAACATTTGTGATCATTCACCACTTCCTTAACAGATCGGCTTGGGAACATTCACTTCTGTTTCAACAATGAAATGGGACCCTACTTTGAGCAGCCTTAAAATCGGACACGCCTTGACTTCCTTGCAGCAAAATCATCAATAATGTCATCATATTGAAAGCTTGCTAGACACATCTCTGTTAATACTCGTCATAGCCAGGCCATTGAGACGGTCCTGTGACATTGTAGACCTCAAGTATGTTTTAATGAGCTTACATTTTGAGAAGCTCCTCTCTGCAGAAGCTACAGTCACTGGAGAACAGTGGAGGTTTCTCTATGACAACACGTGAAACACAAATTCACTCATAATTCATAATTATTATTAATTTACATATACCTATATATATAAGAAAAAGAAAAAAACTATATATATATATTTTTTTTTTAAATTATTATTATTTTTTTTTTTTATTATAAATGTTTTCCTCTGTAAAAAAAATGCCAGTGAATTTTTTTTTCTTCAAAAATGGCCAAAATTGACAGCTCTGAGCAGGCCTGCACTGCAGTATTGCCTGCAGTAATTATTCGTGAAGAAAACTTCACAGGTGTGACCCATTGTTAAATAAATAATAAATAACAGCGAATCAAAATAGGCTATTAACTTCATCTAAGAACGGTCTGTGCAGTTAAACTCTTGCCATTGAATGGAGGATTGATTGATTGACAGCCCTTGACATCCAATACACGAAGGTTGAATATGATTGGCAGCCTTGCAAATCCAATCAGAGATTTCTGCATTGCAAAGTCAAAATGGGTCCAGCTGCATGTGAGGAGGATAGGTTTAGCTCGGGCCAATCTCAAGTTTCTCAAGTTTCTTTATTAGTTGTCATACAGAAGTACAGAATACTTTTATACAAAATGTAACATAAAGAAGCATTTTGTATAAAAGTATTCTGTACTTCTGTATGACAACTAATAAAGAAACTTGAGAAACTTGAGATTGGCCCGAGCTAAACCTATCCTCCTCACATGCAGCTGGACCCATTTTGACTATGTGAAAGTTGAGACTATGAGAAAGTTGTTGTTTAGTAGTTAGTAAGCTGTACAGCTATAACAAGTCAGGCTAAATTAAACTTCGCGCCAACATTAGGACCGAAGTATAAACCAGCAACTGAGCAACATGAAGAAGTGGATTTATGCATCTGGATCAGAAAAAACGTTGTGGATGAAAAAGTAAGAGTGCTTGTATGCTAACAGTAGCTAGGCAGCTTAGCCTACATCACAATGATAATCACCAAGCTAACTTACTGTACACACTGTAGGGCTGGGCAATTAATCGAAACAGAATCGCGATATCGATTCATAGACCTATGCAATCTAATTTCTAAGTTATGACTATTTTATTTTATTAAAAAAAAACGTTTTTTTTTTTTTTTTTTTTGTATTATTATTTTATCTGGGTTGAACATGATTTGTGGAACTCCCTCTGGTGTTGTGGTCGTGGTATTCACTGACCTTTGGGAAGTATTTCGACATGCACATGGGTATCTTAGTGGTGTAGTGTATCTTGTAGACCAGGCCCATTGCAAGTTGCTGTACTCTGTCGTCTACTCTAAGCCATCCTAGGTTGTCAAAGTGGACAGGGGTGAGGTGGGTTTTAGGAGTAAGGTCAAGCAGTAGTCTGACCAGTTTGTTTTGTGATGTTTGTAATCTTGTTTTTAGTGCCTTTGAGGTGCTTTGGTACCATGAGGTGCAAGCATAGTCGTAGTACCCTTGAATGAGTGCTCCTGTTAGAGTCTTCAAGGTATTCTTGTTTACCAGAGAGGAGATCCGGTACAGGAATCTAGTTCGTTGGTTGACTTAGTTTTATTACATTGGATCCCATTTTGTCACAGGAAAGATTTGCCTCTATAGGATGGAACCCAGGTAGGTAATTTCATCTTTCCTTTTAAGATAAGATAAGATATTCCTTTATTGATCCCCTTGGGGAAATTCAGGCATCATAGCAGCATGGGGGAAGGGGGGGTACAGGTAGTGAAAACAACACAAGCAGTGTAAACAAATAGGTCAATATAATTTACTATCTAACTAACTGAAATATACATTATTCATTATTCACAGTATCACAGTATCCACATAAGGTGCAGTATGCATAAGGTAGTGTTATTGTCCTACTTGGGTTCCTATTAGTTCTAGGTCGATGTCTGGCAGCAGTCGCTGCCCACTGTTGTGGAGCCTGATGGCCACTGGTATGAAGGACTGTCCGAGGCGGTTAGTTGAGTGTCGGGGGGGTATGAGTCTGTGGCTTCCTTGTCACCTTCACCTAATATGTTTTGATCTGGTCAGGTGCGCTGTCACCTAAAATGTTTTGATCTGATCAGGTGCGCTGTCACCTAATATGATTTCATCTGGTCAGGTGCGCTGTCACCTAATATGTTTTCATCTGGTCAGGTCCGCTGTCACCTAATGTTAATATGTTTTCATCTGTGTCCACTGACCACTGACACACAGTGGGGGATGTTTTAAAAATATTATTTAATATATAATATAATATAATAATTTGTGCTTCACCTAAAAATTTGGTCAGCAGCCTCCACTGCTGGAGAAGTGGCAGCAATTCTGAGGGCCACATATTTGGGTACATTTCTTTCAGTTTCTTCTCCTGTAGAAAAGATAAAAGTTCCAGGGTGGTCATGTTGGCCCTGGGAAAATCTGGGACATTTTGCATTTCCAATGCAAGATCTTTTCCATCCAGGTCTGACTGGCCATTGCAGGTGAGGGAGTTACTTAGTGCTGCACACGGCTGTTTCTGCTCCTCAGTGGAAAGCTTAGGGAAGTTGATAAGCACCCCAAACTTGCTCTCAACTTCACTTAAGGTCTGAAATCGCTCACGCAGTGATCCATTGGAGACATCCACAACCTGGTTGAAGAATGACACTTCCATTTGTTTCAGTGCATCACTGAAGGGCTCGTAGGAGAATTGCTGTTTTGTTTTTCTCAGCCTCTTCTTCTGCTTCAGCACAGCCTCCACATTCATCTCCTCACAGAGGTCTCTGGCTTGAGCAGAAGCAAATCCGGTGCTTCTCTAGCTGATCTAGACGCTGCATATCTGATACCAGCGTGATATCTGATACTAGCCTTGTACCAGCCTGATATCTGATACTAGCCTCTACGCCTGTATGTCACACAGCCTGAAACACACTCCTACACAGAGCTGCCTCTACGCCTATACGTCACACAGCCTGAAACACTCTCCTTCTCCTACACAGAGCTGCCTGTACGTCACACAGCCTGAAACACACTCCTACACAGAGCCGCCTCTACGCCTGTACATCACACAGCCTGAAACACACTCCTACACAGAGCTGCCGGTACATCACACAGCCTGAAACACACTCCTACACAGAGCCGCCTCTACACCTGTACATCACACAGCCTGAAACACACTCCTACACAGAGCTGCCTGTACGTCACACAACCTGAAACACACCGCCGCCTCTACGCCTGTAAGTGTTTACTATTCTGGAAATGATAGATATTTTAGTTGATGAAATATTTTTTTCATTTCAGTGTCACAGTATGACCTCGATCTCCAAAATAAGAGATGTGGAAAAAGGAAATGTAAAAATTAAATAAATGTTAAAAATAAAATAATAATAAGCTTTTATTTTTAGTTTTTTGCCCTCTCCAGCCATTGGTGCCCTAGGCGATCGCCTAGCTCGCCTATGCATAGAAACGGCCCTGTCCTGAGGACTTCTTTACCTCACCTGTACAACAATGATTACCGGACCACTACTTTAGTTTACCATTTATTCTCAGACGACAGCTCAGGTACATGCATGCATTTACTTCTGGTTACCCACAACACCTGTGGCTGGAAACTACGGCAAGTACATAAGGATGATACAACACAGGGAGGAACAAGAGGCTTATGGCGGGGACTGCAGACGATAACTGACTACAAAGTCAGCGCCCCCTCAATGGGGAGCGACGACGCCTCTCTCGCGGACAAACTCAACTCCTTCTACGCACGGTTTGGTGCAGACAGTGGCGACGGTAGCCCACCGGCTAGTGACGTCACAGACGTGCCGGCTGTCATGGAGGGGGGGCATCCGCGTGGGGGCGGGGACGCTCTCTCATTGACGGAACACAGTGTGAGAAGAGCATTTATGCGGGTGAACAACAGAAAGGCAGCTGGCCCAGATGGGATAACAGGACGCATACTTAAGTGCTGTGCTAACCAGCTAGCCCCTGTGTTCACCACCATATTTAATCTATCCCTAATGGTACCTGTCTGCTTCAAGGTGTCTACTATTATCCCGGTACCAAAGAAATCCTCCCCAACAGGTCTCAATGACTACAGACCGGTGGCACTCACCTCTGTGGCCATGAAATGTTTTGAGAGGCTGGTTAAGGATCACATTTGTGCCTCCCTCCCCAGTGTTATGGACCCTATGCAATTTGCATACAGGCCAAACATGTCCACTGATGATGCAGTCTCCCAAGTACTGCACAGCACCCTCTCTCACCTAGACCGCCAGAAGGGGGGCTATGTGAGACTGTTGTTCATTGACTACAGCTCAGCGTTCAACACCATAGTCCCCACCAGACTGGTGGACAAGCTGATCGAGCTGGGTCTGAGCTCCGCTCTGAGCGCCTGGATACTGGACTTTCTGAGAGAAAGGACCCAGGCGGTCAGGGTGGGGGGTCAGACCTCCAACACCATCACTCTGAGCATCTGGTCCCCCCAGGGCTGTGTTCTGAGCCCCCTGCTGTATTCACTATTGTTGTGAAGGATCAGATTAAACCGAATATGTATATTTATTTATATATATATTTAATTGTATTTGTATATCGTTTGATATCCCCTGTATATTCCTTGTACAATATGCATTGAATATCCCTTTAGTCTACTAAACAGCCCATAATAGTTTCATTCTACCATTGGACGAGAACCTGGCGCCAGGTTGCCATACCCCTAGGTCCAAGTTCAATCGTGCCGCCTAACATGTCGTGGCAAGCCCCGGTTCCGCGCAGGAATATGTCGGGCGAAATACGAATGGTACTATTTGTTCATAGCGCATATATATATGGCGCAAGTAAAGTAGAACTTTCTTTTTAGTCCAGTTCTTTACCCTCCAACAGAGTGACAGACGCAAAGCCTCCCCACGACGCACATGCAGTGTAGTAAGGCCTACTTGGCCCCAGAATAGGCATTGAGATATCGTGTAGATTAATAGTTGAATAGTCATAGTTTGGCACTATACCGTCGAGTTGGACGTATTCTATTAAGCTAATAATAGTCTATTTATGTATGGTGCATCGTTCGGTTAGAGTTCTAAAGTTATCAGTACCCCCATCGTTCCTGACGTTATCTGGACGCTTAACCAGGCTGGTCAGACCCCTAGTGGTGATTGCCTCCGAGGAGCTCCGGGCCAAGAGCGACTGGACCTGTATATTGGATTACTCTACCCGGACGACGGCGAGCCTTCCACGGCTTGGATTATGCTTTGTGTGCTTTGATTATTCCATGGATAAAGGCCAACACTGCGGAGTGTTGGAACTACCCCCCGGAGAGGACTCCAGGTGAGACGGCGCTCGACACCAGTGAGGTCGCCTCACGTCTCTCCGTTGTGGACCGGCAGCTACCGTCCACAGAGGGTCCAGCTGTATTCGTCTGCGGTCCGAGGTTCTGTGGGCACCGTGTCCAAGACTTTGGATTCTCCCAAGACACCGTCGGCCAGATGGGATACCGCCAGCGGCTTCTCTAACCCCCCCCTCCTACTGTCTTACAACCAGCGGGACCCCCCCCCCCCCTTAGTGTATCCAGCTATAATCATTTAAGTACCATCGCTATCGTTTTCCTAAATATTCCAGGTTGTATACTTACTCCCTGCGTAACCAGAGATTGGACATTCAATGTTGATTTACCTACGAATACTCATTTGCCATAAAAGTGCATATTTCATATTTCAAATCATAAATGTAATTAAGTGATCGTTGTATACACCTTTTGCTGTATTAAACCTTCGATTTGGTACATTTGTGTGGATTCGTTTCATCAGGTGGGAAAGTGTTCATCATACTTATATCTTGTACTGGGTGGCCAGAAGTTAAAGTACATGAGGTAGTGGTATTAAATATCATATCTAACAATACAGTCAGGGAATTGTACCCCTCAGTTACAATTGGTCCTTCGAGCCGGAGGGTAACTAGTGTAATATTAATATAGTGTTATTAATATCGAAATGGCCTATGATGAACACTCCACGAAACGATCCTCCTAACCTAGAACGCCCGCGGCGCAGACGACAGACACCTCAGTACTTAGAGGCTTACACTGTCAGTCAACTACCTAGCCTTCGACAAACGGTAAACGCGGTAGAAGTAGAAAGTAAAATTATGTCTGACCTTAACGAGCAGGTTTCCCCGACCACAGAGGCCCTAGTAGGTCCTAATGTAACTGACCAAGCTCACGGTGGGGACCAGGAGGGAATTGACATGCCTTTACCCCCCGCCACTACCCAAGAAGTAGTCCCCGACCAGCCCCGGGAGGAAGACAACCCTACAGAGAGAGAACTCTGCACGGAAGAAGAGGAGGAGAGCGCCGAGGAACTAGAGCTCCAGGACTCCCCAACGAGTACCCCCAGGAGCGGCTCACGCAGGAGCGGCTCACCTCCACTACCGCCTTCCCCCAACGAAGCGGAGAGGATACTACAACAGGCGTTCCTCGTCAGCCTGACAGCCTCTACCGAACGCGATCGTCTCCAAGCACAGACGCTTAGCGAGCGCGAACAACTCCAAGCGCAACAACGGAGCGAAGAAGAGCGCATACGCCTGGAGATGAGACGCCTTCAGATGGAAGAGAATATGGCAAGAGACCGAGCAGACACCCAGCGTGCCGCTGCCGGTGCCCAAAGAGACGCAGAGCGCGAACTCGCTCTCATCCAGCGCGAAGCCGAGCGCGACAGAATACAAGCCGAGCGCGACAAGCTACAAGCGCAGCTAATGGAGCAGCTGATCCGCAGGACAACTCCCTCTCCCTCCGCCAGGGGTTCATGGAACTCGTCGAGACAACAGTCAAGGGCAGCGTCACCACAACGAGCAAGCGACCCTGAACTTGACCAACAGACCGAGTCTAGACCCCCCGCAGACCCCCTTCACATACCGGTCCAAGCGAGACCCAGCTACAAGGAAGGAGCGGCATACACTGCGGAGAAGCTAAATAAACGATTACAGGATCTGGAGGATCTGATAGAGGAAGAAGAGGGAGAGGAGGAGAACCAAGCCCGACGACAGCACAGTACTCCACCGGACCAGGAGGTCCCATACAGTCCAGGCTATACCCCCGCGGCGCTGCGCTACAGACCCCCGACTCTATTCACGGGTGAGCACGACGCACGACCAGCCCCGAGGAACAGCACCTGGACCAGCGGGCCATGGTACCCTGCCAGTACCAGCCCACAGCGAGGCACAAGAGGGGACTCGCCCAGGAGGTCTCTCCCCCAACGCTCGCCGATGTATCAGCCATCCACGGCGTCATACAATGCCACGCCGTCATTCCCAGACTTCGCCTATGAGAGTCGAGCACAGTACACGGAGCTCCGGATGTGCTTAGAGACAATGATGGTGGATGTCGCTGATGAACGCCACAAGTATGCAATATTACTGAAGCACCTGAAAGTACCGCGAGCGCACAATATAGCGCTAGCCTATGCTACCTCTTCGACCCCATACACAGCGGCCCTTGCAGCGCTGGATCAGAGATATGGACGTATATGGGATTACGTAATCCAGGAGATAAGGCATATTGACCGCCTACCCCCAGCCACAGACAATCGCTCACTAGACGACCTGTCAATCAAAGTGCAGTCCCTGGTAGGGATGCTGGGAGCGCAACGGGAGAAGGGCATGCATGAGCTATACGCCAACTCTAACGTCGAGAGGATTTTGGAGAAGCTGCCACCCGCAAGACAGGAGCGCTTTAGGCGGCAGAGGGATTACCGGGATCCCAACGGCCCCGAGCCATCCCTCCTTGATCTAGCCGACTTCCTGGCGAGAGAAGTCAGCAGCTTACGACTGGACACCTTCGGGCGGAGCACGCCAAGCTCCAGAGAGGGACCCAGGAGAATAAATGATGGAAGAAGATCGGTGACTGTCATGCACCAATCAGAGTCAGTACCGAGCAGTAAGAGTCACAGCACCCCCTCGAGAAAAGAGAAGTGGAAGATAGCGTGTCCCTACTGTGAGAAAGAACACTGGCTGTCACAATGTGACCTATTCACAAAGATGAATGCAGAAGAAGTGAGTCAATGGATAAAGTCCAACCGGCGCTGTTATCGATGTGCGCGGCCCCACATGGCAGCCGAATGCCGCCTAAAGAAAAGGTGCAGCCGGTGCGATGGAGCCCATCTAGATATACTACACGAAAGTAACGGAAGACGGCCTATACCTGCACCACGGAGCGGCACCAAGGCAAGTGTCATGTACATTGACCCCGCCAGCAGCAGCGGAGCCCAAGTGCTCTTAAAGGTAGTCCGTGTGACATTGAGCTACCAAGATAAAGTCATGGACACTTACGCCGTCCTTGATGACGGGTCAGAGAAGACCCTTCTGCTCGCCTCCGCTGCGACCCAGTTGGGACTGCAGGGGAGCAAGAACGAAATGACGATTCGGACAATAAGAAGAGATTTAAAGACAATAAAGGGCGAGAATGTCTCCTTCACCATCGCAGCCAACGGGCAGCCAGAGCGACGGTACAAGATCACAAATGCTTTCACCAGCCAAGAAATAGGACTATCGCAGTACACCTACCCTGTCACCAAGTTGATGGATAAATATGTGCACCTGCGCCAATTACCTATCCCGCTCATAGACGGCGCTACCCCGACCCTGTTGATAGGCTCCGACCATGCAGAACTCATAGTCCCGATTGACCGGGTCCATACAGGCCCCCGAGGCTGTCCTGCAGCAGTCGAGACCCGCCTAGGGTGGACCCTACAAGGCCCCCTCGCTAAATCTCTCAACCGAACAGCAGCCACTAGCTGCTTCCACTCCAGAACGACAGAAGAAGACACCACTCTCCTGCAGCATGTCGAGAGGCTATGGACCCTAGAGACAATGCCCTTTAAGAACGAAAAGAAAGATATTCGCTCTAAAGAAGACATTTACGCCATCAACCTACTCGAGCAGGGGACAAAGAGAGTCACAGTCGGCGGAGTGATGAGATATGCAACTCCACTCCTGAGGCGAGAGGGAATGCCCACCTTTCACGCAAAGAAAGACGCCACGGAGCGCTATCTACTGAACACAGAGCGGCGCCTAGCCAAAGACCCCGCTCAAGAGAGTGTGTACCGAGCTGAGATTGAGAAGCTAATCACAGCGGGACACGTAACAAAGATTGACATTAAAGAGGCCGATCAGACGACCGAATCATGGTACGTGCCGCATCACAAGGTCCATCACAACGGCAAGGATCGCATTGTGTTTAACTGCAGCTACCAGATCGGATCCCAAAATCTGAATAAAGAGCTCTTGCCCGGCCCCACACTCGGCCCCTCCCTACTAGGCGTGCTACTGCGCTTCCGCCAGGACAAGGTGGCTATAAGCGGGGATATCAAAGGGATGTTCTTGCAGGTGAGACTAGTAGAGGAGGACAAGCCTCTGCTACGGTTCCTATGGAGAGAGAAGATCGGAGATGAGAACCCATCCATCTACCAGTGGGAAGTACTCCCCTTCGGAACCACATGCAGCCCGTGCTGTGCTACATTTGCACTACAGAAACACGTCACAGAGGACCCAGCAGCAGATGAAGAGGTCCAACACAGTGTGAAGAACAGTTTCTACGTGGACAACTGTTTACAAAGCGTCTCGACTCAAGAAGAAGCCGAGGCTCTCCTAATCAAGTTACGCGCCTCCCTGATCAAAGGCGGCTTTGATCTCAGGCAGTGGGCCAGCAGTGACCCGCACGTATTGCGCAGCCTCTCCTCCGCGGACAAGGCTGCCAGCAGCGAGACCTGGATGGCGACAATCCCAGGAGAAGCCCAAGAAATGACACTAGGACTAGTCTGGCGCTTCAAAACAGACTCGCTCCACTATAGACACAAACCCTTGGCTCCAGAGCAGGGAAGGTCGGCGGCGATACCGACCACCAGACGGAGTGTGTACAGAACACTCGCCAGACAATATGACCCGTTGGGATGTATTCTACCTTACACCACCAGGGCAAAGATGATTGTACGAGCACTATGGGACAAGGACCAGGGCTGGGACGACCCAATACCCGCACACCTTGCCTCAACATGGAGAGAGTGGGAGACGGAACTCCGCTCACTCCCAGGTGTCAATATACGCCGCAGCTACTTCCCATCCACAGTGAGGCCAGAGACATGCGAGATTGAGCTACACGTCTTCAGCGACGCCTCCGAAGTAGCCTACGGATCGGTGGCCTACTTGCGTGCCCAAGAGATGGGAGGAAAGATACACACTGCTTTCATCCTGGCCCGCTCAAGAATAGCCCCACGTAAGCAACAATCTATCCCACGTCTAGAGCTCTGCACAGCAGACGGCGCTCGACACCAGTGAGGTCGCCTCACGTCTCTCCGTTGTGGACCGGCAGCTACCGTCCACAGAGGGTCCAGCTGTATTCGTCTGCGGTCCGAGGTTCTGTGGGCACCGTGTCCAAGACTTTGGATTCTCCCAAGACACCGTCGGCCAGATGGGATACCGCCAGCGGCTTCTCTAACCCCCCCCCTCCTACTGTCTTACAACCAGCGGGACCCCCCCCCCCCCTTAGTGTATCCAGCTATAATCATTTAAGTACCATCGCTATCGTTTTCCTAAATATTCCAGGTTGTATACTTACTCCCTGCGTAACCAGAGATTGGACATTCAATGTTGATTTACCTACGAATACTCATTTGCCATAAAAGTGCATATTTCATATTTCAAATCATAAATGTAATTAAGTGATCGTTGTATACACCTTTTGCTGTATTAAACCTTCGATTTGGTACATTTGTGTGGATTCGTTTCATCAGGTGGGAAAGTGTTCATCATACTTATATCTTGTACTGGGTGGCCAGAAGTTAAAGTACATGAGGTAGTGGTATTAAATATCATATCTAACAATACAGTCAGGGAATTGTACCCCTCAGTTACAACTATACACACATGACTGTGGCCAAGTTCAGCTCCAACTCCATACTGAAGTTTGCTGACGACACAGTGGTGGTGGGGCTGATCTCGGACAACGACGAGAAGGCCTACCGGGAGGAGGTTGAGGTACTGGAACGCTGGTGCCAGGACAACAGCCTGATCCTGAACATTGGTAAAACCAAGGAGCTGATCGTGGATTTTAGGAGAAAACAGCAGGAGACACAGACACCACTGAGGATAAATGGGGTTACCGTGGACAGGGTAAGCAGCTTCAAGTACCTGGGGGTCCACATCCCAGAGGATCTGACATGGACAACACACATAGACTCAGTCGTAAAGAAGGCGAAGCAGCGCCTCTACCACCTGAGACAGTTAAGGAAGTTCAGAGTATCTGGGAAGTTACTCCAGTCCTTCTACTCCGGAGCTGTAGAGAGCATCTTGACTGGAAACATCGCTGCGTGGTATGGAAACAGCACGGCACAGGACAAGAAGGCCCTACAGAGAGTGGTACGCTCAGCCGAGCGTACTACAGGTAGTGCACTACCACCCCTGCAGGTCCTATATAACAAGAGGTGCAAATCCAGAGCCTGCAGAATAATGAAAGACCCTCACCACCCCAACAACAGCCTGTTCAAGCTGCTGCGGTCAGGCAAATGCCTGCAAACACCAGCAACTAGGACAGAGAGACTTCTGCTCAGCTTCTTCCCCCAGGCCATCAGAGCCTTGAACACTGAACTCTCCACACACAAGCATACATAAGCACACACACAACACACACACTGTACTCACGCTCACACACTAGCAGCCACTTTAACATGAGCACACACACACTCATGCTGCACACGCTCACACTTATGGTCACTTTACAAAAGGAAAGGTCACTTTAAAAATAGTATAGTATAACTTGAGATTGTATAATATAGCATTGTATAGCAGTGTACATAAAGACCCATTGCCTCATCCGTAGCTAACAGTGTATTGCACTATTATACAACGGCATGCAAATTTCTCGATTCTGATTGGCCATTTACACGTCTTTATTGGCAACAATCCACGGTCCTGGGCTCAGGACCCGCCCACAACCGAATCACATATCACTCCCCGGCTCACTCCGGGAGAAAACAAGATCGCGGACAACAAATGGTTATGTTGAAAGCACCATAACGACTAAATATGAAGCGATTCTGTCAAGGGGAATGTGTTAGTCCTTTAAACAATGTTGGATGATGTAATTGATGGGTCTTGAGTCAATCTAGAACAAAAGAAAAATCGCGGATTGATTGATTGATTAATTGATTGATTTAAATTTCTACTTCCTTCCCACTGACTGCAGCGTTCACTCTCACACTGTCCGACGCTGGCGTACCCACAAACACACACACACACATACACACACACACACACACACACACACACACACACACACACACACACACACACACACACTGTGACACACACACACACACACACACACACACACACACACACACACACTCCTGTCTGCAACAGCGGGGGAGTCAGACTGAGAGAGAAGCAGCGCTGTTTTAAGTGAGCATGGTCTATTGAATTGATTGATTGGTTGATTGCTAATTTTATTACTGTACCCCTGGTTTCCAACTGGTTAAGTTTAGGCTAAAAGAAATAAATAAAAAAATAGGGCGAAGAAAACGTTTTTTTCCTATAGGGCAAAGAAAACGTTTTAATTTGTTTTACCTACTTCATATAGAAGCATCTAAGAATGAAGTTCTATGGAAAGTAGGTCTGCATTCCCTTAACAATTGTGTGTATTGAGCCGTACTGTATTGTACCCATTCTGCATCTGGTAATAAAATGTTCAATCAATCATTCCAATAATACACAGTTGGATGTGTTAGTTGGTTGGATGCACTTCAAGCTGCTTCCACATGAGGCAACTTCTCTCAATCATTCCAATAATACACAGTTGGATGTGTTAGTTTGGTTGGATGCACTTCAAGCTGCTTCCACATGGAGGCAACTTGTCTTTTTTGTAGTTGTGGGAACTACTTTTTCTGGCGGATGGTTTTTTCAATAAATCTTCGATTAATGTGTGTTTATTGTATAGAAATAAGGTTGGATGAATCTGGCAGTTGTATAAAAGCTTTACACCACTTGTAGTCGTGATTTGTGACCAATAAACCATGCCTAGGGGGGTCTAACGACCATGCCTAACGACCACCCCTAGGCATGGTTTATTGGTCACAAACCACTCCTGCGCGTGATGTAATGCTTAATCACAGGACCTAGCATGTCTTACCATGCTCTGTAAAAACTCATGTACATATACCGATATGCCCTACATTGATTACTTGTATTATTGCACAATGTCTGTCAGGATGGAGGTAGGTGAGTTCCAATTGTTGTAGGCAATCACAGAAACGGAGAAGGTATACTCTTGAACAGGTTTGACTTTAATAGTAAAGAACACAAAGAGTAATACTAGGATACTATGCCAAGGGCAAAGGAACGAGAGAATAGATAATGGAGCTTAGTGGTGGTCCAGAACTGGAACCGGCCGCGTTATCTCCGAACGCCTATAGTGAAGACCTGACAAATGACAAGCAGAGGAAAGGAATGTTAAATAGCCACCAAATACCAACATTCCACACACACCCCTGTGACAGCCAATCATAAGCCAACCCCTAAGTGACAGCACTAAATGACAGGGAAAAACAAGTGACAGCAGTCAGGTGACAGATGACAGAGAAGGTGGGTGGTTCCCGACCGTAGTCAGGAACCAGAATCGTAACAAATGTTGTTCTATTGGATTCTTAT
The DNA here is from genome assembly GCF_963971535.1 of Notolepis coatsorum. Classification (NCBI taxonomy): domain Eukaryota; kingdom Metazoa; phylum Chordata; class Actinopteri; order Aulopiformes; family Paralepididae; genus Notolepis; species Notolepis coatsorum. The sequence goes on from NC_140173.1 coordinate 89,410,417, forward strand.
TATATTATTATTATTGTATTATGCACAATCGTTGCGGGCAAGACCCCCCGCATTTCACTGTCTACATTTGTATGCCGTGACAAATAAAACTCTTGACTTGACAATCCAGAGACAAAGAAGAGAGAGATAGAGAGAGAGCTGGAGACAGAGAGAGATCGAGAAAGAGAGAGGCAGAGAGAGAGATATCAGAAATAAAGATAGCAGTTAGAAACATATGTCTGGATGTAGTGTTGTGTTTTGGGCACTACACACACACACACACACACACACCTTTCATCTCCTGGGCATCTGGACGTTGTATCTTTTTCCAAATGAACTGAAACCAAGACTGATATCTCTACTTCTCTCTCTCTTTCTTAATCCCTTTCTCTCTCTCTACCTCTCTTTCTAAATCCCGCTCTCTCTCTCTTCTCCCTGCCTTGATGCCTTCCTCTGTGTGTGTTTTGAGCGCCAAGCCTGTTAAATCCACTCCTCTGTGTGTGTGTGTGTGTGTGTGTGTGTGTGTGCGTGCGTGCGTGCGTGTGTGCGTGCGTGTGTGTGTGCGTGCGTGCGTGTTAAGTGCCAGGGTCTGTTAATCCCACTAGCAGCGCTGTGAGTTGGGACCACTGTCCAACATGAGCCTGGGGGGTTTGAACATGTGGCACCAGTGTGACAAACATCCCCTTAATGTCAGGTCCCCTTGGCGCTCCGACAGAGAGGACCGCGGTGCCCTCAGACCAGTGGCACGCTTCCTCCAGCCTCCGCCTTCCAAGCCCTCGCTTGGTTTTTACTTTTAAATGATTCAGTGCAATAACTTCTAGTTATTTTGGTTGTGTTTGTTCTAGTAACATAATCTATTCCTAATTGACACTGAATACAGTACGCAATGTTTAAATAGCATGGGTTATTTCCTTTCATGTAAAAGAATTTTTTTTTAATCATGATGAAAATTAGTCAAACTATAGAACAGAATAAAATAGAATAGAGCAGGGGTCAGCAACCTTTACTATCAAAAGAGCCACTTTCCCCCCCTCCCACAAAATAAAATGCTCAGGGAGCCGCACAACCTATTTACCCTTAAAATGAAGTTAACACAGTGTATAACGTTTTATATATGTTATGGTTTGTAAACAACCCCAACAGCACGACACAGACAGGTAGTTCAGAGTTAGCCAAAAACTAAGGGCGTATTTATTTTCAAACAGAAAGAGCGAAAAACAACATGAAGCATTCAGGGGGAATGTCCTGGAGCAGAGTAGGCTCTGTGGCGCTGCGGCCTCTGGCTATGCGGCTCTGCAGCTTAGCCCAGAGCAGAGTTGGCTCTGTGGCGCTGCGGCCTCTGGCTCTGCGGCTCTGCAGCTTACTGTCAATCCACTCGGAGAGGAACAGAGAAAAAGAGGAATGTCAACAACCGAACGCAGGGATTACGAGGCAGTCCAGTAATAAATCTGAGTCCAGAAATAACAAAGGCGATACCTCTTCAGTGTTAACGAAACACACAAAAAACAGATAGATCTTGAGTCCAGGAAAAACGAGGAAAAACAGGGCATCAAAAAACACACTTCCAAAAACTCACCAAGGAGCAAGGTGAGATACGGGGCGCGGGTCCACGGGAGCAGAGAGGGGCGACAGCGGCGAATTCCAAGGCGTACTGGAGAAACAGATGGAGAACAACACGGGAGGAACAAGCTGCAGGCGGTGGTAAGCAAAACGACCCGACAATGAACCTTCAGAAACCCCGAGTATATAAGGGCTCCCTTCGAGCTGATTCGAAACTCCCTTCAGGTGTGTGGAGGTAATTGGTACCTGGAAGCGTGTGGTAATGGACCAATCCTCACAATATATCCCCAACCATACCCCACATAAGCATAAAACGCCTGACAATTGCATACACAAAGTAATTTGCGATTTATTATGCTTTATACTTATAGCACACAGTTTGTTGCATTAATGGAATTATAAAGCAACAAAAAGAAAAATGTTGACTTTTTATTGCTGTTTTTACCTGTTATAACAAAGGAAAACCTCAAACTCTTATGAAGAGGAGAAAAAATACTGTAACGATGCAGGCTTACCTGTATGCCTGATATGTGGTGCGAAATTTGCGAACAACGAAAAATTTTCTTTTTCTTTTATAGATTTTCCACAAATAAGGGAAGGACTCAAATAGAGCTGCATAGTTCAGGGTTTTATTTCAAAGTAGGTCTACAGATGCCAGTGTTTTTTCTCCTTTTCTGTGTTTTATTTAAAGTAGGTCTACACATGGTAGTCTTTTTTCAAAGTGCACTACTTTTTATTTGATAAATGTTCCACAAATAAGGGAAAGCCTCAAATATACCTGAATAATTCAGGATTTTATTTCAAAGACGGTCTACAGACACCAGTGTTTTGTCTCCTCTTCTGTGTTTTATTTAAAAATAGGTCTACACAGCCAGTATTTTTTCTCCTCCTCTTCGCATGGAAGTGGCGTATTTTTCAAGAGTGGTGTCGGGCTAAGGGTCTGGACCCGGTTTCATGTCCTCTGAAATCGGTTCTGTCCTTCCTTCAGTCTATCCTGTATGGGCTCTCGGCTTCGACAGTGAAGGTGTCTGCTGCGCAGTGTTAATTTTGTCAACTAAAATGATGACGAAAGATGTTCGTCAACAAAGGTTTTTTTCATGACGACAACGAGACGTGACGTCACGTTATTGAAGACCATGTGACGCTAACGTCACTAAATTGTTAATTAAATATCGTTGACCACAACTGAGGACACAAAAATTGTATTTACAAAAACCAGGACGAAATTTCTCTTCATGTATGTTGATATTGTTGACTAAAACAAGACAAGACAAAATAATTATAACTTTTCTTAATGCCATTGTCCCGAGTAGAGCAGTGTGACGGGGAGCTCTGTTATTAGCATTAGCTGAAGAGCTATTTGAAAAGCTAGTTTTAGCTTAACGTTACCTTGGCTAAAGTTGGAGCTATTCATAATCCAGCTGCAAGCAAAGTACAGCAAGTTGGCAAAGGAGTATTCCAAGGTAAATCACTTTTTCACCAGTAACGTTACATTGTTTGTATTTCCATCTAGCTCGCGTTAACACTTTCAGTGCCACGAGGTGGCGCCAGAGTTAGCTCTTGAATGCCACCATCGGCGCCAAATGTTACGCTTAATATCGCCTAATCTGTGAGGATTTGTTCTTTCCCCGCCACACGCTCTCCTGAGGTACGGTGCTGATTGGTGCATTCCCCGCCACACGCTTTTTGAGCGATTGCCACTTTCATCACGCAGCTGTCATAGTTTATGATTAGCGCCCCAGAGGGCTTTATATACCTGGACCTTCCTTCTATCGTTGTCGGGTCGTTCTGGAATACAACTGCATTTGCCTGCTTTTTCCCCGTTGCTGTTCCTGGTCTACTTTCTCTCCAGGACCTTTCTGTGGAGAACCGCTGTTGAGAACCTTGTTCCCCGTTTGGAGCTGCGCCTCGTTTTACCCGCTTTACGCGTTGCGCTTGGGTGAGTGGAACCAAACCCCTCTGGATTATTCTGATTGTGTGTTTTAGAAGAGACACTGAAGATTTCGTTTTGTTTGCACTGACTCAGCTAAGTTGTGTGTTGTGGGGAACACTGAAGACTGTCACTGTCAATTGGTTCTGGACACAGCTTGGATGAGTGGAACCAAACCCCTCTGGATTATTCTGATTGTGTGTTTTAGAAGAGACACTGAAGATTTTGTTTTGTTTGCACTGACTCAGCTAAGTTGTGTGTTGTGGGGAACACTGAAGACTGTCACTGTCAATTGGTTCTGGACACAGCTAAGGGAGGAGGGAACCACACTGCCTCTGTGTTTCGTTGGACTGTTTCTGATACCTCTCTCTCTCTCCGTTTTCCACCTTGAGTTAAAGCTGGGAGTATCTGCAGAGCCGCTACAACGTCATTATGGCTATGTGTCTAAACTGTTCCACCCCTCAGGGTCGGTACCGACCCCTTTTGCCATTATGATCATAGATATATATTTTTATGAATGATGAAAATCAACCGTTTTCAAGTATTAATATCACAAAGATGTCACAAAAGCATGTAGAATGTAAAACGTTAGGTTGGCAATAGGTTAGCAATAGGTTATAAGTGTCATAATAAGGTTTTACCTTCTCATTTTGAAGAAGTATATCCGAGCCGGCGACCATTTTGTAAATAAAAAAAAAACGCAAATTGTAGTTTTTTGCCATTTTGTCGAGGGCACTCAGGGCTGTCGATTTTTTCAAACTACATTTCCCTTCAAGTTCTATGGGGTTTCAAAGTTCAGAGTTGAATTATGGAATATGTCAATAAATGTTATTATTCTTGATAATAAGCCACAAAAGGTAACGATTTGACAAATATTGCAACACAGTTAGTTTCTCCTCCCTATTGTTAGCATATAGGAACAACTAGATCTGAAATTAGTTTCAAAATGCTTGCACTATGAGAAAAATAAAAAAGTACAGTCGATTACAGTAGATATTATTATCTGTTATTATGCATGCCTGGTGATACTAAATCCAAATTGAACTTGGGCATTTGAAAGATACTATATGTATATATATATATATAAATGTGCGAATTGGCTATAATAAGGTAATGTATAAGCATATATTCTATAATAATATTTCAAATTGCATTGGTCCGGAAGGGAGAATTCAGTACTGTATATACAGAACCTTTGGTTTTATCATCTTCCCTTTATTAATTTCCTTAGATCCTTTGTACACATGATCTCAAGAGGGTACTGAACGAGGTCAGTGGCAGTATTTTTAAGTCTGGTCATTATTATCATGGTGTTATTCACTGTCAAAGATGAAAAGAAAAATCATAATTCATATTTTCCTTTGTTTCATCACAATTTAAGCAAGCCTAGTAATAGACACAATATTTCTGACACTGAATACATTCACTGAGGTCCATAGATGTACCTAGATACCAATAATATGCAAATAGCCCTTGTAGAAGTGGAGCAAAATTCCATTTACCTAGTACCTAGGTATACATTTTATGCAGATTTTCACCTGGGGTGGAACAGGCTAATCTGCCCATCGCTTATCAAAGAATCCTTTTCCAGTCAGTGCTGTCAAGGCAGATTGGTTTTTTATCGCTTCATTTCCGTTTGAGAGCATTTTGAAAAGCACCCGTTTTGAGGTAAAAAACAGTCCATTCTGGACCATTCTATGATAATCGTCTTTTACTGGAATATTCCAGAACGTTGATATTTGTCGGCCTATTTATGAATCGTTTTCAAATAAACGCTAGATGATCAATATTATACGTGCACGCACGCACATTCAAGCCGCGCACGGATAATCGCCGTGTTCATTTCCTCTTGGATTTTTACAGTGAAACCGATAGAGCCCATTTCACAAAACAGCTTATATCTTCATCAAAATGAGTCTGATTATCCTAACACTGATTGTTCTGAAGGTCCAGATTAACACTAAAAGTCTGCGTTTATTATTTTGTATAACTTATATATTGTTTATATATATAAGATATATATCGTTACGTCATCTGTTTGCCTAAACAGTATTCTCCATTTGCTTATGGTAGATCCCATTCTGAACGACTAGGCGCCAGAGACACGCCCCCTAGACATAGTTTCTAGACATGTTCAGACATGTTCAGACAAGCCCAGAGCAGGCGCATTGATTCTGTACAGGTGAACAGACTGAGCCCAATAGGGACCAGATAGAGTATATTGTGTAGACGGTGCAAGCAGCAGCAGCAGCAGTAGCATAACAGGAAAACTAGCAGAGCGAGAGTGAAAGACGTCCGGTACAGTTGTACACAGACTGACAGCGGTGTATCGTTATAGAGAGCTAATGGCTACTTAGATACGACTATAATATTGTCGAGCCTTTATTGGCACAGTATAGTGACTTGTGTAAGCGAAGTAACGTGGAGAGACTTATAGTTAAACCCAGCGCCGTTTGGATATAACTACTCATTGGAGGCCGTCTGCGGGTTAGCTTCACGTACAAAGTGAAGCTAGCTAGCTACCATCTATGCCAACAGGCTTTTGGATTAATAGCTATTAACCCTGCCATCGGGCGCTAGGATTACAAGGACCGGTTCCGTACAAGACCCCTTCTTCCAGCGACGACAGGATTATCCGACCAGTCTACAGTCTCTCTGGGGCAGGAGCTCTAGAGAGAACCCATCGTCTCCAGCCACCATCTTGCTTTCCCTGTATCGCCTCGCTTCGTCTCACTCCCTTCAGAGCTCCACCGGTCGAGTATCCGTAGTCTAGGAACTATTCGTTACCGCTGACTTTGTTGCACTGACATTCTATTATTAAAGGATAACCGTACTAAATAATATGTATGTTGCTATGACTATTAAAATGCTGTTAACTTGGTATCCCTGTCCCCGCGCAGTCAATTGAGTGTCCGCCATTTTGTCTAACTGTACTGTCTGGCTATTAATATTCTTTAGTAGTGGTTTAATCTAAACAATCTTTAATACAGTCAGGGTTGTGTAGACCCTTAGCTACAATTGGTCCTTCGAGCCGGAGGGTATCAGTAATAATAATAATATTAGTGATAATATGGCCAGCGGCGGACACTCTCCAATCGGCTCTCCCCCATTAGAGCGCCCTAGGCGCCAGCGTCAGCCCCCTCCCCACTTGGAGAACTATGCTGTAGATTTACCTCCTAGCTTATCTACGAGGACGTTAAGCAAGGATAACATTAGTAGCTCAAGTATGCGCAACCTTATCGACCTGTCAACCCCACCGGTAGAGACCCAAGCTAGTTTAAGTGAAACTGACTTAGCTCACGGGGGGGACAAGGGGGACATGACTTGACTATGCCCACAGAACACCGCGCCCCCGAGATGGACCTCGGAGCGCAAGAAGGTAAAGAACGCGCCCCCGAGATGGACCTCGGAGCGCAAGAAGGTAAAGAATGCGCCCACTGAGATGTACCTCGGAGCGCACCAGAGTAAAGAGCACCGCGCCCCCGAGATGGACCTCGGAGCGCGGGAGAAGACAAAGTACAGCGCCCCCGAGATGGACCTCGGAGCGCGTAAGGAGACCAGGTCACCGCCAAGCCCTGCCAACTCCAAATCACCATCATCAGCGTCATCCCCAAGCGAGGCCGACCAGAGGCTAGCGCAAGTCCTTATCGCCACGATAACCGCTTCAGCGGAAAGAGACCGTCTCCAGGCGCAACAAGAAAGTGAGCGTGAACATTCCAGAGTGGAAGAGAGACGCATCCAGGCGCAACAAGAAAGTGAGCGTGAACATTCCAGAGTGGAAGAGAGACGCATCCAGGCGCAACAAGAGGGTGAGCGTGCACGCATCCAGGCGCAACAAGAGGGTGAGCGTGCCCGTCTCCAGGCGCAACAAGAGGGTGAGCGTGACCGCCTCCACGCGCAACGAGAGAGTGAGCGCGAACATCTCAGACTGGAAGAGAGTCGCCTCAAGGCTGACGCCGCGATACATCTCAGACTGGAAGAGAGGCGCCTCCAGGCTCAAGAAACCATGGAACGAGACCGTCTACAAGCACAAATTATGGAACAAGCGCTCCAGAGGGTGACTCCCCACTCTTCCACCCGGAGCTCCCGGAGATCATCACGACACGGGTCGAGGGCACCTTCCCCTCCCCGACAAAGCTACACCGGACCCCGCCTAAGGGAAGAACCTGCTTACATTGCAGAGCAGCTAGCCGAGCGACTACAAAGCCTGACGGAGGACGAGGGAGGACAGAAAGCCCACCCGCACGACCCCATCTCAGACCAGGAGGATCAGTGCAGCCCCGGTCTCAGTCCCGACACGCTGCGTTATGAACCCCCAACACGTCCCAGTGGGGAGTTCGAGCACCAGACGGCACCGAGGAATAGTGCCTGGGAACCCAGCCTCTGGTTCCCGCTTAGCACGAACCAACGACCCCACGTACGGGGAGACTCGCCAAGGAGGCCTCTCCCCCCACGTGCGTCAGTGTCACAGCCATCCATGGCATCCTACATTGGGACACCCACATTCCCAGACTTCACAAGAGAAGACCGAGCACAGTATACCGAGCTGCGTATGTGCCTAGAGACAATTATGTCCGGAGTACAGGACGAGTCATACAAGTATGCCATTCTCCTTAAGCACCTCAAGGTAACTAGAGCGCACAACATAGCGCTGGCATACTCCAATTCACAAACTCCCTATTCTGACGCCCTGGTTGCCCTTGACGCACGTTACGGACGTACATGGGACTATGTCATTCAGGAGATACGTGAGATCGAACGTCTCCCCCCAGCTAAAGACAACCGAGCCCTGGACGACCTATCTGTCAAAGTACAATCCCTGGTAGGGATACTCGGGTCCCAACGAGAGAAGGGGATGTACGAGTTGTACGCCAACTCCAACGTGGAGCGTATATTGGAGAAGCTCCCCCCATTCCGCCAAGAACGTTTTCGGCGGCAAAGAAACTACCGTGACCCAAATGGCCCATAACAATCACTCCTGGACCTTGCTGACTTCCTAGCCAGGGAGGTTAGCAGTCTAAGAATTGACACCTTCGCATGGGGTGGCTCAAACATTAAAGAGGGACCGAGAAGGTTTAAAGACCAAAGCAGGCCCATCACCGTGATGCACCAGGCCGAGTCGGTGTCACGACAGAAGAGTCACAACCCCCCCGCCAAGGGAAAATGGAAGATCACATGTCAATACTGCGACAACGAACACTGGCTGTCACAGTGCGACGCATTCAAGAAACTGACCACTGTCGAAGTAAGCCAGTGGATTAAAGCTAACCGCCGCTGCTTCAGCTGCGCGAGCGGCCACATGGCAGCAGAATGCCGCCTTAAGAAGAAGTGTGGCAAGTGTGACGGCGCTCACCTCGAAGCACTACACGAGAGTAACAAGCGAAACCCCGCCCCACAAAGCAGCTCGAGAGCAGAAGTACTCTACATCGACCCCGCGAAGAGTGGGAGCTCCAGGGTGCTCCTCAAGGTGGTACGAGTACTCCTCAGTCACGGGGACAAGGTACTCGACACCTACGCCGTCCTCGACGACGGGTCGGAGAAGACCCTCCTCCTCGCCTCCGCTGCGACCCAGTTGGACCTGCGGGGTCCAGAGGAGACCATGACCCTCCGTACCATTCGTCGAGACTTAAAGACAATCAAAGGTGAAAACGTCTCGTTCACCATTGCAGCGATCGACCAGCCCGAGAAGCGGTACAGCATCAGCAAGGTGTTCACAAGCTACGACATAGGTTTGTCACGCTATGATTACCCCATCCCACAGCTGAGGGAAAATTACAACCACCTACGCCAACTGCCCATACCGCTCATCAGCGGCGCTACACCGACCCTACTCATTGGCTCCGACCACGCGGACCTCATTGTCCCAACTGATGCGGTCCACAACGGACCCAGAGGATGCCCAGCCGCGGTTAAGACCCGACTGGGATGGACGCTCCAGGGCCCCCTCTCCGGGCCTTCCAGCCGACCAACTTCCACACGCTGCCTTTACACCAAGGTGAGCGACACAGACAATACCCTCCTACAGCACGTTGAGAGGCTATGGACACTAGACTCGCTGCCATTCAAGAACAAACGCAAGATGGTTCGATCCAAAGAGGATATACAGTAGCTCCATACAGTAGCTCTACTCGAGCAGAAGACTATGAGGATCGAGGTCGACGGAGTGCTAAGATACGCGACCCCACTCTTGAGGCGGGAAGGGATACCCACTCTGCATGTGCCTAAGGGAGTGACGCACCACTACCTACTAGTGATGTGACGATTCATCGATTTGCATCGGTGCGCCGGCATACACGTTCACGATGCAAGTGCACCGGTGGAATAAGTCCGCGCCGGCAAAATGTCAGGCTGAACTCGCGATGCATCTTGTTGTAGCGTCTTTGCATCGTCAAAAACCGATGCATTGATATAATTTCCTCTCATCCACTTGTCAGTAGTGCACTGTGACTGCACACACACACAGCAGATACTATTGCTTCGCTACTACATATAAGGCGAGAGCCGCGTCACAGTTATCAACAAACAGTGGAAGTCGAGGAGACATGAATAGAATTGCTCAACATGCTAACGCTAGTAGCCTCTGGCTAACGCCAGTTAGCCGTTCAGCTAACGCTAAACTAGTGTCTAACTAAAGTGACTCTGCAACACCAGTACCATTAGTGAGGAGGGGGGGGGGGGTATATTGAAGACGCTTGACAACAGGGGTTCAAAGATAACTTCACATTTATTGGTTATTCATTTCTTAATTATATCGCTTCATGCAATCCATCCAGGCTGGCTCCGTGTTGTTGACATAATGGAGCTGCTGCGGTCGGAAAAAAGTATAGACGCATCCTAGTGACCTAGTCTAGTGTGTGACATCATCAACTGTCGACGGCTGCTCAGACGGGGAGGGGCTCTCTCTCTCTCTCTCATGTGTTTTTAGCTAAAGTGGATAGAAAAGACAGTTTATGCAAAAGTCTTCTTAAGCACCCAAGAGTTTTTATATAAATTGTCTTACAGTAGATTCTTTAATTTTTAATAATAATATAAGCTGCATATAAGGAATACAACCAAATCCTCTGTCATACCATACAATTGTATTATTTATTATTATTATTATTTTGCATCGTGTTGAATCGCATCGTATCGCCCCCAAATCGCATTATGTTGAATCAAATCGTATCGAATCGTATCGTATCTCAACAGGGGGTGAATCATATCGCATCGCATCGCCCGGTGCTTCAAATGTATCGTTAATGTATCGTATCGTTGGCACCGTATCGAGATGCACATCGCATCGGCCTCAGTGAGGAGATGCACATCCCTACTACCTACAGAGCACTGAGCGGCGCCTCGCCAAGGATCCCCCCCAAGCAACGATATATCGCACCGAGATCGAGAAGCTGGTAACAGCCGGCCACATAAAGAAAATCGATGACCACGAGGCAGAAAGGACGACGAGTCATGGTACGTGCCCCACCACAAGGTCACCCACAACGGAAAGAACCGCATCGTGTTCAATTGCAGTTATCAGATTGGACAGCAGAATCTGAATAACCTACTCCTGCCCGGCCCGACACTCGGACCCTCCCTCCTCGGCGTCCTGATACGCTTTCGTCAGGACAAAGTGGCCATCAGCGGCGACATCAAGGGGATGTTCCTACAAGTCCGACTGATGGAGGAAGACAAGCCTCTACTGAGGTTTCTGTGGAGAGAGAGGCTCGATGACGAACAACCCTCGATATACCAATGGGAGGTACTCCCATTAGGCAACCACCTGCAGCCCGTGCTGCGCCACGTTCACGTTACAGAAGCACGTGGCCGAAGACCCCGGAGCCGACGTTGATGTCCGACACAGCGTTGAAAGAAGTTTCTACGTGGACAACTGCCTACAGAGCGTATCCACGCCAGAAGAAGCAGAGAGCATCCTACTGAAGCTACGAGCTTCATTAGCCAAAGGTGGATTCGACCTCCGACAGTGGGCCAGTAGCGACCCTCAAGTTCTCCGGCGCCTCCCCCCAGAGACCAAGGCCGCAAGCAGCGAGACCTGGATGGCGCACACCGCAGGCGAAGCGCAAGAGATGACCCTGGGCCTCGTCTGGCGCTTCAAGATGGACTCGCTTCACTACCGACACACACCTCTGAGGACGGATCAGGAGACGTCCACGACTAGACTGACCACTCGGCGGAGTGTGTACCGAACACTCGCCAGCCAGTACGACCCAATGGGATGTATCCTCCCCTACACCACCCGGGCGAAGATGCTGGTGAGAGAACTGTGGGACAAGGAGCAGGGCTGGGACGACCCCATACCCGAGCACCTGGCTACCACATGGAGAGAGTGGGAGGATGAACTTGTCTTACTGGTGGCCATCCCGCGGAGTTACTTCCCACCTACCGTGCGACTGGAGAAGTGTCAGACAGACCTGCACGTCTTCAGCGACGCGCCAGAAGTGGCGTACGGATCAGTGGCCTACCTGAGGGCTCGAGAAGAGGGAGTTCTGAACTCCAAGCCCCTCGGCTACGTTCCAAGCGACGTAGCTGACATCAAACCCATCACCCCAAACTACCTCTTGATGGAGCGGCCGGACCCTGCCCTTTCTCAGACGGTGTACAGAAAGGACGGGAGGAACGGACGGAGAATGTGGAGACACAGCCAAGTACTGGCCGACCAGTCTTGGGCCCGCTTCCTCCTACGCTACTTACCCTCCCTTCCAGCCCGTCAGAAATGGGTTAAAGACAGGGACAACCTGACCGTGGGTACCGTCGTGATGATAATAAACCAGTCACTACCCCGAGCTACGTGGCCAGCCGGCCGTGTGAGCAAAGTGATTAACGGTTCAGATGGGAAGGTCAGAGCGGCAGAAGTCATCGGCTAAGGGCGGACTTACACCAGACCAGTAGCCAAGTTGATAGAGCTTCCTGCATTCCCTGACCCCCCTGACGACGACGATAACCCACCGACTTTGTAGATCACTTTCAACCCCCCCACAGCCCATTATGGGGAAGTTGACTTGATCCTTAATATTAACCTGTACCCCACATTTATTTACTAATTAGGTTCGGACTAATTAGGGGGCGGCTGTTCTGAAGGTCCAGATTAACACTAAAAGTCTGCGTTTTTTATTTTGTATAACTTATATATTGTTTATATATATAAGATATATATCGTTACGTCATCTGTTTGCCTAAACAGTATTCTCCATTTGCTTATGGTAGATCCCATTCTTAACGACTAGGCGCCAGAGACGCGCCCCCTAGACATGGTTTCTAGACATGTTCAGACATGTTCAGACAAGCCCAGAGCAGGCGCATTGATTCTGTACAGGTGAACAGACTGAGCCCAATAGGGACCAGATAGAGTATATTGTGTAGACGGTGCAAGCAGCAGCAGCAGCAGTAGCATAACAGGAAAACTAGCAGAGCGAGAGTGAAAGACGTCCGGTATAGTTGTACACAGACCGACAGCGGTGTATTGTTATAGAGAGCTAATGGCTACTTAGATACGACTATAATATTGTCGAGCCTTTATTGGCACAGTATAGTGACTTGTGTAAGCGAAGTAACGTGGAGAGACTTATAGTTAAACCCAGCGCCGTTTGGATATAACTACTCATTGGAGACCGTCTGCGGGTTAGCTTCACGTACAAACGAAGCTAGCTAGCTACCATCTATGCCAACAGGCTTTTGGATTAATAGCTATTAACCCTGCCATCGGGCGCTAGGATTACAAGGACCGGTTCCGTACGAGACCCCTTCTTCCAGCGACGACAGGATTATCCGACCAGTCTACAGTCTCTCTGGGGCAGGAGCTCTAGAGAGAACCCATTGTCTCCAGCCACCATCTTGCTTTCCCTGTATCGCCTCGCTTCGTCTCACTCCCTTCAGAGCTCCACCGGTCGAGTATCCGTAGTCTAGGAACTATTCGTTACCGCTGACTTTGTTGCACTGACATTCTATTATTAATGGATAACCGTACTAAATAATATGTATGTTTCTATGACTATTAAAATGCTGTTAACTTGGTATCCCTGTCCCTGCGCAGTCAATTGAGTGTCCGCCATTTTGTCTAACTGTACTGTCTGGCTATTAATATTCTTTAGTAGTGGTTTAATCTAAACAATCTTTAATACAGTCAGGGTTGTGTAGCCCCTTAGCTACACTGATAACAGATTCCTTACCTGACATCAGATGGTATCCAACTGGTATATTCCAATTCCTGATCACCATTCGAAAAAATCGATAAGTGTATAGATACAACGTGATACAGTAGTACACATGATTCCGCGGGGCTCAGAGGATCCAGAATGAACTCTGATAACCCCGGCTGCATCAGTGGACTGGAAAATGTGGAGTACAGGATTTTTTCCCCCATCCATTTTCATTGAGTCCATTCCAAAATCCCTTATGTCATCTGGGAGACGATAGGGGGCGCTTTTTTCCACATCTGATCACCGGCGACGCTCGGGTAGACTAGGGTAGGCTCGCGTGATGCAATATGATTTCAGATCGCTAAAAAAAAAAAAAAAAAAAAAAAATCTCGTGAGTGGCTTTCAACGAGATATTAATAATTCCGAGAAAACTCGTGAGTGGCATAGAAAGTGTTAACTAGTGGCTAACCTAGCTCACGCTAACGTGGTCACTGATCGACCTCTCGCACACAATTAATGACATAATGCAGACAGCCATACTGGTGACAATGTTTAGCTTTTAGTGCCAAATGATAAGAGTCTGAGGCGGAGTCTCAAAAGAGAATGTTGAATATTTATTTGCATTAAAAATCACAACAGAGCCTCTGCTACTACAGTAGCTAACCTAAACGGAGCCGACTGGATAGGAGGAAGTGCAACAACGTGTAACCTCCGTGCGGAACCAATGTGCCAACAACCTTTCCGTGGGTGAACTCATTGAGCTTAGTTGTGAATTAATGATACTAATACTAATCTATACAATCACCTGTTGTTGAATAAATACCATTACTTTCTAGTTATTACTAAAAAACAGTATATATAAAACAGTAGCTGTAAAAAAGAAAAGATATATTTTTTTTATAATCTATATAATTTTTTTTAATGTATGCACTGGTATCGGATCAGTATAACCAGACCTAGATCACCTCTAACTCTAACCCCTAACCAGACCTAGACAACCACTAACTCTAACTGAAGCCGTCTTCCACACGGAAATGTGGGATCTGCACAGACACCATGGTCTCCGTCATGGCGTCCAGCCAGCCGGTCAGCTTCCTCTGATCCATGCCCACCTCGATCTGAGCATCACAGAGACAGACATACCCGGCACGGATTTGCACGAGTAATGTTTTCCCAGATTGAGTACTTGCATGAATTATGAATAGGGGGTGAAAGGGGTTAACAGTCTGTAGTGTGGTAGTGAAAGCAAGGCAAGAAGAGATAATGTGTCTTAATAAGTTATTTCTCCATTCACAGATCGACAGCGCACCCTTCCTGTGTATCACTTGTGCCGCCGACTCAGATTCCCCTAGGTTAAAAAATAAATACGTGGGGGGCTCCTATGGGCTTAACTCAGGGGGGGGGACGTAAGGGGAGGGGGACCATCGTTTCTGTGGTTTGGCCCGGGAGAGTGGGGTCTTGGATGTTGTGGGGTCATCGGCCATGGGGTGGGGTGCTGGGTGGCATGGAAGGTAGCGGGCTTGGCTCGGTGGGGGGGAGTACCACCCCTCGCCCCTCTACTGGGCCTGGCCCAATCAAATTCAAGGTACCCGTGTTGCTGAATACTCGGCCACGCGTGAGACGGCCCTGGGATGTGCAGGAGCCTTGTTTCTGGGGGTAGATGGCGGGAGGGGGGGGGGGCCCTCTCATGGAGGTCTGGGAGGCTGAGCGCGGCCGAATTCAAGGGGCCCAAGTGGATGTACGGTTGTGTTGTTGATGTCATTATAGGTATGCTGTAGGTGTTGTTTGTCTATAAATGTTAATAAAAATGTAAGTAAAAATAAAAATACGCAATTTTAATCAGAATATGTTCCATGTTGACTATTTCTGACTTCTGACTAGTTTTTTTCCATTAACTAAAAATAGACAAAAATGTCATCCGTTTTCGTCGACTAAATCTAGACTAAAACAAAAAAGACAAAATTGAGACAAAAACTGACTAAGACTAAAATGCTCAGACATTTAGTTGACTAAAACTGACTAAATGAAAAATAAATGAAGATGACTAAATATGATGAAAACTAAAAAGGAGCACTTGACACATGACTAAGACTAAAACTAAAATGAAAATAGCTGCCAAAATTAACACTGCTGCTGCGGCTATATCTTCATGTCATAGAGGCTTTGAGAGCAAGCCGCTATTTAGCCGCCCTCTTGTGATACGTTTTGCTGGGCGCACGGCATCTCAAGCCTATTAAACATAATTTGTCCCCAAGCTGGGTCCTCCAATTAGGCTTAGTTAGACTTTTGGATGCCCCTTTTGAACCACTCGAGCGTGCGCTGTTGAATCAGCTGTCTTTTAAGACTGCGTTTCTCCTGGCCGTCACTTCCGCTAAACACGTGGGTGAGCTACAGATGCAGCACTGAAAAATCGAACCTCTGCTGCTCATCTGCTGCTCCTCCTGCTCCTCTCCTGCCTCTCCTGCTGTGATTTTGTGACTCCTATTGTTCTGGACCGGGCCAGATTTCACACCTCCACTGCCTCCCACAGACTGGGGAGATTTTCATCTTACATTTTTATTCATCCCAAACGCCCCAGCTCCATCCGATTCCTTATCACTGTTTACATATCATGCATTGCAATACTAATATATGGGCAGTAGGCTACCCCAAGTCAGACTGCCCATATAAAAATGATCTTGGTGGTCTGAGGGCAGTAGCCCCCAACCCCCTCCCTGGGGAAGCACTTAAGTTAAGTAACCTCCCTTTGTTCACGTTGGGACCCAGCCACCAGCCCCCGAAAATTAACACCTATTAATTTAGTTTTTTTTTTGTTTTTTTTTTTTTTTATAATTTTTTAAACAAACACATAAACAAACATGAGAACACACGATAAGATATACAAGCATTAGTTGACAGTGCACATCCAATGAAATCACCATTTAGTTAATTGTCTTATACAGGATATACCCCTAATACCTGTTATCTAAAAACCTATACACATATGCTCTAGCTCGTACCCCCCCCCCTCCCGGACCCCCCATTGGATAATCCAACCATTATAACTTGTTCCTAACCATACACTACCATTATATGCTAGTTTTTATTCTCTCAACCACTTCTAACCACATTGTCATTTTGGATTCATTGAGACCCAAAATTCTTGCTGTAGATATTTCTTGATAAATCACATCGAGATATGTAAGAATCCAGACCTTCCGGCACATTTTTTCCGGTTGAAACCATCGTGATGCTATCAGCTTTTTAGCCACTGTGATACCAGATAAAACCAATCTCTTTCGCTGTGGATGTTCTGCATACTCAAAAACATCATTCAGCAGTAATACAGAGGGGTGTATTCAGAATTAAGAGATTTGATAATTGCTGGGTCACTTCTTTCCAGAATATCTTAACTGGTGGGCAGTCCCAGTACATGTGCATAAATGTCCCCTCGTCCCCATTTGTACATAAGGAGCATTTGGAGTCTTGTTTAAGACTCATTCTGTTCAGTCTTATAGGAGTCAAGTATGTCCTATGGATATAGTTAAGATTGATTTGTTGATGGTCCGGGTTCCTTGATGCAAGTCGAACATTTGCCCAGGCTTCTTGCCACTCAAAGTCTATTTCCAGGTCTGGTATATCCCTCCTCCAAATAGAGTCTAGGTGGAGGGTTTCATACAAGGCCGTTAGTAATTGATGATAAAAATCTGATATAAAACCTCTCGATGTCTCTCTTTCATAGAAATATTTGTGGTATCTGTGGTGTGCAATTGGTATCGTTAATGGAACACTGTGAACCTTCAAACATGCCAATAACTGCGCGTAAAAATAATATGTGGATAAATTTGTTTGCGTATTTCATCGAAACTACAAAAACCCTGTTTGTTGAAAACATCTCCTAATGAGTGTATGCCTTGCTTTTCCCATCTAGGGAATCTTATAGGTTGTTTTCCAATCAAGAATGCATTGTTATTGAATAAGGGAGTATGATTATGCCATTTATGTGGGATAGAATCTGTTTTTTGTGTTTCACGCCATATCCCGATCGCATGAGTGATTATGGGGCCAAATTTCCGTTCGCATTGCTTAATTGATAATTTGGTGTATACTATGTCCTTCAGCCTATATGGAGCTACTATATTTTCTTCTAAATTTCTCCAGGATACTGATGCTTGGGGATCAAACCATGTTGTTAGTGGTCTTAAAGTGTACGCCTTAAAATAGTGGTAGAAATCTGGAAATGCCATACCACCGTCTGCTTTGTTTCTCTGTGCGGTGGATCTTTTTATACGTGGTGGTTTGTAACTCCAAATAAATTTGTATGTGGAGGAGTGTAATTCTTTCCAGTAACCCTTTGGAGGGGGTAACGGTAGCATTGAGTTGAAGAAGTTGATTCTAGGTAGGACGTCCATCTTAACTATTGATATCCGTGCCTGTACTGAGTTTTTAAGTTTTGACCACCTGACAAGGTCGTATTTGATTTTGTTTTGGATTTTTATGTAATTGTGCTTCACCGTTTGGCTTATGGTAGGAAATATTTCAACTCCCAAACATCTAAAGTGTTTTACCATCGGTATCTTTTCTGGGAGGGTTATATTTCTTTTTGCAGGGGCGTTAAGTGGGAGGAAGGCCGACTTCGGCCAATTTATCCTAAATCCCGATAAATCTCCAAAGTCCTCAATCAACTTGAGAAGATGAGGCAATGCGGTGTTGGGGTTTTGCATGAACAGTATTACGTCGTCCGCATATAAACTAATTTTGTGTTGTGTGCCCTTGATGAATTAATGAATGAATGAAAACTTTATTTAACAGATTGCAGAATGGGTACAATACAGTACGGCTCAATACATACAATTGTTAAGGGGATGCAGACCTGAGAAAGACGTTTGTCTTGTTTCCATCAGGGTCCCCCATTTTCAATTCATATAGACATTTATGACATACACAACATACATGACATTTATGGCATAGGGACATATAGGTATTTAGTACTGATACATTTGTGACATAAACGGTATTCCAATATACAGTACTGTTACCCCTAGATCCTGACAGAGTATATACATATGATGGGGATGGGACTGTACATTAGGGGGGGTGGGTGGGTGGGAGAGAAATATACATACGGCGGGGAGGGAATATATACATGCGGTGGGGAGGAGACTGTCTATTAGGAGGTGGTGGGGGTTTTGGGCATTTACGGTGGCCAGTTTCGAATTGCAGCCTCCCGTAGGTGCTCTTTAAGAGCGGTTTTGAATGTGGGCAGGGATTCACGACAATTCTATGGATTGGGATTGTCTTATATATTGTGCTAAAGGCTCTAATGATAGATCAAATAGTCCGGGACTAAGAGGGCAACCCTGTCTGGAAGAACGTGATACCGGAAAGATTTCGGAGGTGATTGTGCCTGTTGTAATCATGGCCGATGGGTCTTTGTATAATACTTTAATCATATCAATGAATCCTTTTCCTAAACCCATCCTTTCTAATACTGCCCATAGATATGACCATTCCAACCTGTCAAAAGCTTTCATTGCATCCAGGGACAGCATCGCCTTAGGTGTGTTGTCTTCCTTGTTAGCATCTAGTACGTGTAGTAATCGTCTTATGTTATCAGTGATCAAGCGGCCTCTTATGAAGCCAGTTTGGTCCGGATGAATTAAAGACGTCATATGCTTTTGTAGTCTGATGGCTAATACCTTAGAGTACAGTTTGATATCGGTTCCGAGGAGGCTTAAAGGTCTGTAACTACCGCACTCGGTGGGGTCTTTGTCTTTTTTAAGGAGGACTGTTATGAGTGCAATATTGTCATTCTTATGGAAGTTCCTCTCCTTGACTGAGTATAAAATCATATTTAGTAATAAGAGACCAATTATGTCCCAACAGGAGAGGTACATTTCTGGTGGGACCTGAGTGCTAGTTCTATAGTGGAAGAGGAGCAGCAGACCAGCAGCAGAAGAGGTTTGATTTATCAGTGCTGCATCTGTATGCACTTTTTCGGTTCAACCAGAGTGCCTGTCTATATGGGGGATAATAGCAGTGTTACTCTGAGGCCCAATCCAGCCTTTGTGCAAAATAATATCCGGAGCTCTTATCGCTCCAGGGATAAAGGCTTTCCACCCTCCCCCTCACGCAGGTCACCTGTTGTGTCCTATATTCGTGCACTTGCAATATGTCTTGAGCAGACATGGGACCTCAGGGTTACCAGTCAACTGTTTTTTTGTCACGGTGGCCCTAACAAAGGTAAGGCGCTGTCAAAACAACGCCTGTCGCATTGGTTGTGCAAGGGCATTGCCCTTTGCTACACCTTGGCTGGACAGGTTCCCCCCGCAGCGCAGGTATTGTGGTGTGGCTTCCTTTGCTGCCCTGCTTAGAGGGGTCTCAGTGGAGGACATTTGCGCTGCGGTGGTCCTCCTCTGGTCCTTTTGTCAGGTTCTATCTGATGGACAGAACTGAGAGCTCTGTCTCTCATGCGGTCCTTAGTGCTGGGACCTCATCGTCATCCCGCTGTTATTGTAACTGGCTGGGATGTGTGATGTAGACTGTGGTTTTACACACGGTTTACTCACATTTTGTGCGTTTTAGAGAGCTGCGCCCTGTTATGTGCTCCTCGTTAGGATGAGTGTGGGGATAGGACCCTCCCCGCTTTCAATGGTCTTGAGTCTCAGGGGGTACATTTATCGGGGCTACGTGCTTGCTCATCGCCCATTAGTCCAATAGGCGGAGCAAGACGTGAAGCCAGTATGAAATATAATGCAGGTTATTCCCTATTTTCTGAAAATCCGCCTAAAATACATACCTAAGTAAATGGAATATTGCTCCACTTCTACAAGGTCCATTTGCATGTTCTTGGTATCTAGGGACATCTATGGTTCTCAGATAATGTATTCCCAGTGTCGGAAATATTGTGTCTGTTTCTAGGCTTGAGTAAATTTTGATGAAACAAAGGATAATATAAATTATGATTTTTCTTTGCATATTTGATGGTGAATAACACCATGCTAAAAATAACCAGACATGAAAAACTGCCACTGAGCTCGTTCAGCACCTTCTTGAGATCACGTCTACAAAAGATCTAAGCAAATGAATAAAGGGAAGATGATTAAACAGAAGGTTTTGTAGAAACAGTACTGAATTCTGCCATCCGGACACATGCAATTTGAAATATTATTATAGAATATCAGAGGTGCGGCTGGGTAGCGCTGCGGACTAAGCGCTCGCCTACCACCGCAGAGACTCTGGTATCTAATCCAGCTGTCAGCGGTACCTCCGGCTTGGTCAGTCGTCCCTACTAACACAATTGGCAATGTTATTGGGTGGGAAGCCGGTGGGGTATGTGTCCTGGTCGTTGTAAACAGCGACTCCTACTGGTCGGTCGGGGCGCAGGTTCAGCAGGGAAGGGATCTGGGGGAGATAGTGTGATCCTCCCACGCGTTACACTCCCCCAGTGAGAGTCCTCGCTGTCAGGTGAAAAGAAACGGCTGGCTGACTCCACATGTATCGGATGACAGCATGTGGTAGTCTTCTCCCTCCCCAGGCCGACAGTATGGGGGCAAATGCGGGCAACGACCAGGAAGGGAATTGGCATAACGACTAAATTGGGATGGGAGAAAAATACGGAAAAAAGGGGGAGAAAAAGTAGATACAAAAAAAGGATATAGAATATCAGGTCTATAAATTAACCATTTTAACCTATTGGTAAACAAACGTATTGCTGAATATATACACTATGCCTGCTGTTTTGACAGGATTCGGGTCTTTACTCTTGGCTACATTTGGGAAAAAAACACAACATTAATCCATACAGTCTGTATACATGGATTTATGACGTTATGTCAGGCTTAAGAGGTTAATAATAATTACCATCGGTTTTGAGAGTGCAGAAATCAATAAAAAGATAACGAACAAACAAATGACAGGACTGTGCAGACAGTCACAGAACACAGGGGAGAACAAGAAACACCTGGGCCGATTACAAATGGATACACCTGGGAGGGAAACAAACAAAGAACTACAGGAAGCCAAGACGAGGAACTACAACTAAGGCATAGGAGAGGGAACACAATACAAAACACTGGAGAACACAGAGATCAAGATTACGTGATGAACAGACGAACAACCTAACAGGGGAACATGAATGGGAGGGATACAAATATGTGACCACGCCCAGTGCGTTCAAGAGGGGGGGGGTATAATGCCCTCTTGAGGCAGAGGGACACAACATGCATCAAATAATGTTTAATTATGCAGATGCTCACGCTTCCAGGTTACTGACCCAGCATAATGAAGAGATAGTCAAGGCTCACCCAGGCGATAGTTGACATGGGGCAGTCCTGGACTCTGCAGCTCACAGCTCAGGAGAAGTAAGCATGTTAACCCTACAATCTGTACTGTAAGATTACTGTAATACATTTACACTGTGAACAGTAAGTTAGTTAAGGGAATCTCTCTCTCTCTGCTCCCTCTTATCTCTGTGCTCTCCCACACTCTCTTCGCTGTGTTTCTCCCTCTCTCTCTGCTCCCTATTCTTATCACTGTGCTCTCCCACACTCTCCTCGTTGTGTTTCTCCCTCTCTCTCTCTGCTCCCCCTTCTTATCTCTGTGCTCTCCCACACTCTCCTTACTGTGTTTCTCCCTATCTCTCTGCTCCCTCTTCTTATCTCTGTGCTCTCTCATACTCTCCTCACTGTGTTTCTCCCTCCCTCTCTCTCTCTCTCTCTCTCTCTCTCTCTCTCTGCTTCCCCTCTTTCGTTGTCTCTTTCTGCTCATTCAAGCTGGCAGGACTGTTGTCTCTGGTACCAGGCCTTAGGACTTCAAACCTCACTGTAAGAGCGCTGGTACCAGGCCTTAAGAGTTCAAACATCCCTGTCAGAGTGCTGGTACCAGGCCTTAAGAGTTCAAACATCCCTGTCAGAGCGCTGGTACCAGGCCTTAAGAGTTCAAACATCCCTGTCAGAGCGCTGGTACCAGGCCTTAGGAGTTCAAACCTCACTGTTGGTGCGCTACTGCGCTGGTACCAGGCCTTAGGAGTTCAAACCTCACTGTCAGAGTGCTCTAGAGTTGTCTTCAGGCCCGGTGGTACCAGGGCTCCAAACTAGGGATGTTCGATATTGGCTTTTTTACCGATACCGATATACCGATATTGTCCAACTCTTAATGTCCGATACCGATATCAACCGATACCAATATATGCAGGGTTTCCCCCCCAAAAAACGGAATCATTTCAGATAATTAACATTATATATCTCTTGTCGTGGAATTAACACAACATTATGCATACGTTTGACAATAAATAAAACAATAATTTGTTCTTACTTGCTTGCCTGGGTAAATAAAGGTTAAATAAATGTAATAAAATGTAAAAAAATATATATAAACCAATACCGATATTTTCCGATATTACATTTTAATGCCAATATCGGCCGATAATATCGGACATCCCTACTCCAAACTAAGCTTTTTCGCCAGCATACCAAAAAATACATGTCCCAGTGTATACATTGACCATCCCTAAATATACATGTATTTCTTTTTATCTTTTTTACATTATTAAGACTCAGATATAGACATCACCTACATCCGATTGTGAAATGGTTGACCACACTCCCCAACACAGGACTAGTATTGACAATGTACACATTCAACTACTGACACAGAAGGATTTACCTCTAACCGGAAAATGGAGCAGGGACCTGACTGTAGAAAAAGAGGACATCGAAAAATCCAAACCACCAACTGATTCACTTTAAAGTGTGTCAAAGAGCATACCATACTCCATTGTTGAGATACCATATGACATATGTACCTAGTCCGAATTGTGATGCTCTCAGAATGTACCGGGCACGTTTATGCACATGGTGTCAGACTGTCCAGAAGTAGGAGAATTCTGGGGGAGGGTCGCCTTGGCTCTATCCAACCTCACTGGCAAGACGATCCCCAAAGAACCGATTATTCTATTGCTTAATGACGATTAAAATATAGATTTGACAGGAAAAGAGCGGACATTGTGTTTAGCTGAACTGAAGGCAGCAAAGAAATTAGTAGTACAATGTTGGGTCCTGCCCAGCGGTGCGTTCCTGATATGAACTCTGATTGCACGCACGCTAATGACGCCACGTGCACGTGCGCTCCCGGCGCGTGCGCGCGCTCCCGCGCATGCGCATAAATGTCCCCTCGCTTGAGCACAGACTAAAGACAGTGCCTAATTGCCTCTACGAATGGAATGTAACACATATCATTCACAAGTTAGGTGTGAATGTATCTGAGAACGTATTTAACACACCTGACGACCGGCGCTATTGATATGCAAAGTAGCCCAGGTGGGTACTTATAGCGAGTTGGCGAGTGCAGCGCTTCTGTTCAAATCTTTGGCTGCACGGAGTGCAATCTCGTCCCATGAGCAATGCATCACTGGTCCTGCCCCATACACTATCCACAAAAAAATGGCTGGAATACTTCCTAGACGTCATAATGCTAGAGCTCTCCACGGCGAGGTTGAATATAGCCAGGGCTGGGACGGTGGAGATGTGGAAGGGAGCTGCCTCCATGGTGGGGAAGCTATTAGGTAAATAGAAAAGGAAAAGAAAGGCCTTTGCACATCGAGACCTGGGAGGGAGGGAGGGAGGTGGGGGGATGAGCTGCTGAGGGAGGGGTTGGCCTGTGGCTTGACAGTGTAATATCTCTGCTTTTTATTCTTACCCTATGAGGTAGGCACTGCTAGGCTCAATGCGGAGACATGTTTAATGTGACATTTGTACTTGCCAACATTACAATAAAAATGTTTTGACAAAAAAGATATAGACATCACCTATCATCATATTCTGATACTCAATAAAGATAAGAACGATTGACATTCAATTGAAATTGAGCAAAAGCTGACTAAAGACCAATGCATTAGGCAATTAGGTATTATAGTAGTAAGTCCTACTGTAGAGCATGACATATTAGCATGACATCTCATTTAGTAATGTCAATACTGAACGACGATTGGTTTCAAGTTCAAGTTTCTTTAATAGTTGTCATACAGAAGTACATAATACTTTTATACAAAATGCTTCTTTCTGTTACGCTCCAGAGACTGTGCTAGACAAAAGATAAGTATGAAATAAAATAGTATAGCATGTAAAAATAGAAGTAAAAAATAGATGTCATGTATGTAGACAGTGTTCAGTATATACATATGTACAATGTTCAATGCAGAATAGAAGTAACTGAGTTATTATACAATATACAATATACTATGCAATATACTAATATACAATATACTATATAGTGCAAAGCAGAAATGGGATGAGGTACAATTTAGGTACAATTTACAGTAAGGTGTACTGAGGTATGGGTTGTAGTGCAAATCCTTTACCAATAAATATAAAGTGTGTTTAGGTGTTCTAAAGTGTGGAGAGTGGGTGCTGCAGTGTGTTGTTTGTTTAAAGTGAGTGTGTGCGTGTGGATATGTGTGTTGTGAGTGCATTTGATGGTTGTTGCATAGTGTTATTGTTCGTTGAGCAACCTGATGGCCTGGGGATAGAAGCTTCTTCTGAGTCTTTCTGTGCTTGTCATGAGACTCCGGTATTGCTTGCCTGACCGCAGCAGTTCAAAGAGGCAGTTGTTTGGGTGGCTGGAGTCCTTGATAATTCTCTTAGCCTTACCCCTGCACCGCTTGTTGTAAATGTTCTGGAGAGTGGGAAGCCCCCCTCCAATTGTGCGTTCGGCTGAACGTGCCACTCTCTGTAGTCTGCTACGGTCTTGTGCGGTGCTATTCCCAAACCAGGAGGTGATATTGCCAGTCAGGATGCTCTCTATTGTACATGAGTAGAAGTTCTTAAGGATCTTCTGACTGACTTGGAACTTCCTTAGGCGCCTGAGGAAGTAGAGGCGTTGTCGTGCCTTCTTCACAACACTGTCAATGTGTGTGGTCCATGTCAAGTCCTTGGATATGTGGGCTCCGAGGTACTTAAAACTGTTCACTCTCTCAACCGGTGCCCCGTCGATGCTGAGGGGGCTGTAGTCCCTGACCCCCGACCTCCTAAAGTCCACAATCATCTCCTTTGTGTTGCTGACGTTCAGGGAGAGGCTGTTCTCCTGGCACCATCCTGCCAGGACCTTGACCTCTTCCAGGTAGGCCCTCTTGTCGTTTGCAGAGATCAGGCCCACCACTACTGTGTCGTCAGCAAATTTGATGATTGTGTTGTTGTTCCGCTGAGCCACACAGTCATGTGTGTACAGGGAGTAGAGGAGGGGACTCAGAACACAGCCCCGGGGGGGGCCCTATGTTGAGGGTGATGGATGAGGAGGTGCAGTTGCCTGCTCTCACCACCTGGGGTCTGCCCGTCAGGAAGTCCAAGACCCACTGGCAGAGGTCATAGTTCAAGCCCAGGTCCCTGAGCTTGGCTATGAGTTTGGAGGGGACTATGGTATTGAATGCTGAGCTGTAGTCGATCAATAGCATTCTCACATAGTTCCCCTGCCTCTTGTCCAGGTGTGATGCTGCTGTGTGCAGCACATGGGCTATGGCGTCCTCCGTGGATCTGTTGGGGCGGTATGCAAATTGCAGGGGGTCCAGGTTGATGGGGAGGGAGGAGCAGATGTAGCCCTTTACTAGCTTCTCAAAGCACGTCATGGCTATGGAGGTGAGAGGTCCAGGGCGGTAGTCGTTGAGGCAAGCAGGCTTGGATTTTTTAGGTACAGGGATGATAGTGGACTTCTTCAGGCAGGTGGGGATGACAGCCTGTTCCAAGGACAGGTTAAATATGTCAGTGAATACCGGGGCCAGTTGGTCGGCACAGACTTTTAGGACGCGGCCGGGGATGCTGTCCGGTCCTGCTGCCTTCCTGATATTCACTTTTTTAAAGGTCCTCCTCACCTCATGCTCTGTTACCCTGAACACTGAGTCTCCATCAGCAGACCCCCCCCCCCCCCTCCATTGCCGTGGCTTGTAGGCTGGTGTTGTTATTCGCAGCCTCAAACCTCGCATAGAAAGTATTGAGATCATTTGCTAAGGAGATGTCACTGTTCAGTTTGAGGGAGGTGCCTTTGTAATCTGTCATCGTTTTGAGGCCCTGCCACATAGCTCTGGAGTCAGCCTGTCCAAACTGAAGTTACATTTTATTCCTGTAGCGCCGTTTTGCTTCTATTACTGTCCTCCTTATGTTGTATCACGCCACCTTGTGGTCATTCATGTTGCCTGCCATGAGCCCGGCATTGTATGCTGTGGTGCGTGCTTTCAGAGCTTCACGGACGGATTTGTCTACCCAGGGTTTTTGATTTGGGTAAACTCTAATTGTGGTAGTGGGGATTGTTTCTTCCACCAGAGTACGAACAAAGTCCAGCACTGTCTCTGTGTAGTCATTAATGTTATCTGTGTTATCGCGGAACACACTCCAGTCTGTACACTCAAGTGCAGCTTGGAGCGTCTCCTCTGATTCCACAGACCATTTCTGCACCTCTCGGAAGACTACCGGCGCGCACTTGATCCTTTGTTTATACTCTGGAGAAAGAAAGATGGCCGCATGATCAGACTTGCCAAAGCCACTGGCAGAATGAGCCTTGTATCCACACTTGAATTGCGAGTAACAGTGGTCTAAAATGTTACCGCCTCTGGTGTTACAAGTCACATGCTGATAGAAGTCCGGCAATACTTTCCTCAGATTGGCGCTATTGAAATCGCCCACAACTACAATGGCAGCATCAACATTAGCTGCCTGGAGTTTGTTTACCTCGTCGTGGAGCTTCGAGAGCGCGTCGCCTGTGTTTGCTTGTGGTGGAATATACACTCCGACCAGGATGATCGACGTTAATTCTCGAGAGAGAAAGAAAGGCAGACACTTGATGAATATATATTCCAGGTTGGGGGAGCAGTGGTTCGAAAGCTCTTTCATGTTGGCTGGATCGCTCCAATTGTTGTTCAACATGAAGGCTATTCCACCTCCCCGCTGCTTGCCGGATTCTGCTGTACGATCCTTGCGTGTATGAAGAAGTGATCGGCCGGTTGGATAGCGTGGTCTGGAACGTCCGGCGTCAACCACGTCTCGATGAAGCAGAGAACATTACAATCTCTAACGTCTCTTTGGAATTGAATCCTTGCTCTGATGTCGTCCAGTTTATTGTCTATTGATTGTACATTGGCTAGCAATATACTGGGTAGTGGCGTTCGGTGTCGCCTGGCTCTCAGTCTGTTTCGGACACCGGCTCTTTTTCCTCATCGCCTGGATCCTTTGTTGCGTGGGTCGAGGTCTGGTCCGATTGTCCTCAAGATCTCGGCGGGCCACTGTTGTTGTTCGGCGAGCTGATCCAGAGAGTAATCCAGTTGGTAAATTTCCCGTAATCCAATGTCTATGAGTGACTGACGGTCATACACATTAAATGCACCTACAGTTGGTACAAACAAAACTCTCAAAACTATAAATATTAACAAAAGTAGGCACAGTCTCGACGGAGCGCACAGATAGGCAGCCGGTTTTAGCAGCGCCATCTTCAGTATTGGCTTCAGATTGGCTCTTGACAATTGCAGGCAGATTCAGGCTGCCAAGACTTGTGCAATACCCTGGAGCCAGCACTGAGGAGCCGGACCAGACGCGCAAACCCTGTGCCACCACACGCCACAGGACAGGAATTGCAGTCCAAAGTGCTTCACAGCAGTGAAAATGGACATAAATTTGCCTAAAATAGACAGAATAAAAGCAATGCAGAGAATAAGAAAAAGTATAGAAGGAATACAGGTGATAACAATACAAATGTTGACTCACACAGTTTAAAAGAGTATTCCCCGTTAGATGGTCATAACACACTTTATGTTTAGTTACTTGATATTTGTTTGTCCGTTTATAGCTCTTGGAGAAGAGGGTGAAGGTGAGGGAAGGCTTTTGGGACTTGACGACACAGGATGTCTGAAGGGAGCAGAGGCCAGACTCAGGAGGGATGAGGAGAGTGACAACAGTTTACAAGCTTTCCTCACCAAAACAGCGGCACTGATGAGGATCAGAACGTCCTGCCAAAAGGTGCTGGTTGACGACAGGAGGAAGGGAAATGGGTCCCTGCTCTGCTCCTCACCATATTACCTCAGGACAATATTCTAAAAGATCATCATCTCCTGCATCCAGGAGTGAGGATGAATACTGTGTTGTTCAGAGAGTGAGACGGAGGAGGAGAGGATGGAGCAGCTGACTAGAGCAGCATGTTCAGAGAGTGAGCAGGAGGAGGAGAGGATGGAGCAGCTGACTAGAGAAACATGTTCAGAGAGTGAGCAGGAGGAGGAGGGGATGGAGCAGCTGACTAGAGCAACATGTTCAGAGAGTGAGCAGCAGGAGGAGAGGATGGAGCAGCTGACTAGTGCAACATCTTCAGAGAGTGAACAGGAGGAGGAGAGGATGGAGCAGCTGACTAGAGCAGCATGTTCAGAGAGTGAGCAGGAGGAGGAGAGGATGGAGCAGCTGACTAGAGCAACATGTTCAGAGAGTGAGCAGGAGGAGGAGAGGATGGAGCAGCTGACTAGAGCAACATGTTCAGAGAGTGAGACGGAGGAAGAGAGGATGGAGCAGCTGACTAGAGCAACATGTTCAGAGAGTGAACATGAGGAGGAGAGGATGGAGCAGCTGACTAGAGCAACATGTTCAGAGAGTGAGCAGGAGGAGGAGAGGATGGAGCAGCTGACTAGAGCAGCATGTTCAGAAAGTGAGCAGGAGGAGGAGAGGATGGAGCAGCTGACTAGAGCAGCATGTTCAGAGTGAGCAGGAGGAGGAGAGGATGGAGCAGCTGACTAGAGCAACATGTTCAGAGAGTGAGCAGGAGGAGGAGAGGATGGAGCAGCTGACTAGAGCAGCATGTTCAGAGAGTGAGCAGGAGGAGGAGAGGATGGAGCAGCTGACTAGAGCAGCATGTTCAGAGAGTGAGCAGGAGGAGAGGATGGAGCAGCTGACTAGAGCAGCATGTTCAGAGAGTGAGCAGGAGGAGGAGAGGATGGAGCAGCTGACTAAAGCAGCATGTTCAGAGAGTGAGCAGCAGGAGGAGAGGATGGAGCAGCTGACTAGAGCAGCATGTTCAGAGAGTGAGCAGGAGGAGGAGAGGATGGAGCAGCTGACTAGAGCAGCATGTGCTCCATTGACTCCTATGACAGATGTAGAGGTTTTGGTCATATGTGGTTAATATCTTCCTTAATTAACCCTTTAAACTACATAGACAAAGGTTTGCCTGGATGTTATATTTTAGCCAATTCTGAGCTTATGCTTTGAGTCAGTATCAATTGTTATATTTTCAGGGGAAGCTAAAGTTCTATTTAGAACCTCCATGTGGAATTTGGTGCAAATACACCTTTTCCTGAGTGAGTGCCTTTTATTTGGAAATGGTTCTGGGCGATTTCTAGCTGACAATGTGAACATATATACATGTTGGTGTTAATTTGGTGTTTGCCTTCATATTTGGACGAATATATGGCTATAGGCTAAAAGCTCAGTGCCAGATAGATAGATTTTTTGTCAATTCTGAATAATTTGGGACAACCAGCGATTGTAAATAGAAGTATTTTATTTTGAAATCGTCACTTCCTCCCGAAGTGACGTATTTGCTTTTCTCTCACGCGCGATGTATGGTATCTGGCTTTACGCTCTGCTTGTACCTCAGTGCATCTATGGATGATAAGAGGTAAGCAGCTATCAGTGGTACCTTGATGTTATATTTCTGGTCTAAGCCGATAATGTTGTAAATAGGTTTCCAAGTAATGAACCGGGTTTGTACAGTGGTTCGATGTTGATGATGTGCAGTTGTGCATTTGTTTGTAAGAGATTTGGCAGTTTTCGCGGACTTTTATGTGAGCACGTTTGGCTAGCTAGCATTCGTGTCAAGTCAAGTCAAGAGTTTTATTTGTCACGGCATACAAGTATACAATGAAATGCGGGTGGTCTTGCCCGCAACGATGTGCAAATAACATATACTAGAATCAACATTGTGCAATAAACAAGTAACATTGTGCAATAAACAAGTAACATATTAGGGCATATCGGTATATGTACATAAGTTATTTACAGAGCATGGAGGACATGCTAGGTCCTTTGGTAGTGTCTTTCTGTACATGCTAATTTATACAATCTCCGGTAGGGATGCTCGATATTGGCTTTTTTACCGATACCGATATTCCGATATTGTCCAACTCTTAATTCCGATACCGATATCAACCGATACCGATATATGCAGGGTTTCCCCCCAAAAAAACTGAATAATTTCAGGTAACTAATAATTACACTGGATGCATTCAAAAGGCTTTCTAAATGTAAGCATTATCTGTGCAAAATATGATCATTAAAAAAGTTAAAATTAACATTACATATCTCTTGTTGTTGAATTAAACCAACATGCATACTTTTGACAATAAATAAAATAAGAATTGGTTCTTACTTGCTTGCCTGGGTAAATAAAGGTTAAATAAATGTAATAAAAAAAATATATATATATATAATTTTTTATTTTTTTTTACCGATACCGATATTTTCCAATATCACATTTTACTGCCGACATCGGCCCATAATATCGGTCGGCCGATAATATCGGACATCCCTAATCTCCGGTTATACTATACTATTTTTAAAGTGACCTTTCCTTCGTGGCCATAAGTGCGGGCGTGTGCAGCATGAGTGTGTGCTTGGTCATGTTAAAGTGGCTGCTAGTGTGTGAGCGTGTACAGTGTGTGTGTTGTGTGTGTGCTCATGTGTGCTTGTGTGTGGAGAGTTCAGTGTTCAGGGCTCTGATGGCCTGGGGGAAGAAGCTGAGCCGAAGTCTCTCTGTCCTAGTAGCTGGTGTTCGCAGGCGTCTGCCTGACCTCAGCAGCGTGAACAGGCTGTTGTTGGGGTGGTGTGGGTCTTTCATTATTCTGCAGGCTCTGGATTTGCACCTCTTGTTGTATAGAACCTGCAGGGGTGGTAGTGCAATACCCGTGGTAAGCTCGGCTGAGCGCACCACTCTCTGTAGGGCCTTCTTGTCCTGTGCCGTGCTGTTTCCATTCCAGTCAGTGGCGGCGCGGGGGAGGGGCTAGCAGGGGCTTAAGCTCCCTCTGGAAAAGGCTCAGCCCCCTCTAAGCCCCCCCTCCCCCAGTAATGTTTTGCTGAAAAATATTTATGAAATAAAAAATATACTATATGAAGACATCGGACTGACTGATGTAACTAAACAAAATTATTAAATCATATTTTGAATTTACACAAGTGATGATGATGACCGTTCATTGACCTTTGACGCACTTGTTGTGTGATTTGATTGGTTCGTTCGTAATATCGTGATTGCATGCGTCATACTTTGACGTTAACGTATATAGCTGGCGCCAGTTTCTACTTCTAAGCACTCTCTCTACACTTAGTAGTTAGTAGCAGCAGACAGTTATTACAAGCATCGATTAAGTTAGGTGACATTTAGGTGAAATACAATACGTTTGGAAATTAATTGTGCGTTATATTAAGCAAATTATGGACCGCTTTAGGTTTACGTTTGTTATCGGAAAAAAGCGAGGGAGAGCAGTGGATGATGATGGCTGGAGATCCACACATTCCTAATTCCAGCAATGGAAATGCTAACGTGGTGGAGGACATTGTGATGCCAACCATGGAAGATAACGAGGACAAGGAGGACGATGATGAAGAAGAGGAAGAACAACACCGGGTAGTGGCGAGGCCCGCAGAGGGTTCATCTTCGGCAGAAGACGCGGATAATGACAATGAGAGTGGAGTGGGGCGAGAAGAGGTACCCTTGGCTACCATATCTGCCATCATTGGTGGCAAAAGGCCTGGTGGTCCTGTGGATTTATGCCCTCAACGAGAAACGCAACGTTGAAACGTGGAATGCAATCTGGGAGTGTGCCAGTGACCAGTGCGCTTCGGTGGGCATTGAAATGCAGCGACCGCAGGTGAGGAGAAAAGCACAGCCGCCTCGCCACCTGCAGGGGTTCGTGGTGAACAGCACACACACAGACACAGACACACACACACACACTGGAATGTCGGGTCGCTGTGCCCAGTTTAATGGCCGGTCGCTGTGCCCAGTTTAATGTTTCAAGTTCAAGTTCAAGTTCAAGTTCTTTAATAGTTGTCATACAGAAGTACAGAATACTTTCATACAAAATGCTTCTTACTGTTACGCTCCAGAGACTGTGCTAGACAAGATAGTATCAAATAACATAATAACATAATATAGCATGAATTTAGAAGAAGAAAATGAGGTCACAGTTGTTCGGTATAGACATATGTACAATGTTCTGAGTTACCATATAATATACAATACACAATACTATGCAGTGTACTAATGTACAGTACTATCTAGTGCAAAGCAGAAATGGGATGAGGTACAATTTTAGGTACAATTTACAGTAAGGTGTACGAGTTGTAGTGCAATCCTTCATCCATAAATATAAAGTGTGGGGAGTGGGTGCTACAGTGTGTTTGTTTAAAGTGGGTGTGTGCTATAAAGTGTGTGTAGTGGGTGCTACAGTGTGTTTGTTTAAAGTGAGTGTGTGCGTGTGGATGTGTGTGCTATGTGTGTTTGGTGGTTGTTGTTGTGTAGTGTTCATTCATTGTTCGTTTAGCAGCCTGATGGCCTGGGGATAGAAGCTACTTCTGAGTCTTTCTGTGCTCGCCTTGAGACTCCTGTATCGCTTGCCTGACGGCAGCAGTTCAAAGAGGCAGTTGTTCGGGTGGCTCGAGTCCTTAATAATTCTCTTAGCCTTCCCCTTGCAACGCTTGTAGTAAATGTTCTGGAGGGTGGGGAGCCCCCCTCCAATTGTGCGTTCGGCTGAACGTGTCACTCTTTGTAGTCTGCTTTGGTCTTTTGCAGTGCTATTCCCAAACCAGGAGGTGATGTTGCCGGTCAAGATGCTCTCTATTGTACATGAGTAGAAGTTCTTAAGGATCTTCTGGCTGACTTGGAACTTCCTTAGGCGCCTGAGGAAGTAGAGGCGTTGTCGTGCCTTCTTCACCACACTGTTAATGTGTATGGTCCATGTCAAGTCCTCGGATATGTGGGCTCCGAGGTACTTGAAGCTGTTGACTCTCTCAACCGGTGCCCCGTCGATGCTGAGGGGGCTGTAGTCCTTGACCCCCGACCTGTTTATTTTGTTTGTTATTGTTTGTTGCATTAAAATTCATTAGCACCTGCTATAAACAATCCAGCCCCCCCGTAGCACCCCCAATGCCAATTATCTGGCGCCGCTGCTGTTTCCAGTCAAGATGCTCTCTAGAGCTCCGTGGGGGGAGGGGTTGTACACCTGGCTCTGCTGAGAAGTGTTCTAACTGGAGTTTTCTCCTACAGAGATGTGTGTACTACCGACGCCATTGAGTTTATTTTACCTGACAGGTATGTTGTGATGGTTATGTTTTTGGTCAATTGTGTTTTGAATTGTTTATTTTCTAATGTTTTATTCTAATGTTTTATTTTATTTTTTATTTTTTTATTGGTGTTTTTCCCCCTCCATTTTCCTCCGATTTTCTCCCATCCCAATGTTAGTCGTATGCCAATTCCCAGTCCATTCCTGGTCGCTGCGAACTTACCCCCCACAGTCAGATCATCTGGGAGAGTGGAGGCTACCACGTGCTTCCTCCGACACACGTCCAGCCAATCACCGCTTCTTTTCACCTGGCAGCGCGGATTCTCATCGAGAGGGCGTAGCGTGTGGGAGGACCACACTATCCCCCTCGAGTCCTATCCGCGCTTAGCAGGCGCCCCGACCGAACTGTAGGAGTCGCTGTTTACAACGACCCGGACCCACCCCGCCAGCTTCTCCCACCCTCTAATACAGCCAATTGTATTAGTGCAGACGGCCAGCCAAGCTGGTGACAACCCCGGAGCTGGTGACGAACGCAATCTCCGCTCGGCCACCTAACCGCCTAATGTTTTATTTTCTAATGTTTTATTCTAATGTTTTATTCTAATGTCTGATTCATGTATCTCAGTGCATCTATGGATGATAAGAGAGATGTGTGTACTACCGACGCCATTGAGTGCTTAATGCTGACGCATTGTATGTTTCTTTCACCTGACAGTAAAAAAATAAGTACTCCATCCACCTCGACTCCTGTGTCTGTAACTGCCCCCCGGCTTGGTGTTGAAATAAAGATGCGGTTATGTTTCGTACAGATGCTTTTATTTATTTTCCCTTTTTTCTCTTGCATTTCAGCTTAGCAGTACTATAGCTTTTCTTTGGTAGTTGCACCGTGTTTGTACAGGTAGTGACGGTTGCATCATTTGCTCCGTTTGCACCCCGTTTGCACCGTGAAAACTGCATAGGACAGTCAAACACAAACATACAATTAGTTACATATTTCACAGTTCAATATTGTTCACATGTTGTTCATTATTATACCAAAGTGTTCAAACAAACAATTGCATTCAAAGATATTTAAAAGGTGAACTCGTCTTCCATAACAAAGGCACTCAGGGAAAAACAATGATATATAATAACGTTACTTGTCCGGCAGCTGGTGCCTTTGATTAGAATCTACTTCGTGAGTGCACCACTTTATATGTTTATAAATGTTTGGCGGTTACACACATAAATATACAACAACATATCTTCAACAACAGTAATAATAATAATACATTTGAGTGTTCGACATACCTTATTCCGCTTTACCAAGGGTAGTTAATTTAACTGGAGTAAGGTCCTTCTATCATACATATTTGCTGCCTGCTCCGTCGTTATCTCTGAGTGACTTCCGCCTTGGTCACACAGGAAGCTGTGACTTTATACTAAAGGAAGACGAGCTCTGCCCCCATGTGGACACTAAATGAAAGTGCACAAGTGGCTCCGAAATATTATTTTCTTAAATAGATAAATAGAGGGCTCAGTATTCTGAGCCTATACAGAGAAATTGATCATCTAGACCAACGCAAATCAAAGCTTACTGACAGTAAAGATGATAGGCATCTTTACCCTTGGCGGTCAGTTACACTCCCACCAAATCCTGCTATGACGGATAAGCACAAAAACAATTAATTTAGTCATACAGGATTTCCTTTTAGATTTCACATAGCATCAAAATAATATTTTTCAAGCATTTCTATACTAATTACTCTCAAGGAGGAGTACCAATTTCTGGATCGGTCGCTCGAGGACTGAAGGTCTGGTAGAGTGATCTTTTCGCTCCCCAGTATTTTTACTCGACGTACTAGACCGTCGCTCTCTGGAGTGGCTTCGACGACCCGACATAGTTGCCACTGGCTTCTTGGCAGGTTACTGTCCTTGAGGATGACTATGTCGTTCACCTTGAGGTTACGCCGTGGTACGTGCCACTTCTGGCGTGTAGAAATGTTCAGGAGGTATTCCTTCTTCCAGCGGCTCCAGAATTGTTCGATTAGGTACTGGACTCTGCGCCATCTCTTGGTTGCATACATGTCCTCTTTAACAAATCTCCCAGGGGGTGGAAGAGCGATTTTAGACTTCATCATGACGAGATGGTTTGGTGTTAAGGGTTCTAGCGCCATAGGATCGTTGATACCATCTACTGTCAGTGGTCGGCTGTTTACAATAGCTGTAGCTTCATAGAAGAGTGTTCTAAGAGAGGCGTCATCAAGTCTGCCTGGACACAGAGCGATAGTGGCGTTCAGCACATTTCTTACTGTCCTGATTTTACGTTCCCAGACACCACCTGCATGGCTGGCGGATGGAGCGTTGAAGACAAATTCACACTGTTTCTCTGCTAGAAAGATCTCCAGTAAACTGGCGTCACATTGTTTGAGTGCTTCTTTAAACTGGTTTCTAGCTCCCACAAAGTTAGTACCGTGGTCGCAATGAAGTTGCCGAACAGCTCCTCTGAGGCTGATGAAGCATCTCAAGGCGTTAATGAATGAGTCTGTTGATAAGTCTTCAAGCATCTCGATGTGGACAGCTCGTGACGCTAGGCAAGTTAGTATCAGGCCATACCTTTTGTACTCCTTTCGAGCCTTTTTAATCAGAAAGGGGCCGAAGCAGTCCATGCCACTGTATGAGAAAGGCGGTGAGTCTTCCACACGCTCTTTAGGGAGTTCAGCCATTTGCTGCTCTTCAGTAGGTCGTCGGAGTTTCCTGCATCGTACACAGTTGTGAATCAGCTTGGCTACTAATTTGCTCCCACCAATGACCCAGAATCCATTTGCTCTCAGTTCCATTTGGGTTTGACTTCGGCCTTGGTGACAAACTTGAGCGTGGTGATGAGCCGTAATTAGCTTGGTGATAGGGCTGTCTTTTGGCAAAATGATGGGATGTTTCATTTCTTGACTGAGGGATGAGCGTCTCAATCTTCCACCCACACAGAGAAGTTCTTGATGCAGAATTGGATCAAGGGAATGGAGAGCACTTGAACTTGGGAGAGCATCTCCTTCCTGGCATCTCTTAATTTCCTGAGAGAAGGCTTGCTGCTGGACAAGCTTGATCACTATTTTGGCAGCTCTTTCTCGTTCTTCGACTGTCACCAGTTCGGTGTTGTGTACTTTTCCTGATCCCAGCCTCTTGATTCTTGCGACTACTTTCAGGATCTTTGACCATGAAGAGATCTGATTTAGGCGACTTAGAATGTCTGTACAACTGTTAACTTTGGTTGTGAAAGCTTGGACAGCCTTAACCTCAGGATCGCCTACGAGTAGGTCTGCGAAGGGATTCAGTTTGGGATGTACTTCTTGCTCCCAGAGAAATGTAGGACCTGACATCCAGTTTGTTGAAGGAATGTGAGATGCCTGAAGGCCTCTGGAGGCATGATCTTCCGGGTTTTCTTCTGTTTCGATATAGTGCCATTTGCTTGGGTCAGTGTTTTCTCTTATCAGTTGGACTCTGTTCGCGACGAACACATGGAACCTTCTTGCCTCATTATTGATGTAGCCCAGAACTACTTGAATTCTTCATCGATCTTCATCTGCAGTTCTCTTTTCAGCAACACACTTAATTTGGTTGCGACCACTGCCGCTGAGAGCTCTAGTCGTGGGATGCTTGAGACCTTGGTGGGTGCTACTCTTGCTTTGGCCATCACAAGACTGGAGTGTACTGTATTTTTGTCATTTTTGTACCTGAGGTAGGAACAAGCGCCATACCCCATGCTGCTGGCATCGGCAAAGTGATGCAGTTCCGTCTTGATGATGTTGCCGAAGTCATGTGGGTGATAGCATCTAGGGATTGTGAATTCCTTTAAGTTATGTAGCCCGATCTTCCATTCCTCCCACCGTGGCTTTAAGTCATCTGGCAGTGGATCGTCCCATCTTATGCCTCTGCGGCATAGTTCTTGGAGTATGCGTTTTCCGCTTAGGGTGAATGGGGCAACAAACCCGAGTGGGTCATAAAGAGAGGCGACGATGGAGAGGATTCCTCGACGGGTTGAAGGCTGGTCTTTCATGTTGACATTGAAGCTGAAGGTGTCGTTGTCTATAGACCACTGAAGGCCAAGTGCATGCTCAGTTGGGGTCGCTTCCAGCTTAAGTTCGAGAGGGTCAGTGATTGTTGCTCTTTCTGAGGGTTTTACACAGTCGAGGACG
The DNA here is from genome assembly GCF_963971535.1 of Notolepis coatsorum. Lineage (NCBI taxonomy): Eukaryota > Metazoa > Chordata > Actinopteri > Aulopiformes > Paralepididae > Notolepis > Notolepis coatsorum. The sequence goes on from NC_140173.1 coordinate 89,448,466, forward strand.
TCTTTGTGGTTAGAGTTGAATTTGTGGAGGCGTAGGCCTCCTCGTTTGCACAATTTGTGTGCCTCGATGATCAGTTTCTTGGCCTCTTCGACTGATGAAACGCTGGCTAACCCATCATCAACGTAGAAGTTCTTCTCAATGAAGGCTGAGGCTGCTGGGTAGTCTTCTCTATGTTGGTGTGCCATGTACCTTAGGCCAAAATTGGCACATCCAGGAGACGAAGCAGCTCCAAAGAGGTGAACTGCCATCCTGTATTCCTGTGGTTCCGTTTCCAAATCACCTTCTCTCCACCACAGGAACTTGAGGTATTTTCGAGAGTCAGGGTGGACGAAGAACTGGTGGAACATTCTTTCCACGTCGCAGATTATGGCCACGTCTTCCTTTCTGAAGCGGCATAGAACTCCTATTAGGGAGTTGATTAAGTCGGGACCGGTCAATAGACAGTCATTTAGGGAAACTGCACAGAATTTAGCTGAGCAGTCAAACACGACCCGTAGCCTGCCAGGCTTTTGAGGGTGGTAAATGCCGTGATGAGGAAGGTACCAAGCGGTGTCTCCATATGAAGTGGTATGGTCAAGTTCTGCGTCACCTTTCTCGATGATGTCTTTCATGAAAGCCTTATAGCGTTCGTGATACTCTTTATCCGTCTTTAGCTTCTTCTTTAGAGACTGGAGGCGGACTGTAGCTAGTCTCTTGTTGTTTGGTAGGGATGGTGGGCTGCTACCCTTGAAAGGTAGAGGCATCTCGTAGTGTCCATCTTCTTTCTGTCTGATGTTCTCGCTGAGGAATTGTATGAAGTGAACATCTTCTTGAGACACGTACTTGTCCTCGTAGTTCCTTTCAGAGAAGTCCGACTCAAGTACTTTAAGGACATCTGTTGTAGACGGGGCTGGTATTTCTTTTACTGACACTCTATGTACAAAGCTCTGGCTCCCTTGTCGGTCCAGATGAGGGTTAGATGAGCCTATTATGCTCCAGCCCTGCTCTGTCCTCTGTGCAAAAGGTTCGTTTTCACAGCCTGTGATGACTTCGAGTGGAGCTAGCGCTGAGGGACAATCGCATCCTATTAACATACCCACTTCACAGTCTAGAAGTGATGGTAACTTGTTTACGAGATGCTTGAGGTGAGGCCACTGTAGCGCTGTTTTACCAGTAGGAATGTAGGATTTGTCTACTGGGATGAAGCTACGAGTGTAGGCTTGTGGCACTCTGATGTTGTTTGCAGAATGGAGTCCTCTGATTTGTAGGCCGCTGACACTCTTGCTGGTTATAACTGTATTTACAGCAGTCATTGTACTGAGTCTCAGCTTCACAGGTTGACTTTCCACACTTAACTCCTTAAGCAGGTCCTCTAAGATAAACGTTGTATCACTCTGTGTGTCGAGTAGTGCGTAAGTGAGCACCGTTATCTGTGGCTCTTGAACTGAAGACACAAGGACTGGGACAATGCTTGAGGTCGCAGAAGCACATCGGGTTGTAGTGTGAGACACGACTCTGCGGACTTCTTGGCCCCGGTAGTTTGCAGTAGATGTGCCACTCTGGGTTGTCTCTGGTGCTTGTGACCTCTTCGTGCAGACACGTTGGATGACGACGGTTGCAGGTGTTGCAGGTATGTCGCCGTTTACAGTCCTTGCTGGAGTGTCCCTTCTTTAGACATCCAAAGCAGAGGTGATTTTGGTAGATGTACGTTCTCTTATCCTCTATAGACCTTGATGCGAAGTTAGTGCATGTAGCAATGCCATGATTCTCATTCTTGCAGATTGGGCAAGGTGGTCTGGCTCTATAGGGTGAATACTGTGTCTCCACGATGTTGCTCTTTATGTGAGTGCTTGTATTCAACGCTCTGGCTCTCTTGGAAAACCTCTCGTCTGAGGCTCTGGAGTTCAACAGTAGTGGGGTAGCGATGGGGTTACAAGCTATTCGTGCCTCTTTGTTCAGAAACTTTGAAAAGTGTGCAAGACTTGGATAGCTTCCAGATTTATCTAGCTCTTCTACGATGATCCTGCTCCATCTTCGCACAATCCACTCAGGTAGTTTCTTGAGCAGTTTGTGGTTCTCTTCACAGTCGTTCAAGATGTCCAGTCCTCGGACATGTGGAATTGCCTCTGTGCATCCCTGTAGGAAGTCTGCAAACTCTCGGAGCGCCAGAGGATCGTTTGTGTTTATCTTAGGCCATCTCATTAGCTTGTCTCTGAACGCCCTTTGTATAATGAAGGGGTTTCCATACCTCTCTTCCAACACTCTCCAGGCACCTTTATATGCTTCTTCGGAGTCTCTGTAAAAGAATCCTTCCACAGACTTACGAGCTTCTCCAGTAAGGTACATTTTCAGATAAAACATCTTATCACTTGTTGGGAGAGGCTTTCGGTGTATCAGGGTCATGAAGGTCATCTTCCAATCAACAAATTTCATAGGGTCACCGTTGAATATTGTTGGTTCTGGTGTAGGTAGGCGATTCATGCTTAATGCACTTGTGATTGCTTCGGCTAGACTGAAGGCCTCTTGGTTTGCCGTCGCGCTGGGAGATGCTTGACGTTGGAATGCTGTAGGATGTAGCGGAGCACTATATTCAGGATTTTGGTGAGCAGTATTTATTTCATGGTCAGTGACTTCTTCTTCTTCGTTGTCTAGATCACTTCCCGAACTGTATGCCCTCACTCGGGCTGCTGCTACCTGGACTTCCTTCTCTGCTTGTAGCTGCTGTAACTTCATCCTCTCCTCCTCCAGCTTACGCCGACTCTGTACCTTCACCTTCTCCATTTCCATCAGCATGGCTGCCTCTTCCCCCTCTAGTTGGAGGAGACTGGTTTGCTGAGCCTGGATCACTTGAATGGCCTTTACCTCTTCCACTTTAGCCGCGAGTTCAGCTTCCCTCCGCCTGTTTGATGCCTTGGAACGTTGAGAGTGAATTGTTTCAGTATTTGTGTGACCATATACAGATCTGTACTCTTCTTTGTTCAGAGCTATTCTCACCCTCCATCCTTCTCAAGTCTTTCATTAAAATCTTCCTCTTTTGTTTCCAGCTGCTTACACACAAGCTCTTGGGTGTCTGTCGTCAGCTGAATACAGGCGTCCATTTTATTTGCGATCTCAGGAGTCGTGGCATGGTTACGTAAAATGGAATGAATGAATGAATGAAAACTTTATTTAACAGATTGCAGAATGGGTACAATACAGTACGGCTCAATACATACAATTGTTAAGGGGATGCAGACCTGAGAAAGACGTTTGTCTTGTTTCCATCAGGGTCCCCCATTTTCAATTCATATAGACATTTATGACATACACAACATACATGACATTTATGGCATAGGGACATATAGGTATTTAGTACTGATACATTTGTGACATAGGCGGTATTCAAATATACAGTACTGTTACCCCTAGATCCTGACAGAGTATATACATATGATGGGGAGGGGACTGTACATTAGGAGGGGGTGGGTGGGTGGGAGGGAAATATACATACGGCGGGGAGGGAATATATACATGCGGTGGGGAGGAGACTGTCTATTAGGAGGTGGTGGGGGTTTTGGGCATTTACGGTGGCCAGTTTCGAATTGCAGCCTCCCGTAGGTGCTCTTTAAGGGCGGTTTTGAATGTGGGCAGGGATTCACATTCCTTTACAGCTTTGGGTAGGGCGTTCCACATTGTTGTGGCATAATTGCGAAACGTGTTTAGTCCCTTGTTTGAGCCGAATCTGGGTTTAACATGATTTGTTGAGCTTCCTCTGGTGTAGTGGTTGTGGTATTCACTGACCTTTGGGAAGTATTTTGACATGTACATGGGCACCCCGGTCGTATAGTGTATCTTGTAGACCAGGCCCATTGCAAGTTGCTGTACTCTGTCGTCTACTCTAAGCCATCCTAGGTTGGCAAAGTGGGCAGGGGTGAGGTGGGTTCTGGGGTTCAGGTCAAGTAGTAGTCTGACCAGTTTGTTTTGTGATGTTTGTAATTTAGTTTTAAGCGCCTTTGAGGTGCTTTGGTACCATGAGGTGCACGCATAGTCATAGTACCCTTGAATGAGTGCTCCTGCCAGAGTCTTCAGGGTATTCTTGTTTACCAGAGAGGAGATCCGGTACAAGAATCTAGTTCGTTGGTTGACTTTTTTTATTACATTGGATGCCATTTTGTCACAGGAAAGATTTGCCTCTAGGATGGAACCCAGGTAGGTAATTTCGTCTTTCCTTGTGACAATATTGTCACCCACTGTAACTGAGAAGCCGTCGGTCTTGCTGAGTTTGTTATTTGAACCGAAGAGAATGGACTCTGTTTTGCCCATGTGTAATGATAGTTTGTTATCAGCAAGCCATATGCAGATTTTGCCTAGTTCCGTGCTGAGGGTTTTTTCAACCTGCAATTTGTTCTTGTCAGAGACCAGCAGGGCTGAATCGTCCGCAAACAGGAACAAGTTGCAGTCACAGGCTGACGACATGTCATTTGCATAAATTAGGAAGAGTAGCGGTCCTAGTATGCTTCCTTGTGGAACACCACAGCTCACTGTGAGGGGGGGGGATAGAGTACCGTTTACCTCTACCATCTGTTCTCTCCCCTCCAGGTAGGATTGCATCCAGCTCACTGATAGGCTATCAAAACCAATTGCTTTTAGCTTGTCCATTAGAATGGAGTGATTGACAGTGTCGAAGGCCTTTTGTAGGTCCAGCATGACCATGCCGCAGTATTTGCCAGCGTCCACCTCTTGTTTGATGTGGTTGTTCAAATAGAGGAGGCATGTGTCAGTGGAGTGGGACGTTCTGAAGCCAGATTGGAATTCGTAGATTAGGTTTTTTTCCGCCAGGTACTTTTCGACCTGTTCGTAGACTATTTTCTCCATGACTTTCGAGATGGAGGTAAGAATAGAAACAGGGCGGTAGTTGCCTGGGTCTAATTTGCTGCCCTTTTTGTGTAGAGGGGTCACTCTCGCAATTTTGAAGTCCTTGGGGACGTGCCCCTGTCTTATAGAGAGGTTTATTATGTGTGTGATGACTGGGGTGATGGCGGCTGCTGCGTCTCTGAGGAATTTGGAGGGACTCATATAAACTTCTTACTAAGTCACAACTTGCTTGAATGTCTTGTTTTAGTCTTTCAAGTTCTTCTGCTGGACAGAAGGTTCTTAGCTTCCCTCTTGCTTCCTTGGCTATCTTCTTCCACTTCTGATAAGCTTTGTTAAAAGCTTTCTCATTCCTCTTATCCTCCACTTCACGGTTTTCTTTTCCTTTCTCGGTTAGAGTTCTTTGGCGAGCACCCGTTCTGTTCTGTTCCAACTCCAAGAGGTTGCCAGCTTCGTCTTCTTGGGCCGACATTGTGCTTGATCACATACACTCAAAATATCAAATAACTAGATGGTATTTAAGAGTTCCACTTGCTGGGATGGATATCAGACAGCATAATATTCATTAAATATACAGGAGTTGCCACACGTCCGTGGTATTGCTGGGATGGATACCAGACAGCATGAGGGTAATTAGATATACAGAAGTTGCCACACGTCCGTGGGTTTGCTGGGATGGATACCAGACAGCATAAGGTTAACTCAGTAGGCTCATTCTTCCTTCTCTTCATACATGTATTTTCTTTAGTAGGGTCCTCAACATACATGTGTTCTCTTCAGAGTATGGTCTTCATTGTACATGTATTTTCTTCATAGTGAGGTCTTCATTGTACATGCATTTTCTTCAGAGTATGGTCTTCATTGTACATGCATTTTCTTCAGAGTGAGGTCTTCAACATACATGCATTTTCTTTGGAGTATGGTCTTCATTGTACATTTATCCACTTCAGAATAAAGTCTTCATAATACATCCATCTTCTTCAGAGTAAGGTCTATTTCACATTTATCCACTTCAGAATGAGGTTTCATAATACATTTATCCTCTTCAGAGTATGGGTTTTTACTCACTGTTTATCATCTTCAGAGTATGGGTTTACTCACTGTTTATCATCTTCAGAGTATGGGTTTTACTCACTGTTGATCATCTTCAGAGTACGGGTAAGTCTTCGCTCACCACTGGTCGGTAAGTTTCACTCTTCAGAGTCGGGTACGTTTCCACTCACCACTGGTCGGTACGTTTTCACTCTTCAGAGTCGGGTAAGTTTTCACTGTAACTGCCCCCCGGCTTGGTGTTGAAATAAAGATGCTGTTATGTTTCGTACAGATGCTTTTATTTATTTTCTCTTTTTTCTCTTGCATTTCAGCTTAGCAGTACTGTAGCTTTTCTTTGGTAGTTGCACCGTGTTTGTACAGGTAGTGACGGTTGCATCATTTGCTCCGTTTGCACCCCGTTTGCACCGTGAAAACTGCATAGGACAGTCAAACACAAACATACAATTAGTTACATATTTCACAGTTCAATATTGTTCACATGTTGTTCATTATTATACCAAAGTGTTCAAACAAACAATTGCATTCAAAGATATTTAAAAGGTGAACTCGTCTTCCATAACAAAGGCACTCAGGGAAAAACAATGATATATAATAACGTTACTTGTCCGGCAGCAGGTGCCTTTGATTAGAATCTACTTCGTGAGTGCACCACTTTATATGTTTATAAATGTTTGGCGGTTACACACATAAATATACAACAACATATCTTCAACAACAGTAATAATAATAATAATACATTTGAGTGTTCGACATACCTTATTCCGCTTTACCAAGGGTAGTTAATTTAACTGGAGTAAGGTCCTTCTATCATACATATTCGCTGCCTGCTCCGTCGTTATCTCTGAGTGACTTCCGCCTTGGTCACACAGGAAGCTGTGACTTTATACTAAAGGAAGACGAGCTCTGCCCCCATGTGGACACTAAATGAAAGTGCACAAGTGGCTCCGACATATTATTTTCTTAAATAGATAAATAGAGGGCTCAGTATTCTGAGCCTATACAGAGAAATTGATCATCTAGACCAACGCAAATCAAAGCTTACTGACAGTAAAGATGATAGGCATCTTTACCCTTGGCGGTCAGTTACAGTGTCCATTATTCACGCAGGGCAGGAACACAGTGGTCACAGATAGAGATAGATAGATAGATAGATGCAGTCTCATTTGGAAGAGAAAACAACCAATCTAGATATTTTAAGATTATATGCCTTCCGTGCAAGGCCTGTCTTTTTAATTACATTTTGAAATAAATATTAGCATATTCATAGTTTATGATTTTTTTTCAATGAGGGAGAAGGAATAGGTGTAATAGAAAGGTAAACCATTCAGAGATTTTTATGATCATAATCTGTCAAATAACCTTGTAACTGACACACAGATATTTTTAGATGTCAAGTCCTGACATGTATATTTTCTATAAGGGTTACATGAGGTACGACCATAGCACAGTGCTATCTGTATACAGTACACAATAGCTTATGTACTGTTATTGTCATAAAGTTCAGGACTAAACTGGCTCTAGATTCTAGCAGTGGTCTCAATGCAGATTGGCAGGAGTAACATTTAATTGCGGAGATTAATTGAATCATGTAATATTCACTACTGGGTTATTAGTCTTATATGAACGCATCCTCTTAGTAGGCATTATATGAATCAAGACATTTTAAGTCATTGAAAAGGAAGTACATTTTTGTTGTGCTTCAGAATATGACTACAGGTTATATCTGAAATGCACATTCCAGTGGTATCAGTTGTTCCATTATGGTATCAGTAGTTCCATATGATCAGGATATGAGTCAAAGGTGGAATGAGAATCTCTCTTTCTCTCTCTCTTCGTCTCACTTTCTCTTTCTCTCTCTATGTCTCTCTTTCTCTCTCTATCCCTTTCTCTCTTTCTATCTCTCTTCTTTCTTTTTCTCTCTTTTTCTCTCTTTCTGTGTTCATTCTTCTCTCTGGCAGGGGGAGAACATCTTGTGTTAGTGTTAGCTTGTGTGAGAGAGAATACGTGTATCTGTGTGTGTGAGTGCGCGTGTGCATGCATGTGTGTTTGTGTGTGTGTGTATGTGCGTGTGTATATATGTGTGTGTGCGTGTGTGTGTGTATGCATGTGTGTAACCTCACCCCACTGCCATGACAAAGGTGTGCCAGCTGTCAGCCCATGAATACAGATGAGGGTGAAGCTGTGATGAGGCTGGAGGGGGGGGGGGGGGGGGTTGTGATGAGGCTCCCCAGGGAAGCCAACACACACACACACCTAGAACCAGCTCTGAATCAGCCAAGAAATATCTCACACAAACACACAAACACACACACACACACACACACACACACACACACACACACACCTGTGAAGCAACATCTCTCAACATTCCTCCCCTAAAACACATAACCCTTCACACGGTGCAGCTACACAAGGAGGGCGTGTGTCTACGCGAGAGCCTGATGATTGACACAGACAGTACAGAGGGCCTGTGAGAGTGTCTCAGGGAGCAGACTGGAGAGTAGGAGCATCTCCCCGGAGAGGCAGCATGTAGGTCGTAGTGACGGGAACCACCTGACATCACATCACATCACAAACATGACGTTCACTACTGCAAACACACACTTCCCTCCCACATGCAGAGAGAAGATGTCCACCTCTCTCTCTCTTTCTGTCTTTCTCTCTATCTATCTGTCTTTGTCTTGTCTCTCCATCTTTCCTTTCTCTCCCCCTGTCTCTCATCATCACCCTCTCTCTCTCCCCCGCTTTATTTGTCTTGTCGCTCCCTCTTTCCTTTCTCTCTCTCTCTGTCTTTATCTCTCTCTCTCTCCCTCCCCCTCTTTCTTTGTCTTGTATCACCCTCTTTCCTTTCTCTCTCTGTCTCTCATCCCCACACTCTCTCTCTCTCTCTCTGTCTGTGTTGTCTGCTACTCTCTTTCCTTTCTCTCCCTCTGTCTTTCCTTCTCACTCTTCTCCTGTCTCTCTCTCTCCATCGCTACCATCAGTCTCCATAAAAACACACTGCAGGTCTTGAGAAATATGGAAATGGACTGTCACTCAGAAACACGTTACACCTGCAGTACAGCAGTGCACGTCCACCTGTAGCCCCGCCCTTCAGTCCACCTGTAGCCCTGTCCACCTGTAGCCCCGCCCTACAGTCCACCTGTAGCCCCGCCCCTCCAGTCCACATGTAGCCCCGCCCTACAGTCCACCTGTAGCCCTGCCCTCCTGTCCACCTGTAGCCCCACCCTCCAGTCCACCTGTAGCCCCGCCCTCCACTCCACATGTAGCCCCGCCCTCCACTCCACCTGTAGGAATGCCCTCGACTCCACCTGTAGGCCCGCCCTACTGTAGCCCCGCCCTCCTGTCCACATATAGCCCCGCCCTCCAATCCACATGTAGCCCCGCCCTCCACTCCACCTGTAGCCCCGCCCTCCACTCCACCTGTAGCCCTGCCCTCCTGTCATTTAGCAGAACTGTTGAGTAATCTGAGTTGACTCATTATCAAGCCGGATCTCGCTTCAAATATGTAATTGAAGAACTAATCTAATCAATTACATATTGTACATTATGTTAATAATGTATATATGTATATAAGTAATATATTATTTACGTATTGTATGATATCGGATGCATTTTTATGCTTTCAGAAAACTTTTAAGTTCCCCTGCTGGGGATTCAAGCCTATCTTTAACCGTACCGTTAAGCAAATAATAAAACCATGGGGAATCCCGGAAATGACAGCGAGTGGCACTCGCAATGCGTCAGTTGCTGTCAGGGATTTCCAGGCTGGCGAGACAAGGCGGACGCATCACGTCTCAAAGCGAGGTGGCCCGGATACGGAGAGAGAGGAAAGGCATGTTGGCCGATTGGTGCGTGGAGCGGGGAACGGGAGCGTTTATAATAGCGTGTCCTTATTCCCTCCTTCCACGCACATGTCCTTAGCGGACAGAGTGGTAGCATTTAGGTAGGAGTTTAGTACTGACGGAATATACACTGCGCAGCACATAGGCAAACACACTTCATACGCACACATGCATGACACGCCCATTAGTTGATTAGAACGGATAAGATACACCTGCGCATAATTAGAGACACACACTCACGTGCACACACAGGATACCAGACCGCGTGTATCCTTTCCGCAACGGAATTCGGTTTCCTGGTTCCTCTGATTGGCCGCGACCCCCACGTGACCCGCCCCCCTATCCACCGCTCTGCTCTGCCGCTGCCGCGCGTGGCGCGGACTCGCTCGCTTCCTCAATTTATACGCATGGAAGTATTGACTGAATGAATGAATGAATGACAACTTTATTTAACAGATTGCAGAATGGGTACAATACAGTACGGCTCAATACACACAATTGTTAAGGGGATGCAGACCTGAGAAAGACGTTTGTCTTGTTTACATCAGGGTCCCCCATTTTCAATTCATATAGAACGACTACGCCGTAACAAATCATTAAAAAAAGATACCGTTAACTGGAATATGTTGTGCCTTTACACATATGTTGGATTATGTAATTGGTTTGTCATGACAAACAAATAAAATATCGCATCGCCTGCTGTCTCTGGCTTGCTCCAGCGGACACCAGAGCTCAGCCCGCGACGAGAATGTGCTGCCGCGAGCGGCATCGCTGAGCTCTGGCTCTGACTACATGCAGTCACTGAGTGTTGTTGTAGCCAGCGGGTAAATCGCGATTTTTTTATTTGTTTGTCATGACAAACCAATTACATAATCCAACATATGTGTAAAGACACAACATATTCCAGTTAACGGTATATTTTTTTAATGATTTGTTACGGCGTAGTCGTTCTATATGAATTGAAAATGGGGGACCCTGATGTAAACAAGACAAATGTCTTCCTCAGGTCTGCATCCCTTTAACAATTGTGTTTATTGAGCCGTACTGTATTGTACCCATTCTGCAATCTGTTAAATAAAGTTTTCATTCATTCATTCAGTCAATACTTCCATGCGTATAAATTGAGGAAGCGAGCGAGTCTGCGGCCGCTCGCTCTGCCGCGCGCGGCAGCGGCAGAACAGAGCGGTGGATTGGGGGGCGCGTCACGTGGGGGTCGCGGCCAATCAGAGGAACCCGGAAACCGAATTCCGTTGCGGAAAGGATACACGCATTGAATAATCCCTTTTCTGGCAACAAACCCCCTTTGTGTTATTTACCCCCGGACTGTCTGACCATTCTAATTGCCTGTCGTAAGCTTGTGGTGACTGGGACATTGGGAAGCGCAGTCTGCTGGTGCATGCTTTGTTTTGCTGTTATTTGGAGTTTAAATAAAGTGAACAAAAGAGGCTGTGTGTGTGGAAATTACAGATTTTTGTGGGTTTTTGGACTGTGGCAAGCCTGTTTTATACACGGTTCGTTACACTATTTAAATAAAAAAGATTCATAATAGCACAGCACCTTAGCTGACTGTTGACCTATCCAGTGAGTTTGAGCTAACCTGGATGGCACATGCACAAGTAAAAATATTGGACAGACACACATACACACACACTGGGGCGACAGTGGGTCGGGAGGCCTGTACGTTAATGCCAAGCAAGCAGTGCAAAAATGCTTCCGCATTCGTCACCGCACGCTAGTGCGGTAAAGCGCCCTTCTTTTCAGACAAATGCTACCGTGCGTGCACCGGCGGCGGCGTGCTCGCTCAGGTGCGTGCGTGCGCCGGCGTGCTCGCGCGAGGTGCCCGCGCATGCGCATGAGATCCCGCCTTGCGAGGTGCCCGCGCATGCGCATGAGATCCCGCCTTGAGCGGAGCTCAATATATATAAGTCACCGCCCCTTATTCAGTATCTACCAATAGCTCAATTGGCAAGGACACATGGCTGTGGATCCTATGGCTTGTTTGCTGGCGAGTTCGAATCCCATCGAAAATATTTTTTAACGTGATTTTTTTTTAACGTGTATTATTTCGCCGGTTAAGGTTATTTCGCCGGTTAAGGTTAGGCATGGTTAAGGTTAAGGTTAAGGTTAGGCATTGTTTCGGAGTTGGTTAAGGTTAGAACGGTTAAGTTTAGGCGCTGTTAAGGAGCTGGTTAAGGTTAGAGTTTGTCAAAGAGAATGGCAATATAATTTCTATGGTTAAGGTTAGGCATGGTTTCGGAGTTGGTTAAGGTTAGAACGGTTAAGTTTAGGCGTTGTTAAGGAGCTGGTTAAGGTTAGAGTTTGTCAAAGAGAATGGCAATAGACAGCCTATTTCCGCGCGACCTGGGCGCTGGGCGGCGGAAAATGAAAGGCGCATTACTGCATGCCACTACGATACATTTTTGCACTGCTTGCTTGGCATAAAGCTACACGCGGTCGGGAGGTAGAGCAGTCAACTGTTAACCTGGAGGTTCCCAGTTCGATTCCCGCTCCTCCCGGGCAGCCTGTCGAAGTGTCCTCGAGCAAGACACTTAACCCTTAACTGCTCCCAATGAGCAGGTTAGCATCTTGCATGGTTGTGAGTGAGTGGATGGGTAAAACTTTGAAAAAGCACTATATAAATGCACCATTTACCATTTAACTAAAATACCATCTTGTGCTTCACACAAAGGTGTAATAATTCAAGACATACTATGCTCTGATTTATGTTTTAAATATAAACGGTGCATTGCTGTATACTGTATGGATGTAATACTTCAAGAAGTGCCTACTATGCTATGATTGATGTTTAACGTTTCTTACTTTTTATATATAATACGATTTGAAAAGTCCCATTTGAAGTGAAGCTGAGCTGAATTCCCTATAGACTGGGTGTATATATAGGTCACAGCGTTGAGAACAGAGCTTGACATCATTATAGAAATACAACACCTGATGTTCACAGATATGTCAGGTGTGTCAGAGTTCCTCGACATGGGACCCGGGTCTATGGGCGGATTCAGCCCTGGCTCTGTCTCATCTTCTAATGAAGACGTTGGTCTCAGGCAGATTCAGGCCTGGCTCTGTATCATCTTCTAATGAAGACGTTGGTCTCTGGCAGATTCAGGCCTGGCTCTGTCTCATCTTCTAATGAAGACATTGGTCTCGGGCAGGACTCACGGCTCGCTTTTAACTCATTAGATACCATGGTGTTGTAACAAGGTTGAAACCTTGCGATGGCAGCCCCTTTGTGTGAACTCACTCCTGAGTTAAATCCCCTTTGTCTAAACTCACTTCTGAGTTAAAGCCCCTTGGTGTAAACTCACTCCTGAGTTCAATCCCATTGGAATAAACTCACTCCTGAGTTAAATCCCTAGGTGTAAACTCACTCCTGAGTTAAATCCCATTCAAACTATCAATAATCAATAACTAAATTAATGGTTGCAAAACTGTTTAGAGTTTTTAGATTTGTGTGAAATTATGTAAAAAATATGTGCATTCTTATTTGGCGAAGTGCCCCTTTAAAAACACCAACTTTGCCACCTCAATTGGATCTTTTTCACAGTGGTATTTAAAATATACAGTTGTCTCTAGATAGAGGATGTATAACATATATAGTTGTCTCTAGTCTCTCTAGGTAGATGATGTATAAAATATACAGTTGTTTCAGTCTCTCTAGGTCAGGGGTCTCAAACTCAATTTACCTGGGGGCCGCTGGAGGTAGAGTCTGGGTGAGGCTGGGCCGCATCAAATATTCCACAAAAAACGGGTTCAAGTATTCCAAAAAAAAAGTACAACTGATCCAATCTTCTCAATATTTAGCAATAACATTTCAGAACATGAACGGTTCTTCAAAACATGAACGGTTCTTTAGAACATAGGCTTCTCAGTGGTGTCAGTGGACTCATCCACATGCAGCTATGGAAATGCACTGTGCATTTATTTTTTATTCTATCACAAAGCTGTTTAATCAAATTACAAGCCAGTATTTCAGTTATTCTGGTTGCTGTGCGATCTGAGGGGGATTTGCTTTTGTCTGCCTTCAAACATGGTCTCCATCACTTCAGTCATACATTATTTTATTATGTATGCATCAGGGAGAGAGAATGGTTGCTTTTTCTCGTTGTGACATAGATTGAACAATAATTCTGCTTGCAGCTTGATATGATGATTTCATTCCATTTATTTGGGTGGTTCTTAGCACTGAATTTTGAAATAATTCAAAATAATTCTGTTTTGTTTCGTAGTGGCGTTTCAAATTGCAACTCTTCACAAGAGCTACCGTTTCTTGGCATATTAGTCACATTGGTTTGGTGCTGGACTCAGGATGAACGCATATTTTTCAGTCCATTCACCTTTGAATTGCAGTCGACTTTTCGTTTACTGGCCATCTTTGAAGATCCCATATTTTTCTGCTGCCTGCCTGCTGGCGAAACTAGCTACATTTATCTCACGGAGATAAAACTGGGAGCGAGGCTACTGTAGATGCGCTGTCAACTCTCTGCTCTGACTCGGACTGAAAGAGACGACACGCATTCCGTGAAGACCCGCCCTACTCCCCTACTCTGCCTCTGATTCGCAGACTGTGGGTGGGGGGGAGAAACTCTGACGGGACGCTGAATGTGATTGGACCAGACCCGTACACAGACACAGACATGCAGAGCACTGCTTGCAGAGGAGATTTAGCGAGGATGCATTTGCCTTCCACTTTACTTGGTATCACTCCGGAATCACGTTTCAACCAAGTCACTAACGTAACGTTGCTGTCATGAGCCTGCGCTATGGTAGCCTATAAGTGATCAAATAAATAAAATGTCCAACTCGCGCAACGACTCGGCAACAAGTTGCGCGCGGGCCGCACTAACACTAAACTTTGATGTCAAGTAGGGGGCCGCAAAATATCATCCGCCCGCGGGCCGCGAGTTTGAGACCCCTGCTCTAGGTAGAGGATGTATTTAAGCATTACATCACACGCAGGAGTGTGTTATACTCATTAGATCACGCCTAGGGGGTGTTGTTAGCCCCGACGCGCAGCGGAGGGGCGTTAGACCCCCCTAGGCGTGATCTAATGAGTATAACACATGACTTCAAGTGATTTAATGCTTTTATACAATGGCCTAATTCACCCAACCTTATTGCTATACAATAATTGAAGCATAATGGAGATTTATTCAAAAACAGAAAAAGTTGATCCAAAAACAGAAAAAGTTGATCCAATGGGCCGTGCCCACAAAATGCAACTGAACAAGTCATGCAGGACGCAGAGGGAGGTGCTACAAAGAATGCACACACTTCATATAAATCCCGCGATTTATTATTGTTTGACAATGGGTCATGACAAACCAATTACATAATCCAACATATGTGTAAAAAACTAACATATTCCAGTTGACTGTATCTTTTTTGAATGAGTTGTTATGAAGAAATCAATACATCCATTCATAAATATTATTGTCCGCCATCTTGGTTTCATTCAGAAAAAGGAATGAACAGCGGAGTCATTAGAAGAAAAAAAAGTTATTTTGTGTGGGCGGGTTCTGGGGTCACGTGGAGTGTGTTATACGATATAACAACATCTAACTTGACTGTTTCAGCCAATCAGAATCAAGATATTTGCATGCCATTGTATAAAACATATATAATAATAATAATTTATATATATATATAAAAGGTTCGGGTCTTCCCGAACCAGAAACCGTGGGATGACAATTATCCGAGTGGCACTGAATGCTCGCACCACTGCTTATAACCTGGGCAGAGCGTCAGGAAATATGGACGAGTATAAGGCTACAGTCTATACTTTGCGCAAGGCTGTAAAGCTTGCTAAGAGGACATACGCTGGCAAGATAGAGGCACAAATGGTCCAGAACGACACAAGAGGTTTATGGCGAGGACTACGGACGATAACTGACTACAAATTCAGCGCCCCCTCAATGGGGAGTGCCGACGCCTCTCTCGCAGACAAACTCAACTCCTTTTACGCGCGGTTCGGTGCAAGCAGTAGCGACGCTAGCTCACCGGCTAACAACGTCACTGGAAGGGGGGGGGGCATCCGCGGGGAGGGGCATCCGCGGGGGGGGGGTGGCACTCTCTCAGTGACGGAACACAGTGTGAGAAGAGCATTTATGCGGGTGAACACCAGAAAAGCAGCTGGCCCAGATGGGATAACAGGACGGATACTTAAGTCCTGTGCTAACCAGCTAGCCCCAGTATTCACCACGATATTTTATCTCTCCCTGGCTGAGTCCGTGGTCCTACCTGCTTCAAGGTGTCCACTATAATCCCGGTACCAAAGAAATCCTCCCCAGCAGGTCTTAATGACTACAGACCGGTGGCACTCACCTCTGTGGTCATGAAAGGTTTTGAGAGGCTGGTTAAGGATTACATTTGTGCCTCCCTACCCAGTGATATGGACCCTTTGCAATTTGCATACAGGCCAAACAGGTCCACTGACGATGCAGTCTCTCAGGTACTACACAGCACCCTCTCTCACCTAGACAGCCAGAAGGGGGGCTATGTGAGACTGTTGTTCATTGACTATAGCTCAGCGTTCAACACCATAGTCCCCACCAGACTGGTGGACAAGCTGATCGAGCTGGGTCTGAGCTCTGCTCTGAGCGCCTGGATACTGGACTTTCTGAGTGAAAGGCCTCAGGCGGTCAGGGTGGGGGGTCAGACCTCCAACATTATCTGAATAAAAAAAAAATTAAAAAAAAAAACCTAACTAACCATACTGTCATGCACTTGTCCTAATAAACTAACCTACACTGTAGCACTCAACACTTTGATGAACATTGTTACTCAGCTGATAGAGTTGTGCCCTTCCTGATGGCTTGTCGTACAGAACTTGTAAGTCGCTTTGGATAAAAGCGTCAGCTAAATGTAAATGTAACACCATCACCCTCAGTATTGGGTCCCCCCCAGGGCTGTGTTCTGAGCCCCCTGCTGTATTCACTATATACACACATGACTGTGTGGCCAAGTTCTGCTCCAACTCCATAGTGAAGTTTGCAGACAACACAGTGGTGGTGGGGCTGATCTCTGACAACGACTAAAAGGCCTACCGGGAGGAGGTTGATGTACTGGCACGCTGGTGTCAGGGCAACAGCCTGCTCCTGAACATTGGTAAAACCAAGGAGCTGATCGTGGATTTTAGGAGAACACAGCAGGGGACACACACACCACTGTGGATAAACGGGGCTACCGTGGACAGGGTGAGCAGCTTCAAGTACCTGGGGGTCCACATCTCAGAAGACCTGACATGGACAACACACATAGACTCAGTCGTAAAGAAGGCGAAGCAACGCCTCTACCACCTGAGACAGTTAAGGAAGTTCAGAGTATCGGGGAAGATACTCCAGTCCTTCTACTCCGGAGCTGTAGAGAGCATCTTGACTGGAAACATCACTGCCTGGTATGGAAACAGCAAGGCACAGGACAAGAAGGCCCTACAAAGAGTGGTGCACTCAGCTGAGCGTACTACGGGTATTGCACTACCACCCCCGCAGGTCTTATATAACAAGAGGTGCAAATCCAGAGCCTGCAGAATAATGAAAGACCCTCACCACCCCAACAACAGCCTGTTCAAGCTGCTGCGGTCAGGCAAACGCCTGCGCACACCAGCAACTAGGACAGAGAGACTTCGGCTCAGCTTCTTCCCCCAGGCCATCAGAGTCTTGAACACTGAACTCTCCACACACAAGCACACATGAGCACACACACAACACACACACTGTATACGCTCACACACTAACAGTCACTTTAGCACGAACACACACACACACACACACACACACACACACACACACACACACACATGCTGCACACGTTCACACTCAACAGTCACTTTACACAATGAAAAGGTCACTTTAAAAAATTAAAAAGAACAGGAGTGGTTCTTGTATAGTAAATAGATGGCTATAGCAAGATAGCATAAGGATATATAGTATAACTGTAGATTGTATAGTATAGCATTGTATAGTAGTGTACAGAAGACCCAGTGCCTCATCCGTAGCTAACATTGTATTGCACTATCGCAGGACCTCTTTTACCATGCTTTTGTAAACTTTATGCACATTATACCTGTTATGTCTTAGTCTTATTACATGTATTATTGCACAAATGTCTTATTCTTATTCCTTTTTATTACTTGTATTATTGCACAATCGCTGCGGGCATGACCTCCCGCATTTCACTGTATGCTTGTATGCCGTGACAAATAAAACTCTTGACTTGACTAATTGTCTCTAGTCTCTCTATGTAGAGGATGTATAACATATATAGTTGTCTCTAGTCTCTCTAGTAGGTGGATGTATAAAATATAGTTGTCTCAGTATCTCTATGTAGAGGATGTATACAATATATAGTTGCCTCAGTCTCTCTAGGTAGAGGATGTATAAAATATGTAGTTGTCTCAGTCTCTCTAGGTAGAGGATGTATAAAATATATAGTTGTGTCTCTATAGATAGAGAAATATATAGAGCAATATATAGTTGTCTCTAGTCTCTCTAGGTAGATGATGTATAAAATATACAGTTGTTTCACTCTAGGTAGACATTGTATAAAATATATAGTTGTCTCAGCTTTTTATCTCTCGCTCACTCTCTCTCTCCCTCTACCTCTCTTTCTTTCTCCCTCTTTTAAATACACATAGTAAATCACGGTGATGTGTCTGTACCTTCAGAAAGATGCCCATCTGATCCGTGCCGAGCTCCCTCTGGATCCAGGTTTAAAACATCTACAATATTTGGGTCAGCCAATCCGGTCATCTGCGGAGGTACTCCTCTCTGCTGTGAAACACCAATGCACCTATTCCTTATTTCAGTGTAAAACATTAACTTGTACTCTCAGCAGGAATTGCCTTCAAACTCAAATAACATGAACAGATGTCAAATATACCCCCGTAAAGACACTCTGACCATTCCCAGCTAAACTGTAGAGACACTCTGACCATTCCCAGCTAAACTGTAGAGACACTGACCAATACCAGCTAACCTGTAGAGACACAAAACCTTCAAACAGGATTGTAACACATAATTTTTTCATAATTTAATAACTTTTTCATTTATAAATACTTTATAATGTTATAACACCAGAAAATATAACAACTTGCCAGATAATGTAATACATAATTACATATCCTGTAGATGTCTAGATCCAGGAGTGCTTGTGCCTCTTCTGCTTTAGGAAACACATGGCTGAACCTGTTGCTGGGTGAGATAAGGGTGAATGACAAAGGCCTCTCCATTGTGTGTCGTAGGCTTATTATACTTGAAGGCAGCCAGAATCTTCATCTTATCTGTGTAATTATGTAACTTAATACAATGTGCAGGGGATTGTAAAGGCTGTTTCCTCTCTCTTTATTTCCACATAACTATCCTCTATAGCTGCTGTGCATTAAACCATACCGTAAATTGTATATGTTAACCCACTCTATGTGAATCATAGTATTAATATTTCTGTATGTTAGAATAACTCCCAGTGTAACTGAACTCCCTGCTGACTGAAACCTGTATGTAGGTCACCTAGCTGACAAGACAGCTTGACAATTAAACACATGCATGCACGCACTCACGCACGCACGCACGCACGCACGCACGCACGCACGCGCGCGCACGCACACACACACACACACACACACACACACACACACACACACACACACACACACACACACACACACACAGGTATCCATGCTTTCTCTTTCTGTCGTGCATGTGCATACACAGTGTTTAAGTAGCTGTATTCCAGTCTATTCATTAGAAAAGAAAAGAAGAATAGAATTTAATTTAATAGAATTTAATTAAATGGAAGGCAGAACACTAGAGAACAAAACAGACAAAGCAGTAATTACCTATGATTAGGATATTGATCATTGTCATGTTGTTATGTCCGCGGTAGGTGGAGCCTGTCCGAGGACATTATAAATTCAGCAGCATCTGTGTGTGTGTGTGTGTGTGTGTGTGTGTGTGTGTGTGTGTGTGTGTGTGTGTGTGTGTGTGTGTGTGTGCGACGTTTGTGTATGCGTGTGTGTGCGTGCGTGCATGCGTGTGTGTGTGTGTGTGTGTGTGTGAATCCACGCAATATCACAAACTGGCCGATCAGTCTGGTGCAGAAGGTTATAGAGGCACAAGGATGGGCATGTGAGAATATGTTTCACATCAGGCACATTTTGGGGAATTAATTTACAGCATTCTCCATTGACTTCCATGTAGTCCTTTGTGTAGTTGTGGTTCACCTTTTTATCGCCAGAGGGCAACAACAATGGCTTCAAATGCTACCACCAAGACTACTGCAGGGGGTCAGCACAGAGACAGTGCAATACTACAGACCACTCCTTGGCCACTCCTTCCATTTGCGGTTGCAGCTAAATGTGTGGTTCTAGTTATAAGATGTCAAATAATTGTTAAGCGTTACACATGTTATAATTGTGTGTTTTATTGTCTCTTTCTGCTATAAACCCAGTTAGTCTGTGTTTAAACCCAGTTACAGCTATGTTTGTGTTTGAACCATATGTGCGTGTTATTTCAAATGATCATCTCAGCCTTGGTTTGCAATGTAAGTCAGCGTATTGGTTTGGAACACTTCTAGTTTGAAAATCTGCCTATATTTTTACTATTTTCTCAGCAACTGAGCAGAGCAGTAAACACATTCCATCATTGAAATATATGCAGATTGTACATCATAACCAGCTAGTGTTTCAGTCACTAAGTTTAGTTTTGAGAAATCACAACAGGTTTAGTAGACGTGCTTGAAACTTTCAGGGTAATCGAAATTATATTTACACCTCTTTTTCAAGTGAGCCCTGGCCAATAAGGCCAATACATTTCATTTCAATGAAAACAGACAATATTAAAAACATGAGCACTTTCTTTCTTATGTTTCAATTCCAATGAGGGACTTTAGCTTCAAATCAAAAGGCCAAATGAGACACATGTGCTTCATTCATTGAGGGGAACTATGTATGACCCACTATAGCATACCGTGGACATTATGTGGTCCAATGAGCACCCATTCTAGTTATGTTTGAATCAACATACAGACCAACAGTCATCCTAGCACAGCAACCTAACCTCTTAATGAACATACAGACCAACAGTCATCCTAGCACAGCAGGCTAACCTCTGGACCTAATCATCAGTATGCTGGCCTGCTAACAGCTGATAATCACTGGAATAACTTTACATAATGACTTTGACTAACAAAGCAATCGTTGTTGTCAGAAGAGATGTCTCCTGTATCTGGCTTTGGAATGACAATTCAGTTTTTCTCTAACCCAGTCATCATGCTGTCATCATAATGGTAATAACCACCTGCTGTTTGGAGTGTGATTTCTATTCATAAAGCATTCAGATATTTGGTGGTTTGTGTGCTTTTTTTCCATATCTGTTTGTAAGGAGCTTGTATTAAGTACAATGACATACACACACACACACACACACACACACACACACACACACACACACACACACACACACACACACACACACACACACACACACACAGTCATCCTATCACGTCAAGCTAACCTCTGAACACGACAAAACCAAACCCCTTAATTTTACACCTTTAAAACCCCTTATGTTCTACCTTAAAAAGTGAGCTATTTTATTAACCCTTTCACTGCCACACGACAGAAGGTAACCCTTTACTATCACACAACCGACGGTCGCCGCCGGTTGTGTGATAGTAAAGGGTTAACCTTCTGTCGTGTGGCAGTGAAAGGGTTAACCGGCCGTTGTGTGGCAGTGATTAACCTCTGTGTATTGTCACAGTGAAAGGGTTAACCGTTTGGTAGTGCGGCAGTGAAAGGGTTAATGGATTTTTTTATGGAAATGGTGCACAGATTAAGACTTTTTAAGGGGGAAAACTACTGAATTCATCCCTGAATACCCCTTAACACTTTGAATGCCCAACAGCGGGCATTCTCATTCATTTTCATTAACCAAGTCCAGTGTTTGTGCCGACATGTCTCCATTTTCATTTTCCAGATTTGTCCAGATTGTGAAAGTACAGAATGTAAGCTTTCAAATGATGTGTCATACTTTGAAATCTGAGAATGTTTTGAATATCATATATTCATTTAAATCTTGTAACTCAGTCTGTTGTCTAGAACACTCAAGGGGAGAAAATGCCTCTCAAAGAATTTCACACTTCAGCTAGTTTGGGGGGGGGGGGGCGTGGACAACTACCCTCACCTGAATGCGTCCATCGTTAGCGTTAATGACTCTCTCTGTGTGAATGCCTTTACCTGGCTCAGTGAATCTGAATCCCAACGCGCAGCTCTATTCAGATGCAAAAATGAATCTCCCCCCCACCTCTCCTCTGTGGAGAGTACAAACTGTTTCAAAAACAGCCTTTTTTAAACACAGAATTCTTACAATTAGAGTTATTATATCTGTTCGCTGTTATACTAAATATGTTCTTCAACTCTCGAACTGTAGTTATATATATATTAAAAAAATTGTGTCTTTGTCATTTCACCCTGGCGACTTGTAGGCATCATCACCAGACTGGGTCACATATGTGTACGTGTGCCCGCTGCTGCCGCGCGCTGAAAATCGATTCTCTCAGTTCCTGATCGCTCTTAGAGTCAAACAGCCATATCACATAATCACATAAAAGCTTATATCTCCGTGAAAACAGGTCTGATTATCCTAAGACTGGTAACATAGATTCCTTACCTGAGATCAGATGGTATCCAAATGGATTATTCCAATTCCTGATCGCCATTCGAAAAAATCGATCCTTTTATTGATCCCACGCGTATACTGTAAAAACACATAATCCCGCTGCTCTGAGGGTCCAGAGTGAAGCTGATCGACACCGGTTGCATGAGTGTGAAGTAAAATGTGGAGTCCGGGTTTTTTTTTCTCATTCATTTTCATTGAGTCCAATCCAAAAGGGTGAATTACCATCTGGGAGACGATAGGGGGCGCTTTTTTCACATCTGAGTGCCTGGGGTGGCTGATTTTCCAACGGTAGACTCGGTTGATGAAATATGAATTCAGATTGCTAATTAAAAAAAGAGAAAAAACGAATATTCTCGTGATGGGCATTCAACCCGCGGGGGGGTAAACCCGAGAAAACTCGGGTTGGGCAATCAAAGTGTTAAAAAATACCTTACTTATTAATATTAAGGGGTAATGTAAGTACATTTTAAGGTGTCCAGTTAGCCTTAATTTTTCCTTACTTCACCCCTTAATTAAATGTATTGTTATTCAGGGGTTTAGGCTTGGTTTAAAAGTGGTTTTAAGGGGTAAATCTACTGAATATGCCTCTTAACACTTTCGCGGCTACTGGGATGAGTCTAATTAATCTCAAGAGGACCGTGAAATGTAAACAGACGTGGGGCTGTTTGTAGAGCTGAATCTATACTTTATAGTATTGCTATCTGTCCATTCTCGTTGTGAATTGAGACCATAAATCGTCCCTTCAAAATGGCTTAAAGAAAAAATGTCATCAATACGTTCTCATTTTATAGCGCCCTGAATATAAGCATTATACCGGATTTGGTCTAGTATATTTCCTGGAAGCCGAG
This sequence comes from Notolepis coatsorum, assembly GCF_963971535.1. Taxonomy (NCBI): domain Eukaryota; kingdom Metazoa; phylum Chordata; class Actinopteri; order Aulopiformes; family Paralepididae; genus Notolepis; species Notolepis coatsorum. The sequence continues at coordinate 89,471,731 of NC_140173.1, forward strand.
ATAATGGGCTAATAGCTAATAACGTTAAATCCATTTCGGTTATAGATATGCGGACGTAGTTTCTGATGATTGATTACCAATAACCGCGTTAGCCTCATTAGCCTCATAGGCCGAACGCCTGGATGGCTATCAAAACAAGGCCCGATCTGGATGTACTTTGCGTGAAAAAGATCTTACCGTGGTCCGGTGGGATCCCCCCGAGCATTTCCCCGTTATCGATCGCCATCTGGTAGATCGATATGTCCATTGGCTGATGATAAATCCCCTTATTGCATGGTGAAATCTGCGATGCAAAACGTAATCCAAGCTACATGCTGCACATCTAGAATCCTGCTAACTGAAATATCCATTGAAAGTAAAAAAAAAAAATACTGATCCGTTCAGCCACAGGGCACACTGCATTATCGCGATAGCGCCCCTAAGAGGATCTGGCCGGTATTGCACCTTCTCGAATTCATAGAGTAGGGTAAATCTGCAGTGCCGCTCGGCGACCTTGAATAGGTTATTAATATGGAATAAAAGCAATAACAACTTGCCACGGATTTATCCGTGCTTCTGTCCACAACGGGTGGAATCGAAACACGGAGATCTCCGTTGTTCGTCCCCATTGTGTTAAATGATAGAACATACCCCTGAACTTGGATGTATGCACAATTTAAGTGTTTTTAAGGGGTAAAACTACTGAACATGCCACTTAAATGATGGAACATACACCTGAACTATATGTATGCGCAATTTAAGTGTTTTGTGGTAAGTGGTAAAACTATGCCCCTTACTTATTAATATTAACTATATTCAAGAAAAATGTTTAGCAAGAAAGTCAGTAGCAATATTGTATAAATATTGTAAGGATATATTAAACTACAAAGCCTTGCACATCATTTACTGCTCACTTATACTTCCTTACATATCTTACTGTGTGGAAGTATGGGGGTCGAAAATACAGTAAATCCAATAGTCTTACTGCAAAAGCGGGCCATTCGGAACCTTTCCAAGGCTGGTTACTATGAACACACAAATCCATTGTTTATAAAGTCTCATATTATAAAATTTTATGATTTGGTTTATTATAAAACTATGCAAATAATGTACAGAACTAAAGCAAAGTTACTCCCAGACGGGGTGCAACGTTTTTTTTCAATACATGAAAGAAAATATGATTTGAGAGATAACTGTAAATTATTGTAAATTTACATGCATTGTTTTATATTTTTAATCAAGTACTCAAAAGCATAATTTTTCAACCTCAAGATTTCAGGCTGATTTGGCTGGGCTCCGCCCATGGCCGTAGCCAGCTATGAGGTCACCGAGGTCCGGACCTCTGTAACTATTTGTAACTATATAAAAAATAAAAAATATTATTAAAAATATATATATTTTTTAAATAAATTTTTTTATAGAAATATCACAATATAAATGTACACTCGGGAGTTGAAAATGTCCGGTAATGTCTGATGTTTGGGAAAGGTACTCCCCCCTGCATCGCTACAGCACTATACATGGTCGCTTCTGCCCAGGCAGGGGACATGCAGGTGCTTTGCTTTGAACTAACATTACTTGTTCAAAGCATGTGCCAGCAGAACAGCAGTGACTGACAAGCCTGCGCGTGAGCTGTTTGGTCAACGACCGGCCCACTAGCCTGTCCCAGCGGCCCATTTGGTACTGACTGACACTGGGCCGGCCCAATAATCACATCTCTGTTGGTCAATGACCGGCCCACTAGCCTGTCCCAGCGGCCCATTTGGTACTCACTGACACTGGGCCGGCCCAATAATCACATCTCTTACTAAGCCCCTCCCCCACTAGGCTGGGAACAGCGGCCCATTATGCTGGCCCGCCGCCCAAGCGGCCCAATCACATCTCTTAATAAGCCCCCCCCCTCTCTCACCTGTTTCTCGTGTGAGAAGAACAGACGCGGAAAACAGGAAACATGGAGAAACAGAAGAAACGTAAAGGGGGTGTGGAGAAATTACGGGTGAAAAAAATCAGAAATCTAGAGGTGGATGCTGAAAAATATAATAAAATCACAGACATGTTTGCTGCTTCAACGTCATCATCCACTATAATAGTGCAGCAACAAGTTCAACAGCCTCAGGTAGCCAGCCAGGCAGAGACACAGGCAGAAGGGCCGAGGAGGGACAGTGAGCTGGAGGAGGAACCTGAGGTAGTTTGTGTGTGCCATCTCTGCCATGGTGATGTCGATAATAATATGAATGATAACGTTATTTGGTCAGCATTGCGTTGGCTAAAATAAGCCCACGTTACTGTGAGTGACCGTCACATCTAAGCTGATCAGCACTACTAATGAGACGCTGCCCCCTAGTGGCCGGCGGTAATTTTTGATAACAAACAAGCACACTATTGATTTAATTACCATATAAATCACACATACAAAGATATAACTATTACTCCTCTCTGAGCATGAATATAAAATGAACCGGTGATCTATTAACTGTGTAAACCGTATGCAATATTCATCATTGATATTTGGATACTTGAAATCTGTATGAACTGAGTAGTTAGTACCAAATGAAATAAAATGGAACGGTAACAGTTTATAATAACACTCAGTTATAAGACCTTTATAAGGTATTTGTAGATAATGAACTAATCATGAACAAATCATTTATATACATTTGTAATTATTATTAAATCATTTATAACTATATTTGTATAACATTTACAAATTAGTTCTACATTATTCATAACTCATTATCAACATTGTTTGTACTTGATTTGTTCATCATTAAATAATGTTGTTTAATGTGTAGTAACACATTTGTAGATGCTTGGAAAAATGGATATGAAAAAACTACTATACTATACCTCCATTTATTTGTTCATGTTCAACAAATGATTTGTTAAGACATTCGAAAAACATCTATAAATCAATTGCAGATGCTATTGTGTGCCCTAATCTAAAGTGAAGCCTATTCATCATTAATAAATGTCTAATACAGTTAATTATTTGTTTACTTTTTCATCACCTGTTACAAATGTTGTAGACAGCTTTCGGATACACCCTTCTTTGTGACATCAAACAGTGACAGAATTAGGACTATAGATAAATCCAATTTTATTAACATATAAAATACATGTGCATAACATATAGTGTAACCTGGGGGGCACTAGGACCCAGGAGTACCCTGGCCAGGTATTGACAGAGTATGTAGAGGAAGTATCATCATTCGTCCCTACACACGCTACAATAAAAAATTCAAATGCATATGATTGGTATTATGTTCCATCATGAATGCATGAAAGGGGGGGGGGGGGGTCGTTTCTGATTAATTGATTGTCAATAACGGCATTCGTTAGTACAACAACATACGCTGATCAGGGCGATGGCTATGAAAACAAGGCACAATCAAGCTGAAATTGACATTAAATTGCTCTTACCTGTGGCCGGTGGGATTCCAAAAAGAATATTCCAATTATTTGATTGACATCTGGTAGATCGTATGTCAATTTGGCCCACGACATAACCCACCACAGCATAATGAATCGGGGGTCCGGAAAACGATTCAATGCGATCGGGTGAAGCCCTAGGTTCACGTTATTAGAAAAGTCTGCCTGGACCAATATAATCGACGCACAGCCCAATACACAGAGTTTCAAAGGAATTGCAATACCGGCCGCATCCCACCAGGCGGCGGTATTGGACTTTTGCGATCCTTTGATAACACCAGGCTCCCTGGATGGATAATGAATGGAAACAGCGAATAAAAGAAAAAACGATCAAATAACGAGTATACTCGTTGTTGGCGTTCAACGATTGGCGGCCAATAACGAGTTTAATCGTTGTTGGCAGAGAAAGAGCAGTGATTGGCAAGCTACTTGGAAAATGTAGCAAGCTACACTACAAGTTACTCTCAATTAAATATAGCTCAACTACAATGGAAGCTATCCCCAGATAAATGTAGCAAGCTACACTACAAGAACATGGCAAAAATAGCTAGCTACATCGGCACTACTTTTTTTTTTTTTTTTTACTTAATGATCAAGTTTCCACCAAACAAATAGACAGGCAAAATAAATGCTCAGTTTGATTGTTTATTATAAAACTGAAACAAGCCCTCGGTCTGGCTTTTTGTGTCATCCTTTTAACATGAACTTGTATTATGTACAAAATCCAGGAAGGCAAGTTTAGCTGGGTGCAGCCTCTACAAAAGAAAAGAAAGAGACCATTTGGTTTGATCAGTTTTTATAGTATAGTTTGTTGATTACTTTTGATGCAGTAATGGTCTTTTTCTTTTCTATTCTATCTTTATGTATTATTTATCCCTAAACTCTGCATCTTCTGGCTGCCTGATACCCTCTCCTAGCTGAAACCTGCCCACTTTATCAACCAAAAACACACTTCTTCAATATCTGAATTTTAACTAATAATAACTGTCTTACTGCATTTTACTATTATGCTACCATGTCTATACTACCACCAACTATGCTAATATGTCTATACTACTACAGTACAGTATGTACTCAAGAGTATAACACTCAAGCTCGACACTGCTAGACAAACAATACTACTTATCCTTGGCTGCTAGATATGTACCACTCCTGCTGACTTGTTGTACACAATTTGTAAGTTGCTTTGAATGAAAGCGTCAGCTAAATGACCAAATGTATTTAAATATGTAACTCACAAAACATTCCATGGCCCCAAAATCATGTGGGGACCCCCCCTGGGGGTCCTGATCCACAGGTTGAGAACCACTGCTCTAGGTGATATTTTCCCTCTTAGTGTATGTACTATTTATGGTAGTTTGTTTTTTCTTTTCTCCACCCCCATAATATTGTTCATTTTCTGCCTACAGTGAAACATGTTAGTTAAATCTGTTGACAAAAAGTGCACTGACTTGTGTGCTGTTTGGGAACAGTTGACAATGTTTATGTAAAGCTTTTCATCAGCATACCTGAATATATGTGTTCTCAAGTTAGTGCTGGCGTGTGGGATGTTGAGAGAAGCTTCGTTTTTGGCTGACACAATAAACACATGTTTTAGGCGTTTTTTCAGTCAAACTCATAATTTTTTCCAGATAGGGCCATGGAGAGGCATTGTTGTTATTGACATCATCTTCATCAATGCCATCAGCCCTGGAAACATCGAATCCTTCTGCTATTTCGCACGGACTGGTTCATTCATTCATTCATTCATGGTCTGTGTTTAGATTTTTTTTACTTCCTGGTTTGCCGAGCTGGAGTGGCATGTCCCGCCCTATCCTGCCTCTGATTGGCCTACCCGTAATGTTTTGGCCTAATTGTGAGTCGTCATACTCATATCTAAACCAACCAACCAATCATAGTGGGTTTTCTCCAATAGCATCCAGCTGCAGGACAGAAGAACACGACACTCTCAGGACCGAAGACACTCTTTTTCTTTTTTGTGTCTGTTTCTCCGGATATGTAGCGTGTAGCGTTTTGCTGACGCTACGTCACTACTTGATTCGAAAACTAGCTGCGCTACAGAGATCGCTACTTGATTAAAAAGTAGCGACGCTACCATCACGCTACTGAAAAATGTAGTTAAGCTATGTAGCGTCGCTACTTGTAGCTAGCTACTGCCCATCACTGAGAAAGAGTTAATGATGAATAGGCTTCACTTCAGATTAGGGCACACAATAGCATCTGCAAATTATTTATAGATGTTTTATGAATGTCTTAACAAATCATTTGTTAAACATGAAAAGACAAGTCTGGTAATTGCTTTGTGTGTATTAATAAAAGTCCACAAATAAACAAACTATTAGACTTAACAAATCATTTGTTGAACATGAACAAAGAAATGGAGGTACAGTATAGTCGTTTTTTCATATCCATTTTTCAAAGCGTCTACAAATGTGTTACTATACACATTAAACATTATTTAATGATGAACACCTCAAGTACAAACAATGTTGATAATGAGTTATAAATAATGTAGAACTAATTTGTAAATGTTATACAAATAGTTATAAATGATTTAATAATAAGTTATGAATGTATATAAATGGTTTGTTCATGATTAGTTCATTATCTACAAATACCTTATAAAGGTCTTATAACTGAGTGTTATTATAAAATGTTACCAATGGAACAGCTCCATGCATTAATTGAATAAACAACTATTTGCTCATTACCAGTATGGTACTGTTTAAATTGTACAGCTTTTTGCACATCTTTGTCAGGGAATTCCAACAATTCTGGACCTGAATGTACCAGTTCATTGTAATCATCTCTCTCTCCTTATGTCTAGTCAAGCCAGGTTGATGAGGAGAGAGACGTGGACAGAGAGGAGGAGAACAGGCATGATGGAGAAGAGAACAGAGAGGAGAACAGGCAGAAGAACTGAGAGAACAGAGGGGTGAACAGACAGAATAATGCAGAAGAGGAGAACAGAGAGGAGCACAGAGGAACAGGAGTTTTACATCAATTTGATCCTGTGAAATTAAAGAATAAAATCATACAAGGTAAAGCATTTACAGATGAAGACAAAACAGGTTTGCTCCTAAATAAGTGGGTGTCAACAGCACAGCATAGGTATCCGCAGTCAGATTTGGGAGGAAAGAAGCTCAAATATAATGTTCTGTGGGAGGAAAAATGTGATTGGCTTCGCTACTCACCGCACAAAGATGCAGCCTATTGTACTCATTGTCTTGCCTTTAATAAGGTTTCAGGTTCCAAGGTTACCTTCATTACAAAGGGCTTCACAGATTGGAACAATGCTATTGGTGAAAAGAGAGGCATGATCGCAAAGCATAGCTTGACAGTGGGGCATCAAAGAGCCACTGAACTAGCAGAGAACTACCTGTCTGTAGTACAAGGAAAGAAAAAGAACATTATGCTCAGTACTTAGCCAGACATATGCGGAAAAAGTAAGGAGCAATCGTGAGAGACTCTTATCCATCATTGACATAATTGTGTGTCTTGGACAGATAAATGTGGCATTCCGGGGGAGCTGGGACGGGAAAAGTGAGAATGGAAACTTCATGTACTTTGTTAATTGGAAAGCAGAATTTGATTCCATCCTAAAGCAACATCTGAAGACAGCACCCCAACATGCAAAGTACATTTCCCCCCAAACTCAGAATGAGTTAATTGAATGATGTTCTCAGGAAATCAGAGAGGACCTGTTAAAGAAAATAAAAGAGGCCAAGTACTTCACTGTATTAGCTGATGAGTCCATGGACATAAGTGGAACTGAACAGATGTCCATATGTGTCCGCTATGTCAGTGAGGGGGAAGAGAAAGTTGAGATAAAAGAGGATTTTCTTGGTTTCTGTCCCTTAATAAAACAAGATGCAGCAACAATAACTGAAGCCATCCTCAGCCAGCTCACAAAGTGGGGTCTTGAGGCAACCCTCCTTAGGGGTCAGGGCTATGATGGGGCCTCTACAATGAGTGGACATGTGAGTGGGGTACAAAAGAGAATCCAGGAACTCTATCCCAGGGCAGTGTACACCCACTGTCGGAGCCATGCTCTTAATCTGGTAGTGGTGCATGGCTGTTCTGACGTTCCTTTAGTGAGGAACACCATGGTCATTGTTGAAAAGATTGCTGTGTTCTTCTCAGCCACAAGTGCCAGGAAAGATGCCCTGCAGGAAGAGTGCTGAAGAGGAGGTGCCACATCAAGGACAGCAGGGATCCCACTGATGTCAGACACCAGATGGGGCAGCAGAGCAACCACATTAGGTGCTTTTGTGGACAAATTCACTGCTGCACATTCTGCTTTAGAGACCATGGAGACACAACCAACCTCAAGCTCTGGAAAGGCCTGCAATCTGCAGCATTGTATGGAATCATTTTAGACCATCATTACTGCTGTGATAACTAACCATGTCCTTGGTTTCCTGCAACTCACCAAAACCTTGCAGTCGACTAACTTGGACATCATCACAGCATACAAGGAAGCAAGGAATGTACGTGAGGTCATAGCCACACAGAGATGTGAGCAAGCATTCAGCAGCTGTTTTCAAAAAGCCTCATCCATGGCCAACTCTGTGAACGTTGTCCCAGTCAAACGAAGAGTGTCTGTGAAACAGAACTATAGACCTAATGTACCCACAGAGTCAGTAGAAGATCACTACAGGATAAATCTTTTTTATCCTTTCCTTGACCACATCACCAGTGAACGTTAGGTTATGACTATAACCAAGTTCTGTTAACACTAGTGGACGCTCTGCGTCTGTTGCATATATCTCGCTTCAGCATATATACACTGAATAATTTCACAAATGTACCTTTAAATGCCAGCATTCATCTGGCCACACCCCCATCCGCTTACCTATATAAGCAGGGGTGGTGCCACACACTCATCTCCTTCCCAACAAATTTCATCACAATGAAAAATCAAGGGCTGCAGCGGCGTCTAGACGCAGAGCGTCCACTAGTGTTAACAGAACTTGGTTATAGTCATAACCTAACGTTCTGTATCACACTAGCTCCCGCTCTGCGTCTGTTGCATAATAGGAGCTGAGCGGGAGCTCGGAGCTCGACAAATACACCCCGCTGAGGCCCCCCACAGCCATCAGATCAGGGAGGGCCGAGCCCCCCCGACCCACCCTAATGGAGGGCACCCCCCCTATTGGTGGCTTCACGGGAGGGCGACGGACCCGACCATGCGAAGAGGCACTCAAGCAACTCAACGCACAGGGTGAGCAGACCGTGGCTTGACCCCACGACTACACACACGCACAACCCGCATGCCACCCGGGAACGAACGGAGGAAAACAACCTCGTTACTGCCCCCAGAATCACGGGGTCAAGGGCAACCCCAACCCCGTGGCAAGGCCGTAGCAGCGGAGCGCGAAGGAAGACCCAGACCCACCAAAAAGACTGGACTCCCTGGAATGGGGGCCCGGAGAAGTCCATGATGCCAGCATCAAGACCCCACCAGGTGGGCACATAGTGCCCCGCCCCCCACATCGCCAGCGTATTCGGACAAAGGCCCCTCAGCCGAGCGGGCCCTGTCCCCCCAATAGTACACCACCTGGCACACTGACCCTGCAACAGGCAGTCAGCATGGCCGTAAGCACACAAAAAAGGTTAACCAACAGAAGCAGGCAGCGCACCGGGGAAAAACCAGGCAACAGGCTATTAACCCTAGCCTGGAGACTGCGGACGAGACAGGCGCCAGAGGGGACAGCTGAACACAGCCGCCCCGGCGGAAGGAGCGGAAGCTGGCGGTGTTGCATGACCAAGCCTCCATTTAAAAACCCCCACCCAGAGGGGTTGAGGCAGAGAAGGCTGACACGATTGGCAGACGTCATGAACATGCAGGGGCACCCTCAAACGGTGAACCCGGGAGTTGACACTGCTCCAGCACACCAGGGAATCAACCACCTTGGCGTTACCCAATGCGGTGGTTGTTCCTATAACCCCTCAAGAAAAAACTCCAAAACACACCTGCGGGTATACACCGGCTATACCGCAGTACAAGTGTTTCAGTTTTCAAAAAAGGGTTAACCCAGGCCTACGGGTCGACGAAACATTACTTCGGACCGGGCCTGGCGATACGGGAAGCACAGGGTCACCAGAGGAGGTCAAAGACCACCCCAACAGGCCCCTCTTCGCCATGCGTGAGAGAGGAGCGAAAAAGAATGGAGAACCAGCCCCTAAGCACACCGTACTTGGTATTCCCAGGCGGTCTCCCAACCAAGTACTAACCAGGACCAACCTGTGTAGCGGCCGAGATCCGACGAGATCGAGCGTGTACAGGTTGGCATGGCCGTAAGCCATTACGACAGTGCTGAGTAAAAATGTACCCAACCAGGGTCTCCATAGCGCTTAACCCTGTGACACCCGGACCGACCTGGCATTTTTCCCCCTGAAAAAAGCCCAAGTCCCTCAGGGTACCAGAACAGCAGATCTGCATCCCCGGCGGACAACGGGTTCAACTGATCCGGACCAGCGTGACCAGAACCAGTCTCGCGCCCTAACCACGCCGACATGCCTACTCCAGGAGAAAGGGCAGATATGCGTGTCGATCTTAACATGAAAAGAAAGCGCCACCCAGACGTTCGGGCGAACCGCGCCTGGTGGCCCACCCCAAGGGCGTGAGACCCCTCTACATATGTTCAGATCCATTCCGTCATCATCCCCCAGACATGAACGAGAATCCGTCGATAACCAACCCAGGTCGTGGGATGTGGTCGTCGGAAGAGGAAAAACCCCCATCTCAGTTGCTTTATAAAAACGCTGTTTTAACCTCAAGCAACCAAGGCGTGCCAGTCAGTCGCCTGTTTACAGCGAGCTAGCACTATACGTGCGTCGGGACACACCCCCATCAATGAACAGGCTATTTAGACCTGTCATTGAATCCCCAAGGCGCCCAGGGGAACGACAAGAGGGGTGTGACACTTCCTAACTCCAACACTTTTTGAATAGAAAAGAAGGAAGCACCAACAGTATGTATCCCAGTCTACACAGCCGGGGGTAAAATTTTTTCACATTTTTACATCCCACCACCCTCCCATAGGAAGGAGACGGGGATCCCCAGAGAGACTTCCCACGCGAGCTGTACAGATTGAAAAGAATATATTGCACCTTGAGCCATGTAAAAAATTGGTTTTAGGGCTCTCCGGGGAAGAGGCACTGAACCCATACACACTCAATAATCGAATTGAATCGAATACATACACAATAGAATAGGACACCTTCTAGAGGGTCCACTCACTTTGACAATCTGAGGAGGAAGGCTCTGTACTCTGATGGAGGCTCCCTCACATGGAAGGAGGAGTCCGAACTCACAGAAGGCCCGAAAAGGCTCTTGGTGAGGAGGAGCCCTGACCACCCCCCCGAAACAGATCCATCACATGGACCTGAACAGCACACGGAAGTCCTACCAACAGAGACGCGCACGGTGACGTACTCTATGGCGGGGGAATTTCTGCGGTGCACACGCCCAATATTCCAGGCCGTGGTACCAGGAAACACCCTCCCCCCCCCCCCCCCCCGTAACGTGCCGAACCGCAACGTGACAGGAACCTTGAAGGACAGGGGGTGTACCCCTGACCGACAGAAACAAGGGGGAGAGGAAAGGTTACCAGTTCACCCCTTTACGACCCCACACCCATGATACGATGTAATGACAAAAAGAGAATATGACACAGTCATAGTCAGCTCTATGAAGCGTTTGACAGCTCCACACAGCGCATGAGCTAACCTATCTGATTTTTACTAAGGAAAAAACACAGAATAGAGAGGGCCCTAAGAGCCCCGGTCCAACATACACATGTGCTTCTGTGGCCAGTCCAACCCAGTTGTAGGTCACATGACACACACAACCCATCATCACCTACAAAAAATGGCAAAAACACTCTACAGAGGAACGCCGTTTTTCATAATGAGAGAATACATAATTCTCGATTAGTATCGGCCACAGGCCTTGCTAAGCACACACGACAGCGACCAAACAATCTTTTCTTTTAGGAAAATAAAGTTTCTCCAGCAGTTTTAGCACAACCTCAGCAATCAAGCTAAGGGTTACATCGCATCCCTACCACACAAAAGACACAATATAGTGCAACAACATGTCTGATAGGAGGATGAAAAAGTCCCCAGGGAACCGGGGGGAAACACAATCCTCTTATTTTACCCTTAATACGGCCAGTTAAAACAGGAAAACCTGTTAATATGTGAACACACTGTTCATTGTCATCACAGGCTGAGAAAAGAACATTATTTTACTCACTTGTCACTAAGCATAGCTTCATAGGTTAGTTACCTTAGTTGTGAGTACACGGTACATATAAACACACATGATGTTTCTCACACAACAAACAGATCATTTTCACATCTGTAACAACCCGATTTGCATGGAGAAGCTAACTGCCAGTGACAAAGACAGTTCACACATAACTCGCGTCGTATCCTAAATGCATTGCAGCAACACACGTTTTGGGAAAACATCGTTATTCACAAAACATTTAGAAAAGTAAAACCAGAAGACGTGTTATAAGGTCTGGTCAAACCTTGTCCTACCCGGAACGTAGATCAGCGAAGTGCAGTCACAAGACACCGTAGAAACACAGCCGTCCTGTGTTGTTCGATCCGGGCAGCGTCGCCGCTCTACCCGTCGCAACGGTCCCTTTGTTGACGCAAACCTTGCCGTCCTGGCTCAGGGCAGGGTCGACGAACATCCCCTGTCAAAGATGACGTCGTAGTCAAGAGTGTAAAACATGTTATAATCAAAGCACGTTCAACAGAGTAGCATTAAGCTAACGGCCACTCCAACCGTCGGTCGCTATTACCCCTGCTCGCGAGACGCCGAGCGAACGGCGCACGCGACCAGAGGGGAGCTCACAGCGGCACGCGAGTAACCAAAGCTACCTCGCGCTGGCCCTGTCCGATAGCAGCAAGCTAACGTTTCCTAGTGATCACAACAGCTAGCGCCGCAGCTAACAGCTGACTGGCTAACAGTAGGCCCAACCTCTGTAGGCCACGCAGTGATCCCAGCAGGCTAACGCCGCAGCTAACAGCTGACTGGCTAACCGTAAGCTAAGCAGCTATCACCTGAATTTGTACACAATGATATAACACTCACCCAGACAGGCCGTCGTTCTGAAACCCTCCTCACTTTTTAAGAGAAAAGAGAAACAAGATGTCAACACAGCTTTACAACGGTGATTTTACCAACACCCGACGGAATCAGCACAATACCAAACTGGCCTGTGTAGCTGACTTGAACATGGATCTTCCGCTATCGAACATCCATGCACATATCTCCTCGTGAAGGAATACTCTCATTTGGATATGAAAGAAGGGGCTACACGGTGACAGGGAGATACCCACTCGTCCAGAAAAAACAGGGATCACCAGTGTTAATGGTCGCGGCCCACTAGTTAAAACTACAATGGTCTTCAGACCAAGGTCTTCTGTCGCCTAGGTGGCTGAACAAAGGACCCTAGCCTGGGGCCGGTTTTCATAAACATTGTCAAGTAGCCCCCATAGCACTAACAGACAAGTGAAGCCTGCCAGCGACAGTACTCACCCAACCTGAAACCCACCGCTCCTCACAACAGCGGCGCGTCTTACAGTTCAGCTGTGGCCTGAAAGGTTTCACCCCAACCAACACAGCAAGGAACTGCAGTTGAGAAGCATGCAGCGGCGTGCTCCCAATACGAAAACCGGTGGAGGGTTTTTAGAATGATCACCATCTTCCAGACACTCCAGTGACGAAGACAACATCGCCGTATTTTCTCGAAAATAGTGAGAGAGAAAATAAAGATATGATGTCAACGTATCTCCTTGTTCTTCCTCTCCTTGTAACCAATATTTTTCTCCACGTCAAGTGGGCATATGAGCAACACGTTGCTTGTGATGAAATTTGAGAAGGAGATGAGTGTGTGGCACCAACCCTGCTTATATAGGTAAGCGGATGGGGGTGTGGCCAGATGAATGCTGGCATTTAAAGGTACATTTGTGAAATTATTCAGTGTATATATGCTGAAGCGAGATATATGCAACAGACGCAGAGCGGGAGCTAGTGTGATACAGAACTGGATGCCAGGTTCTCCCAAAGAAATGACCCAGCAGTACTGGCAGCTTACCTGGTACCAAAAGACATAAAAAAGCTGACCAAAGAAAAGGAGGAAGAGCTGGTAGAGTGGTACCAAGAAGACCTACCTAACCCACATACTGTGAAACAGGAAATAGAACGCTGGAGACACAAGTTCAACTCAGATGACGCCCTGCCTGGATCAGCTTTAGAAACTCTGCAAGCAACACACATGCCTTTCTGAACATACAATGTATGCTGAAATTGTTTCTAACTCTCCCAGTGACAACATGTGCTTGCGAAAGATCATTCTCTGCCATGAGAAGGCTCAAAACATGGCTCAGAGCCAGTATGTCCAATGACCGTCTCTCAGGACTAGCAATCATGCATGTTCACTCCAATGTTTAACCTGCTCATACCTTATTAAAAGCGTGCGGCCGGAGCAGCACGGATAACTTGTGCTTCCATTCAAACAGACGGTCGGCAACACACGTGACGTCAAGTCTCGCTCGCGTGAGACTTCCTCTCTCTCTTCAATACCTGGCCAGGGTACTCCTGGGTCCTAGTGCCCCCCGATGTTACACTATGTCATTCACATGTATTTTATGTTAATAAAATTGCATTTATCTTTAGTCCTAATTCTGTCACTGTTTGATGTCACAAAGAAGGGTATATACGAAAGCTGCCTACAACATTTGATGAAAAAGTAAACAAATAATTAACTGTATTAGACACTTGTTAATGATGAATAGGCTTCACTTTAGATTGGCCCCCACGATAGCATCTGCAAATGATTTATAGATGTTTTATGAATGTCTTAACAAATCATTTGTTGAACATGAAAAATAAATGGAGATACACTATAGTCGTTTTTTCATATCCATTTTTCAAAGCATCCACAAATGTGTTACTACACATTAAACAACATTATTTAATGATGAACAAATCAAGTACAAACAATGTTGATAATGAGTTATAAATAATGTAGAACTAATCTGTAAATGTTATACAAATATAGTTATAAATTATTTAATAATCATTTATGAATGTATATAAATGGATTGTTCATGATTAGTTCATTATCCACTAATACGTTATAAATACTTTGTAAATGGTATACAAATATAGTTATAAATGATTGAATAATGATTTATGAATGTATATAAATGGTTTGTTCATGATTAGTTCATTATCTACAAATACCTTATAAATGTATTATAACAGGGTGTTATTATAAAGTGCTACCAAAGATTCTACTGACCTGACATCATGCTAGAAGGGGTATAATATGTCATCAATGGCACAATGAAATCTAATGAGAGGTATGTGGCTGGTTGAAGTTTTCAACCAGCAGATCTATTCCGGGCTTGGTTTTTGAAAGTGCTATTCTGAGGTCATGATGAGCATTTAGTCTGTTTCTGTATTTGTTTTTCAGGTATGCTAGAGTAGAAAACCCAGATTAACATAAGTATGTGGTGCCAAACTGAATCAACACATCTACAGCTTTAAAAAAAGAAATATATATATATTTTTTTATTATTATTGGCGACCCAATAAAAACGGGTCCACAACCCATTTTGGGTCGCAACCCTAAGTTTGGGAAACGCTGGGATAGAGGATGAACTAAAATATTGTGAAAACATAAATCAATTCAAATCTAGACAAAAAAAAGGTACAGAAGGGAATAAGCTTTAATTGCATATTAATAAAAAAAATAAAAGTATGATACTGTATTGTACGCTATATCATATTACATTATATAATCATATTATAATAAATGTGTATATTATATTGAACTATATTTGCAGTATATACTATTATATTATGGTACTATATTATATTGTATATATCATGTACTATATATCTCACATCACATTATATATGTGCTGTATACACTATTATGTACTATATACTATTATATACTGCAGGTATACTATACTGTAATGTGTACTGTAATGTGTACTATGTGTACTGTAATGTGTACTATATGTATCTACTATGTGTGTATGTAAAAAATAATAATAATAATAAATAAAACATTAGTTAAACGTAAGTCTTTAGGAGTAGGGCCCGACAAGCCTAGTCCTTCTCCCTAGCCCTTTTCGGACAATTGGACAATGCTGCAATAGCAGATGGTAAAACTTTGGTGATTTATGGAATGACCGTTGTTATGTGTCCAAAGCCCGAAATAAAAAATAACTGAACTGAACTGAACTCGACAACCGTTGAGCGCCAATCATGAGTATAGTCAGGTTTTAATAGTTATTTCTTTTATTAGCGATATCCATTCATTTTCATCCATCCAGCCTGATGTTATCGTTGGGAATGGGTCTGATCTCGCAAAAGGGTAAATACCGCCCCCTTTCGTCTCCTAGATGGTATTGCACATCATTGGATTGGATTGGCTGGGGATGTGCAACCAAAAAAAAAGTCCGGTCGAGGTTTTGCTTCTCGGGCATGCAGTATCGTTGTACCACGTTGATTGGGGGGACTGGAAGCAGCGTGGATTATGTATTTTAGACTATAATGTTGGATCAATGGACGCAATCGATATTTGGAATGGTGATCAGGAATTGGATACATTTTTGCAGAACATCTGATGTGAGGTAAGGACTCTATGTTACCAGTTTTGGGTTAATCAGATGTTTTTTTCATAGCGATCACAACGTGTCTGTGTGTGTGTGCGTGCCGTTGGCGCTGAGCAAGGCACGGATAAGTGATTTTTCAGCCCGCTTTTGTATCGTGCATAAGGACACATATACTATCGATAATCTAGCGTTTATTTGAAAACGATTCATAAATCAGCCGAAAAATTACAACGTGTTTTGTGTATTCCACTAAAGGGCTATTACTGCGTCTTTCTCTGGAATTACTAGAAATCTCCAAAACTATACTCGTATTCAAAATGGTATAAAAAACGGAAATGTAAAGATGAAAAAACAATCCGTTTGGTACATGTTGATTGCAAGCAAGTGATTGATAAGCGACGGGTGTATTAGACCCATAGCCATAATTTAAGATATATTTTAAGTAGAGCTGGGCCGTTAACGGCGTTAACATGCTACGTTAACGCTATAGGGGACCAGGTTTCCATGATGCCAGTTACCCAGGTGGGGTATCTCCCAGGCCTTTCTGTGTGGAGTTTGCATGTTCTCCCCGTGCTCGCAAGGGTTTCCCCCCCCCGATAAGATAAACCCAATGGAAAAACATGCACAACAACAAGATCGCTAACGCTGTGGCGTCCTTGACGAAGACGGACAGGAGCACTTGGATTGGTCCCCTGGCGCGGCTCACGTGGCGCCTGTCTGCTCCCGGCTGCCCCTGGGGGGGAAGGACGACGGGATGGGTTAATCGCAGATACGCATTGTATGCATGGTTCGCATGTGTGCCAAATGGTTACTTTTTTTTTTTTTTTACCTTTATTTACCAGGGTAGGTTCTCTGAGCACAGATGCTCTTTTTCAGGAACGCCCTGCTTCACATTCACACAGTTCCATTCACACCTGGGAGCTGCCCAGTACAACCACAGTTGACACCATTGGCCACTGAGCAACTCCACTGGAGCAGTTGATTCAAGCCATGTCACATAGTTCAAGTTTTAAATGATTCTTTCTGTTTTGCTCCTGAGAGTGCTAGATACTGTACTGTACTGGTAATATTATTTATTTGTGTTAACTTCTGAATAAAATCATAGCAAAACAGCTTTTTCAAACAGTCTGTAATGCATTTTGGAAACGGGAGATGGGCTCATGGTGTAATGGGCCACCTGGCCTGAGAAACATAAGGAGGAAAGAAAAAGTAAGGACTTACTTCTGGTCATTATTTGGGTAGAACACACATATTTTGAATGACTTCGGCAGTTTTTATTTTTTTATTTTTTTGAGACATTTTAATCTAGATTAATCTAGATTAAATCCAGGATTGCAGATAGATTAATCTAGATAAAAAAAATTAATCTATGCCCACCTCTAATTTTAAGCACTCGCAAATTTCCCCGTCCTCCCATTGATTAAAGCGGTGGCGTGATAGCCCTAATTTGGTCATATGGGCGTGGCGGTCAATGAGTTAATGTAAAAACATCTGACTACGTATCCCCTAAAATCATAAAGAGCCTCAGTCTGTCTGCCTGAGTGCACACTGAACGACACTGTCATGTCAAACCTCAACTAACACAGGGTCACGTCAATAAGAAAACCAGATATCATTTCCCCTCAGAAGCTGTTGTTGAGTTTTGAACCGCAACACCTCTTGGAACTGATTTTCCATCCTTGGCTTGTTGAAAATAGTGAAAAGGAGTCGACTTTTCCACTTGTTAATAATCTGATAAGCTGCCTGGAGTTCCACTGCTCTGACAGAGGATCAAAGGAGACGTGTGAGGAGGAGAGGGGTGGCCAGAAGTAGAGATTTGGATGGCAGGCACAGCAGGGGAGCAAGGGAGAGTCTCTCTCTCTCTCTCTCTCTCTCTCTCTCTCTCTCTCTCTCTCTCTCTCTCTCTCTCTCTCTCTCTCTCTCTCTCTCTCTCTCTCTCTCTCTCTCTCTCTCTCTCTCTCTCTCTCTCTCTCTCTCTCTCTCTCTCTCTCCACGCCGCAGCCCATGTCTGCTTCCGGCTGCCCTGGGGGGGAAGGATGACTAGATGGGTCAAGTACAGAGAGACATTTCACTGGCGACTCAGTGCATGTATGTGTGTGTGTGTGTTCCTGTCTGTCGCCCATGACATTTAAAGACCATCTCCACAACCATATATTGTTAGGGCAGCAGTGGCGGAGCCCAATAGCAGAACACAGGGAGAGAGAGAATGGAGCGTTTTAGGTAGGTTTTAATTCCTTTGGGTACCAAGCAGACAAGGCAATAGAGAATATACAAGAATGTGCGACTTTGGACGAGTAGTGACTCTTGCTTGAGGTTCTCAGGAACGTCCGGGCAGGTGGTATGTCAGGAGACAGCATCGGCCGAGTGTGGTGGTCCTGGGCACAGGGAGAACAGAGGTTAGGACATGGCAGGCAATACAGACAGAGCAGCAAAGTTGGGTACGTCCTCGTACCTAGGTTTGATAGGATAACACTGAGACGATCAGGAGCAGGATCCGTAGGGTTGATATCCGGGGTGGTGATGAGCTGACGACTCAGCTGGGCTGATTGTTGCAAGATGACAGCGTGGGGATGATGGAGTCGGAAGCTGCCCATATAAGGTGGAGGCTCTCGCCATGATTGTGACATATACAGTGGTGCAGTCGTGGTCACACGCGGTTACACGCCGTGTTACCAGATCACTGAGGCAGAAGTACGCGCGATCGCACACGGATGTGTACTCGCGTGTACGCGCACACAAAAATGCGCTGTATCCATTTGTTGTGACTAAGTACCCGGCCACCGTTTTACATAACAAAAAGCGCAGGTAGACTAAGTGTCTGGGTGTTGGCTATCTGAATGCATCTCCCCCTTCATTCTGTGTGACACAGGCAGTGGAGGTGAATACTAATGTGGCTCGGAATTCGTGATGGGGGTCTACCTGCTTATGATATTGAATCAAGCGTCTGTGCTGCGCGCCAGCTTTCCACGCGCACATTCACAGAGAGCAAGAAGAGCTTGTATAATAGAAAGATTGCACCTGCGTATATGCGCTTGTGTGTGTGTGTGCGTGTGTGTGTGCGTGCGTGTGTGTGTGTGTGTATAAATCAGTTCTGTGCGCATGCACGTACCCGCGTGCGCGTGGCGTGGCGTGTTACCAGTTCCCATATTACGACTGCACCACTGGACATATATAGGCGCTACCTGGCCTGCAGTCTATGACAGCAACTTCCACTCGCATTTCCTAACCTGACCGCTTTTGATTTGGTTCCTATTGTGTTTTTGATCATTTTGTACTGATAGTTTGGGGGCTGTAGGAGTGGGAGTTTGGGAGCCGTTGATTTGCGATAGTTTTATCTTGTTTTCAAAATGGGTAAGGAGTCAGGCATAGATCCCTGTATTTTCTTTCATTGTTTTATTTCTTAGTTTAGTTAGATTATTTAAAAGGTAAGATTGTCTTCATCTTCATTACATTTCTTATGGGGCGACAGTGGATCGGGAGGTAGAGCAGTCGTCTGGTAATGCAGAGGTTCCCAGTTAATTTCCTGCTCCTCCCAGGCAGTGTGTCGAAGTGTCCTTGAGCAAGACACTCAACCCCTAACTGCTCCCGATGAGCAGTTTGACACCTTGCATGGTTGCCTCTGCCGTCGGTCTATGAATGTGTGAGTGAATGGGTAGAAATGTGAGGAACAAATTGTAAAGCACTTTGGATAAAAGCACTATATAAATGCACCATTTACCATTATAATAAACATATTTTTGTCATTTACTCTGTTATGAGGTGGATTTGAAGTGGGAAGGGATGGTCTACTTTACGTTATGCCTTTTGAGTCTCCCTAGACGGGGCACAACAGTGGGCAGAATGTTCACTCCGTTCTAAATGAAGAACATATCAGTGTAGTCTCCTCCTGTATCCTGTTATTTCCTCTCTCTCTCTATCCATCTGTTCTGTCTTTCCTTCTCTGCTCCTCTTCTCATCTCCTCTGTAACCCTCTCCTCCTCTCATCTTCACTTATTCTCCTCTCTTTTCTTCTCTTCTCTCTTCTCCCCACATCAAAGATCTCCCCATATATCTCCCTCTCTTCTCTTCTCTTCTGAGTCAATCACACTTATCATGCACACACACACACACACACACACACACACACACACACACACACACACACACACACACACACAGTGAGTGACAGGCTATTGGCTATATTCCCATGACAAATGCACATGCACAGACACATACACAGTGCAAGAGAGATAGAGAGAGAGTCTGCGTGGGACTGTTGGGAATTATTTTGAAGACAGCTTACAATGATCTGTCATGTCACCATTCAGTCACACACACACACACACACACACACACACACACACACACACACACACACACACACACACACACACACACACACACACACACTCACACAACCACAAGGTCATTAGCGGGAAAGCAGACACACACAAACACACACAGGCATAGATGTACTAAAACAAACACACCCTATGTGTGTAAGTGATTGACGTTGTCAGGTCAGACGGTGTAGATTGAAAACAGCAACTTGGCAATGTCGCATTTGTCATGGTAATATGTCCAATGACCTGTCACTATCTCTGTGTGTGTGTGTGTGTGTGTGTGTGTGTGTGTGTGTGTGTGTGTGTGTGTGTGTGTGTGTGTGTGTGTGTGTGAACTTGTTTTCCTACTCGTGTGGGGACCATATGTGACCTACTCATCCAACGCACAGCTGATTTTATAGGAGAGCTGACATAGCTATGTGATTTCTGGGCCATTTCTTTCCAATGAAAACGATCTTGTATATATCAGCTAGTCCTTCTTCTATGACTCTTCAGGCTGTGTACTATGTCCTATAAAAACCTGAGAAATGCATCTGAAAAAGATACATCAAATCAGGGGCGGGGCTAGGGGGTGGCTACTTGGGCTCAAGCCCCGAATGTTTTCTGAAAAGCCCCGAATCTATTTTCCAAAAAATAAAAGAAAACATTTTTTTTTTTTTTTACAATTAATCATTGTTACATGAAAATATGTTTGCACCAGATTTAGCAGAAGCTAATTTCCATCTGTAGTCTATCCAGCTGCTAACTGTATTTGAGTGAGTTAAGTCTTGGTGTTATGGTAGACTCAGACCTAAGCTTTAAATCACAATCAACAAGTTGACAAAAACATAATTCTTCCACCTTAGAAACATAGCTAAAGTATGGCCATTTATTGGACTTTTGAGATCTCAGACCCATCCCCAGTGACAACACAGGCTGCCGGCATGTTTTTATGAATGGAAATATCGAATAAAAGAAACAACGATGAAAACCCGACTATACTCTGGTTTTCGGGGGTCCTATCGCTCAACGTTCGGCGAGTTTTAACCCTAGATCTTAGATCCTAATATGAAAAACGATGTGATTTAATGTTCTATGTCTTACCTTGACTTTGTCTATTTTGCTGCTATCTATTTTATGCTTTATGTCTGCACTTTATGCATTGCTCTTGATCTGCCAATGTTGTGCTCATTTTATGCCTGTCTTTTTGTACTGCTGTGAAGCACTTTGAGCTGCAATTCTTGTATGAAAGGTGCTATACAAACACAGTGTATTATTATTATTATTATTATTATTATTATTATTATTATTATTATTATTATTATTATAATAATAATAATAATTATTATTATTATTATTATTATTATTATTATTATTATTATTATTATTATTATTATTATTATTATTATTATTATTATTATTATAAATTATTATAGTTTGCTTCATTAATTAAAGGGTGTGAATTTAAGTGTTCTCTAGTGCCTTTTGTCCGCTTTAAGGTGGTGGTATAAGTTAAAGGCTGTGGTGTCGAAGTAAAAAAATCCGTCTGGGCTAAGCCCCGGATCTCCTACAATCCTAAATCCGCTCCTGCATCAAATCTGACCTCCCCAGACAGATAATTTATAGTTGAACATACAGTAAGATACCCTAATGTACACGTATAACTCTATGATAGAATGTACAATAATGCTGTATATACAGATAAGATAAGATATTCCTTCATTGATCCCCATGAGAAAATGTGGGCGTCCCATAGGTGTGATAAAAAAAAAAATTTTATCCACTTTTTCTCCTCTTTTTCTATTTTTCTCCCATCCCAATTCCACTGTGCCAATTCTCCCCTCCCCTGTCTTGAACGTTGCTCGCATATGCCCCCCACTGGCCGGTTGTAGGGAGGATAGAAGCCTTGCATCACGTGTCCCCTCCGATACACGAGGAGGCAGCCTGTCACATCTTTTCACCTGCCAGCGCGGACTCTCATTGGCGAGGTGTAACGTGTGGGAGGCTCACACTACCCCCGCCATTTCCTGTCTCTGCTGTGCAGGCGTCCCCAACCGACCTGTAGGAGTCGCTGTCCACAACGTCCAGATTACCACCCATCGACTTCCACCCGCTAACTCTGCCAATTGAGTTAGTATGACAGCTGGCCCAAGCCGGAGGCAACGCCGACAGCCGGAGTCGAACCCGGTGTCTCTTGCATTGGTGACGAGCGCAATGTCGGCTGCGCTACCCAGCCGCCCTGCGTGATCTAATTTGTATAACACACTCCGTCGCGTGATGTAATGCTTAAATATTCTATAACGTTCATATCATCTCTTCATTCACCTGGACAGTCCTTGATTTCAGGTGATCCAGTCATGTGATGTGATTCTAAACATAAGCACATTATGATCCTTTTCCCTCAAATAGACCAGAAACTGTTCAACTTATTACAAATGTGTACAAATTATTATACTGACATACACACTAACATACAAGTGGAGGTTTCTGTATGAATACTCGTGAAGCAGAGCTTCACTAGTAATAGACAGACAAAAACATAACACACATATTACATACAAATATTTATTTTTATTTATTTTTAAAACATTTATTTTTATTAGAATGTATATTTTCCTCTGTGAAAAAAAAATTACAGTGACATTTCTTTTTTTCACATATGGGTTATTCTGATCCGTAAAAAAAAATTAAAATTACACACACAGCTCTGAGGTCCCATTCACTTACATTGTATACGGCTCAGCTTCACTACTCAATGATCGCCATATAGCAGCTTTGATTGGACTATGGCAGCTTTAGAGTCTGGCCCGTGAGGCTTAGCCTCACTCATTCATTTGAATGGGGCTTGAATGATTGACAGTTCTGACACTTTTTTTACAACAATCAGATAACACCATTTCCTATCCCATGCTTTGAGAGGGCTTGGAGAGCCCTGTACAGTCAGTAACATTACTGTGTAGGCAGTAGCACTGTAGGCTAAATGAAACTTTGCACCAACATTAGGACCGAAGTATAAATCAGCAACATGGAGAGGACTTATGCATTTGGATCAGAAAAAAAGATGAGGATGAAAAAGTAAGTAAAGTTAAAAAATCTTGGATGCTAACGTTAGCTAGCCGATTTTGTTAGCTAACTTTAGCTTAGCTTACATTACATCACATGATGATCACCAAGCTAACTGTAACAGTGCTTAATGAGAGATAGTAGATTCAATACACCAAGCTAACTGTAACACAGTGTTTAATGAGAGATGGTAGATTCAATACACCAAGCTAACTTACTATATACAGTTGAGTGTTTCATGAGAGATAGTGGATTCAATACACCTAGCTAACTTTACACAGTGTTTAACACTTTGAGCGCCAGAGGTTAATTCCGTATTAGTCCCTTGAATGCCCAAATCCGCTCCAATGTTAACTTAATATGGCCTAATCTATGTTTTAAATTATGGCTATGTGTCTAATCTGCCCGTCGCTTATCAAAGACTCATTTTCCAGTCAACATTGTCAAGGCAGATTGTTTTTTTATCGCTTCATTTCCGTTTGATAGCATTTTGAAAATCACTCTATTATGCTGTATTGTATTATGAATTAATTATGAGTAGGTATTATTGTATTGTATTATGAATTCATTCATAAGGAGTATATATTTGTATATTGTATTATGAATTTGAT
Organism: Notolepis coatsorum; assembly: GCF_963971535.1. Classification (NCBI taxonomy): domain Eukaryota; kingdom Metazoa; phylum Chordata; class Actinopteri; order Aulopiformes; family Paralepididae; genus Notolepis; species Notolepis coatsorum. The sequence continues at coordinate 89,495,771 of NC_140173.1, forward strand.
TAGGGTTTTTATTGTTGTTTTAATTGTCTGTATGACATGTAAATGTTGTGAGTGTATAAGGGTTTTTATTGTTGTTTTAATTGTCTGTATGACATGTAAATGTTATGAGTGTATAAGGGTTTTTATTGTTGTTTTAATTGTCTGTATGACATGTAAATGTTGTGAGTGTATAAGTCTGTAACTGTATTTTATGTGTTATGGACCCCAGGAAGAATAGCCCCAGCACTGCTGTGGCTAATGGGGATCCAAATAAACTTAAACTTAAACTCGGTTTCGCGGAAAAAGCAACCCATTCTATGATAATCGTCTTTTACTGGAATATTCCAGAACGTTGTCATTTGTCGGCCTATTTATGAATAGTTTTCAAATAAACGCTAGATGATCGATAGTATATGTGTGCGCACGCACGCTCGTGCCGCGCGCTGATAATCGCTGCTCTTATTTCCTGATGGCTTTTACAGTCAAAACAGCCATATCACACATAGGGGAAACGCTTATATATCCGTGAAAACGTGTCTGATTATCCTAAGACTGATAACATAGATTCCTTACCTGACATCAGATGGTATCCAAATGGTATATTCCATTTCCTGATCACCATTCGAAAAAATCGATAATTGTATTGATACATAATCCCCGCGGCTCAGCGGCTTCAGAATGAACTCTGGTAGACCCCGGTTACATCAGTGAGAAGTAAAATGTGGAGTCAGAAATCCTTTCTCCCATTCACTTTCATTGAGTCCAATCCAAAAGGGTGATTTACCATCTGGGAGACGATAGGGGGTGCTTTTTTTCACATCTGAGAGCCTGGGGTGACTGGATATCCAACGGTAGGCTCGCTTGATGCAATAGGATTTCAGATCGCTAATAGAAAAAATAAACGAGAAAAAACCAATATTCTCGGGTTGGGCATTCAACCTGCGTGGGGTAAACCCGAGAAAACTCGGGTTGGGCAATCAAAGTGTTAATGAGAGATGGTAGATTCAATACACCAAGCTAACTGTAACAGTGTTTAATGAGAGATGGTAGATTCAATACACCAAGCTAACTTACTGTAGCCTACACAGTTGAGTGTTTAATGAGAGATAGTGGATTCAATACACCAAGCTAACTTTACAGTGTTTAATAAGAGATGGTATTCAATACACCAAGCTAACTTTACACAGTGTTTAATGAGAGATGTTGCGATAACTTCTCTGTATCATGTTTGGGGGGGAAATGTCCAGGCTGCAAAGTAAGCAGTATGGTAATAGCCTATCAGGCCAATACATATAGAATTACTTCTTAGTCATTTTCCTTAATAGTTCTTTGCTAGTATGGCAACATATTAGATTATATTGAAAGTGGTCTTAAAAAGGTCTTAAAAAGTCTTAAATGTAACCTGTTGAAACTTGCAGGAACCCTGTCCGTCAACATCCACCTTCAGTGAGACCATAACACCTGCCCATCATGAAGATGACATGTCACCCACCTCTACAAGCAGCAGTATCACTACCACCACTAAAGGTTTGACCTCACAAGACTACCCAGTATATTGCTAGCCAATGTACAATCAATTGACAATAAACTGGACAACATCCGAGCAAGGATTCAATTCCAGAGAGACGTTAGAGACTGCAATGTTCTCTGCTTCATTGAAACGTGGCTGTCGCCAGGAACCCCAGATCACGCCATCCAACCGGCTGATCACTTCTTCATCCACCGCAAGGATAGAACAGCAGAGTCCGGCAAACAGCGTGGAGGAGGTATCGCCTTCATGTTTAACAACAATTGGAGCGATCCAGCCAACGTGAAGGAATTATCGAACCACTGCTGCCCCAACCTGGAATATATAACTATCAAGTGTCGTCCTTTCTTCCTCCCGAGGGAGTTAACGGCGATCATCCTGGTCGGAGTGTATATTCTACCGCAAGCCAGCAATGGTGTCGCGCTCTCCAGACTCCACAACGAGGTAAATAGAATCCAAGCAGCGAACGTTAACGCCGCCATTGTAGTAGTGGGTGATTTCAATAGCGCCAATCTGAGAAAGGTTTTGCCTGACTTCTATCAGCATGTGACTTGTAACACCAGAGGCGGTAACATCTTAGACCACTGTTACACGCAATTCAAGGGTGGCTACAAGGCTCAGTGCTGGACTATGTTCGTACTTTGGTGGAAGAAACAATCCCCACTACCACAATTAGAGTTTACCCAAATCAAAAACCCTGGGTAGACAAATCCGTCCGTGAAGCTCTGAAAGCGCGCACCAAAGCATACAACGACGGCCTGGTGGCAGGCAACATGAATGACCACAAGGTGGCGCGATACAACGTAAGGAGGACAGAGGCCAAACGGCGCTACAGGGATAAAATTGAACTCCAGTTTGAACAGGCTGACTCCAGAGCTATGTGGCAGGGGCTCAAAACGATGACAGACTACAAAGGCACCTCCCTCAAACTGAACAGTGACATCTCCTTAGCAAATTACTTCAATACCTTCTATGCGAGGTTTGATGCTGGTAATAACAACACCAGCCCACAAGCCACGGCAATGGGGGGGGGGGGGGGGGGGGGGGGTCTGCTGCTGATGGAGACTCAGTGTTCAGGGTAACAGAGCATGAGGTGAGGCGGACCTTTAAAAAAGTGAATATCAGGAAGGCAGCAGGACCGGACGGCATCCCCGGCCGCGTCCTAAAAGTCTGTGCCGACCAACTGGCCCCGGTATTCACTGACATATTTAACCTGTCCTTAGAACAGGCTGTCATCCCCACCTGCCTGAAGAAGTCCACTATTATCCCTGTACCCAAAAAATCCAAGCCTGCTTGCCTCAACGACTACCGCCCTGTAGCTCTCACCTCCATAGCCATGAAGTGCTTTGAGAAGCTAGTAAAGGGCTACATCTGCTCCTCCCTCCCCATCAACATGGACCCCCTGCAATTTGCATACCGCCCCAACAGGTCCACGGAGGACGCCATAGCCCACGTGCTGCACACAGCAGCATCACACCTGGACAAGAGGAAGGGGAACTATGTGAGAATGCTATTCATCGACTACAGCTCGGCATTCAATACCATAGTCCCCTCCAAACTCATAGCCAAGCTCAGGGACCTGGGCTTGAACTATGACCTCTGCCAGTGGGTCTTGGACTTCCTGACGGGCAGACCCCAGGTGGTGAGAGCTGGCAACTGCACCTCCTCATCCATCACCCTCAACATAGGGGCCCCCCAGGGCTGTGTTCTGAGTCCCCTCCTCTACTCCCTGTACACACACGACTGTGTGGCTCAGCGGAGTAGCAACACAATCATCAAATTTGCTGACGACACAGTGGTGGTGGGCCTGATCTCTGCCAACGACGAGAGGGCCTACCTGGAAGAGGTCAAGGTCCTGGCGGGATGGTGCCAGGAAAACAGCCTCTCCCTGAACGTCAGCAAAACAAAGGAGATGATTGTGGACTTCAGGAGGTCGGGGGTCAAGGACTACAGCCCCCTCAGCATCGACGGGGCACCGGTTGAGAGAGTCAACAGCTTTAAGTACCTCGGAGCCTACATATCCGAGGACTTGACATGGACCACACACATTGACAGTGTTGTGAAGAAGGCACAACAACGCCTCTACTTCCTCAGGCGCCTAAGGAAGTTCCAAGTCAGTCAGAAGATCCTTAAGAACTTCTACTCATGTACAATAGAGAGCATCCTGACTGGCAACATCACCTCCTGGTTTGGGAATAGCACTGCACAAGACCGAAGCAGACTACAAAGAGTGACACGTTCAGCCGAACGCACAATTGGAGGGGGGCTCCCCACCCTCCAGAACATTTACAACAAGCGGTGCAGGGGCAAGGCTAAGAGAATCATTAAAGACTCCAGTCACCCGAACAACTGCCTCTTTGAACTGCTGCGGTCAGGCAAGCGATACCGGAGTCTCAAGGCGAGCACAGAAAGACTCAGAAGAAGCTTCTATCCCCAGGCCATCAGGCTGCTCAACGAACAATGAACACTACACAACAACAACCATCAAACGCACATAGCACACACATCCACACGCACACACTCACTTTAAACAAACACACTGTAGCACCCACTCCCCACACTTTATAGCACACACTCACTTTAAACAAACACACTGTAGCACCCACTCCCCACACTTTATATTTATTGATGAAGGATTGCACTACAACTCGTACACCTTACTGTAAATTGTACCTAAATTGTACCTCATCCCATTTCTGCTTTGCACTATAGTATTGTACATTAGTACACTGCATAGTATTGTATATTATATGGTAACTCAGTTACGTCTATTCTGCATCGAACATTGTACATATGTCTATACTGAACACTGTGACCTCATTTTCTACTTCTAATTTACATGCTATACTATGTTATTTGATACTATCTTGTCTAGCACAGTCTCTGGAGCGTAACAGTAAGAAGCATTTTGTATGAAAGTATTCTGTACTTCTGTATGACAACTATTAAAGAAACTTGAACTTGAAACTTGACTGCTCATGGAAATTTGCATGCTTGTATCACCAAATAAACCTTCGGTGTCGTCCATCTTAAAATTTCAAATGTCTTGGACAATTTTCTTGTCAAGTGACCCATGGAGTCTGCTCATGTCAATCTTCACGCTTGTATCATCAACTGAAGGATTCTGATGACAATAAGCACTTGGCCACTAATGTGCAAATGTTTATGCACAGCCTAAGTAATGATTACATTGGTACAAAAAGCAGTTGACCATATTCACATGGTGGCTATTTTGTTCGTCATGCGCTGAACCTACTAGTTACGCTGCTGAACAGTATGACTTACTACCAAGTGTCTTTATACCTGTATCATTGTACATATTAATACTACAACTCTACATACATCTGATTACCAGTATTACTCAGTAGTACTCATTTGTATATTTTGTACCCAGTTAAGAGTATGTGCATGTGGTCAATATACCCAGTCCTACAGTAGCTTACCTCGACTTAATTGTTAGAAAAAATAAGATAATATTAAAGACAAAGGAATAACACTACATCATCACTAGTTAACAATGATTATGCTTCCAATAATTACAAGTTATTTTTATTCATTTATTTTGATTTATTTCACATTTCAACATTATTATAGGGGCGACAGTGGCCCAGGCGGTAGAGCAGTTGTCTGGCAATCCGGAGGTTCCTGGTTTGATTCCCGCTCCTCCCGGGCAGTGATGGGTCAAATGTGAGTAACAAATTGTAAAGCGCTTTGGATAAAAGCCATTACCTTACAAAAAACCCTACAGATTTCTTTTTAGAGTTTATGTAATTATGGACATAATTCTTTACATCTCTCCATCCACGATTGTGGAGTGCAGGCTCAGCTTCCAAGCAATTAACGCAGCAGTCTTTGCCGGGAACCTTCCGTAGTGCGATGTAGGTTGATAGCTGCTTCCACACTGCTTTTCTTTCGTCAGTTGTCCATGGTCACCTTTGAGCTTAAGCAAGAAAAAAAGGAAAAGGGGTCACATGTGGACAGGAAAAGCCTGGGCCCTCATTTATCAATGTTGCGTACGCACAGATATGTGCGTAACCTGTGCGTACGATCATTTCTAAGCAAAGTGTGGGACTTATCAATTTGAACGTGTGCTTGACTTTGTGCGTATGAATTCAGCCTGGTTCATAGCGTTATTATAGGAATACTTCTCGCGGTGTGCGCTCAGATGTTTTCAGAGATATAGGGCATGTCTATTTGCAGAGAGAGAACATAATAATATTAAGTAGAGTTCGCTACCCGAGACACATTCTCCTTGATTTGTACCGCAATTTGAGACCCACATTGGAGCGTGAAGCAAAACGCACTTCTCTCAACATCTCCTGGACACACTCCTCAGGCACACAATAAAAATTTGTTCACAGGTATGGCCATTATGGTAAGGTAATACAACAGGTAATCATATATTTAGTTTGTCTTTCATAAAGACACAGGGGTTATGAGGAAATTACCATTGCATAGTCTATTTTGGTAACAATTATATTGTGTTTGGTGAGAGAGAGAACTCACCACGCTGTGAGATTATTTTCGGTTTCTTGTGTCTTGATGGGGAACAGATCGGTGTAGAACCTGTGGAAAGAAATTGGGAACCATCCAGTTTATCACAGGAGCTTGCGGCTAGCTCATCATTCTGCTTTGAATTGCTGGTGAAGCAGAGAGGCTCTCTGAAGCAGAGAGGCTCTCTGAAGCAGAGAGGCTCTCTGAAGCAGATAGGCTCTCTGAAGCAGATAGGCTCTCTGAAGCAGCAGATAGCCTCTCTGAAGCAGCAGATAGCCTCTCTGAAGCAGCAGATAGCCTCTCTGAAGCAGCAGATAGGCTCTCTGAAGCAGCAGATAGCCTCTCTGAAGCAGCAGATAGCCTCTCTGAAGCAGCAGATAGCCTCTCTGAAGCAGCAGATAGCCTCTCTGAAGCAGCAGATAGGCTCTCTGAAGCAGATAGGCTCTCTGAAGCAGCAGATAGGCTCTCTGAAGCAGCAGATAGCCTCTCTGAAGCAGCAGATAGGCTCTCTGAAGCAGCAGATAGCCTCTCTGAAGCAGCAGATAGGCTCTCTGAAGCAGCAGATAGCCTCTCTGAAGCAGCAGATAGCCTCTCTGAAGCAGATAGGCTCTCTGAAGCAGATAGGCTCTCTGAAGCAGCAGATAGGCTCTCTGAAGCAGCAGATAGCCTCTCTGAAGCAGCAGAGCAGCAGATAGCCTCTCTGAAGCAGCAGATAGCCTCTCTGAAGCAGCAGATAGCCATGGTGTTATTCACTGTCAAAGATGCAAAGCAAAATCATAATTCATATTCTCCTTTGTTTCATCACAATTTAAGCAAGCCTAGTAATAGACACAATATTTCTGACACTGTGAATACATTCCCTGAGGTCCATAGATGTACCTAGATACCAAGAATATGCAAATAGCCCTTGTAGAAGTGGAGCAATATTCCATTTACCACATATATTTTAGGCGTATTTTCACCACGGGTGGAACAGGTTAAGTGGCCCAGTTGTAATGACTAATTCACTTTGCAGTTGCTGTAGCATGTAGAGGCCTTAAGGAAACCACAACATCACTTCTTCTTACCTTTGTCTGGGTGTATGTACTCGACATGTAAACAGGTAACCTTGTCAGTTTTAGACACAGCATGCGATGCAGCATCTTTTTTCGGGTCAATTCTTCTTGGCATTGTGTAATCTGCCAAGAATAATGTCATAGTTGGTAGACATCTTATTTATAATATGATACAATATTTATGATTCATACATTAGTGATATGTCCAGCACACATACTATAATACAACATATTAGGTACAAGCAAGCAGACATCAAGACCCCCCCACCCACCCAACCCCACCCCACCTACACAACCTCCTCCAATGTACAGTTTCTACGACAAATAATGTATATACTCTTTTTTCTGGACTCTTTTTGTATCACAAACAGTACTGTATTTACAAATCTGGTATGTCATAAATGTATAGATGTAGCAGTACTGTCTATCTGCATGTCATGTATGTCATATATGTCCTGATTAATTGAAAATGGGGGACCCTGATGTAAACAAGATGAAAGTCTTTCTCTGGTCTGCATCCCCTTAACAATTGTGTGTATTGAGTTGTACTGTATTGTACCCATTCTGCAATCTGTTAATAAAGTTTTCAATCAATCAATCTATCAGGTATATAGTAATGTTACATTTGTGACATACGATATGCAAATATACAGTACTGTTTGTTAGCCATAGATCCTACTTGTTTTTAATAGGCCTACATTTTGGGAAATTAGCTTACCGTATTCTCCAGAGAGAGACAATAAGATATATACCAGTTTCCTCTCTGTGCGTTCAGTAGAAAGCTATCTGGCTGTATGTTAGCCTTAGCTTAGCACAATGAATGGAAGCGGACATGACCGGTTAGCCTAGGCATTGTCCAACTAACACCTCTACCGAAGGCTAACCGATCATGTCCGCTTCCATTCATTGTGCTAAGCTAAGGCTATATATAAAACAACACACACACACACATTTCGGACCAGTATTAGCGTTCGTAAAATATCTGAGCCACGAAGCCACGGCTAAGTTAATGTCAAGCCCTGAACCGACAACCAGAAGAATATAAATTATATCATCAACGTACCTCTTAGTTCAAATTCGTCATCAACATGTGATGAAAAAGTAAACAAATAATTAACTGTATTAGACACTTGTTAATGATGAATAGGCTTCACTTTAGATTGGCCCCCACGATAGCATCTGCAAATGATTTATAAATGTTTTATCAATGTCTTAACAAATCATTTGTTGAACATGAAAAATAAATGGAGATACACTATAGTCGTTTTTTCATATCCATTTTTCAAAGCATCTACAAATGTGTTACTACACATTAAACAACATTATTTAATGATGAACAAATCAAGTACAAACAATGTTGATAATGAGTTATAAATAATGTAGAACTAATCTGTAAATGTTATACAAATATAGTTATAAATGATTTAATAATCATTTATGAATGTATATAAATGGTTTGTTCATGATTAGTTCATTATCCACTAATGCGTTATAAATACCTTGTAAATGGTATACAAATATAGTTATAAATGATTTAATAATTTATGAATGTATATAAATGGTTTGTTCATGATTAGTTCATTATCTACAAATACCTTATAAATGTATTATAACAGGGTGTTATTATAAAGTGCTACCAATCTTTTATAAATAATATTTTTTTTTTATCATATCATAACGGCCCAAATATGCGTCGGCCCACCGGGCATTTGCCGGTATGCCAGATGGCCAGTCCAGGCCTGACGCTGCTCTACAGTCAGACCTCATGTGAACGCTGCTCTACAGTGAGACCTCATGTGTAGATCTTCCCCAGAGGCCTGGTGAGCTGTGTTTGTTTGGCTGATCAGCATGCACCAGGTGGGTGGCGACGACAGGCTTTATTAAAGAGACACGGAGCCTAACGCTGCCTCTTCTCATTAACCTTGTTACCGTCTCACCTCGTTAACCTCATTACCCACAAGGAAATGGTACCTGACTAATACACTGAGACACACACACACACGCACCACACATGCATGCACGCAGACACACACAAACACAGTGGAGAGAAGAACAAAGAAGACAAAAAAAGAGGGAACAAGGAGAAAATTCAAAGAAAGCAGAGATGTGTAACAAAGGGAGAGAGAGATTAAGAGAGTAGAGTAGTAAAAGAGACAGAAATACAGAGAGAGAAGAGGCAGAGAGATGACGATATGTTGATAGATAGATAGATAGATATAAAGATAGATAGATAGATAGCAGTGGCGGCTGCTGACCAAGTTTTTTGGTGAAGCTAAAATTCTATTTTTAAAACATCCCCCACTGTGTGTGTCAGTGGTGGCTGGTGAGTTAAAAAATTGGGGAGGACGGGGGGGGGGAAATGTAACCCTTGTGCGCTGCTTATTTATTTATCTTATTTATATATCAACCACCCCAAAAAAACCACCCCAAAATAAGGATTATTATCCAGTTTTGTTTTGTACTTCATTACTAACTTATTAGCTCATCATAACCAGTACCCATATCAAACATTATTTTATATGGCCCCCATATGGCCCCAAGACACAATATACATATTTTTTTTATCGAAAATAGGATTATATTCACTCATGCTGTTCCCCATATTGAAGAAAATGGGTAAATATGTATGCAATCTGACTATAAACAGGCTAATATATGAAGACACTTTATTGAGTAAACTGCTCTGTGGGTTTTAGAACTGTATTATGGAAATAAATCAAGGAACAAAACAACTCCACCTCCCTATCACTCTCTTCCTTCTCTCCCTCTCCACCTCCCTATCGCTCTCTTCCTCCTCTCCCTCTCCACCTCCATATCACTTTCTTCCTCCTCTCCCTCTCCACATCCCTATAGATCTCTTCCTCCTCTCCCTATCAGTCTGTTCCTCTCCACCTCCATATCACTCTCTTCCTCCTCTCCCTCTCCACCTCCCTATCGATCTCTTCCTCCTCTCCCTATCACTCTGTTCCTCTCCACCTCCATATCACTCTCTTCCTCCTCTCCCTCTCCACCTCCCTATCGCTCTCTTCCTCTTCTCCCTATCACTCTGTTCCTCTCCACCTCCATATCACCCTCTTCCTCCTCTCCCTCTCCACCTCCCTATCACTTTCTCCTCCTCTCCCTATCACTCTGTTCCTCTCCACCTCCACATCATATTTGATGTTGGCGCGACCCCGGTCAGTCGCCTCTGGTTTAGCTCTGCGACGATTGTGCACACTTTTAGCTATTATGTTTGTTTTTTCTACTTCTTTTATTAAAACATCACTGGCGGGTACGTCATACGACCGCCAGACACTTATGGACCTAAACTCCGGACTCAAAGAGGAGTTTGGAGACACTTTATGCCTAGAATGGCCAACGGAGATTAAGCAGGACAACAGCAACAAAGGAAAAGACAAAGGAAAAGGCAGGAAGAGGCACAGAGGGAGACAGGGAGGTATCAGGCTGAGGTTAAAAAGATCTGCTTACCGCCCAGCAATTCCATCCATCTTTCTGGCGAATGCACGTTCGTTGGAGGGAAGGATGGATAACCTGAGAGCGAGGGTCCGCTTCCAATGGGAGATGAGAGACGTTAACATCATGTGTTTCACGGAAACATGGCTCAAGCCAGCGACTCCGGATAATAGCATCTCTCCCTTCGACTCCTTCACCGTCGTACGAGCGGATCGCATGCAGCCTCCAGCAAGAGCGTCGGCGGTGGGGTCTGTCTCCTTACGAACAATGTCTGGGTTAACCCCAAAGAGGTGCATGTTCTCTCAAGCTCATGCTCCCCAGACATGGAACATCTTTCAATTCTGTGCCGTCCGTTCCACCTCCCCCGTGAGTTTACCGCGGTCATCATGACCGCCTTATATATCCCTCCACAAGCGAACACTGGCAAAGCGCTGGTGGAGCTACACGACCACCTCAATAAACATCAAATCAAACATCCAGACGCGGCGACGATCATAGCTGGTGATTTCAACCAGGCGAATTTGAAAAAAGTGATGCTGTCCTTTTTTCAGCACATCGCATGCTCCACAAGGGGAGGAAACACGCTCGACCACTGTTACACCCCGTTCAGAGCCGGCTACAAGGCTGTAGAGGCTCCACCTTTGACGGGTGCTACAAGCTCGTCCAATCACGACTCCATCTTGTTATTTCCTGCTTACAAACAAAGATCACGTGACGCCGTCGTGTCACGTGAGACAAAAAACTGGACCGACCAATCAGAGGCCACGCTTCAGGACGCGCTCGCAGACACGGATTGGAATATGTTTCAAGGAAGCGCCAGTGACGTCAGCAGGTTCCCGGACACCGTTGTGAGCTTCATAACAACAATCGCTGACAGTATTGTCCCCATGAAAAAGGTGCAGGTTTTCCCAAACCAGAAACCGTGGGTGGACAGTACTATCAGAGCAGCTCTGAACTCTCGCACCACTGCTTACAACCTGGGCAGAGAGTCAGGAAACATGGAGGAGTACAAGGCTTCAGTCTATACTCTGCGCAAGGCTGTAAAACTTGCAAAACGGACATATGCTGATAAACTGGAGACACAAATGGCCCAAAGGACACAAGAGGCTTATGGCGGTGACTGAGGACAATAACTGACTACAAAGTCAGCGCCCCCTCAATGGGGAGCGACGACGCCTCTCTCGTGGACAAACTCAACTCTTTCTACGCTAGGTTTGGTGTAGACGGCGGCGCCGCTGGCGCCGCTGGCGCCGCTGGCTCAACGGCTAGCGACGTCACTGGCGCGCCGGCTGTTGTGGAGGGGGGGGGGGGCAACCGCGGGGGGGCGGGGGCGCTCTCTCGTTGTCGGAACACAGTGTGAGAAAAGCATTTATGCAGGTGAACACCAGGAAAGCGGCTGGCTCAGATGGTATAACAGGACGCATACTTAAGTCCTGTGCCAACCAGCTAGCCCCTGTGTTCACCGCCATATTTAATCAATCCCTGGCGGAGTCAGTGGTCCCTGCCTGCTTCAAGATGTCTACCATCATCCCTGTACCGAAGAAACCCTCCCCAACATGTCTCAATGACTACAGACCGGTGGCACTCACCTCTGTGGTCATGAAATGTTTCGAGAGGCTGGTCAAGGATCACATTTGTGCCTCCCTCCCCAGTGATATGGACCCTATGCAATTTGCATACAGGACAAACAGGTCCACTGACGATGCGGTCTCCCAGGTACTGCACAGCACCCTCTCTCACCTTGACCGCCAGAAGGGGGGCTATGTGAGACTGTTGTTCATTGACTACAGCTCAGCGTTCAACACCATAGTCCCCACCAGACTGGTGGACAAGCTGATCGAGCTGGATGCGAGCTCCGCTCTGAGCGCCTGGGTACTGGACTTTCTGAGTGAAAGACCCCAGGCGGTCAGGGTGGGGGGTCAGACCTCCAACACCATCACCCTGAGCATCGGGTCCCCCCAGGGCTGTGTTCTGAGCCCCCTGCTGTACTCACTCTACACACACGATTGTGTGGCCAAGTTCAGCTCCAACTCCATAGTGAAGTTTGCAGACGACACAGTGGTGGTGGGGCTGATCTCGGACAACGACGAGAAGGCCTACCGGGAGGAGGTTGAGGTACTGGAGCTGATCGTGGATTATAGGAGCTGATCGTGGATTATAGGAGAGGACAGCAGGAGACACACACACCACTGAGGACAGGGTGAGCAGCTTTAAGTACCTGGGGGTCCACATCTCAGAGGATCTGACATGGTCAACACACATAGACACAGTCGTAAAAAAGGCGAAGCAGCGCCTCTACCACCTGAGACAGTTAAAGAAGTTCAGAGTATCTGGGAAGATACTCCAGTCCTTCTACTCCGGAGCTATAGAGAGCATCTTGACTGGAAACATCACTGCCTGGTATGGAAACAGCACGGCACAGGACAAGAAGGCCCTACAGAGAGTGCTGCGCTCAGCCGAGCGTACCACGGGTATTGCACTACCTCCCCTGCAGGTTCTATACAACAAGAGGTGCAAATCCAGAGCCTGCAGAATAATGAAAGACCCTCACCACCCCAATAACAGCCTGTTCCAGCTGCTGAGGTCAGGCAGATGCCTGCGAACCCCAGCTACTAGGACAGAGAGGCTTCGGCTCAGCTTCTTCCCCCAGGCCATCAGAGCCTTGAACACTGAGTGCCACAGAACACTGAACTCTCCACACACAAGCACACATGAGCACACACACGACACGCTCGCACACTAGCAGCCACTTTAACATGAGCAAGCACACACTCATGCTGCACACGCCCACACTTATGGCCACAAAGGAAAGGTCACTTTAAAAATAGTATAGCAACAGTAACAGTGTATTGCACTACCAAAGGACCTAGCATGTCCTTCATGCTCTGTAAATAACTATGTACAAATACCGAGATGCCCCACTATGTTACCTGTTAATTGCACAATGTTGTTTTATTGGATTCTATTATATGTTGTACTACTGTATTGCACATCGTCTATCTTTTTATGCTCGCTTATGCCTGTATTTTTTACTGTTGTGAAGCACTTTGAACTGCAACCTCTGTATGAAAAGTGCTATACAAATAAAGTTATTATTATTATTATCGTTGCGGGCAAGACCACCCGCATTTCATTGTATACTTGTATGCCGTGACAAATAAAACTCTTGACTTCACTCTCTTCCTCCTCTCCCTCTCCATATCGCTCTCTTCCTCCTCTCCCTATCACTCTGTTCCTCTCCACCTCCATATCACTCTCTTCCTCCTCTCCCTCTCCACCTCCCTATCGATCTGTTCCTCCTCTTGCTCCCCACGTCCCTGTCACTCTGTTCCTCCTCTTCCTCTCCACCTCCCTATCACTGTTCCTCCTCTCCCTCTATCACTCTGTTCCTCCTCTCCCTCTCCCTATCACTCTGTCCCTCTCCACCTCCCTATCGCCATCTTCTTCCTCCCCCTCTCCACTTCCCTATCACTGTCTTCTTCCTCCCCTTCTCCACCTCCCTATCACTCTCTTCCTCCTCTCCACCTCCCTATAACTCTCGTACTCCTCTCCACCTTCCTATCACTCTTCCTCCTCTCCACCTCCCTATCACTCTGTTCCTCTCCCTCTCCACCTCCCTATCACTCTGTTCCTCTTCCTCTCAACCTCCCTATCACTCTCTTCCTCCTCTCCACCTTCCTATAACTATTTTCCTCCTCTCCACCTCCCTAACACTCTCTTCCTCCTCTCCACCTTCCTATAACTCTTCCTCCTCTCCCTACGCTATCACTCTTCCTCCTCCACCTCCCTATCACTCTGTTCCTCTTCCTCTCCACCTCCCTATCACTATTTTCCTTTCCACCTCCCTATCACTGTTCCTCCTCTACCTCTCCACCTCTATGTTCCTCCTCTCCCTATATCACTCTTTTCCTCCTCTCCACCTTCCTATCACTCTGTTCCTCCTCTCCCTCGTCACCTCCCTATCACTCTGTTCATCCTCTACCTCTCCACCCCTCTGTTCCTCCTCTCCCTATATCACTCTCTTCCTCCTCTCCATATATGCCTGCAGCTGGGGTGAAGGGATGGACAGGATGCCACTCAGTTGTCGAAAGCCTTTTTAATTTTTCTCCAACAGGTTACAAACCTTGAAACAAAACACACATTCAGTCAATAACCACCACAACACTACTATCATTCTGAAAACAAATCGCTTACTCTCACATCCACTCACCAGTTGCCTCTCGTTCCCTTCCATTCATAAAACATGCAGGCAGCTGTGTGTTATCACTGGGGATGGGTCTGAGATGGAAAAAGTCCAATCCTGCCGCCTTGCGGCCGCTATTGCACTCCATTTGGAACAATGTGGCTTGGTGTCTGGGCCGATCTGCGGCCTGCGGGCGGAGTCTAACTACTCGGGCAAGCCAAACGCTTATAACGCATGCATCGACGAGGGTCGGGCCTCCCCGGTTCGTGTTCATTGCTGGATTATGTTGGCAACACGGTCGACATCAGTACATGGAATGGCGATCAGATAATTGGAATATTCTTTTCGGGACAGATCCTGGTCAAGGTAAGGGCTATCAATATTGCGTTGATCCAAAAGGTCCTTCATGCAATCGGGACATGTGTGTGTGGCGTGTTCCGTTGGTAGCGATCAAAGCTACCCCTTTCATGCATCCATGATGAAACATAATACCGATAATCTAAATTTTATTTGAGAACAGTAGCTAGTCCAGGGAAGAAACGATAACGCTTTTACTAGAATACACGTTGCTGGCCTTTACGCAGCATGTTGTCCTGAAACTACACTCATATTCACGACGGTATAAAACAGGAATGTATGGATGGAAAAATTATCTGTTTCTTGCATCTTGACCGGAACAAACTCAATGACAATCGACTATATTATTAGATCCATAGCTATAATATATAATATAGCTTTAGGCCTGCAAACACAGCCACATATCCCCATGTTAAAAGGTGTTGTCATTTCAACGATAAGGTAAACAGCGACCTCTGGCGCTGAAAGTGTTAAGGATCTTCTGACTCACTTTGAACTTCCTTAGGCGCCTAAGGAAGTAGAGGCACTGCCGTGCCTTCTTTATTAGTAGTAGTAGTTTATTCAGTCATCACACAATACAATATACACAATCATTTAACAATCTTTGATTCAGGCAGTGACTTACACTGTCAATGTGTGTGGTCCATGTCAAGTCCTCGGATATGTGGACTCCGAGGTACTTAAAACGGTTCACTCTCTCGACCGGTGCCCCATCGATGCTGAGGGGGCTGTAGTCCCAGGCCCCTGACTTCCTAAAATCCACAATCATCTCTTTCCTTTTGATGGCATTCAGAGAGAGGCTGTTCTCCTGGCACCACAGTGCCAGGTTCTCTACCTCTCACAGATAGGCCCTCTCGTTGTTTGCAGGGATCAGGCCCACCACTACTGTGTCGTCAGCAAACTTGATGATTGTGTTGCCCAGATGTAGCCCTTCACCAGCTTCTCAAAGCACTTCATGGCTATGGAGGTGAGAGCTACAGGGCAATAGTCGTTGAGGCAAGCGGGCGTATATTTTTTGGGGACAGGGATAATAGTGGACTTCTTCAAACAGGTGGGGATGACAGAGTTGGTCAGGTTGAATATGTCAGTGAATACCGGGGCCAGTTGGTCGGCACAGACTTTTAGGACACGACCGGGGATGCCGTGCGGTACTGCTGCCTTCCTGGTATTCACTTTCTTAAAGGTCCTCACCTCATGTTATGTTAACCTGAACACTGAGGGCTAGATCCACAAAGAATGGATTGCACAGAGCAAGTTGCACCCTTACTTACAATTCATTATGAATTGAAAATGGGGGACCCTGATGTAAACAAGACGAAAGTCTTTCTCTGGTCTGCATCCCCTTAACAATTGTGTGTATTGAGCCATACTGTATTGTACCCATTCTGCAATCTGTTAATAAAACGTTCATTCAATCAATCAAGCTGCAGCGGGTGATTTTCTCTGCAGAGAGGGTGATCGGCTGTCCCCTGCCCTCCCTCAGGTCCCTGCACGACTCCAGGGCGCTGAAGAGGGTGAGGAAGATCATGGCTGACCCCTCCCACCCCGGGCACAGCCTCTTCACCCTGCTCCCCTCTGGGAGAAGGCTGAGGATCCCAAAGGCTGTGAAAGCTCGTCACAGACTGAGCTTCTTCCCCTCAGCCAGGCTGATCAATGCCTCAGCCCCCCCCCTCTGCCCCCAAGTGACACTGGCACAATGACACTGACTGCACTGCACTAGTCCTTACTGGAACTCTGCACTCTTCACTTATATATATATATATATATATATATATGTATTTAATTGATTAATCCTCCACTGTACTGTTTTTTGTCCTGTGTCTGTGTTGGTGTTTGTCGTTTACTGTGAAAAAAGAAAGAAAAAAAATGCATACACTGTATTGCTGCAACAATTACCAATGTGTTTTTACACAAATGGTTTAATAAAGCAATCTGAATCTGAATACACAACATACAGATATAAGAATCTAATCTAATAATCTAAACAAATCTAATCATGATATTTAATACATGCATGACATACAGATATATATATATATCTGACTCTGAGCACCTGAAGACTGTGCTATTAAACCAGGAAGTGCAGCACTATGTCAGCAGAGTAGAGCTCATGGACCCACGGTCTGTCATTGAATGCTCGCTTGTGGTGTTCGTTGGATTCATTTTGGATTATTTGGCCGCCAAACAAACTATCAAAACGTACACGGACCGTGGTCTCACGCTGACTGAGTCGCTTGTGTTGTGGCTGTGTCAGACTCTGGAGGCACCCGCCCACCTCTACCTTTGATTGGCTTACCATGACATTTTACTCAACCTCAGCCAAGAGGTTGGCTGAGAAGGACAGAATGCCTCTGGGCGCAGAGATCTTTCTGATGAAAAAAAAAAGTTTCAATCATAGACAGTAACGCGCCGCATTTTTTGGCAGTAACGGTAACGGCGCTATTAAGATTGGAAGAGTAAGATTACTCGTTACTGAAAAAACGAACGCCATTAGTAACGCCGTTCTTTATAATGCCGTTACTCCCATCACTGCGTTTTAGGTTGCGTGTTGTGAGTTCCAAAACATTTTACTTAAAGTTTAAAGCTCAATATATAAAAACGTGGCACTTTACAGTGAACAGGAGATCTATTTGTATTAAACACAATAGATTGTTTTTCATTTAAATGTCTGGAAGAGCTCAAAAATAATAACGTCAATTGATATTTCCGTAGCCTTTTTTTAGTTGATCTAAATGTGACTGATTGTGTTAAATGGGCACATAATATTGTCTCATATCGATCGCAGGCACCTGAATCGAATCGTATCGTGGCAGACTTTGTGATATCGGCAAATATCGTATAGTTGTCCAAATAATCTATATCGTATCGTATCGTGATGAAACTGGTGATTCCCACCCCTAGTGGCATGTAGGCTGTTTCCCCCCCCCCCCCCCCCCCAAAACACATTTAAACATGATACAGAGAAGTTATCGCAACATAGAAGTAATTTCCTAATCCAATCCAATTTTAAGACCTATCTGACTTTTTAAGGCCCAAAATGTAATATTAAATGTAAGACTTTAACACATCCTGCGCCAAAAACAAGTTTACTCGTTATTGCCCCCCAATCTAATAACGCCAACAACGAGTTTACTCGTTTTTATGATCGTTATTTCCTTTATTCATTATTGGAATTCATAATTCATCCAGGAAGGCTCCGGGAGTCAGCTGGACTCTGTCTGTTATTGCAACGCCTCAATACCGCCGCTTGGTGGATTTTGGGCGAGTTGCACTCCACTCTAAACCGGATGTGGCGCTCTGTGCATCTGGGAAAAAGCTCCGGCAGAGGTATCTTGTTACGTGGATCCAGACAAACACCTCGAGTGCATTGGATCGCTTTCGACACGCAAGAATCAATATGTTTGCCGTTTATTGCGTCATACAAACGGAAAATGGATCTAGCAGATCGAAATCAAATAATTGGATTTTTTTTCTCCAGACTCATCGGCCACAGGTAAGAGGAATCTAACGTTAATTCCAGCTCGATTGTGCATTTATTTTATTGCAATCCATCCAATCAACGTATGATGTTGTACTAAAGAAAGCCGTTACTGACAATCAAGGAATCATAAACGACGCCCCCCCCCCCTTTCCTTCACGCATCATGGAGCATAATGTATAGCGATCATATGCATTTAATTTTTTTAATATAGCGTGTATAGGAACGAACGCCAAGCGATTATGTATAATATGCATCAGGCCTATAACTTGCGTCCTAGGAATTACTGCTCTACACTCTAAAAACATACTTATATTCTCGATGGTACTAACACGACAATGTATGAATGGAAAAATATAACATTCCCACATCCGGAACGATAGATACCCGATGTTGAATGGGCCATAGTAATGTCGATATAGCTATAATATTTAAAACGTTATAGCCCTGCAAAGAAGGTGAGCAACTCCATAGGGTTACCCCAGATAGCAAAAGGTGTTAATTCAATGTTGATTTATGGTCAAAATGCTTGATTTTTGGTTAAGGTCGACGATTGATGGTGGATCACCCATTAACCGATGAATCAATTGACCAATGTTGAAAACATGTCATTGAATCAATATTGTTTTGTGGTTGCATTTTAATGATTGAAATGCCAATATCTAATAAATGTTGAATCAACGTATGCTGTTCAACGTATGCTGTTAGTCGTCATTAAGTTGGACCGATCCGAATGCCCCCCCCAATTTAAACAGATATGGTACGTCCCAGCCACATACTATAGCTTCCTCTATTATATGCAGCGCTCGCTCTCATTGTGAACTGGCAACAGAACAGCAACGTCGACATCCCCCGGATTTGATTCTACTGAGTGCTTTACAGTACGTTTTGGCTATATTACTTTTATCTTAACTGTGTTCAGTGAAAAATAACGTTATTGTGAGTGTGACCGGTGTACTCTTGATGGCGTTGTGCATGTTCATGCTGCAGTTTGGTAGGTAAATATATATATACGTCAACTAAGATAAATATTCATGAATATTCGTTAGCGTGTACTTAATATAACTCTGGAGAGTGTGCAAGTGGAATCGTACGGTTGTTTAAGACCAGTTATTTATTATTTCGATGTAATTATTCTAGCGCCAAACAAACAGAAATTGCATGCTCCAATTGCGTGCGTTGGTACTGAATGACGTTGTTCGACTCAGCCAATCAAAAGCATGCTTATTGGGTGAACAGGAAGTAGTCAAGGAAGCACGCGCTAGCTGGCCTAGTAAACACGTGGATCCGTAAATGCAACGTTGCCTACCAGACAACGGGACCGCGTGTTTCTTTTTGTATTGCTCCTGGCTGTTCAAACTAATTTTACAGTTCTGCTAGCTACATGCAGTATTTAGTGAGCTGGGTTAGCCGGCTAGTTGGCTTTGAATCCCGGCTGCGGCTAGGTAGCCAGCTAGCTAAATGCCCCACGACGGTGATGTCACCAAACAAAATGGCGGCGCCCATGTTGATAAAGCGCTTCACATAACAAATCGTTTTTTCTTAGAAACTGCTTATTTTTATAACGTGATTTTTTTCTGTGGCTTATCTAAATACTAATTTGATGCTATGACTATGTTTATATCGCTATATGCTTCATCTCCCCTTTAAGCTTAGGCACTCTTTCGAAGTTGGTTAAGGTTAGAGTTTGTCTTAGAGCATGGCGATAGAACGCCAGGTAGTTTGCAGGCTGTTTGGCGTGCCACTGGTCCTGCTAATGTTGAATGAATGAATGAAAACTTTATTTAACAGATTGCAGAAGGGGTACAATACAATATGGCTCAATACACACAATTGTTAAGGGGAAAGACGTTTTTGTCTCGTTTACATCAGGGTCCCCCATTTTCAATTCATAGTGACATTTATGACATACACATGATGACATTTATGGCATAGGGAGGGACATACATGACATACAGATAGTATATAGTTAGACGTTTGGTTATATGCATGGTATTTTCTAATGAACAATATAACAATAATATAATAATGAACTCTCTTGATATTGATCAAAATGTAGAATTATGCAAGCGTTTCACCCTGCACATTGCAATGCAGCACATTAATCAGGACCCTCCCCCCTTTTTTCTTTCTTTTTCCAGAATCACGTACCAGTTTCAAGAAGCCGCACGTTGCAGCAATTGAAGCAAAGACCTGTTCTAGCCAAGTAAATACCACAATTTATGTACCATTACATTGACTATATAGTTAGACGTTTGGTTATATGCATGGTATTTTCTAATGAACAATATAACAATAATATAATAATGGACTCTCTTGATATTGATCAAAATGTAGAATTATGCAAGCGTTTCACCCTGCACATTGCAATGCAGCACATTAATCAGGACCCTCCCCCCTTTTTTCTTTCTTTTTCCAGAATCACGTACCAGTTTCAAGAAGCCGCACGTTGCAGCAATTGAAGCAAAGACCTGTTCTAGCCAAGTAAATAGCACAATTTATGTACCATTACATTGACTACAGCACCTCATCACTATGTCATCTTATTCTCGGGCTAAAATACGTAGAGTCAACAAATTAGTGATAGAGACAGATCAGGCTATCCTCACTGATTATAAGTTAATTGTTGCTGCTAATTCAAGGACAAACCATCACTCTTTAGAGAACACAGATCCTGTCACAGCCTCTACTGAGTGCCTGCTAGATTTACCAAAGACAGACTTGCCACTAGATTTAACAGCTAGATCAGACTTTCCACTAGATTTATCAACTTCAGACTTGCCACTAAACAGACCACTAACTATCAGTGATCAAAGTGAAAATATTGACTCACCAGGTGAGTCAAATGCACATTTTGAAAGTATAGCTGGGGATGACGAAATTGAACCTGAACATGTCTTTGACAGTGATGAGCATAATGAAGATTTCCTCATGACAAGTTAAAATATTGGGCAACATCCTATTCAGTCTCTCTGGTTGCACTATCATCTTTGCTGTCCATTTTGAAGATGTTTCACCCCACCCTTCCTAAAGATGGAAGAACATTGCTAGGAACACAAAAACATGTGCCTACCACTAAGATTGAAGGGGGAGAATACTATAATTTTGGTTTAGTCAAAGGGGTGCTTTCACGGTTGGCATGTTTGATTTTACCGGCAACTCTGACAACTCTTAATTTACAGTTTAATATAGATGGTTTACCTTTATTCAAAAGTTCTAAACTTCAGTTTTGGCCCATACTTGGAAGTCTCAAATGTGACTACACAAAGTGCCCATTTGTTGTTGGCATTTTTTGTGGTCTAAGCAAGCCAAAGAGTGTTTTTGAGTACCTAGAGCAGTTCGTCAAAGATCTTCAGAATGTACTGTCTAATGGCATTATTTATAATGACAAGCAATTTGATGTACAGATTTCTTCTTTCATTTGTGATTCCCCGGCTAGAGCTTATATTAAGCAGACCAAGGCATTTAATGGCTATTCTGGTTGTGACAAGTGTTTTCAGGAGGGTGTATGGAGAAATAAAATGACATATCCTGAAACAAAAGTCAGACTTAGGACAGACTCCAGTTTCTCAGACATGGTTGATGAGGCACATCACAATGGGACAAGCCCTTTAACAGGTTTAGTTAAAGGGGAACTCCAACATTTTGGGAAATTAGCTTATTTAACATCTTCCCTGGAGTTAGACAAAAAGATACATACCTTTTATGTCTCTGTGCGTGCATTTTAGCTTTGGGAATAGACACTCCGTTAGCATAGCTTAGCTTCATCACTGGAAGTGAGGCAAGACAGTAGCCTTACAGTGCCTTACAGTGTATTGCAAGGTCTGACATTGACCAAACTTGATATGCATGACCTTGGTGGGCTCTAGGTCAACTCCTGAAAAGGGGGTCAATGTCAGACTTTGCAATCAAAAGTTAGGGGGCTAATAACCCTTGCCATAATTTCAGTGCGCCCCCTAACTTTTGATTGCAAGGTCTGACATTGACCCCCTTTTCAGGAGTTGACCTAGAGCCCACCAAGGTCATGCATATCAAATTTGGTCAATGTCAGACCTTGCAATACACTGTAAGGCACTGTAAGGCTACTGTCCTGCCTCACTTCCAGTGATGAAGCTAAGCTATGCTAAAGGAGCGTCTATTCCCAAAGCTAAAATGCACGCACAGAGACAAAAAAGGTATGTATCTTCTTGTCTAACTCCAGGGAAGATGTTAAATAAGCAAATTTCCCAAAATGTTGGAGTTCCCCTTTAAGATGGTTTCTATGTTTCCAACTGATTACATGCATCTCTGTTGTCTCGGAGTTACAAGGAAACTGCTTAATATATGGTTAAAGGGGAACAATTTGGCAACAAGGGTCCCTTCCAAAACTGTACAAGCCATTTCAGGTAAACTGCTAAAGCTACGTTCCTACATGCCTTGTGAATTTAACCGTAAACCAAGGGAACTGTCAGAGTTAGATCGCTGGAAAGCTACTGAGTTGCGATCCTTCATGTTGTATTGGGGTCCTGTTGTTTTGAAGGATTCCCTCCCCAGTGAGCTGTATGACAACTTCATGTTGTTTTCTGTTGGAATGTACTTGTTGCTGTCCCCTAGTATTTCTGAGGAAATGTTGGCCTTTGCGCACAAGTTGAAGGTTTCTTTTGTTGAACACTTTGGGACAGTGTATGGAAGAGGTGAAATTGTGTACAATGTACACCAGCTTATTCATTTGGCTGAGGAATACAGGAAGTTTGGCACTCTAGATAATATCTCAGGATTCCCTTTTGAGAACTATCTTGGACAAATTAAGCATCTTCTACGCAAGCCACATCAGCCTCTACAACAGGTAGTGAAAAGGTTGTCTGAAATTCCACATGTTGGATCCCCATGTCCCACAGATGATCCAATTTTGCGTAATATTCACACTGATGGGCCTGTCCCCCCACAGTTTACTTCTTCACAGCAGTACAGGAAGGTCTCCACTCATCGGTTTACTTTGTCCACAAAGAAAGGAGACAATTGTATTGAGGTTGGAGATGGATTTGCATTAGTAGAGAATATTCTTAAATCAGAGGAAGAGGTATATATAATTTACAGAAAGTACAGACACAAACAGCCATGCTACATGTATCCCTGTGAACCATCATACATTGGTACATACAAGGTCAGTGGCTTGCAAGAAGATATAGGGATAGGTAAACTTGGCTATATCAAGCGCAAATGTCTTCTCTCTCCAGACGGAGATGGTGCCATTGCAATACCACTACTTCATTTAACAGCATAACCATACTGCCCTACAAAGCTAAAGTGCAGTAACTATATTGACACACTGACTCTAACGTCGGATTTCGGGGCATAACTTACCTCATTAATAAATACACAATTAGTACAATATTACATGTACACAGATAACATGTTTGGCTGGCCAATTGAAACGCTTAAAGGAAAACTCCAACATTTTGTGAAATTAGCTTATTTAACATCTTCCCTGGAGTTGGACAAGAAGATACATACCTTTTTCGTCTCTCTGCATGCTTTGGGCTTAGGGAATGCCTGGACCGTTAGCCTAGCTTAACTTCATCACTGGAAGTGGGGCAGACATCTAGCCTAGTTCACTACAGTCAGGAAATATACTCCAAATACAACTCCCAAACGTTCCTGTAAACATGTTGTGACCTGTGTGTTTACCACGTCTCCCAGTCACACAAGTCACACGAGTCTCCCAGTCACATGAGTCTCGTGTGACTGGGACACTTGTGTGACTTGGAGACTCGTGTGACTTGTGTGACTTGGAGACTTGTGTGACTTGTGTGACTTGGAGACTTGTGTGACTCGTGTGACTTGGAGACTTGTGTGACTTGTGTGACTTGGAGACTTGTGTGACTTGTGTGACTTGTGTGACTTGGACTTGTGTGACTTGTGTGACTTGTGTGACTTGGAGACTTGTGTGACTTGGAGACTCGTGTGACTCGTGTGACTTGGAGACTTGTGTGACTGGGAGACTTGTGTGACTGGGAGACTTGTGTGACTTGTGTGACTTGGAGACTTGTGTGACTCATGTGACTTGGAGACTTGTGTGACTCGTGTGACTTGGAGACTTGTGTGACTCGTGTGACTCGTGTGACTTGGACTTGTGTGACTTGGAGACTTGTGTGACTTGGAGACTTGTGTGACTCATGTGACTTGGAGACTTGTGTGACTCGTGTGACTTGGAGACTTGGACTTGTGTGACTTGTGTGACTTTTGTGACTTGGAGACTTGTGTGACTTGGAGACTTGTGTGACTTGGAGACTTGTGTGACTGGGAGACTTGTGTGACTGGGAGACTTGTGTGACTTGTGTGACTTGGAGACTTGTGTGACTCATGTGACTTGGAGACTTATGTGACTCGTGTGACTTGGAGACTTGTGTGACTCGTGTGACTTGGACTTGTGTGACTTGTGTGACTTGGAGACTTGTGTGACTCGTGTGACTTGGCGACTTGGACTTGTGTGACTTGGAGACTTGTGTGACTTGGAGACTTGTGTGACTCATGTGACTTGGAGACTTGTGTGACTGGGAGACTTGTGTGACTTGGAGACTTGTGTGACTCATGTGACTTGGAGACTTGTGTGACTCGTGTGACTTGGAGACTTGGACTTGTGTGACTTGTGTGACTTATGTGACTTGGAGACTTGTGTGACTTGGACACTTGTGTGACTTGTGTGACTGGGAGACTTGTGTGACTTGTGTGACTGGGAGACGTGGTAAATACACAGGTCACAACATGTTTTAGGGAACGTTTGGGAGTTGTATTTTGATTGTATTTGGAGTATATTTCCTGACTGTAGTGAACTAGGTTAGATGTCTGCCCCACTTCCAGTGATGAAGTTAAGCTAGGCTAACGGTCCAGGCGTTCCCTAAGCCCAATGCATGCAGAGAGACGAAAAAGGTATGTATCTTCTTATAACTCCAGGGAAGATGTCAAATAAGCTAATTTCACAAAATGTTGGAGTTTTCCTTTAAACGCGTCAAAAATGCAATGTGTGTAGTGCACTTTGGCTTTGTAGGATGGTATGGGAATGGCTTGTAAGGAGAGATCATTATGAGTACCGTAAATTCTCATTTCAGCCCTTTGAAGATGAATGGTGAGGTGATGCTGTGGTCAGTTGTATAGTTCCCAAATGGTGGGACAGCAGTAGTTCTAGAGAGCTGGTTTAATGCTAAAGACCAGACTGTGTTATGGCCCCCTAAACACATAAAGCTCACAAAAGCCCTTCGAGATGGACTGCAACCAGATGATAAATGGATCACTTATAAGGATGTACGTGAGCTTACTACGTGTGGTGAGTAATTCGTGCAACACATACACAAAAAGTGAGGACGCAAATTGTGACGATGCACATATGATAAGAGGTGTTATATATATTTTTTCGTTAAACACTGGACTGCAGATATGTTCATTGTCATTTTCTCTCTGCTCTTTCCAGAGACCCATGATGAGGCCAAAAAACGAGAGACCAAGTACACCTCAACTATGTGTCCAACCTCTGAAATTGAATCTGAGGACGAAGGAGATCTCCGCCAGAAAAGAAGATCCAGGTACAGTGTTCACTTTGTTAAAGGGACAACTCTCCCTAGGGTGTTGTAAATAATTGCACTGATGTTGTAGTTGCAAGTAGTGCTAAAAGGATAACACACAGTGGCCTGAGGGCCTATGTATTCAGACTTTAGCCTTGACTAATAAACGTAGTATCATAACTACATTTATTACATGTGTGTATATATATAATTTTTTTTTAGGCCAAATCAGCAGTATGTGCACTCGGACTCTGATGACCACTCGAGTGGCGACGCCAAAAGAAAACGTTTTGCCAAAGCACCTGATGTGGGTTTCCCAGGTATTGATGCAATGCATTTATTTTATATAGGCACTTTGGAAATTATCACTGCTACAGTTAATAATAATAATAATAATAATAATAATAATAATAATAATAATAATAATAATAATAATAATAATAATAATAAACAGTTAAACAAATTAGTCTGACCATGTACCGACAAATAGAGCATTTTAATTTGATTGGACTTCTGCATTTCTTGCAGTTATTCTATAGTTGGCCCAAAATATATACATTGTGAATAACATGCCAACTAAAATATGTTGTAGGACAGACTCCAAAATCGAGCCGGTCTCGTAAGGCGCTAAGATCCGGCAAGCCTCCAGTTGTGTGGCCACTAGGCCAAGAGCCTACAATGAATGGTATGTTGCTATGAATGTTAAAATGCCAACTAGATGACTGTTTAAACATGATTTGTAGCATCTTCAATTCTCACCCTGGCTTACCTTTTTTAGATTCTTTGGATGGTGGCATGATCTACAGCTATTTAGATTTGTTGCAGACTCCTCAAATAACAGTAAGTGAACCCATATCTGTGTTCTTGTGAGGAGCTTGCTGGCAGGTCGCTGGCATCATGCATGCAACAGAATACATGTTTACAATGTGCATGCCAGCCCACTACAAAAATTCAAAGCCTTCACAACTTGCAAGCAATGTCACAATAAAAATGTGTAGTTGTACATAATGCTTTTATATTGAGCACAATTTCCACCATGTTTGAGTCGCAACTTATTTTACATTTCCCCTTTGTAGATCTGGTTACTAGCAACTACCGGCAATCGCTAACTCAACATAATGGTGAGTTATCAAGCAGTCTCATAACATAATATTCTGGCATGTTTAAAATATCTGTATTGTCTCGCATTGTCTTTGATATTTTTATTAAAGTAGTATTTGGCAGTGCACGTGAAATCAGCTGAATGGAAATCAAACATTTTCTCACATGGGGGATTACAATAGCGTCATTTGCTAATAACTTTGTGTATTTCCTACTGTGTTTCAGCCGAGATGCCAGGATTTGATATTGTACAGTACCACCAGCTCCAGCAGGCCTCACATGTCCAGCAGCTGCAAGATCGACAAAGTGCAAGTAGTGGTATGATACTGTACTCTTTCAGTAACAAGTGTTTTGAGAGACGGGGATACAACTCCTTACACCCCTTCCTGACATAGAGCGACGCGAGCGAGCGAGAAAAAGTGATTAAAATGTATTTGTTTCAATCAGACTATCCTGACCTGCCGCAAGCGACAGTGAACTGAGCAGCGATGTCGTTCACCCCTCAAATATTCGCTCGCTGTGTCTCTAGTTGAGCGATTACGCGGCCGAGTCCCGCCCCTAAACACTTTTTATTGGTCGAGAATCCAGGTAACACACACTCGGACACGCGCTGCATCATATCAGGACAGTGTCGTGTGCGATTTCGTCTCCAGTTCGCTCGATTGCTGCCTGTCAGGAACCGGTGTTAGTGATTATGACATGTATGTTAGTTTGACTGACAAGTCAGATTTTGTATTTATTTTTAAATATAATGATTTGTTTCTACAGGGATGTCGGGATGCAGCTCGGGGCAATACAACAGTCCCCCTGGTCTCTCACAACATGCACAAAATGGTATGCCATTTTAGAGGGAACTACCACCAGTTTGATCCAATGCAGTCAAACTATAGTGAAATATATAACTATGATTTTGTTTCTACAGCGATGTCAGGATACAGCTCAGGGCACTACAACACCCCATCTGGTGTTTCACAGCGTAGACAGATGGCCGGCGATGACGGGCAGCTTATGAAAGGCAAGTCTATTGGACATGGTGTAATTCCTCGTGTGATTTGCTGCTTATTTTTATTTCTCACTTAATGATTTTAACTCTTCTTCTGAAGACCTTACCATCCAGAAGATGAATTCAATGCTTGCTGAATTACTTGTCGTGGTGAAGGATCTGTCCAGAGATGTGCAGTTCATCAAGACCGAGTTGGCTGAGGGCAACATATCTGGTGGGACCAGGGGACACGGGGTGGCCACCACAACCACTATGCTCCCCTTCCAGCTGCCAATCGCCAGTGAACAAGACTTCAATGAGGCAGAATCATTACTCAGTAGCGGCTGGTACTATCGGAGCCTTGTGGGTCGCAGTTCACGTTAGGTCGAGTTGAAAATGTAATGCTCTGAGATGCTCTGGAGCAATCTCTCTCTCTGTCTCTCGGATCAATCCAATAAAATAATTAACACATGTATGTTGTCATTTTAAACAACTCACCATTCATTCATTATGCATCAGCAGCAGCTAAATTAATGTTATAGTTCACAACACAGCAGCGTGTTTTGAATCGCTAGCCTATTATCGTCTCAGCAAGCACAGTCAATACTTTTTTCCGTAGCCGCATTTCGCGGAGACAGCTGTGTAGCGAGAGCGAGAGAGAGAGAGACTCACTGTTTAGTTGAAACGTCCAGGGCAGGAGGGCTTGATAAAGTGTATAATCCACTGTTGATGTATTCCAGACCACTGTCCAGACTGCATCCGCCATATAGCTTGTTAGCCAAGTGTTAGCTGTTAGCAGTTAGCACCACACAACACAAGTACTTCATTTCTTTGTCCATTTCCGCGTCGAACAGACTGCAAACTACCTGGCGTTCTATCGCCATGCTCTAAGACAAACTCTAACCTTAACCAACTTTGAAAGAGTGCCTAAGCTTAACCGTCTAAAGAACTTGCAGTCACGCTCTAAGACAAACAGCTGCATCTCACAACAACAACAACTAACTACCACCAACCTAGAATAAGCTAGAATTGGAACATTAGAAAGTGGATTCGGCCAATCAGAGATCGTCTCCGCGAAATGCTGCTACGGAAAAAAATACTGGCGTCGGCCAATCAGAGAGCGTCTCCGCGAAATGCGGCTACAGAAATTCTTGACGCTGCTGCCTAGACCGCTTCAAATCGCGCCCGGATTCCAACATAATAGTCATATTTCAACGCACAACGCGTTACGCACTGATTGGCTGCAACGGATACAGCGATCAACCAGTGACGCGCACTCAGAGCGCTATTGCGTCTAGCCCGGGCAGAGAAAAAAGAAAAAAAGTATGTCACTTCCTGTTCAGGAAAACTAGTATTTTTTATTTTATATATTAACGTTATATTGTGCATTGGAAACACAAACATACTTAAAATGAGTAAATATTATTCATTTTAAACATGTTTATATTATTTATAGGGCTATACAAAAAAAAAAAAAATCTTCTTCTCTCATTTAAAGGATAACTCCACTATTTTGGGAAATTAGCTTATTTAACATCTTCCCTGGAGTTAGACAAGAAGATGCATACCTTTTTTGTCTCTGTGTGTGCATTTTAGCTTTGGGAATAGATGCTCCGTTAGCATAGCTTAGCTTCATCACTGGAAGTGAGGCAGGACAGTAGCCTTACAGTGCCTTACAGTGTATTGCAAGGTCTGACATTGACCAAACTTGATATGCATGACCTTGGTGGGCTCTAGGTCAACTCCTGAAAAGGGGGTCAATGTCAGACTTTGCAATCAAAAGTTAGGGGGCTAATAACCCTTGCCATAATTTCAGTGCGCCCCTAACTTTTGATTGCAAGGTCTGACATTGACCCCCTTTTCAGGAGTTGACCTAGAGCCCACCAAGGTCATGCATATCAAGGTTGGTCAATGTCAGACCTTGCAATACACTGTAAGGCACTGTAAGGCTACTGTCCTGCCTCACTTCCAGTGATGAAGCTAAGCTATGCTAACGGAGCATCTATTCCCAAAGCTAAAATGCACGCACAGAGACAAAAAAGGTATGCATCTTCTTGTCTAACTCCAGGGAAGATGTTAAATAAGCTAATTTCCCAAAATAGTGGAGTTATCCTTTAACAGGTGGGTCGGCGCCCTATCGCCCTCGGTGGCGAGCCGCCACTGTCATTACTGATGGAGCAATCAGTCCGTCAAAAGATGGTAATTTATTGAACTGCATTCATTTATCAAATGTAGATCATTTCAGTGTGGTCTTGTTCAGGGGAAAAATGTGTTTAGCACTTTCTAGTTCAAAACGTGTTAGAGCTTGTATATCTGCTATTTATGAAACGTTTTGAAATTGTTCAAATATACCGTTTACATATGGACAGGAGGGTTAATGTGGTTAAACCTAATGACTGGCATGGGCTGGAATATCAGTGCATGCATAAAGTGTGTGTATAAACAAGTTGGTTGCTCTGTGTTCATAAAATAAATGTTATGCTGTTTCTAACGCAGGGCCTTCATTTTCTTCTCTCTGATTTAGATTTCTCGCCTGGCTTTGGTAGGAGGCACCAATTCAGAGAACCTGATCAGACTGATGTTGAAAACTGCTATGACCAACGCCCTGGCCAGTGGGTTCAACTGGGCTGGAAAGAAAGACAAGCGTTGTTCAGAAAGCAAGAAGCCATTCAAGCACACCACACTACAAGCCTGCATGTTTGGTGAGCTTCCTCCCCTGCAAACTACTTCATAGGTTAAGTTTAGGTAGTGAGGTGGTGATGCTGGTGATGCTGGTGATTAGGAATATAATTATGCTGTTGCAAAAACTTAAAAAAAAGTGTTATGTTGGAATAAAGTGATGAAAGTGCAACCTATAAGAAATGGACAACGTAATTGGTGAGCTTTAGAGGTGCATGGATACACATTGTATTGCCTAGATGGTGTCAGGCTAGGCGATTGCTTCTCTTTCCTGTCCAGTCTAACTGGATGCTGACTGTAGCTTGTTACTGTAGACCTACAGAGTGAGTAATTGAGTGATTAAAAAAAATCGCACTCGTGTGAAGTGAGGGGTGCTCTTATCATCGTACATCATCTCACCTCTCTTCCTCACTTTTTAATTTTTGTGTCTATCAGCTGCTGCTCGACAGTTTGACCCCAAGCTGACCGACCAGGACTACAGCGAAACTGTCAAGAAGTGGCTTCGTTATGCGCCAGACCGGGAGGGAGGCATCTCAAGGAACCGAAGTGACCCAAACTTAAGTCAAGCGAACCAGAGTCAAACTTAGGGTACCCCAGCACACACTGTTTCCCTGGTTCATACAGTACAAGGAATTACCCTCATGGACACTGTTCTTCCATGGATGGCATCTACTTGAATGACTTGCTGCTTCAGCCTGTTCTTGGAACCGAAGTGACCCAAACTTAATTGTCAAGCGAACCAGAGTCAAACTTAGGGTACCCCAGCACACACTGTTTCCCTGGTTCATACAGTACAAGGAATTACCCTCATGGACACTGTTCTTCCATGGACGGCATCTACTTGAATGACTTGCTGCTTCAGCCTGTTCTTGGAACCGAAGTGACCCAAACTTAATTGTCAAGCGAACCAGAGTCAAACTTAGGGTACCCCAGCACACACTGTTTCCCTGGTTCATACAGTACAAGGAATTACCCTCATGGACACTGTTCTTCCATGGACGGCATCTACTTGAATGACTTGCTGCTTCAGCCTGTTCTTGCAGTGTTTATTCTTTTAATTTTTTATTTTAACCTTTATTTACCCAGGGTAGGTTCACTGAGCACGATGCTCTTTTTCAGCTACGCCCTGCTTCACATTCACAGAGTTCCATTCACACCTGGGAGCTGCCCAGTACAACCACAGTCTGACACTGTTGGCCACTGAGCAACTCCACTGGAGCAGTTGGGGGTTTAGTGCCTTGCTCAAGGGCACTTCAGCGGTTGGTGTTAAGGGTATGGGAGAGAGTTATATGGGAGAGAGTTATAGAAACATTAGGGGTGTAACGGTACACAAAATCCACGGTTCGGTACGTACCTCGGTTTTGAAGTCACGGTTCGGTATTATTTTCGGTACAGTGGGGGGGGGGGATACAAAAAAATGTGCTTTTCATTTATCTATTTATTTAACTGTATTAAACAATATAAAACGAATTGGCCATAATTGACTGAGCAAACTAATGCTTACTGCTGTAACCTACTAATAACACTTAAGTAAATCTGAAGATTATTATATAGCAGATGCCTTGGAGGATAAGTCGTGGACAACTGTAGATCATCTGAGCTCCACTGTGTTTAAATTCAAATCCTCTGCCATTGTTATTTAACCCTTGTGTCTGAAAACTAAAGTATTATACTCTTATTAGGGGACTAAATTGAAAAACTCCATAAAAAGATTATGTTGAAATAATTTCCCACTTTCTTTTCCATAAATATTTTATTCAACTTCAGCCCTGATCATAACCATTTTTTATATTATTTTTGTAATAAAATACTCCCACTTTTCTGAAAAGAGTTGTTAAATATGGCAAAAAAAACAATATGTGGTGGTTATGATCAGGCTGAAGTTGAATAAACAATTTATGAAGAGTAAAAAAAAATACAAGATAATTAAAAGATTATGCCACATATTATGTTGGCTACAAACATAATCACTGCAAAGTTATCAAACAAATAAGAATCTGATCAGACACAAGGGTTAAGTTGTTGTTTCCTTTCTAATTTCCTCAAAAACATCTAGTCTAGTTAATGTGATCAATATTATTTGACAATTGATGCTTTTTGTTGGACATTTCAGTCAGTGAGCTCATACTTTGAGCTCATAAATTTATAGTTAAAATGATTGAGACAACGCAATCTTGTCTTCGTTGTGCATGAATGCGTGTGCTCACCACACACAATACGTGTGTCACTATTCTGGCAGTGGCTATATATAGTATTGTTAATGAAAGGTCTGTTATAAGGTCTGTTATTTAATGTTTGTGTAAAAGGTTAACTGGTCACTGGAAGTATGATGAGACCCTCTTGAAAGAAAAAAATAAATGTTCATATTAAAGCCATGTTGTCATTTTTGTTCACACATTTTTGGAAATATGGTCATATAAGAATTTTGAATAACAATAGTGTGTTTAACACTTTGGGTGCCGGCCAA
Source organism: Notolepis coatsorum (assembly GCF_963971535.1). Taxonomy (NCBI): domain Eukaryota; kingdom Metazoa; phylum Chordata; class Actinopteri; order Aulopiformes; family Paralepididae; genus Notolepis; species Notolepis coatsorum. The sequence goes on from NC_140173.1 coordinate 89,529,065, forward strand.
AAATCCGGAAAATGCCAGGATTCCTGGACGATTCTAGCATATCTCATGATCTTAGCGGAGCTATTTCTATATTTTATATTATAACTATGGGGAAATGGTTGGGCTCATTTGAAGACGACAAGTTGATGTACACAATGCAAAAAAACGTTTGTTTCTGCATGTCTTCGTTCGTTCACAATTACAAGTTAAAAAACGTCAACAAAAGATAAAAGTAGAGGTAAATTATTTAGAACAGGAGTTACAGGCACTTTTATGAACGGTGTGCCGGCGGGGTGATAATAGGTACTGAATGTGTTATAAAGCAATTTAGACTGGGATGGATGGATGGATGGTTTGATTGATTGATTGTTTGACAGATTGTTTTATTGGTTTGATTGATAGAATGTTTTATTGTTTTGTTGATAGTTTGATTCATAGATTGATTTGTTTGATTGATTGATTAATTTGTTGGTCGTTTGATTGATAGAATGTTTGATTGTTTTGTTGGTCGTTTGCTTGATAGAATGTTTGATTGTTTTGTTGGTCGTTTGATTCATAGATTGATTTGTTTGATTGATTGATTACTTTGTTGGTCGTTTGATTGATAGAATGTTTGATTGTTTTGTTGGTCGTTTGATTCATAGATTGATTTGTTTGATTGATTGATTAATTTGTTGGTCGTTTGATTGATAGAATGTTTGATTGTTTTGTTGGTCGTTTGATTCATAGATTGATTTGTTTGATTGATTGATTGATTTGTTGGTAGTTTGATTGATAGAATGTTTGATTGTTTTGTTGGTCGTTTGATTCATAGATTGTTTGATTGATTGATTGGTTTGATTGATTGATTGTTTTGTTGGTCGTTTGCTTGATAGAATGCTTGATTGTTTTGTTGATCGTTTGATTCATAGATTGATTTGTTTGATTGATTGATTGATTTGTTGGTCGTTTGATTGATAGAATGTTTGATTGTTTTGTTGGTCGTTTGATTCATAGATTGTTTGATTGATTGATTGATTGGTTTGATTGATTGATTGTTTTGTTGGTCGTTTGCTTGATAGAATGTTTGATTGTTTTGTTGATCGTTTGATTCATAGATTGATTTGTTTGATTGATTGATTACTTTGTTGGTCGTTTGATTGATAGAATGTTTGATTGTTTTATTGATTGTTTGATTCATAGATTGTTTGATTGATTGATTGATTGATTGACAGTCCGACTGACTGACAAACTTGAAATGCAGTAATACTATTATATCGATCAGGTGAGAATATATTGTATTGATCAGGTTAGTAGATATTGTACCGATCAGGTATTATAGATCATGTGCATGCAATAAACAAAAAAACATTTTGACTGTTTCTCATTCATGTACTGTGCATAATCTGCTCCTGTGTTGTAGACACTATGTTGCTCTGTACCTACCTGTTTTCCAATTTATTCGTCCATACATGATAAACACATTCATAAAGTAATAATATCTTGTATTGATAATATATCAATTAGTTTCACCTGGAAATACTACTACCTCATCAACCACCATGCCTGGCGCTAATGAACAAGTAAGTTATAACTACTGGTGTAGGTCCAGAAAACATTATTATAAAATACAGAATACTTTACAATGCAGAAAACTTGAAACTTTGATGCCATGAACATTTTTATTGTAAAATATGTTCAATAAACTGGGTGACAAGTCATCAGTACCAACCATTGTTGCTGTGCATTATATGCTGGTAACATTCACAGTATAAAATTATGGTAATTTACCAAGACAATACCTTATAAAAAGTGAACACTGTGATGATAACCAACCATTGTTTCAGTGCATTTAGGAGTTTGTTGGTAACATTCACAGTATAGGATTATGGTAATTTACCAAGACAATACCTTATAAAAAGTGAACACTGTGATGATAACCAACCATTGTTTCAGTGCATTTAGGAGTTTGTTGGTAACATTCACAGTATAGGATTATGGTAATTTACCAAGACAATACCTTATAAAAAGTGAACACTGTGATGATAACCAACCATTGTTTCAGTGCATTTAGGAGTTTGTTGGTAACATTCACAGTATAGGATTATGGTAATTTACCAAGACAATACCTTATAAAAAGTGAACACTGTGATGATAACCAACCATTGTTTCAGTGCATTTAGGAGTTTGTTGGTAACATTCACAGTATAGGATTATGGTAATTTACCAAGACAATACCTTATAAAAAGTGAACACTGTGATGATAACCAACCATTGTTTCAGTGCATTTAGGAGTTTGTTGGTAACATTCACAGTATAGGATTATGGTAATTTACCAAGACAATACCTTATAAAAAGTGAACACTGGAGGATAATCAACCATTGTTTCAGTGCATTTAGGAGTTTGTTGGTAACATTCACAGTATAGGATTATGGTAATTTACCAATACAATACCTTATAAAAAGTGAACACTGGAGGATAATCAACCATTGTTTGTGCATTTAGGAGTTTGTTGGTAACATTCACAGTATAGGATTATGGTAATTTACCAAGACAATACCTTATAAAAAGTGAACACTGGAGGATAATCAACCATTGTTTCAGTGCATTTAGGAGTTTGTTGGTAACATTCACAGTATAGGATTATGGTAATTTACCAAGACAATACCTTATAAAAAGTGAACAATGGCTGATGATAACCAACCATTGTGTCAGTGCATTTAGGAGTTTGTTGGTAACATTCACAGTATAGGATTATGGTAATTTACCAAGACAATACCTTATAAAAAGTGAACACTGGAGGATAACCAACCATTGTTTCAGTGCATTTAGAAGTTTGCTGGTAACATTCACGTCACATGAACTACAGGGCATATCTTACTTGGTCTCTCGCATCGATGACTGCATTGTCCATTGATAAATGGATGAAGCGCCAGATGATCTGTGGACCAAAAAATATCCAATACATGCTTCCAAAGTATATAAATAATAGGCCAATGGACTGCATTAGAAAAGTGTGGTATGTTACCTACAGTATATACTTTTATAAACTGGGTGACTGTCAGCAACCATTGGTTCTGTGCAAACGGTAAAAATGAGGGGGGAAAAAGATACAAAAAAAAAAAAACTATATACACACACAATGCAAATTATGAATGGAGTCGATACAGCTAGATCGCTAACATAACGTCTCATCTGCAAGTGGTCCAAACATGCCTATGCAATATCGACAACCGTGGCCCAAATACATGTGTTCAACGCATTTGTCTTGTACAGAAAACAGTGCAACTACCCATACACTACTATACTATACTATACTATACTACAATATACTATACTATACTATACTACACTATACTATACTATACTACACTCAGCTAGCTATACTATGTACCGGTACACATGGTTCTGTCTGTATCACACAATGATGGATTATTTAGAAGTAATCTGTACTTCTGTGTGCCGGATTATTTAGAAGTAGTCTGTACTTCTGTATGACAACTAATAAAGAAACTATTTAGAGAAATCCCTCTTTGTGTGGTACAGAGTGAAGCATTTGTCACGATGCAGGGGGACTTTGCACAATGTGCAAAAATATCTGGTCTCACTCCTGATGCCACGCCTACTGCAGACACGACATTTCCTACACGGTGGCTTTTTCTTGGGGGTGGCTTTGTATGCAACCATTACATGCTTCACAAAGCCACCCACTAATCTGCTCTGCGGGTCCCCCAGTGGGGCCCTAGGGTCGACACGCCCCACCTGCTCAGCCCCTGCCTCCTCCTCATCCCCACCCCCTGCCTCCTCCCCTGCCTCCTCCCCTGCCTCCGCCTCCGCCTCCATCTCCGCTGTCACCCCAGGAATCTTCTTCTCTTTACCGTCTGTGTAGGTCCGCGCCACAGCCCTGGTGAACCGGAAGAGGTTGTAGTAATGCCCTTGTGGGTGCTTTTTTTTGTACAAGACAAAAGCGTTGAAGATACATATTTGGATCAGATACATCACAAACTTTTTGGTCAACTTTCCAGTCTTACGTGTAACCGGATAGTACGATATATTCTGATCCAGCTGATCGACGCCGTTCATGAATTTATTGTACTCCATGATTGATGATGGCTTGAGCATCTCCACCCTCAGCGCTTTGCCCTTCTTCTGCTTCTGCCACACCATCGCCTTTTCCATGGTGTCCTCGTGGAAGCTGCTGATGGTCTTCACGATTCTTTTATCGCGCCATGCCACGATCAGGACCTCCTTGTTGTTGACCGCAATGCGCTCCCCCACACCGATGTCACGTTTGGTCATGTTCTTGATGATGGCTGGCTCGCCCCGGTGCTACCTGAGGGTACCACAGACGTCGGTCCTCAACTGTCGGAGCCTGGCGGACATACGTACCGAGTTGTAGAAGTTGTCCATAAAGAGCGTATAGCCGGCCCCAGACAGACATCCAAGCAGACCGACGACCGTGTCCCCCAGGAGCGAGCCTTCCCGACAATATGGCTTAAATGAAAAGCAATATCCTGTGCGAGATTCGCACAGGAAGTAAGACTTGATACCATAGCGGGTGGGCTTGTTTGGGTTGTAGACCCGGAAGGTCAGGCGGCCTCGCCATGCCATCACCCCCTCGTCAATGGCGAGCTCGCGTTCAGGCTGGTACAGCTCCTTGCACCTCGCGTTTACATGGTCAACAACACTGCGTACTTTGCACAATTTGTCTCTAACTTCCAGGGAAGTATTGTCCGCAAAGTGGAGGAATCGCCAGATCAATTGAAACCTGTTGCGTGGCATGGTCTCAGAGTAGTACGGTGTGTACATCATGTCGTCAGTGGTCCACATCTGGTCCACGCGAGGCTTCCGCAGGACACTGCTAAGGAAATTGAGTCCAAGTTCAAGTTCAAGTTCTTTAATAGTTGTCATACAGAAGTACAGAATACTTTCATACAAAATGCTTCTTACTGTTACGCTCCAGAGACTGTGCTAGACAAGATAGTATCAAATAACATAATAACATAATATAGCATGAATTTAGAAGAAGAAAAATGAGGTCACAGTGTTCGGTATAGACATATGTACAATGCTCTGAGTTACCATATAATATACAATACACAATACTATGCAGTGTACTAATGTACAGTACTATCTAGTGCAAAGCAGAAATGGGATGAGGTACAATTTTAGGTACAATTTACAGTAAGGTGTACGAGTTGTAGTGCAATCCTTCATCCATAAATATAAAGTGTGGGGAGTGGGTGCTACAGTGTGTTTGTTTAAAGTGGGTGTGTGCTATAAAGTGTGTGGAGTGGGTGCTACAGTGTGTTTGTGTAAAGTGAGTGTGTGCGTGTGGATGTGTGTGCTATGTGCGTTTGGTGGTTGTTGGTGTTTAGTGTTCATTCATTGTTCGTTTAGCAGCCTGATGGCCTGGGGATAGAAGCTTCTTCTGAGTCTTTCTGTGCTCGCCTTGAGACTCCGGTATCGCTTGCCTGACCGCAGCAGTTCAAAGAGGCAGTTGTTCGGGTGACTGGAGTCTTTAATGATTCTCTTAGCCTTGCCCTTGCAACGCTTGTAGTAAATGTTCTGGAGGGTGGGGAGCCCCCCTCCAATTGTGCGTTCGGCTGAACGTGTCACTCTTTGTAGTCTGCTTCGGTCTTGTGCAGTGCTATTCCCAAACCAGGAGGTGATGTTTGCCGGTCAAGATGCTCTCTATTGTACATGAGTAGAAGTTCTTAAGGATCTTCTGGCTGACTTGGAACTTCCTTAGGCGCCTGAGGAAGTAGAGGCGTTGTCGTGCCTTCTTCACAACACTGTCAATGTGTGTGGTCCGAGGAACTTCTTCAGCTCCTTCAATGTGAGGGGCTTCCAAAGCAGTGCCCTGCTACTGGTTAGCGTGGGGTCCAGCCGGGCAATGGACTGCTCAGCGTAGAGGTTGGACTGGGCAACAATAGAGTTCAGAAAAGCATCTGTCAGGAACAGATCCATCCATTTCACAGGCCGGTAAGATTTGAGTGCCTTGGCGTCCTGGAGCAACCCCGGTTGGGCTGTGAAGGGGATCCTTTGAGGCACCCAGCCCTCACGAGACCAGGCATTCTCCTCTTCCTGGCGGATCGCAGCCCTGCTCTTCGCTCCTCCGCGTCGCACGCCACAACCTGTCAATTATACAAATATACTATAACACCCCTACTGTAGACATTCATATGCCACGTAGTTACAAACTGTGTGAGTGAATGAGTGAGTGTGTGTGGGGTTCAGATGTCAGAGCTGGACGTGGTGTGGGGGTCAGAGGTCAGAGCTGGAAGTGGTGTGCAGAGTGAGGCCAACTTACCGCTCTTAGATGTGCGTTTCCGCCCTGCAACGGGTTCCGGCATGTCCAGACTAGCATCCAGTTCTAGAATCACATGATGTAATACATTACACTAGGGCAACGTATTGTCATTGTATTTACCACCATCACCACTAGACCAGGCCCTGCAGCAGCCAGTCACCACCAGGCCCAGGCCCTGCAGCAGCCAGTCACCACCAGGCCCAGGCCCTGCAGCAGCCAGTCACCACCAGGCCCAGGCTCTAGCAGCAGCCAGTCACCACCAGGCCCAGGCTCTAGCAGCAGCCAGCTACCACCAGGCCCAGGCTCTAGCAGCAGCCAGTCACCACCATGTACAATTACCTGCAGGAGTAGAATGTGATCCTATGTCGTTGCCAGTCTCAGCGTCACTATCTGCAGGGTCTGCGCCAGAATCTGAATTGGATTAAATTCATTCAGTAAGTAAGTCTCATAAAACACAATAGTAATACATTTACACATACATAAATGTAGTTAGTACATACCCAAGCATGTTGGTGTATTGGCCCCGGATTCGGTGTCGGAGCCTGTATGAACACAAAATAAATCAGCGGCCATTGTACATCAAAGCATGTACATGTGTGTGTGTGTTGTAATCAATGGAATTTTACATATGCTACACAACCATGTATTTAAATATAGGCCTCACCATGTGCCCATGCCATTGTGTGTGTGTGTATGTGTGTGCTGTAATCAATGGAATTTGCATATAGAGGCCTCACCATGTACTGCGAAGTTCAAAGGTGTTGGAGAGGATTCATGCCTTTTGATCTTGTGTGTGTGTGTGTACACACACTGCACACACACACACACACACACACACACACACACACACACACACACATACACACACATCAAAGGGCATGGACACATGGTGAGGCCTGCATCTACACACACACACACACATCCATGTAACCTAAATGTAGACAACTTCAAAGGGCTGGCATCTACACACACACACACACACATCCATGCAACCTAAACCATGCATTTAAATATAGGCCTCACCATGTGCCCATGCCATTGTGTGTGTGTGTATGTGTGTGCTGTAATCAATGGAATTTGCATATAGAGGCCTCACCATGTACTGCGAAGTTCAAATGTGTTGGAGAGGATTCATGCCTTTTGATCTTGTGTGTGTGTGTGTACACACACTGCACACACACACACACACACACACACACACACATACACACACACATCAAATGGCATGGGCACATGGTGAGGCCTGCATCTACACACACACACACACATCCATGTAACCTAAAGGTAGACAACTTCAAAGGGCTGGCATCTACACACACACACACACACACACATCCATGCAACCCAATGTGTAGCAGCACATGGCCATCAACTATATCGATTTGAACATAAAACAATATTCACATTGCAACATGATACCACGTCGACCACAATATTCACATTGCATTAGTAAACATGACGTACCATTGCCCCGTCGACCACCACCGCGTCCCACGTCTGGCTCGTGCGATGAATCAGACCCATAACACCTCCGACCCAAGCCGAGATCATCGTCAGATGATTCCGGAGCTAGAATATAATAAATGCATATCAGCGTTGGTTTGGCGAACTAACGTTACATAGTCACAGAATAAGCGTTAGGTAAATCATCAAATACACGTTTCACACACACACACACAATCACATGCATATCGGCGTTGGTTTGGCGAACTAACGTTACATAGTCACAGTATGTAAATCATCAAATACACGTTTCACACACACACATATATATATATATATATAAGACCGTGTAATTACCTGGTGGTTCCCAATCGGCGCTCCCATCAGATTCGTGGGCGGTCGAATCGCTGTCCCCTGACTCGGATGAAGAAGCTATGACCACAGCGGCAGTCTTCCTCTTCCTCGAACTGCGTCGGGGAGAGCCGCTCCCGGTCCCGGGGCGAGACGCGTTGCTGGGCCCAGCAACGGTCTCACGGCTCTCTCCGATCGGAGCTACCAAAGTCGTTGGTGCTGCTCCTGCTCGAACAACCGCGGGTCCAAACGCCAGCTTCGTCTGAACAAAGCGACCCGCCGCCGGATTGTCCCCTCGCTTACCTACACTACGTCTCTTCATACTGATCTAATAATCTAAATGAAACTACTAACTGATCAAACTACTATTACTACTACTGAAATAGACTAGCTAGACTACACACTAATCCCTCGAATAGTACTACTACTTAGCACGACTAAGTACTTTCTAAAGCACAGCTGAAACCTTACAATTAGTCTGATACTACCACTATACTGTATAACACTATAAATATAGACTATAGGCTGATCTAAATTCAAATATCTCTCTCAATCTCTCTCTCTCTATCGCTCTATCTATCTCTCTCTCTCTCTCCTCCAAAACCTCGTCGATTCTGGGATCGCGCTAACGTTTTATACCTGTGGTTACATTGGCCAGGTATGCTGGCCAATCAAATGCCAGATTCATTGTGGGGTACAATATTCCCCCTATTGTGATAGTGTTAGAAAATAGGGGGACACTGCCACCTAGTGAAATTTGAGAGGAAATGCAGTTTCCGGTTAAAATTTTCTGCCAAAAGCTCGGCGGTGAAGTTCAGACGGGGAAAATCGAAAAAAGATGTAAACAGATCGAAGACGCTGTAAAGCGTCTTCGGCACCTTGAGCATGGCCGGGAAAGACGTGAAAAGACGTTTCCTGGCACCCAAAGTGTTAACAGCAGGAAAAAAACATGTAATGTTATGATGTATACATATCAGCAGCAATATTTTAATGTAAAATGTACATTAATCAGTATTGATTCCTTAACTTTACAAGTTACAAGTAGATGTACAAGTTACAAATGTACAAGTAGATTACCATTTAGATTATGGTTGAATAAACATTGATGTCTAACATTGATTCAATATAAAATCAACTAAAATGTGCATGTAGATTACCATTTAGATGATGGTTGAATCAACATTGATATAGTATCAGTTATGGTTGACACCTAACGTTGATTCAACATGTAAGTCATAGACAACGATTTGTATAATTTCGATGTCAGGCTTCAACATAGATTCAATATTTCTGCCTAACCCTATTTCAACGTTGATTCACTCATTTTTTGCTATCTGGGAACCCTCTTTGCGCCGCCCCTGTGCCTCACATAGATCCCCTATCAGCTCTATCTTTAATTTTTCTAAATGTTCAGTTGCTATCGCATGCACTCATCTGTGGTTCACTACACACATGAGTGCATGCTTACCAACTGTTCGCCTGTTTTTACTACAACACTACATCTAAGAAGGGAGATCCCCCCTTGAATGGCCCTTCTAAGGTTTCTCTCCTCCACATTGCCTGTGGTGCATTTTTTCCTATTGCTAGGTTTTAGTGAGTTTTTCCTTACCTTCGCGTGGGGTATGTCTGGGAGTGTTGCATTTATTTAAAAATTTTTGGACCTTATGGTGTTCTTGTTTTGTTCTTGACTTATTGTGATGTTTCTTCTTGACTTGTTTAAAGAAGACGTGTACGGCCCATGGGGACATTAACGTGTGTTGTCGGGCCTTACAAATAAATTTGATTTGATTTGATTTGATTTTATCTTAGCAAGGAAGGTGCCGCTGCAGCCGGGCCAAGCACTGCTGCACCGAGGAAAAGTGTTCGTCAAACTACAATGTCTGAGTGCAACCGAGGCAAGCCCATCAGCACAGCATTATCAGCCAAGCTAACTAACCTCCTAGCCCAGTGGATTGCAATCAATTGCCGGCCTATCAGCGTGGTTGAAGATGATGGACTCAAGCTTCTTCTCCGGGCGGCAACAGGCAACAAACTACCTGCGAGGCGAATCATCATGAGGAGAATCCATGACCAACACGCCACAGAGAAAGCTGTGAAAGATAAGAAGTTGGCCGGGGCGGCGTGTGTAGCACTGACTGGGGACCATTGGACATCTGTCAGCAACAATAACTACCTAGGCGTTACTGTACACTTCATCGATGTCAGCTGGGAACTTCACTCGTTCACCTTGGGTACGTTTATGTAATTTAATTTGTTTAATTTACCACGGTTAAGTTGGTTTCAGGCTGGATAACCAGCCATCCAACCATAGCATATAACCATCCAACTGGCTGAATATTCATTCCAACCTGAAACCAACCCACCGCGGCATGTAATTTAGCTAATTCAGCTTAACATTTACACAGCTTTAGCTAACGTTATCAGGAATCGATTGATTAATTTGACCAAAGGCCAACAACATTAGCTACGTTTGCTATAGCCCCGACAACGCCGGCCTGCTGATTTTTTGTTGATTACTACTAGCAAACTTATTCTGATCTACTTTGTCTGTCCTAACGTTAGGTGTGATTAAAACAGAGGAGCACCACTTTGCTGAAGCGTGTGCCAGGCAGTTTCTGGACGTCGCTAATCAGTGGGGGATAGCCGACAAAATCACCACCATTGGGACAGACAGTGCTTCCAACATGATAGCAGCAGGGAGGATACTGCCATTCGAGCACATGCCCTGCGTTGCGCACCTTATACAGAGGGCCATTGTAATGTCACTTCGGGATAGTGGTTTTGATGGTGTCCTGGCCAAGTGTCGAAAAGTGGTCGGACATTTCAAACACAGTCCGGCAATCTCAGATGAGCTGAATGTCCAGCAAGCATCCAGTGAACAAGAGCCAGAGTCACTTGTGCAAGATGTTCCAACACGTTGGAATTCTACCCTCGAGATGATCAAGTGTTTGAGGCGCAACAGAGTCCCAGTGCACGCAACGTTGGCCCAGCATAAACACAAACTGGTCCTCCCAACAGATGCTGAATATGAGAAGTTGGCAAAGCTGGAGAAACTTCTGGAGCCACGCAGATGTGGTCTACAAAGATAGTGTGTTAAATTGGCATACAACTTCTTTTAAAAGTCACTTTGTATTTAATTAAGAAATGCATGCCATTAAATGTATAAATGATTCAGAATCAGAACTTAAAAAAGTGTAATCTTAGTTAAAAGGTGTGTGTGTGTGTGTGTGTGTGTGTGTGTGTGTGTGTGTGTGTGTGTGTGTGTGTGTGTGTGTGTGTGTGTGTGTGTGTGTTTACACCGAGGTTGAACCGGTGCAGTTCTTTAAAAAATAACTCATAGTGCAGCACTGAGTGCCATGCTATGAGCTTGTATATCTGCTATTTTTTAAAGAACTGAACCGGTTCAACCCCGGTGGACAAGTTCAAGTTCAAGTTCAAGTTCTTTAATAGTTGTCATACAGAAGTACAGAATACTTTCATACAAAATGCTTCTTACTGTTACGCTCCAGAGACTGTGCTAGACAAGATAGTATCAAATAACATAATAACATAATATAGCATGTAATTTAGAAGAAGAAAAATGAGGTCACAGTGTTCGGTATAGACATATGTACAATGTTCTGAGTTACCATATAATATACAATACTATGCAGTGTACTAATGTACAGTACTATCTAGTGCAAAGCAGAAATGGGATGAGGTACAATTTTAGGTACAATTTACAGTAAGGTGTACGAGTTGTAGTGCAATCCTTCATCCATAAATATAAAGTGTGGGGAGTGGGTGATACAGTGTGTTTGTTTAAAGTGGGTGTGTGCTATAAAGTGTGTGGAGTGGGTGCTACAGTGTGTTTGTTTAAAGTGAGTGTGTGCGTGTGGATGTGTGTGCTATGTGCGTTTGGTGGTTGTTGTTGTGTAGTGTTCATTCATTGTTCGTTTAGCAGCCTGATGGCCTGGGGATAGAAGCTTCTTCTGAGTCTTTCTGTGCTCGCCTTGAGACTCCGGTATCGCTTGCCTGACCGCAGCAGTTCAAAGAGGCAGTTGTTCGGGTGACTGGAGTCTTTAATGATTCTCTTAGCCTTGCCCTTGCAACGCTTGTTGTAAATGTTCTGGAGGGTGGGGAGCCCCCCTCCAATTGTGCGTTCGGCTGAACGTGTCACTCTTTGTAGTCTGCTTCGGTCTTGTGCAGTGCTATTCCCAAACCAGGAGGTGATGTTGCCGGTCAAGATGCTCTCTATTGTACATGAGTAGAAGTTCTTAAGGATCTTCTGACTGACTTGGAACTTCCTTAGGCGCCTGAGGAAGTAGAGGCGTTGTCGTGCCTTCTTCACAACACTGTCAATGTGTGTGGTCCATGTCAAGTCCTCGGATATGTAGGCTCCGAGGTACTTAAAGCTGTTGACTCTCTCAACCGGTGCCCCGTCGATGCTGAGGGGGCTGTAGTCCTTGACCCCCGACCTCCTGAAGTCCACAATCATCTCCTTTGTTTTGCTGACGTTCAGGGAGAGGCTGTTTTCCTGGCACCATCCCGCCAGGACCTTGACCTCTTCCAGGTAGGCCCTCTCGTCGTTGGCAGAGATCAGGCCCACCACCACTGTGTCGTCAGCAAATTTGATGATTGTTGTATTGCTACTCCGCTGAGCCACACAGTCGTGTGTGTACAGGGAGTAGAGGAGGGGACTCAGAACACAGCCCTGGGGGGCCCCTATGTTGAGGGTGATGGATGAGGAGGTGCAGTTGCCTGCTCTCACCACCTGGGGTCTGCCAGTCAGGAAGTCCAAGACCCACTGGCAGAGGTCATAGCCCAAGCCCAGGTCCCTGAGCTTGGCTATGAGTATGGAGGGGACTATGGTATTGAATGCCGAGCTGTAGTCGATGAATAGCATTCAAGCATTCAAGGGGCCTCTGTGTGAGATTGTGTGAGTGTGAGATTCAGAACAAGTGTAATCTGAGTTAAATGAATTAGCCATATTTTGTGTGTGTGTGTGTGTAGGTACATCACTGAACTCCTTGGTGGGGAAAAGTATGTATCCTGCTCTGTGGTTCTACCTGCCCTGTGCCACCTGAGTCCAGCACGCAATGAAGATCTCAGATGATGATCCTACCTACATCGTGCGATTCAAGAATGCCTTCACCAAGGACCTCAACCAGCGGAGGGAGAAAACAAACCTGGAATGGCTGAAAGGGGAGCATGTCTATGTTCCATGGGTCCTATGTTCCCCGCTTGATTGAATGCATGATTGAACATTTTAGACCACCAGCCCTGATTCCAAACTCTTACTTTTTTTTTCATCAATCAATTAATTATTATTTTTTTTGTTCATCAAAGGTGGCTACTGCTGTCGATCCACAATTTAAGGACCTCAAATGCCTGCCCAAAGCAGAGAGGGGGCCAGTGTGGGCAACACTGAGTGAGTTGGTGAAGGGAGAAGAACCTGCTCTGCAGCCGCCGAGGGAGGAGAACCCTGAGCCACCTAAAAAGAAAACAGCCCTTCTACTGATGGGATCAGAGTCAGTCGGATGACGACACACCAGTACGCAATGCTGTGGAGAGGTACAAGGTAGAGCCAAGTGCCAAGTGCCAGCTTGGATCAGTGTCCACTGAAGTGGTGGTCAGACCAGGCATGCGTTCTTCATGGGACGGGGTTGCAACCCCAGATAAGTACTCGCTATTTGCATATCAATAGCACCAGTCGTCAGGTGTGTTAAATACGTTCTCAGATACATTCACACCTAACTTGTTGTGAATGACATGTGTTACATTCCATTCGTAGAGGCAATTAGGCACTGTCTTTAGTCTGTGCTCAAGCGAGGGGACATTAAATGCGCATTCGCGGGAGCGCGCGCACACGCCGGGAGCGCGCGTGCACGTAGCGCCATTAAGTGCGTGCAACCCCAGATGATTTCAATAACGCACCACTGGGTCAGACCACACTGCTGTCGATGGTAAGCTGGCCCACATTGCCCTGAAGTACTTCGGGACCCCTGCCTCAACTGTCCCATGCGAGAGACTGTTCTCTTTATCAGGCCATATTGTACAGAAGAAGAGAGCTAGTTTGTCACCAGCCAATGTGAACAAGCTGGTCTGCCTGAGTGACTGGTGGAAGAAGTAGAGATTGGACTGATTGAGTCAAGCCATGTCACATAGCTACTGAGTGACTGTACTGGTAACATTATTTGTGTTCTGAATAAAACAATTTATTAAACACAAGTACATCTTATTGAACATTATTTTGATATTTCATTACCATTATCATAGCAAAGCAGCTTTTTCAAACAGTCTGTAATGCATTTTGGAAACGGGAGATGGTGTAATGGGCCACCTGGCCTGAGAAACGTAAGGAGGAAAGAAAAAGTAAGGACTTACTTCTGGTCATTATTTGGGTAGAACACACATATTTTGAATGCCTTCTGCAGACTTCAAATGAGCCATTTTAATCTAGGATTGCAGATAGATTAATCTAGATAAAATAAATAATAATCTATGCCCACCTCTAATATATATACATAGATTTTTACTGTATACATATACATCCGCACATGTCTGTATATACCTGCATAATCCTTTTTATAATTCCTTAGATACTATATCTATGTCCGTACATATCCCTTACCTACTCTTACTAGTTATAGAGCTGGCCAGTATGACTTACTACACTACTACTACATAATGTACTATACATGTGATTAGCACTATTAGTTAGTAGTACTAATTCATATATTTTATATCCAGCTTAATAACCTGTACATTGTATATTACTATTGGACTTTACTGTTACATTTGCACACCGCCCTGTTTCTATTCTCACCTCCATCTCGAAAGTCATGGAAAAAATAGTCTACGAACAGGTCGAAAAGTACCTAGCGGAAAAAAATCTAATCTACGAATTCCAATCTGGCTTCAGAACATCCCACTCCACTGACACATGCCTTCTCTATTTGAATGACCACATCAAACAAGAGGTGGACGCAGGCAAATACTGCGGCATGGTCATGCTGGACCTACAAAAGGCCTTTGACACGGTCAATCACTCCATTCTGATTGACAAGCTAAAAGCAATTGGTTTTGATAGTCTATCAGTGAGCTGGATGCAATCCTACCTTGAGGGGAGGGAACAGATGGTGGAGGTAAACGGTACCCTATCCCCCCCTCTCACAGTGAGCTGTGGTGTTCCACAAGGAAGCATACTAGGACCGCTACTGTTCCTAATTTATGCAAATGACATGTCGTCAGCTTGTGACTGCAACTTGTTCCTGTTTGCGGACGACTCAGCCCTGCTGGTCTCTGACAAGAACAAGTTACAGGTTGAAAAAACCCTCAGCTCGGAACTAGGCAGAATCTGCATATGGCTCGCTGATAACAAACTATCATTACACATGGGCAAAACAGAGTCCATTCTCTTCGGTTCAAATAACAAACTCAGCAAGACCGACGGCTTCTCAGTTACAGTGGGTGACAATATTGTCACAAGGAAAGATGAAATTACCTACCTGGGTTCCATCCTAGAGGCTAATCTCTCCTGTGACAAAATGGCATCCAATGTAATAAAAAAAGTCAACCAACGAACTCGATTCTTGTACCGGATCTCCTCTCTGGTAAACAAGAATACCCTGAAGACTCTGGCAGGAGCACTCATTCAGGGGTACTACGACTATGCTTGCACCTCATGGTACCAAAGCACCTCAAAGGCGCTAAAAACAAAATTACAAACATCTCAAAACAAACTGGTCAGACTACTGCTTGACCTTACTCCTAGAACCCACCTCACCCCTGCCCACTTTGACAACCTAGGATGGCTTAGAGTAGATGACAGAGTACAGCAACTTGCAATGGGCCTGGTCTACAAGATACACTACACGACCAAGGTACCCATGTACATGGCAAAATACTTCCCAAAGGTCAGTGAATACCACGATCACAACACCAGAGGGAGCTCCACAAATCATGTTAAACCCAGATTCGGCTCAAATAAGGGACTAAACACGTTTCGCAATTATGCCACATCAATGTGGAACGCCCTACCCAAAGCTGTAAAGGAATGTGGATCACTACCCACTTTCAAAACCTCTCTCAAGAGACACCTACGGGAGACTGCAATTCAACACTGGCCCCTGTAAATATCCTAACCCAACCCCCTCCAATGTACAGTCATTTACCTAGTATGGTTTTGTCAATAGTCCAATGTACAATTTTGTTTGTTTGTACAGAGTCTCCCCCCCCCTCAATGTACAGTTTTGCTTGTCTATACAGTGTGCCCCCCCCCCCCCCCCAACCACCTCCAATGTAAATTACCCAGTATGGTTGTCAATATCCCAGTGTACCCAACCCCCCCCACCCAACCTCCTCCAATGTACAGTTTCTACGTCAAATGTATATACTCCCTTTTCTTGACTCCTTCTGTATCATAAACAGTACTGTATTTGCAAATCTGGTATGTCATAAATGTATAGATGTAGCAGTACTGACTATCTGTATGTCATGTATGTCATATATGTCCTGATGAATTGAAAATGGGGGACCCTGGTGGAAACAAGACGAAAGTCTTTCTCTGGTCTGCATCCCCTTAACAATTGTGTGTATTGAGCTGTACTGTATTGTACCCATTCTGCAATCTGTTAATAAAGTTTTCAATCAATCAATCAATGGTTGGATGCCAAACTCGTTGTACTGTACTTGTGCTGCATAATGACAATACATTTTAATCTAGGCTAATTTCTGTTATGTTATTGACTACACACAATATTTTCTACCTCTCTCTACACTGACTACAAGACTCGCTGCTTACTTAGATCACCTATACATCTACATCACTAATGCATCACTCTTAACTCTTTCTGCGACAAACCCGAGTATACTCAGGTTTTGATCCTTTGATATTTTTCCTCTGATCCCCATTCTAACCACTCACACGGACCTCCCTGTATCTCCCTTGCACCGCTGCCTACGTTATAATTGCAATGACAATCTAATCCTGCCAGGTGGCAGTATGGCCTACCTTTTGAACTTGGATGGTTTATTCTGGGGACACCCTTTTTTTTTTTTCAAGAACTCCTCCCCCTCAGAGGACAGAGCGACAGAGCGATTGCTGGGAGATTTTATCACCTCAAACCTATTTCCCGTATACACAGGGGCAGACCTAGCACATTTGGCGCCCTAGGCGAACTTCACCACTGCGCCCCCCCCCCCCCCCCTCCCAAAATCAAAACATCTTCACCCTTTCACTGCCGCGCTACCAAACGGTTAACCCTTCTTACTGCGACAATACACAGAAGGTTAACCCTTTCACGACCGTTGGTTGTGTGATAGTAAAGGGTTAACCCTCTGTCATGTGGCAGTGAAAGGGTTAAGAGTTATACAGTAAAGTACTGCACCTTTATTTTTTACAAGCAAGAACAAGAGCTAAGAATAAATGTAAAGTGCACACTAAAGAATTAAAACAAATAAACAACTTAGCTAACACACAATAATAACAATAACAAACAATAAAATAATGTGCAAATTTGCTTTCAAAGAAAATTAAGAAGAAATGTAAAGTGCACACTAAATAATTAAAACAAACAACTTAGCTAACAATCAATAATAATAATAATAACAATAACAGACAATAAAATAACATGCAAATTTGCTTTAACACTTTGAATGCCGAAGACGTGTATTGTCTTATCATGCCCCCCGTTGAGTGCCGACGACGTGTATTGTCGTTTGATTTTTTTATTAGCGATCTGAATTCATATTTCATCAACCGAGTCTCCCGTTGGTACAGCAGACCCTAGGAGCTCAGATGGGAAAATACCGCCCCCTATCGTCTATCCCTGTGTAACTGCAGGTCATTCGATTATACTGCTGGATCCCTGTGGGGGGAGCCTACTGGCTCCACTGTGCTGGCAAGCCGTCTGATGATGAGGGAAGTTATCGTGAGTTGGAAAGCAGCGTGGAATATATATTTACAGCAGCCAATAATCAATCAATAAACGCGATCGATATTTGGAATGGCGATCAGGAATTGGAATAATCTTTTTGGACAACATCTAATCTAAGGTAAGGAGTCTATTTTACCAGTTTTAGGATAATCAGAGCTGTATTCACTGAGATATCAGCATGTGCCGTGTGTGTATATGTGTGTGTGTGTGTCTGTGTGATCTTGAGGAAATGAGAGATTAGATTTTTCAGCCCGCTTCTATAGCGTGCATAAGTACACATATACTATCGATAATCTAGCGTTTATTTGAAGACGATTCATAAATAGGCTGACAAATGACAACGTGTCTAGTGTATTCGAGAATATTCCAATAAATGCCGTTTATGGGGGAATCTTTCAATTTTCCGGACATTTTCGAGAGAACGATAGCTTTTCGAAATGCTATAAAAGGGATATGAACCGATTAAAAAAACAATCCGTTTCGACAATGTTGACTGCAAACAAGTCATTGATAAGCGACGGGCAGATTAGACACATAGCCATAATTTAAAACATAGATTATGCGTTTTTAACGCTAACATTGAAGTGGATGATGGCATTCAAGGGGGTAAAAAAGGAAAACAAGGCCGGCACTGATAGTGTTAAAAGAAAATTATGTATTGTAAAATATGTTACACATATATAATCAAAATATAATATCCTAAATAAACAAACAAATAAATACAAATTACAAATTCACTTTGTCTAAAGAACTATTTACATTCCACTCCCTATCATCACACTTCAAGGTTAGCCTGTAGCTCCTACTGGTTTCCATTTACAGTGCAATCCTTCTGGCCTTCCTCGCTGCAAAGTCATCAATCACATCATCATATGAAATCTGACCACCAACCTCATGGTTAATACTGATTACAGCCAGACCACTGAGGCGTTCCTCAGGTATGTTTTCAAGAGTTTTAATTTGTGGCCGGATAGCGCAGCGGACTAAGCGTCTGTCTACCACCTCAGAGACACTGATATCGAATCCAGCTGTCAGTGGTGGCTCCGGCTTGGCCGGTCGTCATACTGACACAATTGGCAGTGTCAGCGGAAGGGAAGCCGGTGGGTGGTAATCTGGTCGCTGTAAACAGCGACTCCTACAGGTCGGTCAGGGCGCCTGCACATCGAGGAAGGGATCTGGGTGAGGTAGTGTGCCCTCCCACGCGTTACACTCACACAATGAGAGTCCTCGCTGCCAGGTGAAAAGAGGCTGCTGGCTGTCTCCTATGTATCGGAGGAAGCATGTGATAGACTTCAGGGCTCCCTAGACCGGCAAAAAGGGGGCAAATGCGCACAACGACCAGGAAGGGGAGGGGAGAATTGGCATAACGACTAAATTGGGATGGGAGGAAAATACAAGAAAAATAGGAGGAGAAAAAGTGGATACAAAAAATTGTTTTAATTTGGAAAAACTCTCGGCTGAAGCTACTGTTACTGGTAGCATTGCACTGATCCGCAGAACAATACACAAGTTGGGATATATTTCTGTGAGCTGCTTTGTGTGTATGAATTTCAAAAACTCAACAGTTGTCATGCTCTTTGATGGCAAGTCAGGTACATTTTACAACTCCTGAGCCAGCTCCTTCCCATCCAAATCAGATTGCCCTCCATGGTTTAACCCTTGTGCCTTGTTAACCCTTTTAGGTCGCGGGGCTTGTTTGGACCCGTGGGCGGAGAACAAAGGGATTTAGAATGACTCATAAATGCTCTGGAAGTCGCGCTTTTCAGAAATCTGTAAAAATAGAAAAATGACAATTTCGAGTGCTTTGAGATTTACTATATATGTCTCCTTACTTGCTAAACATAATACGATTTGTAAATACGTTTAATTCTTGCTAGATGGTATGCTTGTAATTATCTGCGTTTGCCAGAGAACTACAGCGCGTCACGAAACGCACGTCACGCACGCGCGCACACACACAAGAGAAGCGTGTGCGCTGTGAATAGGTGTTAGACCCCCGCGCAGAGGTGAGAGGTATCAGAGACTCGCTACCCCCCATCAGAACAGGTCCGCACAAACATTTCCGCTCAGTGGCAACCGGAAGTGCACTAAACCAATGCACTTGTATGGTAGGTAGCAATGTTTAGGTCTTATAATGCTAGTAAGTAAGTAAGTAAGTAAGTAAGTATTTATAAAGCACCTTTCATACATGTCATGTAGCTCAAAGTGCTGTACACAATTATAGGCATATATAACGATAAAAGCAATAAAGTCATAGTGATCAGTTAAGATCAATGTTAAAAAAAAAATAATAATAATAATAATAGTAACGTAAAAATGAAAATAACGTAAAAACAGTCATTTGCTTACCAGTTTGGGAGAACAGGTCCGCACAAACATTTCCGCTCAGTGGCAACCGGAAGTGCACTAAACCAATGCACTTGTATGGTAGGTAGCAATGTTTAGGTCTTATAATGCTAGTGTAGTTACGTTTTTATCAGTGGTCATAGTTGGGTCCATAGTGCTTTACCAAGTCCCATGGATCCATCAGTGGCCGTGTATTGTGTGCGTATGTACCCGTTCGCTCATGTGGTCAGTGGCCAGAGTTGGGTCCACAGGACTTATCCAAGTCCCATGGACCCATCAGTGGCCGCGTCTTGTGGTAGAAAGAAAGAAAAAGAAAAACGTATAAAGAAAACAGTCTAAAGTTTGAAAGTTTGGGAGGTCCGCAAAAACACGCCTTCAGCTCAGAAGCTGAGGCGTGTCAAAAACTTTTGAAAAACTGGAGGCGTGTCTCCTATTGTACCCATTCCTTCATCTAAGAAGTTTGAAAGTTTGGGAGGTCCGCAAAAACACGCCTTCAGCTCAGAAGCTGAGGCGTGTCAAAAACTTTTGAAAAACTGGAGGCGTGTCTCCTATTGTACCCATTCCTTCATCTAAAAAGTTTGAAAGTTTGGGAGGTCCGCAAAAACACGCCTTCAGCTCAGAAGCTGAGGCGTGTCAAAAACGTTTGAAAAACTGGAGGCGTGTCTCCTATTGTACCCATTCCTTCATCTAAAAAGTTTGAAAGTTTGGGAGGTCCGCAAAAACACGCCTTCAGCTCAGAAGCTGAGGCATGTCAAAAACTTTTGAAAAACTGGAGGCGTGTCTCCTATGTACCCGTTCCTTCATCTAAAAAGTTGGGTCCACAAGGCTTATCCTAGCCTCATGGATCCATCAGGTTTTTCCAAGCCATAACTATTTGTAAGCTAGACTGTATAGGTACGTTTTTAATTTTCCTTTAAAAATGTGTATAGAGCTGGCGTTTCTGATGTGTGTTGGTAGTGTGTTCCATAGTTTTGGGGCATAGTTGGCAAATGCCATACTTCCTATCCTTTTTTGGTTTCTGGGCGTGTCTAGTAAACCTGTAGTGGATGACCGTAGCGTTCTTGAGGGCAGATAACTAACTAGGGAATTTGCTATGTATTTTGGGCCTTGCTCATTAAGAGCTTTATATGTTAGGAAAAGGACCTTAAAATCAATTCTATGAGTTATTGGAAGCCAGTGCAGAGTGGCCAGGACTGGAGTGATATGTTCTCTTCTCCTTGTATGAGTTAGTAATCGAGCTGCAGAGTTTTGGATAAGCTGAAGCTTCCCAATGGTTGCTTTGGGAAGACCAGTGAACAGTGCATTACAATAGTCAAGCCGACTTGATACAAAAGCATGAATAAGTTTCTCTGCATCCTTTTTATTTACGAAAGGTCTTACTTTCGCTATGTTTCTTAGGTGGAAGAATGACGTTTTCATGGCCTTATTTATATGAGACTTAAAGGTCAGGTCTGAGTCCAAGATGACACCTAGGCTTGTAACCTCAGTCTTTACATAGGATGACAGACTCCCCAGGTTTTTACAAAGCACTTCCCTTTTCGCTTTTGGGCCGATCAATAGGATTTCGGTCTTGCTTTCGTTTAATTTTAGGAAGTTATTGTTCATCCACTTGTTTATTGCTAACAGACAATTTGTAATGGACTGTATGGCTGTAGTGTTATTTGGTTCTGCGGAGATATATAGTTGTGTATCATCAGCATAACTATGGAAGCATACATTGTGGTCTCGAATGATGTCCCCGAGGGGCAGCATATATAGTGAGAAGAGTAATGGACCAAGGCAGCTTCCTTGTGCGACTCCAAAATTGCTGTCATGTTCCTCGGATACATTGTCTCCAAGCTTAACATAGAACCTTCTCCCCTTAATGTATGTTATGAGCCAATTTAGTACATGATCGGAAAAGCCAACCAGTCTTTCTAGACGACTGATCAAGATATTATGGTCAATCGTATCGAACGCTGCACTAAGGTCCAATAGGACAAGAATTGAGACTTTGCCAGCATCGGAGTTTAGCCTGAGGTCGCTAACTATTTTGGTAAGGGCAGTTTCAGTGCTGTGATTTGTTCTGAAACCTGATTGTAGTTCCTCCATGATGTTATTATCTTTGAGAAAGGAGTTTATTTGTACTGAGACTATCTTTTCTAATATCTTGCTGATAAATGGAAGGTTCGATATTGGCCTATAGCTTTTTAGTTCGTTTACATCTAAGTTTGTTTTCTTTAGTAGTGGTTTTACTACAGCTGTTTTAAATGCATCTGGAAAAGTGCCTGTTTGAAGAGACATATTTATGATTTCAAGGACATGATTTGAGACACTATCAAACACCCGCTTGAGAAATGCTGTTGGTATAGGATCGAGGCAGGAGGTGGCGGAATTACACTCAGAGACAATCTTACAGAGGTCAGGTAATGTAATACATGTGAATTCCCCCATAGTTATCTCAGGTGGGGTTTCACTCATAGTCAGATCTATATCAGCGGTAATGCTTGCTCTAATCAATGATATTTTTTCATTAAAGAAAACTGCGAACTCTTCACATTTTGTGGCTGATTGCTGCGGTATATGGGGGGGTGGTATGTTAATCAGCCGGTCAATGGTGGAAAAAAGTACCCTGGAGTTACCCATATTTTCTGAGATCATTTTGGAAAAATATTCCTTTCTCGCAAGTTGTATTGCCTTATTGTATGCGCCCATGGCGTCTTTGTATAATTTAAAGTGAGCTGTGAGTTTGAGTTTCCTCCATTTTCGCTCGGCTATCCTACATTTTCTCTTGTTATCTTTAACATTGGTTTTATTTAGCCATGGAGAGATTCTATCAGTTTTTACCTTTTTAACCTTTAGAGGGGCAACAGTATCTAACACAGTTGACAAGGTGCTGTGGAAGTTTTGCACTTGCTGATTTAAGGAGGATTCACTGCATTGGTCATATGATTTCATCATACTAGAGAATTTTGCTTCAGCTCTAGCGTCCAGAAGCCTTCTGTGAACTAGGAATTCGCTTCTGGTCTTATGTAATATTAGGCTTGTACCATAGAACACACAATAATGGTCAGAAATTGGAATTTGTTTTACTGATATATTCTCAATGTTTAGCCCTGTTGTTATTAGTAGGTCCAGAGTGTTGCCATGTTGGTGGGTGGCCTCGTGAACATGTTGCATCAGTCCAAAACTGTCCAGTAGGTTCAGAAACTCACAACCCCTGGGGTCATCCTTTTTGTTGATATGAATATTTAGATCTCCATTAAGAATGATTCTATCATACCTGGTAATGCAGATCGATATGAGTTCTGAAAATTCCTGTATGAAGAGTGGCGAGTACCTTGGTGGTCGATACAATGTCACACATATTACTGGCATTTCTGTTTTCAATACAATAGCAAGGTATTCAAATGATAAAAATGTTCCCAGGTCAATATCATTGCACACAAATTGAGTGGAGATGATTGCTGCTATTCCTCCTCCCCTCCCACTCTGTCTGTTTGATTGATAGAATTTAAAATTGGAAGGGCAGGTCTCAATCAGTGTTGCTACACCAGTGATATTGTCTAACCATGTCTCTACTAAAAACATATGTGGTGTGGTGTGTGTGTATGTGTGTGTGTGCGCTGAGACGCAGCGTCAAGACGAAACTTGTGTCGAGTCTGCTTCTATGTGCAACAGAAACTCTGCAGCATCCTCGACAGTCCTGTATACCCACGTCGAGCTAAAACATTAACTAAGTATGGCAGAGTGCGTGTGTGTATATGAGTTATGAATAGCATCGATGCGCTTTGTGAAGGAAAGATGACGTCGCCTCTCTCTCTCTCTCTCTCTCTCTCTCGTCTGTCTGTCTGTCTGTCTGTCTGTCTGTCTGTCTGTCTGTCTGTCTGTCGTCTGTCTGTCTCTCTGTCTGTCTGTCTGTCTCTCTCTCTCTCTCTCTCTCTCTCTCCTCTCTCTCTCCCTCTCTCTCTCTCTCTCTCTCTCTCTCTCTCTCTCTTCTCTCTCTCTCTCTCTCTCTCTCTCTCTCTCTCTCTCTCTCTCTCTCTCTCTCTCTCTCTCTCTCTCTCTCTCTCTCTCTCTCTCTCTCTCTCTCTCTCTCTGTTGTGGGTGTGGTTTTCAATTGCAAATATAGCACTTAGAGGGAAATACCAGAGTCAATGGCCATGATTAGGTATGCAGATAGTGTATATTTTCTTTGGTAAACAATATTGTCACAAGGAAAGATGCAGACCAGAGAAAGACTTTCGTCTTGTTTACATCAGGGTCCCCCATTTTCAATTCATCAGGACATACATGACATACAGATAGTCAGTACTGCTACATCTATACATTTATGACATACCAGATTTGCAAATACAGTACTGTTTGTGATACAGAAGGAGATGTTTGAGTAGAAAGCCTTGGTCCAGTAGAGTATCCAATGTAATAAAAAAGTAGAGAGGTGAATACATACCTGTTTTCCAGTTGGAATGTTCTTATTATGATGCCACTGTGAAGCAGCTTAGATTAGACTCTCTGCCCAGCATCCCTCATAGTCATATTTCTCTGAATCCATCCATGTGGTACTGATACAATAGTGCATATTCAGAGAGAGATATAGGGAGAGGGAGAGAGAGCAAGACACACACTTTCTCGCTCTCTCTCTCTCTCTCTCTCTCTCTCTCTCTCTCTCTCTCTCCCTCTCTCTCTCTCTCTCTCTCTTCTCTCTCTCTCTCTCTCTCTCTCTCTCTCTCTCTCTCTCCTCTCTCTCTCTCTCTCTCTCTCTCTCTCTCTCTCTCTCTCTCTCTGTTGTGGGTGTGGTTTTCAATTGCAAATATAGCATTTAGAGGGAAATACCAGAGTCAATGGCCCATGATTAGGTATGCAGATAGGTGTATATTTTCTTTGGTAAACAATATTGTCACAAGGAAAGATGCAGACCAGAGAAAGACTTTCGTCTTGTTTACATCAGGGTCCCCCATTTTCAATTCATCAGGACATACATGACATACAGATAGTCAGTACTGCTACATCTATACATTTATGACATACCAGATTTGCAAATACAGTACTGTTTGTGATACAGAAGGAGATGTTTGAGTAGAAAGCCTTGGTCCAGTAGAGTATCCAATGTAATAAAAAAAGTAGAGAGGTGAATACATACCTGTTTTCCAGTTGGAATGTTCTTATTATGATGCCACTGTGAAGCAGCTTAGATTAGACTCTCTGCCCAGCATCCCTCATAGTCATATTTCTCTGAATCCATCCATGTGGTACTGATACAATAGTGCATATTCAGAGAGAGATATAGGGAGAGGGAGAGAGAGCAAGACACACACTCTCTCGCTCTCTCTCTCTCTCTCTCTCTCTCTCTCTCTCTCTCTCTCTCTCTCTCTCTCCCTCTCTCTCTCTCTCTCTCTCTCTCTCTCTCTCTCTCTCTCTCTCTCTCTCTCTCTCTCTCTCTCTGTTGTGGGTGTGGTTTTCAATTGCAAATATAGCACTTAGAGGGAAATACCAGAGTCAATGGCCCATGATTAGGTATGCAGATGATAATGGAAATGCCAGAGCCAATGGCCATTGAGAGCCAATGGCCCAAACTCAATATATATAAAGCACATGTTTACAAGAATCAGTCATTCAGTCAGTCATGGCATCCAGACGTCTCACCCCAGCTGAAGCCCTCGAATTGGTACTACTGACTGATGAAGAAGTCGATGAGGAATCTGGTTGTGAGAGCTTTTCACAGATGACGAAGTTTTATACGGAAGCGGTCTCGATCCAGTAGAGGAGTGAGTATATATATAAATATATATAAATAATGCCTGCTGCTTGTAATCTTTTAGACCTTGTGTGGCCAAACGAAATATTATAAATCATTGTTTTTCATTATAATCAGTGAACCAGCCGATGAAGAAGGCGAGGGTTCCAGAGGCCCACGTCTTCCTGTGGTCACTGGTCGGCCCAGAGCAACCAGACCCAGAGGTGGTGGTGGCCCTCGTCGGCGTGGAGCACCACCTGCCATTGATCCGGTTGAAAAGTGAGTACACTATATATAATAATATAATACTAGGTTGGTGATAATACACATTATTTATTCTGGGTTTTGATTGATTGATTAAATCATTGTTTTTCATTATAATCAGTGAACCAGCCGATGAAGAAGGCGAGGGTTCCAGAGGCCCACGTCTTCCTGTGTCACTGGTCGGCCCGGAGCAAACAGACCCAGAGGTGGTGGTGGCCCTCGTCGGCGTGGAGCACCACCTGCCATTGATCCGTTGAAAAGTGAGTACACATATATAATAATATAATACTAGGTTGGTGATAATACACATTATTTATTCTGGTTTTGATTGATTGATTAAATCATTGTTTTTCATTATAATCAGTGAACCAGCCGATGAAGAAGGCGAGGGTTCCAGAGGCCCACGTCTTCCTGTGGTCACTGGTCGGCCCGGAGCAAACAGACCCAGAGGTGGTGGTGGCCCTCGTCGGCGTGGAGCACCACCTGCCATTGATCCGGTTGAAAAGTGAGTACACTATATATAATAATATAATACTAGGTTGGTGATAATACACATTATTTATTCTGGGTTTTGATTGATTGATTAAATCATTGTTTTTCATTATAATCAGTGAACCAGCCGATGAAGAAGGCGAGGGTTCCAGAGGCCCACGTCTTCCTGTGGTCACTGGTCGGCCCGGAGCAACCAGACCCAGAGGTGGTGGTGGCCCTCGTCGGCGTGGTGGTGGTGGTGGTGGTAGGCCCAGATCGACAGCAGCCATACCCTGGAATGAACCCTGGAAAACAGAAAAGGACCACGACACAGCTCCGCAGCCTATACGGTTCACACCAGCAAGAGAACCTGGACATAAACTCAACCCAAGCTGCAAGTATACACCACTGGACCTATTCAAATTGTACATAGACAACAATGCAGTGGAAACACTTGTCAGGAACACAAACAAAAAAGCTGCAAAGAGCAAGGCAAGTGGCAAAAAATATAAATGGACTGACATCAACACCAATGAGTTGTACACATTTTTCTGACTGATTCTCTACATGGCAATTCTGAAACTGCCAGGAGTACAACAGTACTGGAAAAAGAACACCATTTTCAGCATATCATTTCCACCCACTGTCATGGCAAGGGACAGGTTCCGAACGATATCTTGGAACGTCCACATGAGTGATCCGGACAAGGATGTTGTGAATGACAGAAAGAAGGGGACAGCAGACTATGACCGCCTGTTCAAACTGAAGCCCCTTATGGACACCATCAGGTCTGCATGCAAAGCGCTCTACCACCCCAGGCAAAACATTTCCATTGATGAGAGGATGGTTGCAAGCAAGGCCCATACTTCTATGAAGCAGTACATGAAAGCCAAGCCAACGAAGTGGGGCTTCAAACTTTTTGTTTTGGCTGACAGTAGCAATGGCTACACTTCGGACTTTGCTGTTTACGCCGGGAAGTCAAAGTTCAAATCAGGCATTGGACTGGCGTATGACTCTGTCATGTCCCTGATAAAGCCAGCACACCTCAAGCAAGTACCCATGGGCAAGGGATATCATTTGTATGTCGATAACTTTTATACAAGTCCAAAGCTTTTCAGGGATCTGCATAGCCTGGGTGTCGGAGCATGTGGAACGTACAGAGACAACAGAAAAGAATGCCCCCGCACAGAGGTGAATGCTCTCAAAAAGAAGATGCTAGGGGCACCATCAGGTGGCTACGTGATGGCCCACTGGTCTTTGTGAAGTGGATGGACACACGTGAAGTCTCTGTTTGCTCCACAATCCACGAGTCATTCGCTGGAAAAACTGTGCTGAGGAGAATAAAAAACAAGCGCAGTGAGACCTGGTCCATTGAGAACATTGCATGCCCAACACCTGTCCTGGAGTACAACAAGTACATGGGAGGCGTTGATTTGTCTGACCAACTCATCCAGTACTACTCTGCACACCACAAGACCATGCGATGGTACAGGACTTTGCTCTATCATTATCTGGACATTGCCACCGCTAACTCCTACCTTCTTCACATGGAGCTGTGCAGAGAGCAGCAGGTGCAGCCGATGACCCACCTGGTCTTCCAGCAGGAGCTGGTAGCTGAGCTGTGTGGCATCACAGTTGTACAGGTGCCAGTGGACAATCTACCCACAGCACCAGTGGACCGCCTACCAAGGAACCATTCACCTGTTGCGATCACGCAACAGGCAGATAAATCCCAGAAGGCCACGGCTGGCCGCCTGTTTTGCGTACATTGTAAGATGAAGACCCCCTGGAAGTGCGGTGAATGTGGTGTGGCCCTCTGTCTCATTCCAGACAGGAACTGCTTTTTCACATATCACTTAGTGTGATACAAAACAGGCAGATACAACCATGAGGAGACACCTATTTTTTTTATACATGTGCATAATTTTATTTTTTTTGAGATTTTGCCTAAATTCATTGTGGTCGCGCTCTCTGCCAAATATCATATGAGGCACCTTGTATTACTATTGTAATCCAAAAGTGATATATAGGGTTGTTCATTGTACAATACAATTGATACAGTTGATGTTTCTTGTTGATTATTATTCTCTATGTGTTTTAATAAAATTGTGTGATATTCTATTCCAGTTGTCTTTGGTCTTGTTTTCTCTGGTTATGATCATGTTATTAGTGTGTGTGTAAAAAACTAATTAATATAATATTAAATGTCTCTCTCTCTCTCTCTCTCTCTCTCTTGAAATCTACAGTTACACATTGCTGTATTTAGTGAGGTAAATGAGTACAAGACATGTTTCACAGACACCACACACACACATAACACACACACATACACAGACAGACAGACACACACACACATTTACATTTACACATTTACACATTACATTTACATCTAGTCTAGTTTGCTTATTTTTTTTTGATATGGTACAGTACTGTAGATACAGACACAGACACACACACACACACACAGAAACACACACACACAGGCTAGGCCTCCTGCTGGGTCCATTCACTGGAATAACAAAGGAATGAATGGGCCTTTGCTCAGGTGTGAAATGGTGCTAGTGACAATGATCACATTGAATTCTGGGAGTGTAGTTCTCTCATCAGATAGCTGAATGAACTTGATTCTACTTCAAGTCCTATATTGAAAAGGTGTTAGGATTTTACCAGAATGTTTGATAGGACATTGATTGAAAACTATCGTCTCAAATTTGACAATTGATGGCTTATTTTGAAGGTATGAATCTGTAATTTTATATTATGTAACAAAAAAGGGGGAAATTCTCAGGAGGAGGAGCTATTTAGGTTAGACTTCTAAGGGTGTAACTGACAGAGTTGTCACCTTAGTGCATGAAAAGATTGCATCACGTTCAAGGTCATAAAAAACGTAATTTGTAATATTTCGTTCCAATAATTTTTTTATGAATACCACTATGAACCTAACTCAACATAACTATCAAAGATTCCAAATATTTCCGTTTGTAGGGTTATGGTTAGGGTTAGGGTTAGGGTTAGGGTTAGGGTTGGGGTTAGGGTTAGGGTTAGGGTTAGGGTTGGGGTTGGGGTTAGGTTAGGGGACTGTTGAGCAAGTGTTTGGGGTGGGCACGGGCACAGGGATGCGATTTTACCTTCTCCTAATCTTTCTGTCTGGGTAACCCTAACCCTAACCCCCATGGCAAGAAATAAACCACTATGGACGGTTTGAAAGCTAATATTGTTAACTTTTGTGTTAGAGGGTTTCAAAATCTAATCTTTTCAAATTCTGTGAAGATATGGAAAATAAGCAAACGGACACAATTTCATGACATAATAATCAACACAGCCATCGTTGTACACAGAAACACACAAAAATATAGGCAAAAAACACAAAATAGTGGCTAAGGGGGCAGAAGAGTTAAGGTGTGTACAAGTGCCTCTGCTTGC
Organism: Notolepis coatsorum; assembly: GCF_963971535.1. NCBI lineage: Eukaryota > Metazoa > Chordata > Actinopteri > Aulopiformes > Paralepididae > Notolepis > Notolepis coatsorum. Next base: position 89,559,271 of record NC_140173.1, read on the forward strand.
TTCATCAGCTCTTGGTGTGGCAGGTCTTGGAAGTTGTACACAATTGCATACCTTTCACCTTGGCATGTTTCTCTTCTTCTTCTTTTCTTCTCTTTTTATACTGCGACCTGGCTGGCTTTTGTCTCTTCATAGTTCTCTAACATTAGTCTTTCTTTCCTCGACGCTCAATTCTATAAACACTTGACCGATCAATGCACAGCACTCTAGCATGTTCTGACTGTGAACACCTAAAGCTGAGGCTCAGACCGACTGACCGTTTTAGATTTTTGGCTCATTTTCCCTTTTGTTAGAATTTGTTTTAATGTAAAAATAATGGTTGCAGATATAGAGGGGGGCGCCAAAACTGTGCAAAGTTAAAAAATAAATGTAACCCATTAGAACCCACACCCATTTCTACTTCAAGGAAAATTATGAGGGGCATAAGACTGACTAAATAGACTACAAAGAACACATTTCTGAATTTATTTTCAAAATAGCGCCCCCTAATGGCAAAGATCTTAAATGTTACATATATGTCACATTGGGCGTTAATCATTAAACTTATTCCTAATTCCCATGTAGTGCACTACATGGTACTACATGGTACTACATGGCACTACATGGTACTACATGGTACTACATGGCACTACATGGCACTACATGGTACTACATGATACTACATGGTACTACATGGTACTACAGGGTACTACAGGGGTACTACATGGCACTACAGGGTACTACATGGTACTACAGGGTACTACATGGTACTACAGGGTACTACATGGCACTACAGGGTACTACATGGTACTACATGGCACTACAGGGTACTACATGGTACTACATGGCACTACAGTGTACTACATGGCACTACAGGGTACTACATGGTACTACAGGGTACTACATGGCACTACATGGTACTACATGGCACTACAGGGTACTACATGGTACTACATGGCACTACACGGTACTACACAGTACTACATGGCACTACAGGGTACTACATGGCACTACAGGGTACTACATGGTACTACATGGCACTACAGGGTACTACATGGTACTACATAGCACTACAGGGTACTACATGGTACTACATGGTGCTACAGGGCACTACATGGTGCTACATGGCACTACAGGGTACTACATGGTACTACAGGGTACTACATGGTACTACATGGCACTACAGGGTACTACATGGTACTACATGGCACTACATGGTACTACATGGTACTACATGGACAGGGTACTACATGGCACTACAGGGTACTACAGGGTACTACATGTTACTACAGGGTACTACATGGCACTACAGGGTACTACATGGTACTACATGGCACTACAGGGTACTACATGGCACTACAGGGTACTACTGCATGCTACTACAGGGTACTACATTGAAATATGACTGATATTTGTTTTAATATGCTTTGAACAATTGAACATTTGAACAATATAAAATATATTAACTAAATATCATTGAATCAGACAAATTAACTGAGCAGATCATAATAATTGTTCGCATTGTGACATGTGTCACAGCAAATTTTCATAAACATTTTAAGGTGATATGCCCGGTGTGACGTATGTGTCACAGCGATTTTTATCAATTGTTTTCTTTATCATTTTATTCAAGAAATGTGTTCACAACAGGTTATATATCATAAAGACCATGTTATGTAAGCATTATAATTCTTAAATGGGCAAATCTTACCTTTTAGCAACAAAAATCTGCTTTTGAATGCTATCTACTTCTGTAATTTAGTCACCACCATCAGTCATCATTGTGGAAAGGTGGTTTATGGGAGCACAACATCACATGATCTGTCACATGACCCCACCAGGATGTTCCACTGGTATCCCTTTGGGACTTCATGAGGTAAAATCAAGAAAAAAGCTTTATATGGACATTTCCAGGACATGTAAAGTACGTGTGACCCCTGTGTCACGGTGGGCCCTAATACATTTTTATCTTTTTTATTATTATTATTTTGGCGCCCCCCTCTGGGTGGCGCCCGAGGCAACCGCCTATATCGCCTGTAGGAAGCTCCGCCCCTGCACATATACACGAGTAATCGCGATGGCGATGGGATCACTGGGGATTATTCTTTTTGGAGTACCTTCTGTCTAAGGTAAGGTCTATTCTATGTCTATTTTACCGAACCTGAAACATGTTTTTGTACCGATCGCAGTGTCGTATTTTACCGGACCTAAAACATGCTTTTGGTAACGATCGCAGTTTTGAGTTAAAACGACCCCCCCCCCCCCCCCCCCCCCCGCCTTGATGATTTTGTGAAGACACATATGTACATGATATATACCTTTGATTTGGAAGTATTTGGGGTTTCAGGTGAGCAACCGAAACGATTTGGGCATATTACATATAACGCGTCATATCTCGCAATCTATGAAAAAACACTGGATTATTTTGGAAAGGGGCGATGTTTAGCGTGTAATAGTGCACAAACTACAGTATGTAAAGATGGGAAAAGAGCGTGGCAGTCAATGAGTTAAAGGAGCCGGCGACGCCCTTATCTCCCAACACCATGGTGTTTCTGTTCTCCAGATAGCCCAGGCAGGATCAATGCAGTGGGATGACAGAGGGGCCCTGTGGTGTTCTCTCTGCAGGGGATCTCAACCTGCTCCTTTCTGACTGCTGGAGCTGCAGGCTGAGCAGAGTGAGGCCTCGTTCACAGAAAATCACACAATGTGGGAAAAACACTGTTGAAAAAAATTACGTTATTTTGCCCAATTTCATTCAATTCATAGTTGAATGTTATTCTTATCCGCACAGTGGCAGTCTCTCTCTCTCTCTCTCTCTCTCTCTCTCTCTCTCTCTCTCTCTCTCTCTCTCTCTTTCTCTCGCTCTCTCTCTCTCTCTCTCTCTCTCTCTCTCTCTCTCTCTCTCTCTCTCTCTCTCTCGCTGACAAACACACACACACAGATCTCCTCGTCGAGTGACTGCAGACTGTGTAATAATAATAATAATAATAATAATAATAAATTGAATTTGTATTGCACTTTTTGTTCGCTGGTATCCCAAAGTGCTACAGGGTTAAAACCTAGTTAGAAAAATAAATTAGTTATTAGTAAAACAAATAAAATACAGAATAAAAACTAGATAAAAATAGAACATAGTTAAAAACATAGTATAAACAGACAATTTAAAACAGACAATTCTTGCAACAGCTCCGCCATTTTTAAACTGATTTCAAATAGGATGGTTGCTAAATGTTCAAAATAGGGGAGAGAAACTAACTGCGCTCCAATATATGACAATAATGTTCAGTTTTGTGGTATATAATCCAGAGTAATAAGAGAAATAAAAAAAATGCATACACTAGTAATTTGTTTGAAGGCAGCTAGAGGCCGTTGGGAAGTGTAGTTTCAAAAAATGCCAACGCTCATTGAAAGCTCTGATTGTCCTCTTCTCAAAATTACTACAATATCCATCATTCAGCGATGGTCGCCTTTTCAAAATGGCGGATCTCCGTGATCACAACAACACATTTCAAAAACAAATAATTGTTTTATAGGCGGCACGTGGTGTAGTGGTTAACACTGTCGCCTCACAGCAAGAAGGTCCAGTGTTCGATTCCCGCTTGGGGACCAGGTTTCCGCGATGGCAGGTACCCAGGTGGGGTATCTCCCAGGCCTTTCTGTGTGGAGTTTGCATGTTCTCCCCATGCTCGCAAGGGTCCCCCCCCCCCCACCCCGATAAGAGAAAACCAATGGAAAAACATCCCGCCTGTCGCGTCCCTGACGGAGATGGGCAGGAGCACTTGGATTGGTCGCCGGGCGCGGTACCTCGCCGACACCCTGTCTGCTCCCGGCTGCCCTTGGGGGGAAGGACGACGGGATGGGTTAAGCGCAGAGCTCAATCGCATCGGCGACCCTGAGAAAGACAATGCATGTGTGTGTGTGTGTGTGCCACCCATTGCATGTCCCATGTCCCATGCCATTGCATGCCGAATAAAGACGTCTCTAAAGAGGTCCTGCATTATTATTATTATTATTATTATTATTATTATTATTATTATTATTATTATTATTATTATTATTATTATTATTATTATTATTATATTATTATTATTATTATTATTATTATTATTATTATTAACCTGTTGGTAAACAAATGTATTGCTGAAAATATACACTATGACTGCTTTTGTGACATGGTTAGGATGTTTACTCTTGAAAACGTTTGAAAAAAAAATGCTTATTACGTCAGACAGTCTAGAGAGACTGATTTATGACGTGATGTCATTTGCGGTGCGGTGCCTGATCGCATTGGCGGAAGAGGTTAATTAAACATCAGGTTGTAGGAGTGCTGAACAAACGGACTGCCAGATAGTTGTTAGATAAATACATGTGAAGTGCCATGTTTACTTCCCACTTCCTTAATACAAACTAATACGTCATCACGTCAACCCGTGTGACTACATAACGTCAATGCCCTCTAACCACACCCTGTGCATAACATTGAACATGGATGTGACAGAATATGAACCTGCATTCTATTGTCCATTATTGTCCCCCACATGCGCCCCCCCAGAATTCACAAGAACTGGCAGCATGAGCCGTTGAGGACCCCGTAAAATCCTGCCGAAACGGCTTCGGGTGTCCAGAGTCTGTGTAGCGACGGGACCAGTGTCCACCAGAGGCTGGCCTGAGGACTTAACGGCCAGGGGGAAACCCTGTGTCATGGTGGAACCCGTAGACCCCGGAGGGTGGTCTGAGGTTTTGATGGCCGGAGGGCGGCCGCGCCGCGGCGGGTGAGCTACAGGAACCGGACGGTCCAGGTCCACATGAGCTGGTTTCAGACGGTCCACTGAAATGTGGTCCGGTTTCCCTCCTATTTCGACTACAAATGACTTGTCCCCTGTTTCCAGAACACGAAAAGGACCCTCATATGGTGGCCGTAGTGGCGACCGATGTGCATCATGGCGGACAAAGACGTACTTTGCTGTATGGAGATCAGGTGGAATATAAGCCTGGGGCACAATGTGCTGCGACGTAGGCACCGGCCTAAATACCTTGGCATTGTCCAGAAAAACAGACCGTTGGTGGCCAGCAGACCAAGGCATTGTGGTGTTGGGTATGAAATCCCCGGGGACTCGCAATGGCTGCCCATAAACCAGTTCGGCTGAGGAGGACTGAAGATCTTCCTTAGGGGCTGATCGGAGGCCCAGCATGACCCACGGAAGTCTGTCAACCCACCCATTGTCCCGGAGACTGGCCCTGAATGCGGCCTTCATTGACCTATGAAACCTCTTGCACAGTCCATTGGCTTGAGGGTGATAAGCCGTTGTACGGTGCAGCTTTACCCCGAGATCCTGGGCCACAGCATTCCAGAGCTCCGATGTGAACTGAGGCCCCTGGTCGGAGGTTATGTCAGATGGAGCACCAAAACGGGCAACCCAGGTGCCGATGAATGCTTGTGCAATGTCGGCAGATGTAGTTGAAGATAGTGGAACAGCCTCTGGCCAACGAGTCGTCCTGTCAATCATGGTAAGGAGGTGGGTGCAACCATGTGATGGCAGCAGTGACCCAACCAAGTCTATGTGCACATGATCAAACCGCCTTTCAGGCACATTGAAAGGGGTTAGTGGGGCCTTGGTGTGGCGGTGCACCTTGGCCCGTTGACACTCCAGACAAGCATTAGCCCAATCTCGAACATCCTTTTTAACACCGTGCCAGACGAACTTGGCTGCCACCAACTGCTGAGATGGTTTCCTGCCCGGGTGAGAAAGGCAGTGATGGGCGTCGAAAACCCGCCTCCTCCAAGCGGCAGGGACCACAGAGCGAGGCTGCCCAAGTGAGATGTCACACAGGAGCGTAGAACCAGTGTCATTAAAAGAGATGTCCACCAACTGAAGACCTGTATCGGTGGTCCTACATGCCTGGACGTCCTTGTCGGAAAGCTGATCGGCAGCTATCTGTGCATAATCAATCCTGAGGTGGACCGTACTGATGATAGCACGAGAGAGGCAGTCGGCGACAGGGTTGTTCTTCCCGGCAACATGTTGGATGTCCGTTGTAAACTCCGAGATGGAGGACAACTGGCGTTGCTGGCGAGCAGACCATGGCTCTGAGACCTTGGCCATAGCAAAGGTCAACGGTTTGTGATCGACAAATGCTGTGAATAGTCGGCCCTCCAACAGGAAACGGAAATGCCGTACCGCAAGATAGAGGCTGAGGAGCTCCCGGTCGAAGGTGCTGTAATTGCGCTCACTGGCTCTGAGCTGCCGACTAAAAAAGGCGAGGGGTTGCCAATGACCATCGACTAGCTGCTCATACACTGCCCCAACAGCATAATCCGATGCGTCGGTTGTGAGAGCGATCGGCGCCTCAGGTAATGGGTGCGGCAACAAGGCCGACCTTGCCAGGGCTTGCTTGGTGTTTTTAAAAGCTCCATCCATCTCCTCTGTCCAAGTGAGAGTGAGCTTAGCAGGTTTGCCCTTGAGTGCCTCGTAGAGGGGCTGCATGAGCTGGGCTGCGCCAGGCACAAAGCGATGATAAAAATTCACCATACCCAAAAATTCCTGTAGTGCCCGGAGGGTGGGGGGCTGCGGAAACTCGCTCACAGCCTGCACTTTCGATGGCAGAGGCACTGCCCCATCCTTTGTGATGCGGTGCCCCAGGAAATCAATTATTCGTAGTCCAAACTGGCACTTAGCTGGGTTAAGAATCAAGCCATGCTGACTCAGGCGCTCAAAAAGTGTGCGGATGTGAACCATCAAGTCAAGTCAAGTCAAGAGTTTTAATTGTCATGGCATACAGGTATACAATGAAATGCGGGTGGTCTTGCCCGCAACGATGTGCAATACAGTGGTACAACATATAATAGAATCAAAAATGAAAAAACAACATTGTGCAGTAAACAGGTAACAGGTAACATGGAGTGACATCTCGGTATCTGTACATAGTTATTTACAGAGCATATGGGACATGCTAGTTAGCTTTGGTAGTGCAATACACTGTTCCTGTTATTCTAATTTAAAGTGTCCTTTCCTTTGGCCATAAGTGTGCGTGTGTGCGACATGAGTGTGTGCCCGCTCATGTTAAAGTGTTAAGTGGCTGCTCGTGTGTGAGCGTGCACAGCGTGCGTGTCGTGTGTGTGTTCATGTGTGCTTGTGTGTGGATAGTTCAATGTTCTGAGCACTCAATGTTCATTGTTCATGGCTCTGATGGCCTGGGGGAAGAAGCTGAGCCTAAGCCGCTCTGTCCTAGTAGCTGGGGTTCGCAGGCGTCTGCCTGACCTCAGCAGCTGAAACAGGCTGTTATTGGGGTGGTGAGGGTCTTTCATTATCCTGCAGGCTCTGGATTTGCACCTCTTGTTGTATAGAACCTGCAGGGGGGGTAGTGCAATACCCGTGGTACGCTCGGCTGAGCGCACCACTCTCTGTAGGGCCTTCTTGTCCTGTGCCGTGCTGTTTCCATACCAGGCAGTGATGTTTCCGGTCAGGATGCTCTCTACAGCTCCTGAGTAGAAGGACTGGAGTATCTTCCCCGATACTCTGAACTTCCTTAACTGTCTCAGGTGGTAGAGGCGCTGTTTCGCCTTCTTTACTACTGTGTCTATGTGTGTTGACCATGTCAGGTCCTCTGAGATGTGGACCCCCAGGTACTTAAAGCTGCTCACCCTGTCCACGGTGGCCCCGTTAATCATCAGTGGTGTGTGCGTCTCCTGCTGTCCTCTCCTATAATCCACGATCAGCTCCTTGGTTTTACCAATGTTCAGGAGCAGGCTGTTGTCCTGGCACCAGCGTTCCAGTACCTCAACCTCCTCCCGGTAGGCCTTCTCGTCGTTGTCCGAGATCAGCCCCACCACCACCGTGTCGTCTGCGAACTTCACTATGGAGTTGGAGCTGAACTTGGCCACACAGTCGTGTGTGTAGAGTGAGTACAGCAGGGGGCTCAGAACACAGCCCTGGGGGGACCCGATGCTCAGGGTGATGGTGTTGGAGGTCTGACCCCCCACCCTGACCGCCTGGGGTCTTTCGCTCAGAAAGTCCAGTACCCAGGCGCTCAGGGCGGAGCTCAGACCTAGCTCGATCAGCTTGTCCACCAGTCTGGTGGGGACTATGGTGTTGAACGCTGAGCTGTAGTCAATGAACAACAGTCTCACATAGCCCCCCTTCTGACGGTCAAGGTGCGAGAGGGTGCTGTGCAGTACCTGGGAGACCGCGTCGTCGGTGGACCTGTTTGTCCTGTATGCAAATTGCATAGGGTCCATATCACTGGGGAGGGAGGCACAAATGTGGTCCTTGACCAGCCTCTCGAAACATTTCATGACCACAGAGGTGAGTGCCACCGGTCTGTAGTCATTTGGACATGTTGGGGAGGGTTTCTTCGGTACAGGGATGATGGTAGACATCTTGAAGCAGGCAGGGACCACTGACTCCGCCAGGGATTGATTAAATATGGCGGTGAACACTGGGGCCAGCTGGTTGGCACAGGACTTGAGTATGCGTCCTGTTATGCCATCTGGGCCAGCAGCCTTCCTGGTGTTCACCTGCATAAATGCTCTTCTCACACTGTGTTCCGACAACGAGAGAGCGTCCCCGCCCCCCCGCGGTTGCCCCCCCCCCCCCCTCCACAACAGCCGGCGCGCCAGTGACGTCACTAGCCGGAGAGCCAGCAGCGCCACTGTCTACACCAAACCGAGCGTAGAAGATGTTGAGCTTGTCCGCGAGGGAGGCGTCGTCGCTCCCCATTGAGGGGGCGCTGACTTTATAGTCAGTTATTGTCTTCAGTCCCTGCCATAATCCTCTTGTGTCGTTTTGTGCCATTTGTGTCTCCAGTTTATCAGCATATGTCCTCTTAGCAAGTTTGACAGCCTTGCGTAGAGTATAGACTGAAGCCTTATACTCCTCCATGTTTCCTGACTCTCTACCCAGGTTGTAGGCGGTGGTACGAGAGTTCAGAGCTGCTCTAATAGTGCTATCCACCCACGGTTTCTGGTTTGGGAAAATCCGCACCGTTTTTCTGGGGACAATACCATCGGCTATTGTTGTAATGTAGCTCACCACTGTGTCTGCGAGCTCGCTGACGTCACTGGCGCTTCCTTTGAACATATCCCAATCCGTTTCTGTAAACACGTCCTGGAGCGTGGCCTCTGATTCGTCGGTCCACTTCTTTGTCTCACGTGACACGACGGCGTCACGTGATCTCTGTTGATATGCCGGAAATAGCAAGATGGAGTCGTGGTCGCTCGAGCTTGTGGACCCCGTTAATGGCGGAGCGGCTACTGCCTTGTAGCCGGCTCTGAACGGGGAATAACAGTGGTCGAGTGTGTTTTTCCCTCTGGTGGAGCAAGCGATGTGCTGAAAAAAGGACGGCATCACTTTCTTCAGGTTGGCCTGGTTGAAATCGCCGGCCACTACCATCGCTGCGTCTGGATGTTTGATCTGGTGTCTGTTGAGATGATCGTGTAGTTCTCCCAGCGCTTTGCCCGTATTCGCGTGTGGGGGAATATACACGGCGGTCATGACGACCGCTGTGAACTCCCTCGGGAGGTGAAACGGACGGCACAGAATAGAAAGATGTTCCATGTCCGGGGAACACGAGTTTGAGAGAACATGCACCCCCTCGGGATTAACCCAGGAATTGTTCGTGAGGAGGCAGACTCCGCCGCCGATGCTCTTTCCTGAGGCCGCGGTACGATCTGCACGTAATACTGTGAAGGCATCCAAGGGAGATACGCTTGTGTCTCCATGAGACATATGATGTTGATGTCTCTCATCTCCCGTTGGAACCGGACCCTCGCCCTTAGGTCATCCATCCTACCCTCCAACGAACGGGCATTCGCCAGAAAGATGGATGGAATTGCTGGGCGGTAAGCAGCTCTTTTTAGTCTCAGTCTGATACCTCCACGTCTCCCTCTGTGTCTCCTCCTGCCGTAGCCTTTGTTCTTTTCCTTGCCGCCATTCTCCCGTCTGATTTCTGCTGGCCATTCTAGGTCAAAAGTGTCTCCAAACTCCTCTTTGAGCCCGGGGTTCAGGTCCATAAGTGTCTGACGGTCGTATGACGTACCCGCCAGTGTTGTTTTAAATAAAAAAGTAGAAAAAACAAACATAATAGCTAAAAGTGTGTACATTGTTGCGGAGCTAAAACCAGAGGCGTCTGACCGGGGTCGCGTCCTACGCGTCCTACGAACCATGTGTTCAGCCCTGGAGGAGCTGGCGATGAGGATGTCATCTAAATAAGTGAACAGGAAAGGCAGGTCCCTTAACACACTGTCCATGAGGCGCTGAAATGCTTGGGCAGCGTTCTTGAGACCAAAAGGCATGCAGAGGAAGTCAAAGAGCCCAAAAGGGGTGATTACCGCGGCCTTGGAAATGTCCTGTGACTAGGATAGCGGTCAGGGGTCGTAGCATCATTCAGCCGGCCATAATCACCACACGGGCGCCAACCTCCGGCGGGCTTTGGCACCATATGGAGTGGCGAGGCCCAGGGGCTATTGGACCGGTGCACAATGCCGAGGCACTCCATCGCCTCAAGGCATGTACTGGCGGGCCTGTAGTCGGTATATAATGTTCCACACTACGCCTAGCTGTAGCTGCTGAAAAGGTTGGCATGGTAAGAACTGGGAACTCAGCCAACATACTTGAGAACTCAGAGGCAGTGAGGGTACTGGACAGCCTTGAGGAGCTAGAACCACTGAGTTCACATGGGAATGAGCTAAAAGTCTCTGCACTGACCAAGCGCCGGTTTTTAATGTCCACCAGCAGCCCATGGGCACACAAAAATTCTGCACCTAACAATGGGTTAGACAGGCGGCTAAGTGGCGCCTGTCTAATGTCTAATGGGTTCGAGCCCAGATCTCGGCATTGCTACCAGCTTGGCTGGTCGTTCATACTAACACAATTGGCAGTGTTAGGGGTGGGAAGCTGGTGGGGTGGGGATCGGACATTGTGGACAGCGACTCCTACAGGTCGGTTGGTGCGCCTGCGCAGCAGAATCAGGAAGCGACGAGGGCGGCGTGTCCCTCCCACGCAGACCCTCGCCGCTGAGAGATCGCTCTGTGCAGGTGAAAAGATGCAACGGCTGCCTCCTTGTGTACCGGAGGGGACATGTGATGCAAGGCTTCATCCACATTGCAGTCGGCTTGTGGGAGGCATGGGCCAACAGCGTTCGAGACAGGGGAGGGTAGAATTGGACAATACGAAATTTGGATGGGAGAAAAATAGAAAATGGGAAAAAAAATAAAAATAAAAAAAACAATGGGTTAGACACCTCAGCGGTAACAAATGTCTATGAGAAATGCTGTCCCTCCAAACACAATGTCACATGCCGTTCACCATAGGTCCGTATGGGACTGCCGTTGGCCGCCTCTAGTGGTGAACCCCGTACTCCGGCTTGTATATCCAAAACAGATGCAGGTAAAACACTCACAGTGGCCCCAGTGTCGCACAAAAAACGCCGCCCAGAAAGTGTGTCTCTAATAAATAATAAACTGCTTTCATGGCCAACACTCATGGCAGCTAGCGGGTGCTGGCCCTCTCGTTTCCCGACACCTTGGCATGGGGGTAGTTACATGGGGGTAGGCATCTTCTAGCTTTAGAGCCAAACTGTGCATGGTAGAAACACATACCTGTGGGCTTTTGTCTCTGGGCAGGGGCGGGGGCTCTGGACAGGGCAGCAGCAACAGCAGGGGGCGGAGAGTCATCCACCTGGTACACAATATTATTAGCCACCTGACACTGTTGTGTAGCAGATAAAAACGTATCAGCCTCTTTAGCCAATGCACGATAGTCTGTAATGGGAGAGTTAGCCAAAGCTGACCGCACTTGCCATGGTAGCTGCTGTAGGAATAGTTCCTTAAAGATAAAACAAGGCTTGTGGTTGCCTGGTAGTAGAGCCAACATTCGATCCATTAGCTCCGATGGTTTAGCATCGCCCAGGCCCGGCAAAGACAGTAGCTGATGTGCACGTTCAGACTCCGTCTGACCAAAAGTTTCTAGCAGAACGTCTTTCAGTGTGTCATACTTACTATCCTCTAGAGGATTCCCGAGCAGATGTGCTACTCTGGATGCGGTAGCACTGCTGAGTGCTGATACCACGTAATAATACTTTGTCTCATCCTCCGTGATCCTCCGTATAGTGAACTGCGCCTCCGTTTGCGCGAACAAAGCGGCAGCCTGCTGCTCCCAGAACTCCGGTAGCTTCATTGCTACAGCGTTAACACTCATGTTTGCTTGTTAAAAAATTTTTATCCAGTCTTTGGAAGCGTCCAAAAACAATAGTCAGAGTCACCAATGTAGGAGTGCTGAACAAACGGACTGCCAGACGGTTGTTAGATGCAATACACGTGAAGTGCCATGTTTACTTCCCACTTCCTTAACACACGCCGGGTTTTCCTTTTTACCGGCTGAATGCCACCATCGGCGCCAATGTTAACGTTAATATCGCCTAATCTATGTTTTAAATTATGGCTATGTGTCTAATCTGCCCATCGCATTATCAAAGACTATTTTCCAGTCAGTGCTGTCAAGGCAGATTGTTTTTTTATCGCGGCATTTCCGTTTCAGAGCATTTAGAAAAGCACCCGTTTTCAGATAAAAAACAGCCCATTCTGGAGCATTCTATGAAAATCGCCTTTTACTGGAATATTCCACAACGTTGATATTCGTCGGCCTTTTTATGAATCGTTTTCAAATAAACGCTAGATGATCAATATTATACGTGCACGCAAGCACATTCGAGCCGCGCACGGATAATCGCCCCGTTGATTTCCTCATGGACTTTTACAGTGAAACTGAAAGAAGACATTTCACAAAACAGCTTATAACTTCATCAAACTTACTCTGATTATCCTAACACTGATAACATAGAGTCCTTACCTGACATCAGATGGTATCCAACTGGTATATTCTAATTCCTGATCACCATTCGAAAAAATCGATACGTGTATGGATCCAACGCGATACAGTAGAACTCCATGATCAGCGGGGATCTGAGGTTCCAGAATGAACTGTGGTAACCCCGGCTGGATCAGTGGACTGGAAAATGAGGAGTACCGGATTTTTTTCCCCATTCATTTTCATTGAGTCCATTCCAAAATCACTTATGTCATCTGGGAGACGACAGGGGGGCGCTTTTTTCCACAATGATCGCCGGCGCCGCTCGGCTATACTCGGGTAGGCTTGGGTGATGCAATAAGAAAAATTGCAAAAAATCTCGTGAGTGGCTTTCAACCACCTATAAAAAAACACGAGATATCTTGTGAGTGGCACGGAAAGAGTTAATACAAGCTAATACGTCATCACGTCAACCCGTGTGACTACATAACGTCAATGCCCTCTAACCACACCCTGTGCATAACATTGAACATGGATGTGACAGAATATGAATGTGAATTCTATTGTCCATTCTTGTTTAAATTTGATAGTATAAAACTGAGTTCTTTGGATTGATATGATGAGCCAGCTGGCGAAGGTGAAGTCAATCGATGGTATTTATTGACACAGGAACACACAGAATGAGGAACAGTCCTGGAGACCACAGCCCTCCATGGGGGCAGTGTGGCTCCAGAATGATGACACAACCATGGCTTAAATACTATGTGGGTTCCAAATTTAGCGAGCCACTGGTTAAAAATGATGATCAGACAGGCTTGGTCGTATATGGTAGTCTAAGGATGAATCTGGTCTCACTGGCCTGAGGCCAGAGGACGATAGCCATGCATGCACATTAGGTCACACAGGTCAATGTATTTCTAGGTAGGTGCCTGCCTGGCTTCATCACTCGACCCATTGGCACAGTGGGGGAGATTATGCTCTCACCAGAGGAGCTTAGATAGAAGAGCTTAGAAGATATTAGATATTAATGATTATATTAATGAAATATCTATCAAAATACAGAGAGCATATTATGGAACATTTACTGTAAATATGCCAGTTTAGCCAGGTTGGCTAATTTTCAACTGTAGTCTCTGGGGCACGTGACATGATCACTACAATAATTAAAACACAGTAGGAATCAGTAGGTTACAAGCCCGCTGAAATATCACATGACAATACACTAAAATACATTAAAATACATCACAACCCCTCAGTTAAAATGGTCGCACACTTGACCATCTCTCAACCATGATTTTAAGTTAGATTTAAATTAAATGTATCTTTGATACTCCCTGAGCCGTGTTGGCAGACTACCACTACTATTCTCCCTGTACAGAAACAGCTGTGTCTCTCTGCACCCCTCGGTTAAGATCCTGAAGTTTGCGGACAATACCACCCTGGTGGGTCTCATATCCAGGGGGGATGAGTCTGCCTACAGGAGGGAGATCGAGAGGCTGCAGAGCTGGTGCAGCTACAACAACCTGTGCCTTAACGCCCAGAAAACAGTGGAGATGGTTGTGGACTTCAGGCGGAAGGCAGCCCCCCCCACCCGATCATTCTGGGAGGCACCCCGGTGGCCTCTATGGAGTCCTGCCGCTTCCTCAGCATGACACTCTCCCGGGACCTAAAATGGGAGCTGAATACCATCGCTCTCTATAAAAAGGCCCGGAAGAGGATGTTCTTTCTACGTCAACTGAGCTCAAGCTGCCGAGGACCATGATGGTCCAGTTTTACACCGCCATCATCCAATCCATCCTCACCCTCTCCATCATCACCTGGTTCCCTGCAGCCATGGTCAGGAACAAGGCCAAGCTGCAGCGGGTGATACGCTTGGCAGAGAGGGTGATTGGCTGCTCCCTTCCCTCGCTCGAGTCCCTACACTCCAAGATCATGGCAGACCACCCGGGTGGGAACATGTCTATGTTCCCCGGGTTCTATGTTCCCTGGGTTCTATGTTCCCCGCTTTTTTTTCTTCTTTCGAACAAGGGTTCTATGTTCCCCCATCCGCAAAAGGGTTCTATGTTCCCCGGGTCCTATGTTTCTCCTATGTTTCCCATGTTCCAAAAGGGTTCTATGTTCCCCGGGTCCTATGATCCCCCTATGTTTCCCCGGTAGCGATAAAGGCTCGCCCCAGGCTCGCCACAGCAGTGGATTTCAAAGATAGCCACTTTTATAGATAATTCATTTGTATCGCAACGGAGTCACGGATCTAGTCGGGCCACGTAGCATTATGTAGACAAAAATCAAATAGAATAAACAAGTGTAAAATAAAGAATTTTAAACGAAGTTTAGCCTATTAAATTATTTTATAAGCGTTTGTTTATTTGCGGTCTGTGTGAGAAGCAACCATCTGCAGAACAACAGCCCAGCTCTCTCTGTCCCCACGCTGTCAGGCCATCACAGGCCCGCTCAGCAGCGCCACCCACCCAATGGCTGAATTGCCAATGGCTGAATTGGAGTATTGCACTGTGCGGGATTGATTGATTGATTGATTGAAAACTTTATTAACAGATTGCAGAATGGGTACAGTACAGTACAGCTCAATACATACAATTGTTAAGGGGATGCAGACCAGACAAAGACTTTCGTCTTGTTTACATCAGGGTCCCCCATTTTCAATTAATCATATGACATACAGATAGACAGTACTGCTACATCTATACATTTATGACATACCAGATGTTAGGATTGAAACCGACCTCAAACGCACGGCACAGACAGGTAGTTCAGAGTTAGCCAAATACTAGGGCGTATTTATTTACACAGTCAAAAAGGAGTCAAGTAACAATTTCGAAACAACAAAAAAGGAGACTGCCTTCGGCAGAGTATCTGCGGCTCTGCAGATCCTCTTGGTGTTAGAGGTGGGGAATCGGCGTTGACGCTGCAACGGCTCTGCAGATACTCCCAGCTTCAACTCGAGGTGGAAACGGAGAGAGGGAGAGAGATCAATAACAGTCCAACAGTACACAGAGGCAGTGCAGTTCCCTCCTCCCTTAGCTGAGTCCAGAACAAACAAAAACGATAATCTTCAGTGTTCTCCACAACACACAATTTAGCTGAGTCCAGTGCAAACAAAAACGATACTCTTCAGTGTCTCTTTTAAACACACAATTTAGCTGAGTCCAGTGCAAACAAAAAATGATACTCTTCAGTGTTCTTCAAACACACAAAACAGATAATCCAAAAAGGGTTTGGTTCCAACTCACCAAAGCGCAAACGCGTAAAGCGGACAACGAGGCGCAGCTCCAAACGGGGGAACAAGGTATTCACCAGCAGCTATCCAAAGATGTCCTGGAGGGAAAGTAGATGAGGCACAGCAACGGGGGGAAAGCAGGCAGAAGCAGAAGTATTCCAAACGACCCGACATCGATTGAAAGAAGGTCCCAGTATAAGAAGCCTATGGGGCGCTAATCACAAACTATGACAGGTGCGTGCTGGAATTGATACTTGCTCCAGAAGCGTGTGGCGGGGAATGCACCAATCAACACAGTACCTTAAAGGAGCGTGTGGCGGGGAACGAACCAATCCTCACACCAGATTTGCAAATACAGTAATGTTTGTGATTTGTGGGGGCAGGGCCGCCTGGGAGAAATGCGAGGCCCTGTGCAAGATTGAAACGCGAGCCCCCCCCCCCCCCCCTAAAGGTAAAAAAAGAAAAAAAAATGCATACAGTCAACATATTCTTAAATAATAGCGCTGCCCGAGGCTGGGCATGATACAGTCAACATATAGCAAGAGAGAGAGAGAGAGAGAGAGAGAGAGAGAGAGAGAGAGAGAGAGAGAGAGAGAGAGAGAGAGAGAGAGAGAGAGAGAGAGAGAGAGAGAGAGAGAGAGAGAGAGAGAGAGAGAGAGAGAGAGCTCCCGTTCTACAGTCAATATACAGTGTTATCGCTTTGTAACACTGTACAAATTTCTCCACAACACACATGTACAAGTGGCAGTAATGCAGAAAATCCAGCAAGGGGAGAAGCAGTGTAGAAAACAGGTGGAGTTTTTGCCTAGCAATGGGAATGCTTTGGCTGTACTGTGTAGATAGAAGTACACACTCTAGTGTTGATGTCTTTGTTTACAAGGCTTCAGGTATGGTTGCTCTGCTACAAACACAGTAGAGCAGCTGTGTGCACATCCAACCTGTTTTAGGCCAGGTGCAGGATCAAACTAAATGTGACTGAAGGAAAAATTGCAATGAACTGACCGACACAATTGACAACTATAAGCAATGCAATGCTCAGAGAGAGAGAGAGAAAGAGAGAGAGAGAGAGAGAGAGAGAGAGAGAGAGAGAGAGTCTGTGATGATCCAGACAGAGAGAGTCTGTGGTCCAGAGAGAGAGAGAGATGAGTCTGTGGTCCAGACAGAGAGAGAGAGAGAGAGAGATGAGTCTGTGGTCCAGACAGAGAGAGAGAGAGAGAGAGATAAGCAAGACAGCTAAGATGAGCCCCTAAAGGATATTCAACTTTTAATGGAAGAACAAAACAGAAGGAAAAGATCACTTCAAAGGCAACATGAATATACATAGATCCAAAAGGACAAAGATCAACACTTAAATCCAAAGAGAAGAGGATCTATACCAGAGAAAACAAAGTAGCAAGGAGCCAACGGCCGACATCAGCTAAGGAGGCTAACTGCAAATAGAGTAGCCAGGTACTGACACCAGGTACACACCGTTAGCTACGACAGCTAGCCGGCCCGCTTTGGCTCAATATAACGTTAGCTACGTTAGCTAGCCGGCCCGCTTTGGCTCAATATAACGTTAGCTACGTAAGCTAGCCGGCCCGCTTTGGCTCAATATAACATTAGCTACGACAGCTAGCCGGCCCGCTTGGCTCAATATAACGTTAGCTACGTTAGCTAGCCGGCCCGCTTGGCTCATTATAACGTTAGCTACGTTAGCTAGCCGGCCCGCTTGGCCCAACATAACGTCTACGACAGCTAGCCGGCCCGCTAGCTCAACATAACGTTGGCTACGATAGTTAGCCGGCCCGCTAGCTCAACATAACATTAGCTACGATAGCTAGCCGGCCCGCTAGCTCAACATAAGGTTAGCTACGATAGCTAGCTGGCCCGCTGGTCCAACAGAACGTCAACTACGATAGCTAGCCGGCCCGCTGTCTCCACATAACGTTAGCCAACATAACGTAGCCACGATAGCTAGCCGGCCCGCGAGAGAGAGAGAGAGCGATATCTACATGGCGGGAATAGAATAGAGTGCATTAAAAACTCACCAAACGTCCATGAGGATGGAGACAACCGCGTGGAGTTGACGAAGTTCATCTGCCGAACGACCGTCCTCTTCATCTTGGCATAACAATGCTGCACGCACTCTCTCTAGGTTAGCTAACGCTAGTTAGCCTTTAGCTAAGCTACTAGCCGACATGGCTATCCCGACTGAACCACACGTTAGCACTCGATATTATAACGTAGCTAAAGCTGACTAGCTGTCCCTACCTTTAGCTAAGCTGACATGGCTAGCCTGACTGAACTTCCTAGCATGCAACAACTTTCATCTTCAGTCCATCTGCCGAACGACCGTCCTCTTCGTCTTGGCTGGCATAACCTCCAATGCTGCACGCGTGAAATAGTCAGACGCAGCTGGCGCACGCCGGCCGACTGTACACATGTAACCCCTCCCTTCGTTGAAACCAATAGTATGTCTGCTGCAGAGCCCCAGAGCCAGGAACAAGTCAGACACATTCTACAAACGTGTCTAATGTGAAATATATAAGCATATAAGCAAAACTAGATTTTAGGTCTGTGATGAAAAAGGGCCTTGCGGGAAGGGGGGCCTCGCAAAAAAAATAAAAAATAAAAAAAATAAATAAAAAAATAATAAATAAAACGTATTTTTTTTTTATTCTTTTTTTTTTTTTTTTGTGTGAGGCCCCCCTTCCCGCGAGGCCCTGTGCGACCGCACTGCTCACACACCCCCTGAGGCGGCCCTGGGTGGGGGACACTGTACAGTGGAATACTGACAAAGCCATACTTGGTAATTTACTGTACAACTGGGTTAGGACATTTGTGGGGGCCAGTTTCGAATTGCAGTCTCCCGTAGGTGTTCTTTAAGTGTTTTTGAAAGTGGGTAGTGATTCACATTCCTTTACAGCTTTGGGTAGGGCGTTCCTGCGGGCAGATCCACGATGCGTTTATTTAAACTTTATTTAACAGATTGCAGAATGGGTACAGTACAGTACAGCTCAATACACACAATTGTTAAGGGGATGCAGACCAGAGAAAGACTTCCGTCTTGTTTACATCAGGGTCCCCCATTTTCAATTCATCATACATGTAGGTCCCTCCCCCTTGTATATATTTACTGTATGTCACAAATGTAACAGTAGGCCTACTGCATTGAGTATGTCATAAATGTCATTATGAATTGAAAATGGGGGATCCTGATGTAAACAAGACGAAACTGTACTGTACCCATTCTGCAAACTGTTAATAAAGTTTTCAATCAAACAATCCCGCACAGTGCAATACTCCAATTCAGCCATTGGCAATTCAGCCATTGGGTGGGTGGCGCTGCTGAGAGGGCCTGTGACGGCCTGACAGCGTGGGGACAGAGAGAGCTGGGCTGTTGTTCTGCAGATGGTTGCTTCTCACACAGACCGCAAATAAACGAACGCTTATAAAATGATTTAACACTTATGCCATGGGTTAAATTCATAATTTACCATCCCTCGCCAGCTCTATTTGTCTATGGAGAAGTTCCCCTTCTTTGCAGGGCTATAACTTTTTAAATTCTATTGCTAAATTGCCATTATTATGGCCCATTCAATGTCCTATATGTATTGTTCAGGGTGTAGCAATGTTAAACTTTTTCATTCACATATTCATACTAAAATATGGTCTAAAGTATAAGTATGTTTTTATCGTTTTCTGCAGCTTTCTCCAGAACTTGATTTATAGCTCCAAATGCATTATATTGATGATGAAATACAGTTTGATAGCAATCGGCGCGAGATAAAAAATGTCAAGTGGACGTGGTTCTAGAAGTTACTACGTGTCATCTGATGATGACCGGATGGGCGGGGGATCGTTTATAATTCCGTGGGCAGCGTTAGATGATTCATCCAGAGTGGGTCATATGTTCATCATAGCAGTTTATATGGAACACGTTAGAATATAACGCTGAATCTTACCGTGGCTTCCTCGCGCCACTGGCAGATGAGCGTGGAACAGAATTTTTTCTATTATGGGATGGAGAAATGCCCGATCCATTTCCAGGTTGTATAATAGTATATACGTCCAAATCATGTTGTTTTATCGAGTTATTTGCACCGATCGATGTTCACTGTGTCAAGACGGAGTCTCTCTAACGATAGCGAGTGCCCGGACCACATATGGATGAGCACTTCCTGTTCAAAGGCTCATTTCCGGTTGGCGATCTGCCGATCGGCCACCAGATGGCGCTCTTGAACCGCTAGAGAGTTGAGTGGAGCTTTGCAGTGTGTCTCAGGGCTCCGGAGGGGAAATATGATTTCGATCACAGATTTTTGAAATATTGACATCAAAGACGAGTTACGGCGTCTTCGGCAGAATGAGCATGGCTAGGAATGACGTCTTAACTCGTCCCCGGCGATCATAGTGTTAATAGGCTAAACTTCGTTTAAAATTCTTTATTTTACACTTGTTTATTTTTTATTTTTTTTTAAACTTAAATTTTTTATTAACATTTATTTAGACAGACAGCACTTACAAAAAATAAATAATAAAAAATGAAGAGACTAGTATCACAATAAAAACAAAAATAAAAAACAGTGCACATAAATATTTACATGGGTATCACATGGTTAGTTGTCTGGTTCCCCTACTGTTGTTTTCTAGGTATTTGATACAAAGGCTGATTGTGTATCTCCCTTAAACAGGCATAAACAGGTAATTCCTACTCAAAGACAATAAATGCTGACTAAGGTTTGTATGTATGATCTGGGTCCAGAGACCCTCCTTGAGTTTCTTACTTCCCTTCTCCTTCGTCCTTTCTTTTTTTTTCTCTTGTTTATTAACTTTCACTTTGCCTTTTGTTTCACCCATACACAAACCACATCATCCCTGAATATTTAATATCACACCGTTAAACAGACATAAATAATAAGGTATAAAAGCATTCAGCACTTGTAATATCCCAAAAACAAAATAGATAATATTAACTAAAGTATAGGTGTGTGACATGGGTTCATAGACCCTGCTTGAACATCTTTCCTCCTTTACCCTTCGCTCTCTTGTGTTGCATTTGGTTCTTCCTCTGTGATGTCGTTCTCGTTCCTTTTATAATCCTCCCACTTTCCCCATCTTTCCCCAAATTTCTCTTCCTGTAACCTCAGCATGTGTGTTATCCTTTCCATATCCTGTATTTCTTCCACTATTCCTACCCATTTTGCTATTGTCGGTGGGTCTTCCTTATACCACAGTCTCGTTATTGCTTTTCTGGCCGCTATCAACATTATCTTTATTAAATATTTGTCCCCCCCTTGTATTCCCTCGTGTGTCAGGTCTCCTAAGTAAAGCACCAGTCCTGTTTGTGGTATCCCGTATCCTAATATTCTGATCATTGCTTCCCCTATCTCCTCCCAATACCCCTTCAGCTTCTGACATCCCCAGAATATGTGCGTGTGATTTGCCCCCTCCTTCCCACACATCCTCCAGCATGCTTTTTGTGTTGGTGCATATTTTCCCTTCAGCTCTGGGGTTATAAAGAATCTGATTATGTTTTTCCATCCAAATTCTTTCCATATTCTCGATCCTGTTGTTGAGTGTTGTACCTCGCATATGTTCCCCCATTCCTTCCCTGTTATTTCTATCTCTAGCTCTCTCTCCCATTTCTCCCTTATGTAATCGGTCGTGTGTCCCTTGCTGGTTATTATAGCCCGGTATATTGCTGATATTACTCTTCCTTGCCCCCCTTCGTATGCCCATACTATCATCTTTATTATTCCATTCTGTTCCTCGTCTTTGGCCCCCCTTATTTCTTTGTTGTAGTAGTCTCTAACCTGTAGATATCTGAAGTGGTCCCTGTTTTCTAGTCCAAATTTCTCCTTTAATTTTTGTAGTGTCTGCATTTCTCCCTTCTCTATCATTTTGCATATTGCTGTTGCCCCCCCCTCTCCCACCTTCTGAATCCGTGGTCTAACCTCCCTGGTTTGAATCTCTTGTCATGTGCTACCCATCTCAGGACCCCTGACTGCTTCTCCAATTTGTGTGTTTTTACTACTCTGTTCCATATGGTCAAGGTGTTACACTTGTTTATTCTATTTGATTTTTGTCAACATAATGCTACGTGGCCCGACTAGATCCGTGACTCCGTTGCGATACAAATTAATTATCTATAAAAGTGGCTATCTTTGAAATCCACTGCTGTGGCGAGCCTGGGGCGAGCCTTTATCGCTACCGGGGAAACATAGGGGGAACATAGGACCCGGGGAACATAGAACCCTTTTGGAACATGGGAAACATAGGGGGAACATAGGACCCGGGGAACATAGAACCCTTTTGCGGATGGGGGAACATAGAACCCTTGTTCGAAAAAGAAAAAAAAAAGCGGGGAACATAGAACCCGGGGAACATAGAACCCGGGGAACATAAGGATGACCCCACCCGGGTCATAACCTCTTCACCATGCTCCCCCACGGCAGGCGACTACGGCTGCCCAAGACACTTAGGTCCTGCCATAGACTCAGTTTCTTCCCCTCAGGGCTGCTAGGGCTGGACTTTTGGACTTGAACTTTGTGCTGCACTGTATATATGTCCCCAACCACTGCACTTTATTGTCTTATTGTTGTCTCACTTTCCTGTCCTGTTTTGCACTTTATAACTATTTATTATTATGTTATTCTTATTTGTGAAAAAAATCATGCACTGTAATTTCGAATCACGTTCCATTTGTATATACAATATGGTGAATAAAGTCATCTGAATCTGTACCAGGTGTGGGCTGCTCTCACGTAAAAGGCTGCCTGACTAAAAGCAGACCTCCTGTTTGGTACTACACAGTCCCCTCTAACTACATACCTGGTATATCTGTCAGCAGATGCTTTCTGTTTTATGAAAGTACAGAGGTTTGTATTTATTGGTGCCTTGTTCACCTGTGGTGATTTAATTTCTATGTCCTTCTCTCAGGTACTGCCTGCCCCTTCCTGAGTCTCCAGGTTGCCTGTGGATTGACTCCAGCTGAGGCCCATTAGTCATCAAGGGGCGGGTGGATAAAAACTCACCCAGGGCCTTTGGCCACTATCCTGGGACCCTAACCCTAACCACAATCACCCATGGCATTTGGCGACTATTGTGGGACTGTGTGTGAACTGTTGGTTCACCCTTTTTGCTGCAACCTCATTGTGCGTGTTGGTTCGTATTGTGCGTGTTGGTTTTGCTTACCACTAACATCGGTTGTGTTAGGTGACACACTTATTTGGTTCTTGTGCCAGGTTAGTTTCCCCCTGCTTGTGCCCATGCGTGTTGGAGTGATTGTTTGAGTGTTTATCCCTTCCCTTATTGTTATTGTTTGTTTACAAGGGGGCGAATTCATAAAGAATCGATTGCGGGGCGTTAATAGCACCCTTAACTGTACGCGGTTAGCATGTGCTATGTGCTCCATCTCCAGCGCAGTTGGCTCGCGGAGCAGTTTGCACCTGGCAGCGCTGTTGGCAGATATCAGGAAGTGTCTCTGGATGATTTCGCCTAAATCAAGAAATGATATTCTCATTCGAAATATTCTTTCACAAGCACGCCTGGCATTACGATGCCTTCGCCTGGCAAAGATTACTGCTGCCATGATCACCTGAGAGGCTGGCAATGACACCAAATGCCCTTAGTTGCCACCAAATCTCTCAAGACGTAAATAGCGTCGCTTTAACTGATCTTTGTGAATTGGGAGTGTTCTTGCGATGAGGCTCATTTGCATAGAAAGGGGCACATGTTCCGCCCATATTACCTCAGTTAAATACCCGCAAATACCACTGACGCACCCAGACGCAATGCTGATGGCAACGCAATTACCACCGTATTTCACCCTTTGCACTTGCTTTGTGAATAGCAAACTACTGTATGTTTCCGAGCTATTGGCGCTGGCATAGCGTCATAAAAAGCTGTGCAATCCCTTTGTGAATTTGCCCCAAGGTTTTTTCACTGGCCATTTTTTTTATGTCAAATATCGCTGCTGTCCGGACAAAACCTCATAACTCCATTTTTTTTTTATTATATAAATCAACTCCGTAGATCATCCTCCATATGTGTGTGTGGGTTTTACAAAGTTTAAACAATGGGAAAGCATTAAACCGATCATCTGTCTAAACCTCCTAACTCTATTCACCCTCAAATCTGTGTTCGTTTTTTTTCATCTGCTGAAAAGTTGGGTTTTTGGAGTTATGAGGTTTTGTCCCGACAGCAGCGATATGTAAGGTAATGTATGATGGTGACTTCACACTCCACCACAAATAGAGGGTAGGTTCCCCTGAATCATAAAATGTATAACACTTGATACTGACTCAAAGAATAAGCTCAGAATAGGCTTAGAGGGTTAATAACATGTTAACTCAGTATTACTAGTTCCTCAATAACGCCTGGAAGCTGGAGCCAAAGAGTTAGTTCATCATTCATACGGGGCAGTGGTAGTCTACATGTTTGAATGCTGTCTTGAGACCAGAGCTTCTCAGTGGTCAACAGTGTCAGACTGTGGTTGTACTGGGCAGCTCCTAGTGGTCAACAGTATCATACTGTGGTTGTACTGGGCAGCTCCTAATGGTCAGCAGTGCCAAACTGTGGTTGTACTGGGCAGCTCCTAGTGGTCAGCAGTGTCAGACTGTGGTTGTACTGGGCAGCTCCTAGTGATCAACAGTGTCAGACTGTGTTTGTACTGGGAAGCTCCTAGTGGTCAACACTGTCAGACTGTGGTTGTACTGGGCAGCTCCTAGTTGTCAACACTGTCAGACTGTGGTGGTACTGGGCAGCTCCTAGTGGTCAGCAGTGTCAGACTGTGGTTGTACTGGGCAGCTCCTAGTGATCAACAGTGTCAGACTGTGTTTGTACTGGGAAGCTCCTAGTGGTCAACACTGTCAGACTGTGGTTGTACTGGGCAGCTCCTAGTGGTCAACAGTGTCAGACTGTGTTTGTACTGGGCAGCTCCTAGTGGTCAGCAGTGTCAGACTGTGGTTGTACTGGGCAGCTCCTAGTGATCAACAGTGTCAGACTGTGTTTGTACTGGGAAGCTCCTAGTGGTCAACACTGTCAGACTGTGGTTGTACTAAGCAGCTCCTAGTGGTCAACAGTGTCAGACTGTGTTTGTACTGGGCAGCTCCCAATAGTGAATGTGTGGAACTGTGTGAGTGTTAAACAGGGCGTTGCTGAACATGTCTTCAGCTTATCTTACCTACCCCACCTGCTTAATACTGTAGGGAAATAGATGGAATGCCTGAGATTAATGTAAAGTATGTAAAGTTTGTGTGAATTCTGTTTTAGGGTGCATTTTAATAATGTGCCCAAACTGACTGTATCAAAGCGGGACATACAGTATTTTATCTTGATGTTGCCATTGTAGTGACCTTGTCATCAAGAATAGAGCGCAGACAGACTGAGCTGCCATTTAGTGTCCTCACCTAATCAATACCACATCATCCTCAGCTGATCAATACAGCTGATTAGAGGATCAGACTGCTGATTACCTGACTCTGATCAATAACATGTCCATATCACCTCAACCCGAGGGCATCAGCTGTCTCTCTCTGTCTCTCTCTCTCACACTCACTCACTCACTCTCACAAACACACACACACACACACACTCAGTTTCCTACACAATAAAGATAAATCACTTTCAATGCTAATGTAATAGAGAAACAGAGGTTTGAACACACTGAAATAAAACATTTGCTCCTTACTTTTGTGTTGACTTGTTGCCAGATGCCTGTTTTTGGGTTCCAGCTGAGAGGTAGGAGCTGGAAAACATAACGGTTCCATAGCCTGACGTCTTATAGTCATACAGGTCCAAAGTTTATAAAAATCACACGGAAAATGAGTGTTATACAAAGGTTTTTGTAATGTGTGTATCGCGTAATAATAATTCAGCGTGATTATCCAAAATGGCCATCCACTTCCATTCATTCGCGAGTCAAAACAAAGAACCTGTTGGACTTCTTCTGCCTCCTTTTTGTTGGGATCACTTTCGGATAATACGCTCCTTGGCTACAACGGTGGTCAATAATTTTCGCCATCAGCAGTGACTCGTCAGTTCAGGACCGTTTACAATCGGATGTGGTCACTCGTGTTTGTGCTTGTCAGATGCCGCTCGCCGGATATTTTGTCTTGTAACTCAAGACCCGAAGCACACAATAGGTTGAGTCTGGTGACGATCGAAAGGCGACAAATTCAACTTTCCAACAATGTATTGAATGTGCCATGAATTAACAAAACACACACGGCACAAGGTAGAAGCATGTTTAACAGCTGTTTTATTACTGTTTAGGGAAAAAGGAGAGGTTAGGGAAATCGTCAGCCAGTCCATTATACAAGAGAATCGTCTTGGTCCGTTAGCGGGGTCCGGTACACATAGACCGGTTCTCATACGGGCGGGGGCTGATCTGGGAGAAGAGACATCCGACAAGCAGGGGTCGATACACATGCAGGTTCTCAGACGATCAGGGATTACAGCACACAGCAGGGTCCTCCTTCCAAAAGCAGATAAACAGCGCATTGGTCACTGTTACGGACAGTGTGTAGAGGGGGTAATGTATAATAAGCTGTTGTATAGGCATGTGTTGTTTGTTTTCTTTTGTCTCCCTCTTGTGTCTACATATCCCCATTCTCAGATGTCTCAGTTCCAGCAACAACAACAACAACAACAACAACAACAACAACAACAACAACAACAACAACAGCAGCAGCAGCTGAGGCTCGTCAAGCAATCAAGCTCCACACTCCTTCATATACCCCATTTGTGTGCAGTGTTAGCTAGCTCCCTGGTTTGTTTGGTTGTGGTAACTATACTTGGTCTGTGTGGGAGAGCTCTTTGTGTGTTTTGGTATAGAGCTGAGGCTCTTAGCTAGTTTTGGTGTGAGAGCTGGTAAAAGATCTGTGTGAGCTCATTGTGTGTGAGAGCTGGTGAAAGCTCTGGTTCATTATTTGTTAGCATAGGAATTATTGTCAGTGTTGTGTATTTGGTGTAGAGCTGGTACCTGAAGCTCTGGTATATTGTATTGTATTTAGGTCACTATAGTTTATTGCACATTTCTGTCTAACCTTAATCCTTTGTATATTTGTTTGTCACCCAGCCTATGGTGATTGTTTTTCTTGTATATTAATCTTTTGTTTCACAGACAGGGACAATTGAGGACAGGAAGATACCCTGGGGTCTACATTTTGCATCACGTAGGTGACCTACTGTTAAAGACACCAGCCTTAGAAGTGAGCACCACCACCTGTACTTTTGGGCATCTGCGCCTGTAAGGGGGGGTGGGCTTTAATTTCCTTTTGATATTTCATTTGGTGCCACTGATAGGTCCTCCTTGCTCTTTTGTGTTTTGTGAAATAAATATTATTATTTAGCAAATTGTTTCTTGGGTTTTGTGTCACTGTACCCTCACCTAACCTGTCTGTGGCCTTGTGTTGCGTCTCCCCACTGGGGTGCGTAACATAAATGGGGGCTCATTAACACTTTAACTGCCACACACAAGCTATCTCAGGTTTCCGATAGTTATGTTGAAAGCCACTCACGAGATTTCTCTGATTTTTATTTTAAATTTTTTTTAGCGATCTGAAATCATATTGCATCATGCAAGCCTACCCGAGTATACCCGAGCACCGCCGGCGATCATATGTGGAAAAAAGCGGCCCCTATCGTCTCCCAGATGACATAAGGGATTTTGGAATGGACTCAATGAAAATGAATGGGGAAAAAATCCGGTACTCCACATTTTCTAGTCCACTGATCCAGCCGGGGTTACTACAGTTAATTCTGGAGCCTCTCAGCCCCGCGGAATCATGTGTACTACTGTATCACGTTGGATCCATACACTTATCGATTTTTTCGAATGGTGATCAGGAATTGGAATCTACTAGTTGGATACCATCTGATGTCAGGTAAGGAATCTATGTTATCAGTGTTAGGATAATCAGACACATTTTGATGAAGATATAGGCTGTTTTGTGAAATGGGCTCTTTCGGTTTCACTGTAAAAGTCCAAGAGGAAATCAACGCGGCGATTATCCGTGCGTGGCCCGAATGTGCTTGTGTGCACGTATAATATTGATCATCTAGCGTTTATTTGAAAACGATTCATAAATAGGCCGACGAATATCAACGTTGTGGAATATTCCAGTAAAAGACGATTTTCATAGAATGGTCCAGAATGAACTGTTTTTTATCTCAAAACGGGTGCTTTTCTAAATGCTCTGAAACGGAAATGAAGCGATAAAAAACCAATCTGCCTTGACAGCACTGACTGGAAAAGTAGTCTTTGATAAGCGACGGGCAGATTAGACACATAGCCATTATTTAAAACATAGATTAGGCGATATTAACGTTAACATTGAAGTGGACCGTGGCATCAAGGGGGTAAAAAGGAAAACCCGGCGTGGCACTCAAAGTGTTAAGAGGCGTACAGGCAGAAATTCCGAGCTCACAAAAAAACGTTTGTGGAGTTCGCTCGTGAGAAGGAGTCTCTATTTTTTTGGTGGTGTAAGGCAAGTGACGTGTCTGATTTTGAGTCGCTGTCTGAATTACTGTTGCTGGAGGAATTTAAATGTAGTCTGTCTGACCGTTTGGCTACGTATCTGAGTGAGCAAAAAGTTGGTACATTGGCTCAGGCTGCAGTGCTCGCTGATGAGTTTGTGCTAACTCATCGACAGTCGTTTGGTACTCTCCGACATGAGGGTAGGACCTTTTATCCCTCTGCTCACACTCCAGCTAGGTCACACGTTAGTCCGCCGCAGATCCGCCGCAGTGGCTATGTTGGACAGACTAGTCCGCCCCGCTCTGTGTCTCCCCGCTACAAGGAGGAGCGAGAGTGTTTTTACTGTCATCAGGTGGGCCACATTATAAGTGACTGTGTTGTTTTGAAATGCAAGGAGCAGTCTCAGACAGATGGACCACCTAAAGCGGTTGGTTTAGTCCAGACAGTGTGTGACATACCAGGGCCCAGTTACGATCCGTTTATGTCGGACGGGTTGGTTTCGCTCAGTGGCAGTGAGTTGGACCAGCGTGCAGTACGCATACTGCGGGATACTGGGCCAGCACAGTCATTCATTGTATCAGACATGTTGCCGTTTTGTGATGAGTCATCGACTGGCTCTAGTGTGTTGGTGCAGGGGATCGAGATGGGCTTTGTGTCGGTGCCCCTCCATCAGATACATTTAACCTGCAGGTTGGCAAAGGGAGTGTCCGAGGTGGGCGTACGCCCATCATTACCAGTGGGGGGTGTCACCTTTTTATTAGGTAATGACATCGCTGGTGGCAGAGTTATTGTTGAAGTTTTGGAACGCCCTACTATTTTGCACCATAATGTGTTGGCTCCATTGCTCCCTGAAGTATTGCCAGTGTGTACAATCACCCGTGCTCCACAACCTGTAGTTGTGACGAGTGACCGGGTGACGATTCAGCGGCGTACACTTGCCTCTGAGGCAACACGGTTACCCAGGACTCGCGGTAAGCTGGTAGTTGCCCAGAGTGAAGAAGCTGGTTTGGCCACATGTTCAGTTATTGCTCCTGCTCCGGGGATAGCTGGAAGCAGGGAAGTGGTCAGTTCTGTGGTGAATACAATTCGGTCAATAGGCGGCCCTTTGAGGCTGTTAAGGAGGCAGCTGATGGGAGAGACTCTTCACAACAAACCTCAGGTGAGGAGTTTGTTGTCTTGTGTGTGCAGGCTTGGTAAGCGGCTGCATGAGGCTAGTACTGTCTCTAAGGGGGGTCTCTCTGCTGCTCAGCGTATTGTGACGCTGCAGTTTGTTCAGTGCTGTGCAGACTTTCTCACAATGTATTATGTGTTTTTCTTTGTGAGAAGGAGCTGTCTGCCATTGTGCATTTTAACCGTGGACCATCCCTCTGTGTTTTTTGTGAGGTGACTTCTCAGACCTCGGTCTTAAAACTTTTGATGTTGGTGTTGGGACTGCTGTACCCCTGGACATTTTGTGTCAACAGCACCCCTGATCATGTCAATGCTACCAAGAGAGGTATGGGGAAGCGGAAGGTGATGGTCTGGTTGGTTGATGGCAGTGGTAGGATATTTTGTTTGTGTTATGATTTGTGTTCTTTGAAAAAGTTAAAATGGGGGACTTGGGTGTTATGTGTTGTGTTGTCGCCAGCCATGGGCTGACTCTTTATGGGGGGGAGTGTTACGGACGGTGTCCTTATGTGTATATATGTAGAGGGGGTAATGTATAATAAGCTGTTGTATAGGCATGTGTTGTTTGTTTTCTTTTGTCTCCCTCTTGCGTCTACATATCCCCATTCTCAGGTGTCTCAGGCCATGTCCTCACGTATCTGGATCTTTTGCCAAACGGATATTCTCAGGCTCTGTTTAAAATAAAAGTCCCGTCCACACCACAGTGTTAAAAAAAAAAACTCCATCCAGACACAAACACATAAACGCATATGAATTGCTCCAACAAGCATGCTAGCCAGCAGGTGGCGATAAGCGATGTACGAGTGGTCAGGACGACTGAGAAACGATAGGAATTGTCCATTGGTTCACCCAGCCCACTTGACCATTCCTAGCATTTCCATTGGCTATATTGACATACAAGATGATAAATAGATAGATATAGCAGAGGATTATGCAGTCCAGAGGAAACAACCAATCTAGATATGTCACGATTCAATGCTTTACTTCTGCGTACTGGGTGACGGAGAGATACAATGTCAATGTTGAGATCACAATCTCCTAGATGCACAGAGTGAATCCACAGTCACTTGCTCCTCAATAGGAAACCAACCTAGATTTACCATGAAGGACTGGTTCTAACCGAACCGTTCGTTATACAAGTATCACAGAGACGTTTCAAAGGTACTCGCAGTTGCACGAGGGTTTCGGACAGACATACGGGATGGTTTGAAATCTCGGTGTTGCTAATAAACATTTTAAATATTCTTTATAAACTGCTCAAAACGGCATTATTTCCGGCGTTGGGTGCATGATGCGCATGCGCTGTGATCACACCAGACAGCCAATGCCGGAAATAATGCCGTTTTGAGCAGTCTATAAAGAATATTTAAAATGTTTATTAGCAACGCCAAGCTTTCAAACCATCTCGTATCTCTGTCCGAAACCCTCGTGCAACTGTGAGTACCTTTGACATTTCTCTGTGATACTTGTATAACGAACGGTTCGGTTAGAACCAGTCCTTCAGGGTAAATCTAGGTTGATTTCCTATTGAGGAGCAAGTGACTGTGGATTCACTCGGTGCATCACAGTCACGAAAGGGGCTAACAATCTCCGGATTCTGAAACTAAATGGCGAGTCCTTATCACAAAGCAAACTATATATATACTAATTACAACAAGACATTCATTAATTGCATTGTACTGTTCACGTGTGGTGCCGTCGTCGCATAAGTAAGGATAGTTTGAATGACATTTCAGCACCAAGTCCACCGAAGTTATTATTACTTCAAAGCGCTACTGCCTATATGGATAAAACAAGGTGTAATAAGGATGTTTTAGGTGGTGGTAGTTTCTCTGTAAGGACATTATAGCTGAGATATATAGCCTAGCTAGTCTATAGTCGGTCTGATATATATTAGAGAAATAGTAAAGTAATATTCGCCAAACAATCTGACGGGCCAGATATTATTACGGCCCGCCACAGTCTGAGCATGTGTAGTGAGCTGTGGCGTCATCGTTTATCTAGACTATGCGTTTACAGTGGCTGCACGGATCCACTGAACGGATATTTTGGAAAATCTTCACTTTAAAATGCGTTTGAGAAAATCTCCGTTTATGTCTCTGAAAACACCCTTTACGTGTGGATGAAAGGCCCAATCGTGGAATAAAATGTGCGTTTGGCAAAAGATCCAGATACGTGGGGACTAGGGATGGGAATCGAAAACCGGTTCCTAATTGGCCGATGCCTGGAACCGTGTGGCTCCCGTGACTTTCGATTCCCTTATCGCTGCCAGGTTTTTCCTACAGTTGCGCAATAACGTTAGCGTTAGCATGTAGCCATGGCAGACTCTATTTGATTCATTAAGGGCTCGAAATTGCCTGGGTTTTGGTAATATGCTACCAAAATGCTCCCGCTGTTTGGCTACTTCTATGTGCAGTGAAAACTACTTGAATGCTTTAGAACCTAGTCATTGATTTAGTTCAGGGTGAGCTAAAATTAGCCGTGGAGCTAACGCTAGCTAACTGACATGGTAAATGGCTGCTTTTTTATATAGCGCTTTTATCCAAAGCGCTTTACAATTTGTTCCTTACATTTTACCCAATCACTCACACATTCACACAACGACGGCGGAGGCAACCATGCAAGGTGCCAACCTGCTCATCGGGAGCAGTTAGGGGTTAAGTGTCTTGCTCAAAGACACATCGACACGCTGCCCGGGAGGAGCGGGAATCGAACCGGGAACCTCCGGATTGCCAGACGACTGCTCTACCTCCCGAGCCACTGTCGCCCCTGACATGGGGGCTCAACAATAAATGACAATCAGAAATGTCAAGTTGCATGTTGTTATTCTAACCAGCTTAGTTCTGTTGCATTTCCAATTTATTTATTTAAATTATAAATTGAGCAGGTATCGATAAGGGAATCGATAAAGAATCGAATCAATAAGCAGAATCGATAATGGAATCGTATCGATAAAATCCTATCAATTCCCATCCCTAGTGGGGACATGGCCTCAGTTCCAGCAACAACAACAACAGCAGCAGCAGCAGCTGAGGCTCGTCAAGAAATCAAGCTCCACACTCCTTCATATACCCCATTTGTGTGCAGTGTTAGCTAGCTCCCTGGTTTGTTTGGTTGTGGTAACTATACTTGGTCTGTGTGGGAGAGCTCTTTGTGTGTTTTGGTATAGAGCTGAGGCTCTTAGCTAGTTTTGGTGTGAGAGCTGGTAAAAGCTCTGTGTGAGCTCATTGTGTGTGAGAGCTGGTTAAAGCTCTGGTTCATTATTTGTTAGCATAGGAATTATTGTCAGTGTTGTGTATTTGGTGTAGAGCTGGTACCTGAAGCTCTGGTATATTGTATTGTATTTAGGTCACTATAGTTTATTGCACATTTCTGTCTAACCTTAATCCTTTGTATATTTGTTTGTCACCCAGCCTATGGTGATAGTTTTTCTTGTATATTAATCTTTTGTTTCGCACACAGGGACAATTGAGGACAGGAAGATACCCTGGGGTCTACATTTTGCATCACGTAGGTGACCTACTGTTAAAGACACCAGCCTTAGAAGTGAGCACCACCACCTGTACTTTTGGGCGTCCGTGCCTGTAAGGGGGGGTGGGCTTTAATTTCCTTTTGATATTTCATTTGGTGCCACTGGTAGATCCTCCTTGCTCTCTGTGTTGCTGAGTTTTGTGTTTTGTGAAATAAATATTATTATTTTGCAAATAGTTTCTTGGGTTTTGTGTCACTGCACCCTCACCTACCCTGTCTGTGGCCTTGTGTTGTGTCTCCCCACTGGGGTGCGTACCAGTCACACAGACAATAATCTTCTCCTCTTCTCTCTCTTACTCACATCCTCTCTTTCCGTATGGTTTCGCCTCAGCTACTCCAATGCTTCTGAAATCTCTGTCTCCATTTTGTATGCTACTTGATTGAATGGTGATAGCACTCACCTGTCTCGGACGCGTCTGGCACAGGTGCGCTTCATCTGTGCTGATGCGCTCTGCTCTGGCGGGAGTCTCTCCGGAACTCCTAATATGGGCATATGCCCCAGTACCTTGGCCGACACATAACGGCCGTCTATTACCACGCCAGCCGGTCTGCCACGAATACATACATACATACATACATACATACATACATACATACATACATACATACATACATACATACATACATACAGTTACAGCATTGCAAATTGAGGTCCCTCCTACCGTCATTCCAACGGCCTCTACCGCCCGTTAACGCCCTCGTCAAATGGTTTTATTAGGGTGGGTGCGGCTTGTTTTGTGCCGCCAGGAGGCGCAAAGTCAAAGTCAAGTTGGAATTATATCCATCCAGCGCACCGCTGTGTGTGTGTGTGTGTGTGTGCACACTACAGACATGGACATATTATTTTGCAATGTAATGCTTTTCTGTAGATTATTTGACTGTCATTGGTACAGTAATGGTGTGGTATTCGATTCGATTTGATTAACGTGCGTTTTTTATGGATAATCAGCTAAGATGTACAGTATTATTCTTTACGTTGAGACAACCGAACTGCTGGCACCGAAGACCCTACTCTGCCTCTCTAGTTGGGGGAAAATGTAACTGGATGGACCCGTCGACTATTTTTATCACATCCTGTGCATCATGTACTGAATTAACTGGTAAGGTAACTTAGGTTTAACGTTATTACTGCAGTTATGTCAGAACGACAATCAACTAATCAACAAACACTTGCAACTGCTCAAATGCATATCCACATTTGCTGTCAAGTTAACGTTATCGTTATGAATGCGACCGCAAGGCTGGCCGTACTGTAACATTAGCTAACGTTCATTTAGCAGGATGTAATGTGTAACGTTTAATCAACGTGAAATGGCCCTGAATACATCAAACACCATCATCATCAAATACATCAAATATCACTATGAATTGAAAATGGGGGACCCTGATGTAAACAAGACGAAAGTCTTTCTCTGGTCTGCATCCCCTTAACAATACGTCAAATGTATATACTTTTTTTTCTGGACTCTTTTTGTATCACAAACAGTACTGTATTTGCAAATCTGGTATGTCATAAATATATAGATTTAGCAGTACTGTCTATCTGTATGTCATGTATGTCATATATGTTACGATGAATTGAAAATGGGGGACCCTGATGTAAAGAAGACGAAAGTCTTTATCTGGTCTGCATCCCCTTAACAATTGTATGTATTGAGCTGTACTGTACTGTACCCATTCTGCAATCTGTTAATAAAGTTTTCAATCAATCAATCAATTGTGTGTATTGAGCTGTACTGTATTGTACCCATTCTGCAATCTGTTAATGACATTTACATATCTGTAGATACTACTATATCTGTATATCTGTACATCCCTTACCTACTCTTACTAGTTACGCTGCTGGCCAGTATGGCCACTACCATTGCGTCTTTATACCTATATACCAAATACATACCTACATGTATGACCTGTTATCCAGTGTGCGAACCATAGCATGGTCTATGGGTGAGGGGGGGGGGGGGGGGGGGGGGGGGTGTTGGGACTGTTGGAGGATACTGTGATCGCAGCCTGTAGCCTGTAGGCCTTGTGTATGTATGTATGTGACAAATAAACCTCTTGAATCCTGTCATATCAATCAGTTTCAGTAACTACAGAACACATAATACTAGACAACTCACTTGTTGAGGTCCGGCCGTCTGGACGGTCTGGGCTTCCACAGCACATTCCATGATAAAAAAAAAGTATCCATTTAGTTAGATAGATGATAGATCATCATCCAACACTGTCTACAGTATCCTATCCTGTGTTCTGATACGACCGCAGGCGCCGGCACGGTCACCGGGCGTTGTAATACTAATAATAGTCCCCACCGGAGCAACACCAAGCAGGTGTAATTGTAACGGCGTCGCCTGTAGATGATCCCGCCTCCTGCTGCTCTGTCAGCTTCACTGTCTTCGTGAAACCAAAATTGGTTAGGCTTACTTGTTTTCGTTTAGACATTATGCATTCCTGAGTGACCTTATTTACTGGCTGTCAAAACGATCACTGTGTCAACAAGTCACAGCCACAGGTTACAAAGTGGGTCAAGTTTGATTTGTGCCGTGCGTGCGTGCAGGCTGCAGCGCCGCCGCACTCCGAATGGTAATTGCAAGAATAGCATGCATGTTGCCATATTACGTGTGAATTAGTGTGCAAATCATTAATCATACATCCAAAATAGCATACGTTTATTATTATACACGATGATGATACAGAAAATTACAGAAAAATTAGAAATGCATGGCAAAAGTAGCATTTATTTTTAGTAATTTAGAGACCCCCAGGGGAGCTTTAGAGACCCCCAGGGGAGCTGATGTCTGATCTAGGGGAGCTATAGCGGACCCAGCTCCCCCCGTGGATCGCACCCTGCTGTTATCTATCTACTACTTTTGGATGAGAATTTTTTTGTAGTTTGCTTTAAAAATAAGCAGAGATGGAGATTTCCTCAGCATAGGATCAGCTGCATTCCAAAGATTGGACCCTCTATACCTCACTGAGAACTGCCTAAGTGAAGTACCACAATACGGTATATGCAGGTCCCTGGACTGACGTCTAGCATATGAATGAACATCTGAATGTATGAGCTTCCTCCTGAGATTGTACATTTAAATTTTAAATTTTTTTCTTGCAGGTATGATGACTGACA